>NC_045429.1:326809233-327470795 GCF_902635505.1 Sarcophilus harrisii | reverse complement strand
GCCCTCAATCATGTGCCAACCATAGGACTACCTCCCTCAGTCCTAACATTCTGTTGTTTAGTTATCATTTATCCAATTGAATCAGGTTCCTTGCTTCACTTTAAATGACATTTAAAAAAAAAAAAAAGCTTTCAAACATGTTCAATTCTTTGATATCTTTAGAATACTAACTTTTCATTGAGTAGTATAAATTGATGGACATGTATGTTGGGAGTGGGTGAGTTAGAACACAAAATTCAGGATGCGATGCAACATTTTTAAATAAAACAAAATAATGAAGGAGGAGAGAGAATGCAGTTCAGTTCCCTAAAGTGATGAGATGAGGATAGCTCAAAACAGACTGCTATCCATTTCTGACAGCAGCTGAGACCTCTACTGAGTTAGAAGGAAAAAGAGCCATGAATTGATAGGAAGGAAGAGGGAAAGAAAAACAAAGAGCACACGGGCAGGAAAGGCCTTCATGCAGCCACAAAGGAAAAGAGCAAGAGAGCAATTTTCAAAGAGATATTCACATTGTTCATCTTGACTCACCAGTAATGAAACACTTTATTAGAGGGTGCTCTCTGCACCTAGATTCACTCATACCTGCACAAAAGAAGCTCTGGGAATCCAGTCCTTTCTCTGTGGGGATGGCCACCAGGTACTGCAACAGAAAGCCATTTTTCCCTGTTGTATACCTCAAGATTTCTTGGGAATTTTCATCTAGACTTCCACCAAGGGTCAATGCCTCTTCTGCCGTTTCCAGATAAGATGTTAAGACTTTTCGTACAAGCTCTCTCCAGGCTGTTGCCTCCTCTGCATTTTGAGCCTTTAGTTTCAAGGTAGCTTTGGCTGTGATAATTTTAAAAAAAGCTGGGCTTCCCAGACTTGTATCAGGGAGAATATCTCGGATTGTCTCAATTCCATGGCTATCACTTAATATCTTTTCATTGTTTCTCATTTTGAAACATTTTAGAGATTCTAAAGATAAGGAAAAAATTAAGGGAGTCCAGGTCTTCTCTGTATGCATATAAAGAATGGATTCTTTAATAGCATCTAGTTCAGGCATCAATGGAAATGGCCAATCAAAATGGCCACCCAAAGATGCTTCCTCCTGGAAGGCTGGGATAGGTTGGCTAAAGGAGCTGCCCTGGGGATGCTCCAGCTCTTCCAGTGGGTCTGGGGGCTGGAGGGTTTCCCATTCTTGCTCTTGTTGAGGCCGGCATTTTTGAAGTGCTTCATGCAGCCGGTCCAACCAATCCTCAGCCTCGTCCTGGCAGGGAGCACGCAGGGTCAGCTTCTTGTTGGAGAATACCACCTCAAAGCGCCCATCACTCTGGGCTGGCCCCACAGACTCACATCGAAGAAGAGAGCAGTTCTCTACACACTCACGGTCCTCATCATTCAGATACAGGCGGAACTCGAGTGGGGCCAGTTCACAAAAAAACTCCTTCCAGATGCCCATGGCCCCACGTCGTTCCAGAGTGCCCAGCTTTATGAGTCCCCTGAATGGGTTGTAGAGTCCTACAAAGAGATTTCAGAAAATTATACGGTTTCCTATTCTCAGAATAAAAAACAGATACTCCCAAAGGACCAGGAGGACAACCTGAAGAATAAAGTATTATAGCTAAAGGGTGCTTGGCTCAAGAAACCTGACTCAATAAAGTGTATGGTCATGGGTGTGTATGTGTGTGTGTGCGTGCCCACATGCATATGCACATCATAAGGTTCTTTAACTGAATCTTGGAGATGTGTCTTAAGTGTTCTGAACCCTTCTAAGAGCTTGGTAGAGAGAACCAGATGCCTTGTAGAGTCTTCCATCCTTATAGGGGTCCCCCAACTCAGGGGCAAGCATGGAGCAACTCCTATGAAGTGGGAAGGACATAGTAGTAGAGACTAATTCCACTCAAAAGCTCAGAACAAAATCCAGGGAGTAGAAAATATTTAACTTAAAGGCAAATGAAGGACTTTTTATTTCAGAGCTCTACATGCTATTTCCAAAGCCAGGTGGTCTTCAACCTAGCCAAAAATTTTCTATTAGATCACAGGAAAGAGTGAGAATACAGGAAGAATTATTTACTCACTTTTTAAGGAGTCTATCCAAACTTATAAATACAATAGGTTATGATGGCTTTAAAATGACATCTGATAGTCCCAAATATGGAAGGATTATCCTGACTATAAAAGAGCTAACATTAATAGAACTGTTAGAAAGTCCTTATCAAGACTGTTAAATATTTAGAAAGAATAACAAAAACACTTGGAGTTTTGAAAGGAACCTTGAACTACTGATAAGTCATAGACTTATTTTATAGAGAATGGCAGCACACATTTCTCTTATGTGTGACTCTAAGTCCAAGGGAACTAATCTCTTCCAGAATGGCTATCAAAACAATATTCATATCCTGAGCAATTCCTTTAAATATGTGACTTTAAATTGGTTTGTTGTATGATTTAATTATAGTTTTTAATGTTTTATACTAGCATTTTCTTCCCACCTCTTTGAGGGGAACACATTTAATAATTAACAGGAACCAGGATTCAGATGATAGAAATATCTACTGTTACACGCAGCAGAGGACTCTAGCTTAAGAAAGAAATGGGGCAGCTTATGCATACCTATCTGTCTTCGATGGACCACCCAAAAATGTTTGTATTCTGGATCAGAGATTGGCTTGGTTGGCCGGGCTTCCAATGAAGGGATACAAGTTTGATCTGAGGGGCCCATAATTTGGTTCTTCATTGGCTCTTCAGAAGCAAGACTGTGGATGTCAGAAGGTCTTGTCTCTGGGGTCCCTCCCCCAGAGAGGTCTGAAGCACTATCTGGGATTCTCTCAGGGGAAGGCCGATAGAAATCATCTTCTGAGATCCAGCTTTTGCTTTCCTGTTTTGTTAAGAGATAATTAACAAATACTACATGAGAAATAATATTATAAATAATTTTGAGAAAAGAGGCTCTGAATTCTAGTCCTGCCTCTGAAATATCCTGGTTGTGTGACCCTGAGGTCAGAGTAAGTAATTCTTGTTAACAGCACAAGCTTTTCAACTCCCAGGGCCAGGAAGAATACTATAAACGCAACCATCCTTAAAGTCTCTCCTATCAGGTAGGGTCTTCTCAAAAGAAAGAGGGAAGTAGCATTTCCTTGAGATAGGAAGTACAGTTTTCCTGTACTTGCTACATGGCTGCCAGTTTATAAACAGCATTCCTAGGTTAAGCAAATATATGGAAGACCAATTTCTAAAAAATGTGATAAGAACATCCCAATAACTATTAAAGTAACAATCCCTCCAGATTCAGGGAATATAGTATGGACCTGGATGGTATTAACGGGCTTGATAGAAATGTTTATCCTGACTGTCAAAGTATCATAATGCAATTGGGTTTAAGACATTTAATACTAAGTCCAAGAGATTAAAAACAGTGAAGTTGCTATGCTAACAAATGCTAAGTGAGGAACCTTTTGAGAGAAAACCTGTTGCTTTAGATAGCAATATCATAGGTAGGATCAGTGGTACTAATGCTTCAGGCAGCATGAAAAGTGATAACTTTTTTTCTGCACTGGGACAAACAAAACTTGCTCACTGTTTAACTCCTAATTCTAATGCCATAGTTATCAGTCAAATCAAAAACTTAATTTCTTATTTCTTTCACCCTCTTGTAAGTAGATTCCTGGGTCCTGCCTATTGATAGACAAATTCCTCTGTGCTTTTATGCTTCCTAAATATGAAAAATATCAATATCCAGAACATGACCTTCATTTCCACTACTTTCAGCAACCAAAAGGACTAATCAAAACACAGCAAACTGTATAGTACACACACATGCAACTGTCTCAGATTAGCAGGTCACATGGGAATATCATAAACATGACCTCTTAGGTCTCTTCATGGCTTCAAAATTACATGAATATACAACTATGTAGCAAACATATGTGTGTAACATATGCATGTAACAATTGTGTATCTAATACATTTTATACAATAACTGTTAGAGAAAAGAGTCAAGTAATCAAAACACTGATTAAATATAATGTACCAGGAACGATGTTAAGCGCTAGAAATACAACTGATAGGTAGCAACAGTCTCTTTCCTCAAGAAGTTCACATTCTAAGAAGACAACATACATTAATAAGTGAGCACATACAAGAACAGATGAATGGGGGGACTAGATAAGGTGTACCCTCCACTCCTCACCATGGAGGGCGTGATCCGAGCAGAAAGAAGGTAAGGTGAAGAAGTATAGCATTAAAGCATTCGAGGCTGGGGGTAGGAGTGGGAGTTGGGAAGAGGACAGCTAGTGCAAAGGCATGGAGACAGGAGAGTGAGTACTATGTACAAGTAATAGCAAGTAAGCCAGTGTGGCTGCATCTTAAAGTGCAGAAAGAGGAGCAAAGTGGAAGAAAACTGAGAAAGTGAAAAGGGATCAGGCTATAAGAGTAACCAAAGGACTTTCTATTTTACCCATGAGGTAATAGGGAGCCCTAAGAGTTTATTAGTCTTAAAGAGAATATCCCACGCAGCCCTTCACCAGGGTCAGTTAATTACTGGCTAGTTGGTAAGTTAGTGACTCAAGATAACAATCTGCAACACTTACTGGAGAGGGTGCGGATGAAGCAAGGTAATAATCTATCTCCGAGCTGTCATGCTCCCGGCTTGTCTCCTGGCCATTGGATACACAGGATGTATGAGTGTCATCCTTAGTACTATGAAGCTGCAGGGATGAACTCCTGCCTGCATGATCAATGTCAATCAAAAAGGTCTGAGGCAACCTCAGGGCACTTGAAACCAAGGATATTGGCACTTGTTTGTGGGTGATATCCAAAGGGCATCTTGGGGCAGTAAGTAGTCCTGCAGATCCATCCAAATGCAGATGTACTGTTGGGCTAAGGATGGGAGAAGAAAGTTATTATTTCCACAGCAGGTACCAAATTAACCTGTGCTTTGCTAAATGTAAAACAAAAAAATCCCAGACTGGTATGTGAAAAGTTATCATCTGACAGATTAAAAAGACCACAACCAAATTAACCTAAGCATCCTTTTATTTGCCATTCACACATACTGGACCTCCTCCACACACTTTTTTCAGAAGTTAGATCAGAGGCTATGGAAAGGTGGAAGGAATGGTGAGAGCAAAGTACAATGCATGTAAGGAGGGGCAGGAAATGAGGAATAGGTATTCACCTTTAGTAAAACCCAAACCTCAAGGACAATCATTTATTCCAAATATTATCTACTGGAGAGTAAAAGGACAAAGAAATCACTAATGGAGAAAAGTATGCTCGATGATAACGACTTTAGAAAGCTAGAGTATCACTGTACAATTAAAGAACAAAAAAAAATTAAGACTCCACAGAGATTGTTGCTGCTCTTAAACTCGGTATTCAAGAGATATGGAATTGGCTCTGGAGATATTTCCATGGGTTTCTAAGAAATGGCAGAGACAGGGTACACCTTTTGTACCACTAAAAGCAACAGAGTAGCAGGATAGAGAAAGGAGGATAGATGGGATGGGGGCTCTGAAATGAGTAAATCAATTGGGATTGGAGTGTGGGAATTGGCTGAAAACAGGGAAGCCTTTCCTTCCCTAGAAATTCTGAGACAGGGACAAGGAGATCATTGTATACTTCAACAACAATACTATATGATGACCACTTCTGATGGACCTGGCCATCCTCAGCAACGAGATCAACCAAATCATTTCCAATGGAGCAGTAATGAACTGAACCAACTACGCCCAGAGAAAGAACTTTGGGAGATGACTAAAAACCATTACATTGAATTCCCAATCCCTATATTTATGCCCACCTGCATTTTTGATTTCCTTCACAAGCTAATTGTACAATATTTCAGAGTCTGATTCTTTTTGTACAGCAAAATAACGTTTTGGTCATGTATACTTATTGTGTATCTAATTTATATTTTAATGTACTTAACATCTACTGCTCATCCTGCCATCTGGGGGAGGGGATGGGGGGGGGTAAAAGGTGAAAAATTGGAACAAGAGGTTTGGCAATTGTTAATGCTGTAAAGTTATCCATGCATATATCCTGTAAATAAAAGGCTATTAAAAAAAAAAAAAAAAGATTCTGTCATAGATAACTCAGATACCCCATTGTAAGAATATATGTTTATGTGTACAGTGTCATTTCTATATAAAAAATAAACTGAATAATAATATAAAAAAAAAAGAAATTCTGAGATAGGAGGTCTGTCTTAGAATAACTTTTTACCTCTCCCTTCTAAGAATTCAAGTGCAGTTCAATAAGCCAACTATTTTTCCCTTTTATAATCTCCATCTTGTATTCCATTTTGCCACTGGATTCTTTCACTGTTAAATCCAAGATCCAAGTTTTTTGGAGTACCAACTAAGTGGCAACATACATAGGAACAATTATTAATTATAATATATATATATAATATAAATATATATAATATATATATTTATATAATATATATAATATAAATGCTTTAGTATCAAATATGAAAAGTAGGTCTACTCTAATATGAAGTTAGGACAAGGGAGATTCTAAGTCTGCTTCTGTGCTATCTAAAATTAACAAAGACAGAGATATTAAAAAATAAGGTACTTTGAGTTAAACTAATATTTTTAGCTAACATTTTATTTCCAAAAACAACCTTTAGAAATGCCAAACTTATAACTTGGAGTTAGTCAAAAATGAAAATATCATTGTTGTAATAAAGACCAGAATATTTACCAACTGATAGAATTTCTACACTATCAGTCCCAGAGTGAGGCCTTCTATCCCTAAAAAGGGCAGCTTTTCCACAAGTAGTCTAGCAGAAGGATCTCAGATATGTATCCCAATCTCCTTAAAAGCCAACAGCACTATAGAAAGGGGTATCTATTTGGTTTTTAGCACTGAACTTCCCAAATACTTAAAGTGTTAAGGCAAAGGCCTGGAAAACACCAACCGCAAATCTGGCTAAAAGGTTGAGCATATGACAAAGAGAAGGATGATGCTTCTATAAAACGAAATGAAGGCTTGTGATATAGTAGGAGGAAGAAACAATAAGGCAGGTTAAGCAGACTTTGGTAATTGGCATCTATGGAGGTTAACTTTTTGTTCAGTTAAGTTCAAAGAATTTTATTCAGACCAATATTTGAGATGCTTGTCTCCACTATGAGCACTCTAACCCCCTTCAACAGCTGGCAGGCAGGCCCTTCTGGAGACCCATTCCCTCACTGCACCCCTCTTGTTTCTAGTCTTTCTTCTTATCACTGTCTATACCCAAAATTTAGAGATCATAGATTCAGTCCCCTAAAGGACAATATTTCTTGAAAAATGGATGCCACAGTATAATGCCGGGTAGTTTCCATCCAAATCATGATGAGTGAATAAATGAATACTTACTCTTGCAAAGACCTGTCTGAATCAAAGGTATTCGCAGTCCCTAAGTCTGAGTCACAGGACATGGGATCCTCAGAGCGGGCAGGGCTCCTGGCACCATTCTCTTGAAGGAGGCAACTGTCTGAATTCAGGCTGCAGGATAACTGAGAAGAGCTGGCTGTGTTGAGGCTGAGAGAGGACGAAGTAAGCTTCATACCACATCTAATCTTACTGCTTGAGTGCTGGACCTCAATATCTTCAGAACCTGAAGACTGGGAAATGGAATCCAGGGACTTTTTCCGGTGTAATTCTGCACCTCCAGGAGGAGAATCCAGCTCTGACAGTGGGCAAAGGCCAGACAATGCCAGTGGTGTGAGAGTCCACTCATTTAAGATAGCAGACTTATAGGACAGTTCAAAGGACAAGGAAGTCAATCCCTGTAATAAGCTGAGGAAGATCTCACTTTCCTCAGGGTCTAGTAGCAAGGCCGTTGGCTGATAGTACTTACAAAGCTGTGACTTCTCCTGTAGAAGCAACTTAAGGTAGCACTCCATCAGCCCATCATTCAGAGCCAGCCGCAGCCAGGCCCTGCAACGACCAACATCTGTATTGATGAAGGTCAAATGCTCTAAATCAGTGATTGTGTTTCTAGAAAATAAGGAAAAAGTTCATTTCAAACAACTCAATCAGCGGACAAATAAAAGTAATACAATTGTATAGACTAAGCAATAAATGCACTTGTAGAATTACTCAAGTATAAAGAGAATAAAAAGAATAACCTTGGGCCTGTCATTCATGCAAAACAAAAACAAAAACAAATACACTACCTATTACATGGAAGGTACACATTGATGGCTACATCATAATCCTTGCCCTCAAATATCTTAGTCTAGGTGAAGTAAAATATGCACAAATATCTATAATACAGGGCAATATGAATTAAAGTGAAGGATTTAAATGTTCTAAGAATACAGAAGGATTGTTTCAAATTGGGATTAGTATTTCTATACATAAAAGCACTGTGCTGAGGGATAGAATTATAACTAGAACATTCTTCTGTATCCTATATGTATGCAGCATTTAGCACAGTGCCTTATACATAAAAACACTCAATACCTCATTAACGAATACCCCACATCCAGCACCTAGTAGATAATTTAGCTGGAAAATCTATCTTCAAAACACTGGTTTCTTGATTCACAGATAGCTTTCCAGTTCACTCAGATTCCTGTTCCACTGTCTCTTACAAGGCATAAAGCCTGAGAATGTTTCCTTGAAAGGTATCACTCTTTATGCCCATTATTTTATTTGTAGATTTTTCCAGTATATTAGATGGCAGCTCAGGGGACAAGTTTGGGAGATTACAGTATCTCCATGTATTAATATCACTCTGACAGTCCCTTTTCAAAGAGAAATGCATTTAAGTGCTGTTGTGCTAAAGTGCTCCAACCTGTGAGTAATGGTTTTCAGGAGAGGCCAGAAAGCTGGCTGAGGCAGAGGGGTCTGTCCACCTTTTTTCTTCCTTTTTCCTCCAGCGTCAGCCTTGATGTACTTGGCTTGCAGGCCGTGGATGAACACGGCCTCCAGGGCACTGCACATGACGTTGGCTTCTCCATCCTCACTGGTGACCACAGCATCAGAGGCCGCATACTGTTTCTGCAACGCCTTCACAGACCCCACCAGCTTCTTCTTAATCACCTGAAAAGCAGCCAGCATGACACAAGCCTTTAGAAAACCGTCCCTAGGTAGCTCTCTGAGATCTCTCACTTAATCAAATGCTCCCAAAACAAGTACCCATCTGCACCGATGAGCACTCTGTAAACACAGACCCTTCTGTAACCTTAAAAAGCACTTCTGCTACAGGTGACCTTAAACACATTTCCCTCATTTTGGGTTTCCATCTCTTCATTTTCCAAAATTAACATGAGCTCAAACCTGTGGGATCACTGTGGTAGAAGGGAACCATCTATTTTAACCCTCCCCCCATTTTACAAATGAATATGCCAAGATTCAGGAAAGCTAAATAACTTGCCTAAAATCACACAAGTAACAAATTTCAGAAAAATAACTCAATCTACTTAATCTACTTATTATTTTCATGTTTACAAAGGATTTTTCCCACACTGATTCTGGGAATCATGAGTACTGGGGCTCAGGGGAGGGACATCCTGGCTCCTTGGTATCAAAGATGGGATTGGAACTACGGTTTCATGACTAAGGCCAATGCTTCATTTCTCCCAATGTGTTGTTACCATCACTTTATTGGGCACAAGAAACACATATTCCCATGTACCATGCTAACAGCCCAGCTTCACCCTGAGATTCCAAACAATGCCAAGGTCTTGATGGGGAGCCCACAAGCAAGGGAGATGGCCGTGACAGCCATACTAACTGGACTGAGCCCCTAAATTAGTGCATGAGCTCAGGAGAAACCTACCGGAAATTAGACAGGAGGCACAGCAGGCAATCACATAGAACATGTAAGAAAAGAACATTCCCCCACCATCATATATCTCAGCTTCTGTTGGGATTCAGTAGTTACTGCTCTTAATGACTCTTCCCCCCTTCATGGGATCAAGCTTGAGACCTGAGCCCAGATGAACCCAAGAACCTAGCCGGGCCAATGTTTTTTACATGTAAGAGAAATAAAAGGGGATGATCATGGAGGTGGAACTTGAAGAGGAAAACAGGAGCAAGTATTTTAAAGTCAAGATTACTTTAAAAAGCAAACCACCTGAAAATCCTTACTTATTTGTATTTATCATAGATTAATAGTTACAGAATAAGAATCTTCAACGGGGCTCAGACAACAATAACTGGGCAATCTTTCACAGTTAGGTTCAGATGGTGGCTCTTTTTTGAAAATGAAATATGCCTGCCCACTTCCATAAGAAATTATTGTAGCTTTACTAGAGGAAATCTAATTAAATGCCCAAACTATCTGCCCAGTTTCCACCTCTTCTTTTCTATCTCAGCAGCTCACTTACCGGAATAGGTGCCTTAGGGTCTAGCCCGTTTTCCACAGTTGAAAGCATCTCCCCTCCTCCAGCAATTCATTTAGATCATCACATGATAGCTATAGCAAAAAGAGCATCCATAACACATAGTGAACTCAGCTTCTCATTTCCTTGTCCTTCTCTTCCCATGGTTCTCTTCCTTTCTTGCTATTCCCCAATGTACCTACCGGGGGAAGGCTGAAGTTAACAAAACATGTTCTTTTGAAAAAGAGAAGTGAAAATGGAAGTTTTTTTAAGAGAGGAAATGAGAGGGAAAAGCCTTTGGGAGATGAAGAGACCCATTCAATACCAATAGTCCAGCTCTAGGGACAGTAGGGTGGTAACATATTCTGCATCTAAGGATAACTAGGAATCTTGTAGGATCAGAAAGAAGCCAAAAAACTATTTCACTTGAATCATGAAATTTCAAGTTGGAAGGAAATTTCCATCCAAATTTAATCACAAAGCTAAGGTCAGGAAGAATGTTACCATGATAGCAAGCAATAAAGAACATGCGAGTGACCCAATAATTGAGAATCCACATTCTAAGGCAATCTACAATGCAGGCTGGGCACTGCAATACTGCAAAAGCTTGTCTTGTCCCTGGGGCTTTTTTTCCCCCTTTTTTTATTGGCTCAACAGAATCAAAACAATTAGTTCAGTGGCATTGTTGCTTTTGGTCTCCTTCAAGATTAGTGATCATTTTTAAAGTATCATTTTTTAAAAAACTTTCTGCTGTACCCCCTTTCCTATCATCCCACTGTCAATCCATCAGCAGAGACCATTGTTAGCACAAGTCCATAAAAAACCACATTTCCAACCCCTGGTGAGAGAAAGAGCACTTGAAGACAAGACAGGACAATGATATCATGTGGGGAGCCGTCACTAATCTATGGCCACATAAGGCCACATTTCAAAAGACTGCCCTAACCTTGAATAGGAATCTCCTAATCGCATCCTACATGACCAAGCACTGCCTTAACTTTGAATAGGCAGATATCTAGGCATCCCCTAACCACATTATAGAGCTTCCTAGACACCTGAGCAGCTCATCCTTGGGCAGGAAACCAAATCTTTGTCTAGGACTCCCACCCTGTACTGTGTTTGAACAACCCTGCCTCCTTTCCTACTGCTATATATATCTGTACTATTGCACCCATTAAAATGAGGTTTGATCAGATGGCTTTGTCTTGCCTCCATTTTGCGAGTCCCCTCTCTCTTGCCCTTATCTCTTTTCTTCCAGGGTCCACACACTCTGCCTTGTGGGCAGAGGCAATATCACATTATCTGATTTTCCCCATGAAGAGAAATTCATGGCCCACATTCTGAGGATGGTTGATAGGTAGCCCATCATCCCCACAACAATCAACTCAAAAGAATATCTATAGTGTCAATCAATTATAGACAACAAATTGTGGGGGATAAAAAAGACATGGTGACACCTACAATCAAAAAATTACCATCTAGATGGAAAGATAAAACAGAACATATTAAATAACAGAAAACTTAAACCAGTAATACAAGAAATGATAAAAGTACATGAGTAAGTGTCAAAATTAATGAGTAATAAGGTAAATCGTTACTAAAAGAATTCAGAAGAGATCATTTCAGGCCTGAGTGGTTTGGAAAGACTTTAAAGAGGTATTGTTGGGCATGGTGGCCCATGCTTGAATCCTTATTCCTGGGAAGGCCTTGTGACCGCCCAGCAGAGATTCTCACTAAGTTCTGCCCCACTACAGGGAGTTCCCAGGAATAGAATGCTTCCACACTGCTTATGGAGGGACAAACTGATCCAGAAATAGCCACAAATCAAAGCTTCTGTGAGGCTCTCTACTATTATCCCCATAGCAATCAAATCAAAGCCCATATCTGTCATGTACCAATTACCTACAATAAATGTGGTGGGAGACAAAAGACAGTGGTACCTGGCCTCAAGAAACTTACCAACAGAAAACTGTGAATGGATTCCATACTTCCAAGCCTGGGCAAGAGAGAGACTTGGCCAAGAGAAAAAGTGAGAAAATGAGAGAGCAAGAAAAAAGAAACTGAATTCAGGTTTGCCTTAAAGAACTACACAGTCTTATATATTTGTATTATAAATTAAATTTGGTTGAAATGAAATGGTGTTTTTGGGGAGAAGAACACTGGAATATAAATCTGGACTGGAAGCAAGTGCTGTCACTATCTGCAGCTACTCATAGGTGAAGAATCCTGCTTTAACACTTGACTCTTATATAATGAACAATTTAAAAATTGTTCTAGAAAATTCCATTCAAAAATAGTTACAAAATACATAAAATATCTAAGAGTCAAACTTAAGACTTACATATAATATTTCAAACTTTACAAAAATAAGGAAGGCAAATAATTGGAAACTTTTTCATCATTCATGGTTAGACTCTGACAACACAATAAAAATGATATCACTATAAGTTCCTTTATAGAATTTTAAAAATAACAAAATTTATTTTGGGGAACAAAAGATTAGAATCTCAAGGGGGACTAAAAATGCAGAACAATGGGAATATAACATTACTATATTCCAAACTATATTTATAAACCAATAATATCTAAACTATTTGGTATTGGTCTAAAAAAAGTAGATGAGCGAAACTGACTAAAGAATCAGAACTTAGAATTATACACAATCTGTGAAATAGATTTAATAAACTTAAGAACTCAATATATTGGGGGAAAAATTTCAAACTGCTGGGAAAAATCAGAAAACAATTTAGGAGTGTTAGCCTCATGCTGTATGTATTTTACATGGCCACATGATTGAAATGTAAAAGTTCACATTTTTTTTTTTACTAGGAACAGAAGGAAGTTGCTTTTTTTTTTAACTACAGTTTAGAGAAAATTCTTAATAAGGGGATAAAGTAATTATGAGATAAAATGAAGTTTTAATAACATGAAAATTTAAAAAAAACTGTTAAATTATTAGAAACAATGGAACTAAAATAAGAAACTGTGGAAAAAAAAACTGATTAAAAAAGTCTGATATCCAAGATAGAGGCAGTCTAGTTGAGTGGATAGAAGACTATAGTTAGGGAGTCTTGCCTATTACAGTAATGGTTACTGAACCACCAATAAGTTGTCTAATTTCTCAGTGCTTCAAAAATCTAAGATTTTAAGTTATAGGAGAGCTGGAAAAAGGAGTTTCCACACAGATGATGAAACTGACATCCTATTGTCCCTAGCAACCCCCCAGATATAGAGTGAATTGACACAATAGACTCAAGAGAATAAGTGCTCAGAGTGAAGGGGATGAACCCTGAAACTGTCCCCTTTGACTTTTGGGAGGAAGCAATGGGGTGAACTCTGAAACTCTCCTCTGTCAGAGACCCACCCTTCAGGGCAGTTAAGTGGTCTCATTCAGTTGGCCAGGTTTGAAACTCCAAAACTCTTTTCAACTGGAAATCTAGGCCTGGGGCAGTGACAACATTGAGGATCCTCATTCCCCACTTTGAATGGAAGCTCTAACCTTAGATTGCAATAACGGACCAATTCTGAACTCCAAATCTCTGAAATAGAATTATGCTTGGCCTAAGGCAGTCTTTTAGCAAAGCTGCCAACCAGGACTCCCTGCCTACTGTGAAGACATTCTCTTCTCAGTGATAACCTTTGGTATTTCTGACAGAACATTTTGCCACTACGAAGTCTTTCATCTTCCTAGCAAAACTGGCTTCTCAGTGCCAATAAAAATCCCTTTTCTTGCCACATTCAGATTACAGGTTGGTGAATTCTTTCACATTGGACCTGTGCCAATCAGAGGAGATTCTCATATCAATTTTCTACCACTAGACCCACATCAAGAGCATGTGAACAATTTATAAATTTATAAATCAATAATCATACAAAAACACTTCATGTTATAAGAAAAATGCAAATTAAAAATCAGGTTTCACCTCATGCCTATCAATTTGGCAAAGACAATAAAAGAAATAATCAATGTTGGATGGATTGTAGGAAGATAGGTACATTAACATGCTGTGGCTAGTATTGTAAATTGATTCAATCACTCTGCCAAAAAGAAATTGGAATTATCTCACTATGGCATATATCCAAAATTTTTAAGGGTTCTCATCTATACCAAATACTCACAGAAAAATTTGTTTTTCTGTGTGATAACAAAAAACTTCAAACTAGGTAGATGTCCATCAACTAGGGAATTGCTGACCAAATCATGGTATGTGAATGGAATGGACGATGACTAAAAACATTTTTATTCTTAAGAAAGTTTCTTAAACTGTGGTTTACCACCCAATATGGGGTCTCACACCTGAATGTGGAGATCACAAAATTATGATTTATTATCAATTAATATTTAATTTGCATGCCTTTTATATACCTATATACCTAGTCACATAAAAATTCTACGTAAATGGAAAAAGTTTTAAAAGCCCTGATCTAATACAAAGTGAATTAAATAAAACCAGAGACTATATTTTTATACAATTATCACAGTAAACAAACAAACAAAAAACAATAGAAGACAGTATCGATTTTAATGACTACTATGTGAACCAGAAAAACATGATAAAATCCACTTCTCTTGTGGAGGGTGGGAGTGGGGAGGAGACAGGCTACAAGTGTGACTGTTACACATTTTTCAGATGGATATGTGGTCTTGTGCCTTTAGTATTTTTCTCCCCCATTCTCTCACTACTTGTCAGGCTGGGTAGATCTAACCAACAGTACAATAAAAGGCACAGCAGACTGAAGAAAAACAAGCCTAATTCATTCCCAAAGGGAACTAGGAGAAGTGTATATGCTGAGGGAATAGGAGAAAACAATGAAAAAAAAGAAAATGCAGAGAGTATTTAGTTTATGCATGAAAATCCCCAGCCAAATGCTGCACCAGCCTTCTACTTCCTCCTTTCCTAAAAGCAGCACCATAAAGGAGTGAGGCTGAAGTATTAACAGTTAAGATAAACCCCGACTATCAACATTTGCACAACAGAAATGAAACCCACGGACAGATGTCTTAGCACTATTTTCTGGAATTACCTGCATAACTTCCTTCCCAAGATATCAAAGTCATTCACCTACTCCACCTTTATTCTAACCAAGCTCTGGGTAGAGTAAAAATAAGCATGTTAAAGACTTACTATAGTCCCCTAAAGAATGCCTAGAGAAGAGGGAATAGAATATGGTGGGATATAGAAAGTGATATGTAGATTTATGTAGGTATGAAGATTAATGGGAATGGGATAAAGAGGGAGAGAAAAGGTGGGGGGAGAAGATAAGGGAGAGATCCATGGGTGGGTGGGTGAAGTTAAGTAATAACTAGTTAAGGAGCAGAATTAAACTAAAAGAGTTAGCAGGGATAAGAAATAAAAATAAAAACAGCCCAAAACAAAAGAATAACCTACAAGGAAGCAAAGAAAAAAACGGACATAATGAATATAATCTCTTCTCTTATTATATATGCTTTCTTGAAATGGAGATGTACATATTCTGAATCCTCCCTGATGTTCTTCTGCTGGGCATATGCCAATATTTTGTTTTGTTTTTTATTTTCCTTTTTTGTCTTTCTTCTATTTTCTTATATTGTATTTAGTTTTAAATAATTTTTAAAAAAGATAAATAAAAAAAGAATCCCTAGTGGAGCCAGAACTTCCCATTTCCTAGCTTCCTGGCACTTTACTTAGGCACCCCATGCCCTCCCTACTCTTAGGACACTTGTCTCTGGATTTCTAGGACCAAAAGAAAAAGAATGATTTAGAGCAGACTTAAAATTGAAAAAAAAAGTGTAAAATCTGGATATCTCTAGTAATAACTGATGAAGTATGGCTCATGGCAATATGGGTTGTTCTCCTAGTCCTCCAAAACATCAGGTTACAGAGGGCTGGAAGTGAAAGAAAAGGCTTTTATTATTACAAAGACACCAAGGTAATGCTCTCTTGGTGGGCAATATTGTGATTTTGCAAAGAGACATTTTCTAAGGACTTATTTTATACAGTAACAGAACAATAGAAGGGAATAGGCAAGGCCACTTAAGTTTTGCATCCAAAGTACATACTTTAGATAATCTTTCTTCATGCTTTCAGAGGGTGTGGGACCATATAGGTTTGTGTATGGAAAGATCCATTTAAGTTTATTTACATCACCTTACTGGGACAGGCTGTCCGGTTTCACCCTCATAACCATCCAATATACATACAGGCAAATCCTGAACAGCAGTCTGGAATGCAACTATTGTACCAATACACGAGTCATGTTTTTTTCTGTTGGAAAATAATGTCCAAGTTATCTAATGATTCAGAGCCCGGAAAGGCAGCTGATTTCCAGACATGTGAGCACCCAGGGAGCAGATGTGCTTCCACTTTAAAGAAATGTGCCGAGATTAGCCTCCTTCCAGACTCAGAGTCAGGTGCTCTAGAGTCCCTTCTCCATATTGCTGGAATCTCTTAGTTTTCTTGATGCTGAAGAGCAAAGAACGAATAGCATTTTCATGTGATATCCAATACAGGTTAGCAAAATTTGTTTTTCTGTCCTCCAACTTCTTCACTCTCTTAACAGGTGCCTAACTTGTGACTTCTTACAGAAATTTGCTTTTAAAAAATCCATGGTAAAATGTTATTTTATAGAATTTTAAATTTGAAAGGAGTAATTTAGAAATCTCAGTTCTTTCAAAAGAATAAAATTATCATGGTAAGTGAAAAAGGATGCGGAGTCAAGGTGAGGAACGAAAGTGGCCAACAAATAAAACTCTCTCGGATTCTTATTTCAAATACTCAAAAAACACAATCTGTTTAAGTGGCAGCTATGGGGGAAAATCCAAACACTGACTGGATTCTCAGAATGTACTTGTCAAGTTGCCACTATTTTTCTTTTTAACTCTTAATTTCTAACCACTTCAGGGCTCCCCTATCAGTTCTGAAATCATTATGTTCCCTGTGACACCTGGTGAAAGGAAAAAAATAACCCAAACCTAAACTTCACAAAAAGAAGAACTGATCTCCAGCAGTCTGTATGACAATATAAGCTTCCATCTGCACAAGAGACTAATTTATAGTATGAACTACATATGTCACTGTCCAATGTATTCATCATTTCCTCCAATGAATAGTTAGACTCATTTCTATTCATTACCAGGTTGGCAGATAGTCAATACTGGGAGAAGACTAATTTATTATGCCAGAATGAACAGATCAATAAGGCACCTAAAAATCGCTCCTATGAATTGTAGATATCTCCTCAGATACAGTATTAGAGTAGTCCTCATCCAGATGTCAGTCAATAGGAAGTGACAATGTAGTTTGCTGCCCCAGGCAAAGTACATATGACATATTTCATGCAAAATATTCTGATGACACCTGCCATTACAGTGATTGAGACAAGCGATAATTTAGCCAGAAACACAAATACTAGGACCAAGCAGAAGAGAACTGACAGGTTGAACCCTAAAGCCAGTGTCTAACTACAGGAATTCTACTATTTGAACCTAATGACATAGAGAGCAAACTTCAGGGATTAAAAAGCAAGTAGATAAATGTGCTGGGATAAACATTAGTTGAGAATGTAGGGAAATCAGGAAGTTTACTAAAGAGAGAAATGAGGAAGGCAAGACTTGGCAGGCCTAACTGCTAGACTGACAAAATGGAGCAAGATGGGGCTCCCTTGGGTTAGAAGGTCTAGGCCATCAATCACATAAACTGATTGTCTTTTTATTTATTTTGAATAAACTTATATAACGTCCTTGTTGTCTCCTCCATTAGAATTTATGTTTCTGAGTAACCATTTTTTTTGTTCTTTATATTTGTATCCACACTAACTAGCAGTAGGAATTTATTAATAAACACCTGTAACTGACCAAATGATCTGACATAGAGGTGGAAGGAGAGCCAACCAGATTCTGTACTGGCTAAGAAGCTCTAAGTGATGGGTCTTAGAGAAAGTGATGTGAAATGGAGGTGTTACCCAAGAGCAACTAGGTAAGAGATGGGGAGTTTGTGGGTCAGAAAACGGGAAGGAGTGAGATCATATTCCCCAAATCATTCAACTGACACTGTCCTCTCCAAAGTTCTGATCTCTTCCTTGCCAAATCCATTGTCCTTTTCTCAATCTCTCTGCCCCCCGACCCCATACACACACTTCTGACCTCTCGGAAAATCCTTTAGCACTGTTGACCATCTCCTCCTAGATATTTTTTCCTCTTTCTTGGTTCTCTTTTACTTGTCTGACAGTTCCCTTTCTATACATCATATGAATCAGCAGGATTTTTATCTCAGTCAAGTCCACTTTGGGTGTACATTTTCTTTTTTCTTTATATTTACTTGATGACCTGTCAATTCACATAAATTTGATTATCATCTACATGCAAATGAATATCAGGATACTGCCTATCATTGGACATTTTGAACTAGATCTCAAATTCAACACTTTCAAAATTTCAAAAAAATTTTTCTCTTTCCTCTCAAAACTACTTCTCTTTTAGGAGGCAGCTAGGTGGATGGTACAGTGGATAGGGCATTGGCTCTGGAGTCAGGAGGACCTGAGTTCAATTCAGGGCTCAGACACTTGATATGAGCTATGTGACCCTGGCCAAGTCACTTAATCCCCAATTGTCTCACCAAAAACAAATAGAACAACTCTTCTGAGCTGTCCTACTGTTGTCAAGAGGACTGCTGTCCTTCAAGTCAAAAAGATTTGCAATCTCACTGTCACGTTTTTGTTGCTGCATAGTCATTTCAGTCCTGACTCTTCATGACCTCAATTGGTATTTCCTTGGCAGAGGAGTGGTTTGTCATTTCCTTCTCCAGCTCACTTTACAGAAAAGGAAACTGAGGCAAACGGGGTTAAGTGACTTGCCCAGTCTTACACAGCTGCCAAGTGTCCGAGGCCAGATTCAGGCTTACCAAGGCATCACCTAGCTGCCCCAAGGTCATCCCGCATCCTCATTCACCCCCTCACAGCCAATCAGCTAACAAAATCTGTCACTGTTCAACATCTCAGACATAACATCTCTTTCCACTCTCATAAGCACCGTTTAGGCCTCCATCACCTCCTGCTTGATTACTTCGGTAGAACCTCTTAACTACTGTCCATTTCACTCGTCTCTCCTCCATTCTGTTGCCAAAGTGATGCTTTTGTAAAGTGCACGACTGAGCCTCTAGCTCCCCAAGCCCCTTCAAATCCTTTGTCTCCTTAATACTTCTAGGATCAAACACAACACCCAATCTGGTGTTTAATTTTCTTTGTGATCTGCCCTCCGCTGATCTATTTTTCTTCCATTAATGATGGCTAACATTTGTACGCACTACAAGAATCCTGGGGAGGTGGGGGGAACGCTAATATCATCCATAGTTGGAAGAGGAGGAACCGGGTTAATTGACTTGTCCAGATTCATACAGAGGAATCCTTCTGAGGAAGGATGGGAACGCAAGTCTCCGAGATCCAATTGTACCCAGTACGACCCTGATCTTTACCCCACAATTGCCAGCCCCTTTCCAAACTTCCCCGTGACTGGGGAGGGCTTCTCTATATTCCAGCCCCCGTGTTCCCAACCTCGAGATCCTCCTCTACCCGTCCCGCCCGTCAGTTACCCCATCCCGCCATCCCTACAGTTCAGCCGTGAGCGGCTACTTGCTGCTCTTGGCGCATGTTCCATTTCGTCTCTGGGTGCCTGCCTCCGCGCCGGCTCTTCCTCGGGCCTGACAAGCTGTCCCGGAGGCCCTTTTCCAGGGATGATGTCTCAAGCCCCACCTTCTGCAGGCGGCCTTCCCTGTGTCTTCATCCCCTCCCCCTCGCCCCCCCCCCCCCCCCCCCCCCCCCCCAGAAGCTGCTAGTATCTAACACAACGCCTCCTTCAGAGGCGGCTCTGGATTTCTGCCTCTTATTCCGCCCCGAAGCATCCTCGGGCGCCGGCGCTTAACCAATGTCTGGGAAATGACAGACCGGTGAATGGCGAAGCGGAGAAGAGGCCCACCTGGCCAGGGGTGGGGCGGAAGGCCTTGGGAAGTGACACTCAGCGGGAAGGGGGGGGGGGCAGGGGAGTGGAGAGGCTGTGAGAGAGGAAGGAAAAGGTGCGGGAGCAGGGTGCCGAGAACGTCGGAAAACTGGAGGGGGGGTCGCGGTGGGGAGGGGTCAGCAAGCAGGGTCTAGGGGTAGCAAGTCACGGAGGGGGCGTGGGGAGGCTAGAGATGGGGGGGCAGGGGCCTCGGGAACTGCGGAGACGAGCGAGGACCGGGGATCTTAGGGGGTCACTGCCTGGTGCTGCTGGGGCCGGTCTGAGCCCCTTCCGTCCCCCGACCACAACCTCCCTCCGAGCCCAGACTCACCTCAGCGGCAGAACGTCAATAGAACTTCTTCCACCTTCTACCCTTTTGACTATTAACCGGAAGCTGCGGCCTCCCAGTCAGTGAAAACAGGAAGCTGCCCCAACCGAGCTGACGACATCACGTCAGCCTGACGTAATCTCCACCCCCTATTCCGCGCAGCCAATCCCTGGGTGCGGGGTCCTGTTGGGGGTGGGGTCTGCGGCTCAGGTGGTCTCACGTGGAGATGGGTCGCGCCAGTCTAGTCTGGGCCCGAGAGCGAGTGCGCTCCCTAGTCTTGTGTCAGCTCCTCCCTTGAGAGACCTTACAGAAAGGGGTCTCCGAGCCCCTGCTTCTGTATCGGCGGCTGGCTGCCATCAGTTCCCCTGCTCCGGGCCGTTCGCGTCCCTTTCCCTTCCCAGGACCGCGGTGCCCTGTTGAGGGAACTAGACCCTGTAACCAACCTTAATTGAAGTAATTCCTTACAGAACCAGCCCAGTGGAGTCACAGTGCTGTCCTCAAAGCTAGGAAGATCTGGATGCGCGCGTCACCCACTGGCTGACACTTAACATCTCAATATGAACCCAGGATCGACTCGGCAAGCATTTATTAAGCGCCTACTGTGTGCCAAGTACTGTGGAATACAAAGAAAAGCAAAGCAAAACCAAAAAAAGCAGGCTCTGCTCTTAGGTCCCAATCAAATGGGGGAGACGGGCAAAATACTGTGTACAAGGAAGATGTAGACAGGACAAAATGGAGATAACCATAAAGAAGGCAGCTTTAAAGGTTTTTAACTTTTTTTTTTTTCGGTAAGTAGTCAAATACAACCAGTGGACTGTTGTCCACTTTGTTTGTCCAAAGCCTGTGAAGACTTTGGAACCCTACTCATAAAGGGCGCTCTTGACAGTCTGGATCTTTTTTTTTTTCTAGATTTATTCTTTTATGAAGGAGATGACAATAACACCTGTTTCCTAGACTTGTTATGAGAAGCAAATGCGATTTGTAAAATACTCTCCAAAAAGCATTATTGTTTTTGTGGTTCCTTCATTTTTCAGGCCTGATTCTTCATGACCCCATTTGGGTTTTTAAAAATAGTTAATATATATTAAGTGCTAGTCAATGTGCATTGACTAACCTCTGCTGGGATATATACACATATAAAATTTGGTCAAATGATAATTAACTACATAATTACTAAGTTTTCTATACTTTGTAGAGTATAGAAAGCAAGGAGAGTGTTTTATCTTTATTGTGCGTAATTTTATTATATATTTTGGTACATGACCACCCTATCTCATTTTAAAGATTTAAGGAAACTGAGGACTAGGGAATTAAAGCAATCAGTAGGTACTTCTTTCTGGTCTCTAGAATGATTTTGAGGAAAGTGTTATATAAACATAAACCACTATTATTCCATTTTAGGCAGTCACCAGAAACCCAATAAACTTCTGGAGAACAATTTCCCTTGCTCAAATTGCATGCCTAAATACCACAAAGGTATGCATGTGGTCACATAGTCACTAGATGAGATTGTGGACAGTTCAGTTTCTACTATTAAGCTACTCAGCACATTCATTCTCATTTAATCAACACTATTTGAATACCTACTCTAGGCAAAGGCATCATTGTTTGTAGTACAAAAATTAATAATAAAAGGTCTTCTATTTCATACTGTGTGGGGAGCCTGCACTAATCTACAGCCACATAAAGCCACATTCCTAACCTTGAATAGGAATCTCCTAATCACATCATACCAAAGACTTCCTGAATAGGAATCTCCTAATCACATCCAAGCACTACCCTAACTTTGAATAGGCAGATATCTAGGCAACCCTAATCACATCATAGAGCTTCCTACCACCAGAAACATCTGAGCAGCTCATCCTTGGGGGGGATACCAACCCTTTGTCTAGGACCCCCACCCTGTACTGTGTTTGTACAACCCTGCCTTCTTTTCTACTGCTAGAAATTTACCTATCTGTACTATTGCACCCATTAAAATGAGGCTTGATCAGATGGATTTGTCTTGCCTCCATTTTGCGTGTTCCCTCTCTCTTGCCCTTATTTCTTTTCTTCCAGGGTCCACACACTCTGCCTCGTGGGCCGAGGCAATACTGTTTTTAAGTTGTAGAGAAAAATAAAATGACTAATGAATTCATGAGAGCAAAAGAGATTTTTACCAAAGAAATTTCTCAACATTTCCTCTCCACAACAACCACAGTGTGTATTCCTATGGACTTCTCATGACTGGTATATTCAAAAGTGTTTGGTAATACGCTTCTCTTAGATGGATTCATTTTTATTTTCACTAACATCAATAAATATAAATTTCAATAAATCAGAACAGAAAGGAAAATTATAAATGAAAGTGAATTTGTTAACATAAAGTTTTTAAATTTGACATTTTTAAAAAAAACTTATTTGCATATTTCCTTCTGAACTTTCACCAATTCTATATATTCTCAAATGTTTCACTGACATTTTTCTTTTTCCTTCTCTTTGCAAAATAATCACTATTCACCAACTTCTCTCCCCAAACTTCCTCTTTTCCCCTACCCCAAATAAAAGCCCTCCTTGGCAATTAATTGTATTTAAAAAAACAACAACACAGTGGTTCTCTCTGAAAATATTTGCCTCATTATACACCTATTCCATCACCTCTCTGACAAGAGATGGGAGAAGGCTTCATCATTTCATAGAGTGTGATATCCTATTTTATTTAAAGACTATAATTTGATGATTAGTACATTTGTAAAAGGCTCTAGGTCCCTTTGTCTATCTTATTTTAGAGTCCAGATATTTCTCATTATGCTAGGGTCACCCAACATGGGTCTATAATCTGAAAAGAGTTGACTTCTTGAGTTTCACTCTTTGCTACATTTCCCAAAATAAAACCAAAACTAGAGTTCAAGGTTGATGGGAAGCAGAAATATGTTTTTGTTAGTGAATGTTCCTTTGTTGATGTTTATGCTATCAATAAACCTTATAGATAAGGACTGGGGGTGTGATTGTATTTCTGTTCCTTAACAGGAATCTTCCTAGAGAAGATAAAACATGCTCAGAAATAAAATGTGTTGCAAAACTGGCTGGAGAGTACCATAAGAGATACTTGCAAATTCCCCTTGGAGTCAAAATAAGAAACATCTTCCAGCTTGGGAGATCAAGGAAGGCTTCATAGGGAAGGGAAGATGGCATTTGAGGTGCACCTTGAATCATGGAAAGGATTTTGACAGGCAGAAACGAGGAAAGGGAGCATCTTAGACAGAAGGAACAACATTGGCAAAGACACAGAGGTGGGAAAGCCCAGGTTAGTTCTGAGACCTCCAAGTATTTCCATTTTGACTAATACTAATATGTGTGGAGGAACAGGAAATAAAGCTGAAAAGGTAAATTATAGCCAGTTTGTGGAGAGCCTTAAATGTCAGACTGAGGAGTTTGGTCTCTATTTAGTAGGTAAAAGAATATTAGACACACAATCCATTCCTAATAGTTGTTTTTCATCTGTACTAGGACTGATTCTAATCTTTGTTTATTTAGTCTTAGATACTACCAATCCCTTCCTAGCCCCCCTGGAGTGTTCATCTCTCCCCAATACTCCCTCCTCCCCCAGTCTTCTGATCTGGGTAAGATTTAAAGGCTTCCTTCCTTAATTTTATCGAGACAAAAGACTGAAATTTGACAAGGCAAAAATGACAAAAATAGGTATAAAACTTAATAATCACATTTTAAAAGTTTTTGAATTGTTAGCTCTTCTTACACTCTCATGATATCTGTTAGAGAGATCATCAAACCCCCGTCTCTCGAATAGCACTTACTATGTGCTTAGTACTAGGTACTGACTGTGTGCTAAGTATTTTGCAATAATTATTTCATTTGATCCTCACAGCCACTCTGGGAGGTAAATGTTATGATCCCCATTTTATACCTGAGGAAAGGGAGGTAAGCAAAGATTAAATGACTCACCCCAAATCACACATATAGTAAATAAATATCTGAGTCTGGATTTGAACTCATTTTTCAGGCCACCTCGCCGCTTTAGCGGCAGACGTGACACGGCTTCCCGAGGAAGCTCCCGCGGGAATGGTCCTCCCCCAAAGTCAGTTCTTGCTCCTCAGGGAATTGAAACCGGCTCCATCTCTAGAGGTCTGGGATGCGCATTCTCTCAGACTTTTCAAGATGGAGACTTCATTCTTCTCTTGGAGGAGAAAAGTTATTAATGCAAGGTCATGTCACCAGGGGCTACGGGAGGAGGAATCCCACCATCAGAAACAGAGCAGGTGGGAGGAGGGAGGTCCGAGAAAGGTGGTGGAGGCTGGCTAGCCTCCACCACACTTTAGTCCAGAAAAATCTAGGTTACTCCTGTGCAGTTGAAGAACCCTCTGGTGAGCAGGGACGAAGACTGCAGCCTTTGGGAAAACCTTGCTCAGGAGAGCTGACTAACATCTTGGACTAGGTTGGTGACTCCTCCCCAGCCACTTAATTATTTCATTACTAAGCCTACAATACTTTGCAGTATGCAAAAAGCAAGGGGAGTTTACAAATGTAGATAGATATAGTTATGGCAGTACTACCACATTTCTCTCTCCCATATTATCTGTCACCCAGCCTATTTGGAACTATCAGGGAACTAAGGGAATTTTCTATCAAAAAATGAAGTGTATATGAATATATCCAACAGGGAATTCTACTGAGGAATGCATTTTTCTTAAATAGTAGTTTGAATTAAATGTTTATCTGTGTCTGACATGTAGTGACCTTCCTTTGTTTAAAATTTGCCACCAAAATTCCCTTATATATAACAATCGACTGCTAAACCATTGGGAGAAACTTGTTAGACAAGACCCAAATGATGATCTGGTTCTCAAACAACTCAATTTCTCATTAACAATATTGCTCTGAGGCTGATTTCAGAAAAACCTGGAAAGACTTAACATGAATTGTTGATGCTAAGTGAAGTGGGCAAAATTAAGAGAACATTGTACATAGCAACAATATATGAGAGTACAAGATGATCAACTGTGGTGGATTTGGCTCTTTTCAACAATGAGGTGATTTATGGCAGTTCTAATAGATTTATGATGGGAAGTGCCATCAACAACCAGAGAGAATTATGAAGATTGAATGTGGGTCAAAGATTAGTATTTTTTTTTTTTTTTTTTTTTACGGAGGCAATTGGTGTTAAGTGACTTACCCAGAGTCACACAGCCAGGACGTGTTAAGTGTTAGATCAAATTTGAACTCAAGTCCTCCTGAATTCAGAGCAGGTGCTCTGTCCACCCTGCTACCTAGCTGCCCCCAAAGCCTAGTATTTTCACTTTTGTTGTTTGTTAGCTTAGTTTTTTAATTCCTTTTGATTTAAATAAAATATTTTTTTTTGCTTAACATGACATATATGGAACTTTCTTTAGAAGAATTGTATACATTTAACCTATATCAGATTGCTTGCTGTCTTAGGAAGAGGGGAGGAAGGAGAAGAGGGAGAAAAATTTTGAACACAAGGTTTTGTAAGGGTGAATGTTGAAAACTATCTTTGCATGTATTTGGAAAAATAAAATACCATTAAAAAGGGATTTAAGAAAAAAAAAATTATTGCTCTGGGAGATACAGGAGTAGATGAGATGAGATGGCGTCAAGATGGTAGAATTAAAGTGATTTTGCTTTAGCTCTTTCAGATCTTTCCCCACCATGACTGATAAAGAACCCCAGGCATCAGAAAGTAGAGAAAAAGTATTGCTCCAAAGCCACTCCTACCTCATGCCTTTGTAGAGGTGGGAGCTGTCCACCAGTGTTGCACATATATTCAAACTTTTTCAATATATTTATCAGTTGTGCTAATTTCCTTTTTTGTTATATGGGATGCCCTATGAGGCTAGAGAGATTGGAGGAGGGATACTGTGACAAGCTCTGGTGGGGGCAAAAACAAAATACAACAATAAACACTTAATTTTTAATAAAAGTATTGTTCCAGCTTGGCTCTCTCCGGCTTTTACATAGATCAAACCCATGGTGCTGGGAGTTTCCTAGGCAAATGGTTCATTCGGTACTGGTGTTAATGGGACCTTCTTGCTTTAATAACATTCTTTTGTTACAATTATATATTAGTTTTCAAGACTGGACATTTGAAAAAGACTCCTATTGGTGGAGAAAATGATTAGTCAATATTGTGAGGCTCTGTGAATAGTATAGTTAGATCTAAGAAGTAGAAAGATCTTTTTGCTTCTGAATTCTAAATTCAAGAGAGAACATATGCAGTTCCAGATTTTTCTTCAAGAGTAGAGCCCTAGGAGGAGAGAAAAGGATTGGAGAAGAAGTTGAAATGGAGAGGAGACAATATCTTGAGCATGTCCTTGATTGCTCCAGTTTACCACTTGAGAGATTTCAGAGAATTCCTCCTTAGTGAAAATCAGGGATTCCTTTTTGAGTGAGCTAAAATCTCTCAATCCCAGTGAAGAATTTATTTAATTCAAGTTGTCTGGTATATTTTAATCTATATAACTTCTTTGCTAACAGCTTGGATAAAAGAGTATTTGCTATTCATTATTTGTAGTAGTCTTTGAGTAAATAGCATTTAGTGGAGAGTCAAGTCTTCAAATATAACTTGGGATACTCCTTTCACATTAAGACATTATGATCAGAAAAATAATTTCGAACCAAAAACCATTTCCCCCAGACTGGCAATAAAATTTTTTTGGGGGTGGCAGCTAGATATAATCCAGTATCACCTGTCTGAAGAGAGAACAGAATGGGTCAGCCTCAGAAACTCAATTTCCTGTTCCTTTCCAGGAAAGAAACAAAATATCCTTTAGGGAGAAGGCGGCAAAATTTGAAAGATATTCCTGACTATGGAATTAAGGCAAACCTATTTGAATACATGTATCACCTATACAGGCAAGGCAGACATTCTATGCTATATTGTGGCTCATTGTTAGTGTGTCCCTATGATCCTGAATTCAGCTCTACCATGGTTATAATGAGATTGAAAAAAGAGTTTTTACTCTTTTTTCTAAGGGGCCAGTGTAGTATAATTGTTAGGGGAATATTACACATATACATTCATAAATTATTAAAAAGGTGTCTTGTATTTATTCCTCTTAGTCATATAATGTGTTTTTTAGTGTGATCTAGTCAGTTCTTCCATGCCAATTAACTTAATTTTCCTTTGGCCACAACAGAACTTTATAGAAAAAAGGTAATCAATCAAGATTGATGAGTTTATTATTTTTTTAAATTAATTTTCCCATAAATAAAAATTGCTTTTATTTTCTGGTCATTTGCATTTTTAGCTGATCCCTAACTGCCTCTTTCATATAGAATTGAAAGGGCTTTTTTTTGGGGGGGGGGGGGGGGGAATACTGATAAAAATGGCTCAAATATCTCAAAATGGCCTTTGAGATAAAATGTTGAGGTAAGACATAGATTGTTCTGAGAAGCTGAAAGATAATTGATCCTCAGATAAATATATTGAAGAGATGCTTTTTGGAAACAAGAATCTGTTGGGTGCTGTGTTTCAGAAGAGTTTTGAAGGTTATTATTGAGAAAGCATAAATAAAACTTTTGTTTGGAGAACATGGGAAGATTATACAAGAAAACTGAATCTTTTCAGTTTCATATCATGTTAGACAGACTCCCTTATTTTAGGGCATTAAGGGATAGAAGAAAGGTTAGAGATGACCAGAGGAAGAGAAAAGCAGAAGGGAAACCTCAGTTTAGGAAGAATCAAGGAAAGTTTTTGTTTTGTTTACTGAAAAAAATAAATAGGAATTGATCAAAGTTAACAGGGAGGATCTACAGCTATTATTCTGGGAATTCTAATATTTGAAGAGCTGATTAGGAGAAGGCTGCACGGCTCTAACACTATTTACAGATTGAGAGGGAAACACTTCTCAGAGCCTCTGAGCTTATCTGAAGAGTTTAGCAATATTTCAAATTAAGGAAATTGCTTATCATAGAAAGGGAATAAAACTGCTTTAGCACCCTGGAAAAGTAACTGTGTTATGAGAGTTTGTTGCTGCTGGAGTGTCCCCTGAGTAATAGAGAAATGGGTTTTTTATTTAGTAGAAGAGGAGCATAGTGAGAAGTGGTTTTGCCCAGCTGGGGTCATGTGGTACAGATTCTTTTCTATGAAAATCCAAAAAAAAAAAAGGTTTGTTGTCCAGAGAATTGTTTTTTGCACAATGGATTTCCCTACTTATGTGCTTCTATTAGATTTCTTCTGTGAGTGTCCACTATTCTTTGCAGATACTGTAGGCATTGGATGTAAGAATGTGAGCCAGAATTATTCATGGACTATTATTTTTGCTGAGGCAAATTGAGGTTAAGTGACTTACCCAGGGTCAAACAGCTAGGAAGCGTTATGTGTCCGAGGTCAGATTTGAACTTAAGTCGTTCTGACTTCAGGGCTGGTGATCTATCCACTGCATCACCTAGCTGCCCCCTGGATTATTATTATATTTGGATTATTGATGATCTTGCTTTCTATGTTATTTTGCTGCAGAAAATCAGCCTTAGATTTAAGAAAAATCAGACTTAGAAATGAGGTAAAATTAACCTGAGAAGGAAATCAAAAATGCAAGCAGACAAAAATAGAGGGAGTGGAAATGCTATGTTGGGGTTAAGACTCATTTCCTGATTTTAGAAAGACCTAGATTTACATGAACATGAATGAAACAAGCAGAATCAAGAAAACACTGTACACAGTAACAGCAAGATTGGGCAATGATCAATTATGAAAGACTTGGTGGTTCTTAGTGGTTCAGTGATCCAAGGCAATCCCAATAAATTTTGGATGAAAAACTCCTTCCACATTCAGAAAGGGAACTATGGATACTGAACGTAAATCAACACATGCTATTTTTTTTCTTGTTTTTTCTTCCTCTCATGTTTTTTCCCTTTTGTTCTGATTTTTCTCTCCCAGCATGATTCATAAGGAAATATGAAAAAAAATATACATGTATAACAAAAAAAGTTTGTGTTTTTTTAATGTAACTGGGGAAAATAAAAATTAAAAACAAAAACAAACTAACAAAATGAGCTACAGTGGTAGACAGTGGCCTATGTCCCTACTATACCAGGGTTATCCTGGGACTCTGAGAGTCAGGTAGTAACCAAATGGCCATGACCGACCCCCTTCTGGAAAATTATTTTGACCTGCCTGCATGAAGACAGGTTAAGGCAAGTGAGCCAAACTCACTTGGAGGAAAAAAAAAACAACCTTAAATTACCTTTATGAGCTCCCTTCCCCCTTGGGGACTTCTCAGAGTGCTGGTTATGAGGTCTTTATATGGGGCATATTCATACATAGATTATACTGGGCCAAGATATTTGTGTAGCATAGATAAACTTCTTCCTATCTTGCCCCCTACTCCAACCCATAACATTAAAAACATACATTTTTCACTTAAAAGAGTAAGTCATTTCATTTGACAGATCTGGCAGTGGAAGTAGCAGCAAAAACAAAGCAAAAAAACCAAAAACAAAACCCACCAAGCTTCATAGTTATAGATCCCAATGAATATAATTGCAGCTCTTCTTTCTTTAGGCGTTGATTATCAAAATTAAAGTATTTTTCAGCTTCACGGCCAGTGGATACATAGCCAGCATTCCCTTTACTTTGCTAAAAAGGTAATGAAATTCTCTCACCTATCACTATATATAGTATAAAATAACTATGCTTTTTTTTTTAAGCAAACCTATTGTTAGCTCCTTACTTTCCTCCCAATTAAAAAAAAAAGCACAATAATCAAAAAAACCAACCCTCTAACAAATATGCATAGTTAAGCAAAATATTTCCACGTTGGCCATTCTAAAAATGTAAATCTCATTTTGCACCTTCTGTCCATCACTATAAAACAGAAAATTTGCATAAAGCTCCGATTCCATTATAAGTTCCCCCTTCTCAATTTTTTATCTCTTGGGCCTAGAAGCCCCTTTAAACACACACACACACACACACACACACACACACACACACACACACTTTGGGAGAAGATGCTATCAGGGAGAGATATGCCTTATAGTGAGATTAGTCCTGGAAAGAATTCAGCAAAAATCATAAGCACATTTTTTATAGGGGAAATATAACCTTGGGGTTTATCAGGGGAGGAGAGGAAATAAAAGCAGGAACAAGAATGTATATTGAGTTGTTGAAACTGTCTTAAAAGATATTCTGGGAAAACTTGGTTCCCATAAGAGTTTAACAATCTCAGAAGTTCCCATCATAGATTATCTTAGAAATGCTAATTAAGGAAGTCTGGGCACATCATGGCTGCCTTAACTATGGTTAAAAAAAACAGTCTGGGACACTAAGTTCCTAAGATGAGCATTTTAGCATTTCCTGAAAAAGGGGAGAGAATAAACTGGTTTCAGGATTCACGTTACTTCCACAGGATTACAACTCCTTCAACTCCTATAATCTTTAGCTGTCTTTAAGTCTCAAATTTAGCAATAGTTATGCACAAGGGCCTTCTTGATCTTTCCAACTACTTGTGCCTCCCTTCCCCCAAATTACCTGATTTTTATTTTGCTCTTTTGTTTTTAAATTTATGAAGTAGGTGCATTTTGCCAATTCCAATAGACATGTGATGGAGCCATCTGCATCCAGAGGGAGGACTGAGATTGTGGGACTGAGTGTGGTTCACAACATGGTATTTTCACCTTTTCTGTTGTTTGCTTGCTTTATGTTTTATTTTTTCCTTTTTGATCTGATTTTTCTTGTGCAGCATAATAATTATGGAATTATGTATAGAAGAATTATATATGTATTAATATATATTGGATTACTTGTCTAGGGGAGGGAGTGGGGAAGGGAAGAAAATTTGGAGCACAAGGTTTTGCAGAAATGAATGTTGAAAACTATCTTTCCAGGTACTTTGAAAATAAAAAGCTATTTTTAAAAATAAGTGCCTTTCTCTTCTCCTCTTCCCCTAACTTAGCAGCTGTCATCTTAGTAGACCAATCCATGCTCAAACTTTGGAAGCTAACCTCTGGCAATAAATAACATTTGCTGAGAGTCTCCTGATGGGCTGCCATCCCTAGAAAGAGAGATGTTAACTTCTCATTGAGCCGTTCTTGGCTGTAGCCTTCCAAATGATAGAATGTGAGAGGTAATAATGTCAGGGGCTGTTGCTCCCTATGTAAAATAGGGACTCAACTTGCTAGATACATAATAGGCTTGGAGAGAGACTAACATATCAACACAGTTCACCTGTGGGTCACCAGGTTGGCCACCTGCACCATTCCCTGATATGTGATTGCCATTGCTACAATATCTTCAAGTTTTTCAGTTATCACAAGGCTGATACTAAAGTTGGTAGTGGGCAACTTTGGAGGTAGCCTTTGTAGTGTTTTTCTTACTGATTCAATTGTAATGCTCACTTACTGCTAACTAAATGTAAGCATTTTATTTTTTGTCACTGATTGGATAAAATCATATTGGACTGTTACTAATTTTCATAAACAATATGCCTCAGTGATATTTAACAGGTGACCACTTTCCTTTTTAGCTATTTCATGCTAGAATCTCTTCGATTGGGTGGGAAACCAAAGAATTCACTTTCCTTTTTATTTAATTCCACTTGATATGAAGAAGTGGAAACTGAAAGGGAGCATTATTAATAGATGAAGTAGAACTAGTACTGGGTTAGAAGAACCCAGCTAAAATGAAAGGCAACCTCCATATGGAACTTGGACCAACTTTTTATTGAAACTTCCAGACACATGGCATGAAGGCAAGATCTGGGGTTAACCCAGCTCTTCTAAACATTCTTTTTAATCCTGTCCTCACTTTGTGCTTCCTTTGGGTTGGGGCATTAAATCCAAGGTGGGATGTGAGAGCAGCAGTGTACCAAGTACCAAGCTTATGTAGGCATTTCAAGGGTCTTTGCCTTTTCTTACCCTGATCCAAAAAGCCTGACAAAGACCATCCCTTCTTTTACTGAAAATAGATGTCATTATTTCATTTTACTTCTTGGTCACATAACTGGAAGTGGATCGTATGCATTTAATATGATAAAAATAGAATTTTACAAATATTGTTGAGAAACCAATATTCACAAAATAATGTTGATGAATCTCTGTCTGAGGCTTTATTTTAATCTTCATTTTTTCTTTTCGCGTCTCTTTTTTCCTTCATTCCTAGGACCAAAACAAACAAACAAAAAACAAACAAACCCTCTTATTTCTTGTGGTCTCTAAGAGAATGTTGCCTTTTTCTTTTCTGGTCAGACCACATACATGGAAACTCACTGAATATACCCATTATTAAGAATTTACCTTCCCTCTTGGTTGAAAATTTCATCCTCATCAGAGGAATCTTGATCACGTAGCTTTTGGGCCATGTTCTTTTTGCGTGTGGCATCTAGTGGCCGATACATATCCCTAAGCCAGAGGGGCTTTCCTTTTTTGTAGACATCCCCATCCTAGAAGATACAATAGACTTCACTTTGCATGAAAGTTTTTCTTGCTGGTAGCCCTTACTAGAATCAATAAATACTCAAGCTTACCTCTTCGAGACTTTTTCTGGAAGACTTCTTATGGAAAGATGTTAAAAATCTCCTTGAAAAAGTACAAAATGGTTAGCAATTCATATAATCTTTTAGTAATTCAGTCTTGCAACTTGTTGGGCAGGTGTCACTATTACAAGATAATATTTTCTGTTTGAGAGGAGCATCATAAAAACAAGTACAATGCAAAGAGGGGACCTGGAGTACTGGTTACCCGCTTTTTGGTCTAGGACCTCCTGAAGGTCACCAAAGTAATCCTTACATAGTACCCATCTCAGACAGGGCTTAAAACAAGGCCAAGTTGGATCTTCAGTAGATACTGTACAATAGTTCCTGTTAAACATAATCCAATCCAAATTGCATCTTTACTGCTACCCCCAAGTCAAGTCAACTTTCTGTAATGGGAAGTTTATTTTCATCAGTTAGTTGACAATCAAGTGGATGCCCGGATCCAATTAGTAACACTTTCCACAATAACGTTTGGCAGTAACAAAGGGAAACAGAAAGAGCACTGGTTGTGGTTTCCTCACCTGGGATCTTATTTCAGCTCAGCTACTACTAATTAGCAGCTTAACTTTGAGCAGTCACTTAACCCTTTCGGTAGCTCTTTTTTTTAGCTGTGGAATGAAGGGGTCAAACTATATGATTCTTTAAAGCTCTGACTAAAAGAGCAGGGAATTAAAATAAAGATAAGATCAGCTTACCTTTTATTCAGCTGATCTTAGAACAGCTACCCCAACCCCAAAGGGTACCTTTCTCATCTTTGACAAGGTTGGTTTCTAGTTTATTTTAGTAGAGCAAACTCAGTCCATGGTTCTGTTTGATGCACTCCCCTACCCTATCCCCCTTAGACACACTGGTGGGATTTACAAAGTCTCTGCAAGGGAGTCCTGAGGGAGGGCAGACTCTTAGTAATAGTAAGACATTTAAAACTGACTCTGTTTTGACTGATTTTGGTATCAATTTTTTAAAAATTTACTTTTTGATTTTTTCTTTGAATTTTGAATTTCTTTTTGAATTTGAATTTTTTTTGATTTACCGTCAAAATGAACACATGAGCATCTTCTTGTCAAATTCTGAGAAGTGGGAGGGAGCATGGACAGATCCTGACATTAAGCAGCTATGACTTTCCCTAGTGAGAAGCAAAGGACCATTACCAATCTTAGGTGAGGCCTGTTAAGTTGCTAAGTGATATGTATTTTTTCTTTTCTTCTGGGACCCAAGAACAGATGAAAAAGCAGAAAATAAACTAGGGATTTGGAAAAGCAAATGTGGCACCATGGTCTAATTTGAGGAAGACTGGGAGTGAGTCAGTTTTAAAACTGGTTTGATGTGTATTTGTAGGTAAGTAAGTAATTTCCCCATTTAGGCCTTGATTTGCTAATCAATAAAGACACAAGAGGTTGAGCAGGCTAATTTCCAGCTCTAGCATTCTATTAAAAATATTTACAAAATCGCACAATCATCTTCTGAAAAGACAGTGATATTTACCATAAGTTGAATGAGTGTTTTGTTTCAGGTTTTGAAGTTCTTGATCTATGGGAACAAATCTGTTTCAGAAGAAAATATCATTGTCAATTATTATTTGATTTTTTAATAAATATTTGTCACATTGAATTTTAATTAATTACTGATTGAATGATCTAATGATTTCTGAGAGCATGTCAATTTGTATGCCAGTAATTGTAGACAGGTTGTCTTTGCTCTCTTTGAACTTCTCTTTTTAATAACAGAACAGAATACTGAAAACAATAGTAGATTTGAAATCCAAATTCAGATAGTGGTTGTGTGACTCTGTACAAGTCAATTAACCTTGCTAAGCTAAGTTTCTTTATTAGTATAATGGAAATAATACAATACTTGTATCACCTATCTTAGTCATGTTGCAAGGAAAATAAAGCATACTTATTATTTTTCTTGGTTATTTTTTTAAATAGCCACTTAAGAAAATAAATAAAGCCTTGTTTTAAAATTTCCCCTTACCTATTATTCTTCTGCTCCACTTTCATTGTACCCTTCCTCATAGCAAGGGAAAAAAAACCACTTTCCAAAAACAATTCCTGCTCCTTTTTTGACACAGGAGGTAGGTGAGTTTCCTTGTTAGTTGTTAGGAGAAAGATTGCCCATTCCAATTCATCGGAATTCAAATCCTTTTTCACTTAAAGCAACTCTACTCCTCCCCCTCCCAAAAAAGAACCTAAAAAAATATGAACTATTATATTATCTTTCACTCTGAGCTACTGAATGGGATACATTAGATATTGTCATAGAGCACAAAATTTTAGAGGAAGCAAAATAATTTTTAAATTTAAATTTAAAAATTATTTAAATTACATTTTGGCAGTATTTACAGTAACTTAGTAGCACAGGACAACTAGACTTTAGAGTCAACAAGAATAATTCATTAAAATTTAAAGTTGCCAGATACTGATCCCTTGTGTGTTTTAGGGCTGGTATTTCAAAGTCTCTATTCTACATCCCTACCAGTGCAGGGATCTCTCCCTTGGGCCTTATGTCCCCATAAAATATTCTTTCCTATTCAGTTGAATCAGCCCTAATTGTTTCTTGTATTATATTCAAGTTATAAAATCGATTTGACTACATAAGATTTAGAGATAGAGGGGATCTTGAGATCATCTCATTTTGTAATTTTGGAAACTGAGGCCCAGAGATGTTAAATATGTAAGGTTACACAAGCTGTAAGTGGCAGAGTCAGAATTTGAACACAAGTCCTTTCATTCCAAATTCATCAGTCATCAATATTGCTAATTACATTTCTACCATATTTCATAATACATAATTGTTAAATGTATTCAATTACCTCATATCCTCTTCATAAATTCTTTGACCTTTTCATATTCACCAATCCAAGCTCTTATGGTTTCCTTTTGTCTCTCTTTGTGGCATAAACCACTTCAACAGCAATCCACTAGTAATTTAGGACACTTCATCCCCTTAAACTTCTACTTGAATAATTCTCAGCTGTGGGGAATTGCTACCATTCAAATTTCTTGCCATGCCAGTTATTATAGTAAGAGCTCTTAAGTACAAGTTTTCTTTACAAAGCTTAAGCTGGATTATTATTCACCACGACTTCTATTTTTCTCATTTTTTTTTCATTTATCCTCCTTTAATATCTGTTTCATTTCCCACAGTGACACTACAGACCATCCCCTTTTGTATTTTTTTACTAAGATCAAATCTGTTTATGAGCTATCTGAACTTCATCACTTCTCCAACTTTCTCATCTTTTTCCAATCTGACTTGAACTCTCTCTTTACTCTCTTAAAAGGCAGCTCTTCTAGCCTTTGACATCAAAACGATCTGCAGAATCAGAATCTCCTTTTGGATACTGTTTATACGAAGAAGGAAGACTAGAATGATGGCAATGTTGGAGAGAAGGAGGGATTGGAAAATCAGCAGCCTTCAGAGCAGACTGAATATGGGGGTTGGATGGGAGAGGGGCAGCTGGCAATGAAAGACACTGAGCAATCCAGGATGACTCCTAGGTTGAGAGTCTGAGGTACTGGGGGGATGCTGCTGCTCTCTTCAGTAAGGGAAGGTAAAAATGAGGTGGGGAAAGTGTTTATGGAGCAATAAGTGAATTGAGTTGAGGATAATTCGAATTCTAAAGTGGCAAACTTGGGTAACTAGAACAATGATGGTGTCCTCAACAGAGATAAGGGACGTAGGCGGAAAAAGTGGATTTATTTAGGATAAAAATCAGTTAACAAGCATTTATCAAATACTTACTATGTGCCAGACAGTGGAGAGTACATGGAACACAATGAAGTGATTCCAGCCTTCAAGGATCCTACCTTGTATCAGAAAGATAAATTTAGTTTGGCGTATTTAGTTTGAGGTGCCTCTGGGACATCCCTGTGAAGATGTCCAATAGACAGATGAAAATAAAGAATTGGAACTCAGAAAAGAGCTGGGAGCTGGATACATGGATTTTGGAGTTAGCATGAAAATGGTAGTGGAACCCATGGGAGCTTACGAGATAGGGGTGTGTGTACAGGTGTTCAGGGAAGACTAGTGCCTCAGGCATGAGGGGTGGTGGACACTTTTCAGGGTTGCTTTCCACTATTGGTGTCCATGTGATTCACCCTACTGTCACCTGGGACTCCAAGAAATTATACTATGTACAGATAATGAGTTCTCCTTGGACATCTTTAGCTTAAAATGTCTATTAGACATCCTGTTTGAAACATGTGAAAGGCAGTTGTGAGATTAGAAGACAGTAGAAATATTGGGTCAGGATAGGTGGATTTAAAAACTATCAGCATGGGGTATGGATTTGACTACCAGGACTCATCCCAGTAAAGTCCCGACTGCTGTTACCTCTCTTCCTGTGCTTGACTAAAGTATGTGATCTTGGGAATATTGAGATAATCCTGGAAGGCTTTCAAGTGCTGGCAATAAGGGTAGCCTCTTCACAGAGTGATTGTGATGTGGCTGATGACTCAGCACCAGGTGATGTGCTTTAAGAGAAACACCAAATATTAAATGTGAAGAATTTACATTGGGCATTCTCTTTGACAAAAGGTAGGTTTATTTAAGAGAAGTTACAAAATGAAGAGACACAAAAGAGACCAGGAATGGTAAATATGAAATATTGTGAGAGACCATATGCAAGGGGCTTTATGGAAAGGGCAAGTTCCTTAGTGGAGTTTACCATTCACCAGGAGAAAGAAAATACCCTGAGGTGGAAAGGAAATGTCCTGAGTTGGCAGGGTAGATTCTGAAAGGGCCTTAGCACCCTAAAAGAGTTAGTTAGCTGTAAGGAGGAGAAGTGGGATCAGAAGAGGAGACACCTGTGGTGGACCCATCCAAAGGAGTGCTGTAAACATGGCATAGGCCATAAGTAGATTTATAGGGAAAATTTAGCCCCAGGGAGCTGACAGAACTTGGATTTCTGACTGGATTAACTCCACAGAGGGTGTAGCCATGGAACTAAACTGATCTCAATCAGAGCCTTCTTCCTGCCTGGCCCAGGGATCAATTTTATTAGTTCCACTGTTTCTCCCTGCTTGCCTCACTGGGACTTAATTGTAGCAACAGTAGATCAGTCTTTCGACAAAGAAAAGCAGTGGATTCTGAGGCTGCTATTCTTGTGTGACTTTGGACAAGTCCCTGTGACTTTGGACAAGTCCCTGATTCTTATGGGCCTCAGTTGCCTCATCTATACATTGAGGGGGCTAGACCCTTGATATCCTTATCTGTGAAATGGGGATAATATTATACCTCCCTCAAAATTATATCTGTGCTTGGAGTGCTCTGTTAGTGCTAAAATTATTCTCCATTGTACTGGGCTATTAATGGCATGTTAATGGCAGGAATGAGGAATAAAGGGAATGTGGTGGAGTCTTCCAGCTTCTCCCCACATGCTAAATTTTGGGGAGCTGAGTTAAGTACATTGCCTCAGACCCATACAGTCTCCTTATTTGTTGGAATGTAATCTACCTCTCTCTAGGTTTGTTTGTTTATTTTCAGAGGAGGAGAATGATCTAAGTTGACAGTTAGGGACTGAGCAGAATTAAAGATTTTTTTGGTTTTGTTTTGTTTTGTTTTAACTCCAAGTCAGACAGAGGCCAGGCACTAGAACATTAATCCTGTTAGCAGGAGGAGGTAAATTCAAAGACATATTAAATGTATTTTTATTCTATCAACCAAAAAGCAATTGTTAATCAGCTAAAATATGACAGATATTGAGCTAGGCACTGTGGGGTTACAAATACAAAACAATAACAAAACATTCTTCATCCTTAAGGAATTTTTTGATGGACACAACATGTACACATATATAAGTATATATGCATGCAAACAAAATTAATACAAAGTAATTTCAGGGGCAGTGTTATTTTCAGGGAACAGCAGCAAGAACCACCTAGTTTGGAGATATCCAAGCCAGAATATCCAGTGCTCATCAGCAACTGAGGCCTCTCAATCTTGCTCAGCAGACCAGTTGTGAGGTTTCTAGTCCCTGTGCAGAAGGCAAACCCTAATCCTAATTACAGGACAATTGCTGTGACTAGGCCAGGCAGGCCCCAGTACAATGGCAAACCACAAGCACTTGAATCCTGGGAATGGAAAGCTAATATCCAGGCCCCCTGTGACCCAGAAGCAGAGCTCAACTCCCAAAGTCATGAAATAGGCTAAAATAAATGAATAAGAAGAGAAAAGAGCCTGACCATAGAAACAACTATGGCAACAAGGTAGATAAAAACACAGAAAAGGACAAAAATATCAAAATGCCTCTCTATCAGGCCACAAAAGGGAATATGAATTAGTCTCAAGCCCAAAAAATCCACTTGAAAGAGCTCAAAAAGGATTTTAAAAAATCAAGAGAGACAAAAGAAAAAACTGGGAGAAGGAAAGTTATGCAGAATAAAAGAGTCAACAGCTTGGAAAAAGAAGCACAAAAATTGATTGAAGAAAACAATTCAAAAAATAGAATTGGCTATATGGAAAAGAAGATACAAAAGCTAACTGAAGAAAATAATTCCTTTAAAAATTATAATTGGTAAATAGAAGCTAATGACTCAATGAAACATCAAGAATAAATCAAAACAATGAAAAAATAGAAGAAAATGTAAAATACCTCATTGGAAAAACAAGTGACCTGGAAAGTAGATTCAGTAGAGGTGATTTAAGAGTTATTGGTCTATTGAATAAAAAAAAAAAAGCCTGGACAGGTTTTTTAAAAAATGAGGAAAACTCCCCTGATAATCCCTTGAATCAGGGGGTAAAATAGATATTGAAAGGATTCACCAATCACTTCCAGAAAGAGATCCTCAAATGAAAACTCCAAAGAATGTTGTAACCAAATTCCAAAATTATCAGGAAAAGGAGAAAATATTCCAAAATAACCAGAAAGAAACAATTCAAATATCCAAAATCCTTTTACAAGCAGAATTATACAAATTTAGCAGTTTCTATATTAAAGGATCTGAGGGGTTGGAATAGGATATTCTGGAAGGCAAAGGAGCTTGGATTACAACCAAGAATCAACTCCCCAACAAAACTGAGCACAATGTTTTGTGAGAAAAGATGAATATTTAATGAAATAGGGAGCTTTCAAGCTTTCCTAATGAAAAGACCAGAAATGAACAGAAAACTTGAATTCAATCTTCAAATACAAGACTCAAGAAGATTATAAGGTAAACAGGAAAGAAAACAAACAAGCACGTTATTCAGTAAGAGTAAATAAACTGTTTATACCCTTACATGGGGAGATGATACTTTTAACTCTTGAGAAATATATCTTTATTACAGCAGTTAGAAGAGGCATAAATGGGATAAATTACATCAGATAAAGAGGCAAAAAAACCCTATTAAAGAGAAAAGGGAGTGAGCATTATTTGAACCTTACCCTTATTGGATTTGGCTCAAAGAGGAATAACATATACACTCAGTTGGATATGGAAATTTATCTTGCCCTATAAGGAAGTAGGAGGAGGAAGGGGAAAGAAAAGGGAGGTTAATAGAAGGGAGGGCAGATTGAAGGATGTGGTAGTTAAAAGCAAATCACTAGTATGGAAGGACAAGGTGAAAAGAAAGAAAAGAATAAACAGGGGGAAATAGGATCGAGGGAAATATACAGTAGATTAATAGCTGAATGTGAATGGGATGAACTCTCCCATAAAACAAAAATGAATAATAAAGTGGATTAAAAATCAGAATCCTGTAATACGTTGTTTACAAGAAACACATTTGAAGCAGAAAGATACACACAGAGTAAAGAAAAAACTGGAACAGAATATATTATTCTTTTACTGAATTAAAAACAGACAAAACAATCTAATTAAAAAAGATAAGGGAGGAAAACAACCATCTTACCAGAAAGGATCATAGACAATGAAGAAATAGCAATACTCAACATATATGCACCAAGTGGTATGGCATCCACATTCTTAGAGGAGATAGTAAGTTACAGGAAGAAATAGACAGCATAATAATACTAGTGGGGTACTTCCACCTCTCCTCAAAACTAGATAAATCTAACCACAGAATAAACAAGAAAGCTCTTATTGGAACAAACAAAGGGATTAAGGAGATAAATAAAATTTTAGAAAAATTAGATATGACAGTCCTCTGGAGAAAATTGAATGGGAATAGAAAGAGATATATATCTTTTTCACGGCAGTACATGGCATGTACACAAAAAGTGACCATATATTAGTGCATAAAATTCTCACAACAGAATTCAGAAAGGCAGAAATATTAAATACATCCCTTTCAGATCATGATACAATAAAAATTACATGTAATAAAAGGCAATAGAAAGATAGACTAAAAACTAATTGGAAACTAAATAATCCAATCCTAAAGAATTAGTGGGTCAAACAACAAATAGTAGAAATAGCCAATAATATCATTAGAGACAATGACAATAATGAGACAACATACCAAACCTTATGAGATGCAGTCAAGGCAGTTCTTAGGGGAAATTTTATATCTCTAAATGCTTACATGAATAAAATAGAGAAAGAGGAGATCAATGAAATGGGCCTGCAACTAAAAAAGCTAGAAAAAGAAGAAATTTTAAAATTCCCAATTGAGCACTAAAAGACCTGGTTTTATGAAAATACTAATAAAATATAAATAAATCTTAAGAAATGATGAGCAGGCTGATTTCAGAAAAGCCTGGAAAGACTTACATGAATTGATAATTAGTGAAGTGAGGAGAACCAGGAGAATATTGTATATAATAACAGCAAGATTATGTAATGATCAACTATGATGGACGTAATTCTTCTCAGCAATATGATGATCTAAGACAATTCCAGTAGACTTGAGATGGAAAATGCCATCTGCATCCAGAGAGAGAACTATGGAGACTGAATGTAGATTAAAGTGTATTATTTGCACTTTTAAATTCTTATTTATTTTTTTCTTGCTTGTGCTTTTCCCCTTTTCAGATTTTTCTTTCACAACATGAATAATATGGAAATATGTTTAAAATGATTTTATATAAGTAACATATCAGGTTGCTTGCTGTCTTGGGGAGGGGAGAGATAATGGAAGGAGGGAGAAAAGAAAAATTGGAACTGAAAATCTTACAAAAATGAGTGTTGACAAGTTATATATACTTGGAAAAATAAAATCTATTAAAATTGATAAATCTGATTAATTTGATTAGAAAAAAGGAATGAAGAAAAATCAAATTACTAGTATCAAAAATGAAAAGGGAAAATTCAGTAATTTATCACAAAGATAATACATTATGATGAGATGGGTTTTATACTAGGAATGCAAGGCTTGTTCAGTATGAGGAAAACTATCAGTATAATTGAACAGATCAATAAGAAAATTAACAGAAATGACATGAATATTTCAATAGATACAGAAAAAACTTTTGACAAAATACAACACCCATTCCTATTAAAAACACTAGAGAACATAGGAATTAATGGAATTTTCCTTAAGATGATACACATTATCTAAAACCATTAGCAAGTATTATATGTAATAAGGATAAGTTAAAAGCTTTTCCAAAAAGATGAGTAGTGAAACAAGGATGCCCGTTATCACTATTATTATTCAATATTATACTAGAAATAATAACTTTAGCAATAAGAGAATCAATTAAAAAACTACTTGAAATAATTAACAATTTCAACAAAGTTTCAGAATATTATATAAAACCACATAAAACATCAACAGTTCTATATATTACCAATAAAGTCTGAAAGTAAGAGACAGAAAAATTCCATTTAAAATAACAATAAACAATATTACCCAAGAACTATATAGACAAAATTACAAAGCACTTTTCATACAACAAAATCAGGTCTAAACAATTGGAAAAATATCAATTATTCAGGAGTAGGCCAAACTTAAATAATAATATTGATAATTTTACCTGAATTAATTTACTTATTCAATGCCACACTAATCAAATTACCAAATATTTTATGGAGCTAGAAAAAATAATAACAAGATTCATCTGGAAGTACAAAAGGCCAAAATGAAGGGAATTATTTTTTAAAAATTCAAAGGAAGGTGGTCTAGCTGTACCAAATCTAAAACTATATTATAAAACAGTAAGACTCTCTTTGGTACTGACTAAAATAAAGAGTGATAAATCAGTAGATTAAGTTAAGTACACAAGAAATAGTAATAAATGTCTATAGTAATCCTCTATTTGATAAACACCCAAACTCCAGCTTCTGGGATAAACTCAACAAAAATTTTTGGGAAAACGAAAATAGTATAGTAGAAACTAGGTATGGACTGATATGTCACACCATATACCAAAATAAGATTGAAATGGGTGCATGATTTAGACATTAAAGAATGATACCATGAGTAAATTAGAAGAAAGAGGAATAGTTTATGTGTCAGATCTATGGAGAAGGGAAGAATTTATGTCAAACAAGAGAGAGAAAATAATGTGAAATGAAAAATGGATAACTTTTATTACATTAAATAAAAAAGGTTTTGCACAAACAAAACCATTGCAACCAAGATTAGAAGGAAAGCAGAAATGTAGGAAACAATTTTTACAGCCAGTGTTTCTGATAAAAGTCTAATTTCTCAAATATATAGAGAGAACAGTCAAATTTATAAGAATACAAGTCATTCTCCAATTGACAAATGGTTAAAGGATAGGAACAAGCAGTTTTCAGATGAAGAAATTAAAGCTATTGATTTATGAAAAAAAGTACTAAGTCACTATTCATTAAGGTAATGCAAATTAAAACAACTCTGGGAAACAAATGTCATATATCAGACTGGCTAGTATGACAAAAAAGAAAAATGATAAATGTTGAAGATGTAGGAAAATTGGAATCCTAATGCATTGCTGGAAAAATTGTGAACTGATCCAACCATTCTGGAGAACAATTTGGAATTATATCCAAAGGGCCATCAAACTGTGCATACTCTTCCAAAGGAAAAGGATCTATGTGTACAAGAATATTTAAACCAGCTCTTTTTGTGGTGGCAAAAAGGGGCCAATTGAGGAATGCCCATCAATTGAGGATTGGCTGAACAAGTTATAGTATATGATTATAATGGAATAATATTGTTCTATAAGAAATGATGAGCGGGGGGATTTCAAAAAAACCTGTAAAGACTAATACGACCTGATGCTGAATGAAGTGAACAGAATCAGGGGAACATTATATACAGTAACATCATGGATTATGTGATGATCAACTATTCAGTAATGCAATGATCCAAGACAATTTCAAAGGCCTAGTGATGGAAAATGCCAACTTCATTCAGAAAAAGAATTATGGCTGTAGATTGAAGCATACTATTTTCACTTTGCTTTCTTTGTGCATTTTTCCTTCTGCTCTGAGTTTTCGTTCACAATATGACTAATGTGGAAATGTATTTAACATGATTGTACATAAGTAATGAGTATCAGATTGCTTCCTGTCTTGGGGAGGAAGGGAAAAAAAATTTGGAGATTAAGATCTTACAAAAATGAATGTTGAAAACTATCTTTACTCTATTTGGAAAAAAAATAAAGTGCTGTTAAGTAAAAGCTACAAGTCAGGTATTGATTTATTGTTTTATTGATTGTCTAGATTTAAGAAATTGATCAAATGTTTAAAAATGCAGTTAATATTTAAAAAGTATGGTATGGGTACTTTTTTTTTTCCTTCTGGAAAGCTGGTTGTTAAAACATTTATTAGTAGCTTGGTTGCTACTTTAATTACTGGTTTCAGAAAAACAGTCAGTCCAATTAGGGTGGCGGTACTTTCTCCCCCTACTGGATCTTAGTTACTTCAGACCTGAGTAATAGAATTTTCTAATTTCTCCACTTTTCTAGTAGCACATTTCAAGACACATTACATGACTCTTACTCAAAGTTTATTTGAAGGAAGTCTTAAGCTTATAAACTTATAAATCACAATTTACTCATATACAGAGGTTGTTTCTGCTAGAAATTCTGTGCTGAAGTTTGAAGCCTGACAATGGAAAGGTAGATCTCAAAGGCATGAAAATCATTATCATGATAAAGACCGACCTCTTGGTCATGGTGAAGCCCTACTCTGGAAAAACTATGACTTCCAATCATTCAGATTCCCAAATCTAAGGCAAGAGGAACAAAAATTTTCCAGAAAAGCTTCAAGAGATGCCAGCAAAAAAAGGAGTTACCTTAGCAATTCTGAGGGGATATCGTAATATAGGGGAATTGTATGTGAAAACTTGGGCACAAACCCAGGATGACCTATCTTCCTGGTTGATATCACCTTAAGTGCCAATTGACCCCTCTTCCTCCATCAGCTCCACCCCCTCCTTCAGAACTGGCTTTGGTGGCCTTGGCTTCTGTTTTCCCCACTTCTTCCTTCCTTTTGAAGTCTTTCCTCAGGTTGCTTTGACCCAATCCCTTCCCACATAAATGCTGACCTTTAGAAGCTGAACACCCCTTTTAGCCTTGGTGGATTCTTGCTTTGATTCTAAAAGAGTAAAAAACCACTTTCAAAGAACTGGAATAAACAGCTGGCATCTAGAGATTCCCAATTCTCCCTAGATACAAGAAAATATGAATGTCTATACCAGCTTTGATTTCTAGTGACTGGGTTCTAAATCATCATAAACATAGCATATATTTTGGAAACTTTGAACAAAATGCTTTTCTTACCTCAATGAGACAAATCACAGCAATAATGATCATTACCACTACTGTCACTGAGATGGCCAAGAGAAGTTTGTTGTTATAGCCAAATCCTGTAGTGTCTTTTGTCATCTATGAAAAAAAGAGCACTTTTAAAAAAACCAAATGAAACAAAAAGTGAAAGATAGTTTCAAAAAAATATATGTACATATATATTGGAAACTATCCAAATTGCCTCCTAGATCATCTGGTTATGTGCAATACACATACTGCTTATATATGTTACTTTTCATACTTGCTCTAGGATTAATATTCCCATTTTGCAAATGAGCAAACTAGCACACTCATTGGGTTTTTCAGGGTTATTCAGCTCTATAAAATCAAAGGACTGGATTATATCCTAATTGTCCTAATTCTTACATTTAAATAATTCTAATTCACAGCCATGACCACCTACTTGATCTTTTAATTACTAATCAACTCTAGCTGTCTTAGAACTCTATTTTAAAAAATTATTTTTAAAATATATGGTATCTCCATTTCTGAAGACAGATTTACCTCATCTTTTTGCAGCTGGCCTAGGGCCTTTTGCAGGTCAGTGCTGTCACTGAGGTTGGTCTCATCTATCCAGGGGTTGGAATCCTCATGCTCAAGTTTCTGTTCCATATTTTCTTGCTCACTGATCAGTTTCATCAAGAGACCTGTTTTTGAGATGAGCTTGGTACAGGCCAGTTGCACCTTATGCCCCACACAATCCTTTTGTAAAGTTCGGACAACATGGGAAATCAGGTTCCTCATTGCTTCATTGGGGATTAGGGGTTGTAACCGTTGGTTCAGTTCCATTTCAAACGATTCTGGTGAAGCCGAAAAATTAGAAGAGTTGCCGCCCTTTGGTTTGGGTAGAAATTTATCCTTCTCTCTATATTTCCAGTGTGTTTTGTTGATTGGTTGAACATCTGACAAAGAACTGTTTAAAAGGAATTCTTCCTCCTGCCTGGAAGCGGCAGTAGTCTTTTCTGAAGGAGTCTTTCTTGTAGAGTGTCTTTCATAAGCCTTTGCTGGGATACTCTCTTTCAAAGTCTTGGCTGACATACTTCTTTCTGAAGCAAGGGAAACCACCTTTGTAGAAGGATTATTTATAAGGCTTCTTGGCTCCGTGAAAACAGGGTTTTTATGTAACCATCTATTTTGTGAAAGTTTATTTTTTACCTTCTGGCTCTGCTTAGTCTTGGGGAATATATTGGCTATACGGGATTTTGCTTTATGAAAAATATGATTTTTATTAGAAGGTAAGAATGGAATGTGGTCTTTTTGAAATGCTGTACCAATTCCATGTTTTTCTTTTTGTCCCTTATACTTAGGCCTTTTATTTGCATTTTTTGAAGTGGTAATTGGATGTGTTAAACCATCCGATTTGCTCCTGTCCTTCAATGTTGCTGCCAGAGGATTTGCAGTTGAAAGAGCACCTACACGGCGATGCCAGCCTTGATTTCGTAGCCTTTTCACAATTTGTCCCAAAACTCTTGTCCTTCCTTTGGCAATGTTTTTCAGAGAGGATCTTACACTTTCCTGTTTTCCCTGCACCCTTTTCTGGTAAGTCCCTTCTGAATGCTTTTTTTTCTTGCTCTTCTCACTGCTGCTGACTTTCCCCACTTCCACTAGCTTCATCTTTGTGCAAAACTGTCCCTTGCAGGCATCCACTCCCCTATCTACTGTAGCCTTTCTTTCGCTGCTGGCTGGGGGCTGGCTGCATTTTCCCGACGCTTCATCACATTTCTTGCTTCTTTCCAGGGTGAAGGTTTTCCATTTCTTTCGAAGTATTGGATATTTAGCTTTGACATCTTTTTCATGCTTGTTTTTAATATAATGCATTTTTTCTCGAAGATAGGTTTCCAGCAAATTTGTCACAAAATAAAGTTTCCTCAATTGAATTTCATCAGACAAATTGATCTGTATTGGGCCAAAGGAGGCCCACGATGTTTGAGTTATTGAAGGACTTGAAGTTTTTCCTCCATTTCGCAAATGGGTGTTAAGTGTCTTAATAAATGGGAGTAATTTCAATTCTACATTTTTTACTTGACCCTTTGGGAGGTTTGGCAACAAATACTTTGCTGCTGCATCAAGAAGATCAATTTCACCATTATTACTTAATTGTTCAGTTAGCAAAGTTAAAGAATCGATATCACTATCTATATACGCTTTCTCAGGCTGTAGGCTTAGTTCAATACTTGAATTCTTTGTTCTGGAATGCAATGTATTTATGAACTGTCTTTGTATATCTTCTATGGATTCTTTTTGATCTGTCAAGAGTAAAGAGACCAATTTATGTAATGGAAAGCCAGTGCATGAATTTGGAGTTCAAAACTAAAAGATGAGAGAAAAAAAGGAATGTTAATAATTGTTTTCACACATAATTGAAGGAAAAGTTACGCAAACAAAATAAAAAGGCCACTGCATGCATAGTACTGATTGGTAAGGGCAGAGAACTCCATTTGCTCTATCAAGTGAATTAGAAGACAATAGTAATTTCTAGTTTGAGACTCCTTTTAGCCTTTGAATTCCCAACTTTTTCAGGATTTACCCTTTAACAGCTCACATTTTAAAAGCTAACTTTAAACTGGGTGGAGGTTTTGGCAGATATATGTATATATATTTAAAGATGTTCTTCAGAGAAAGGAGTATTCCTTCTGAAAGAGAGAAAGGGAAATTATACTGTGTTCATTTTTGGATACTCCAGTTTAAGACATTTATCACTCAAAGGGAGGCAACCAGAATGTTGAAAAATTCATTCATTTACAGAATGTATAGTGTATAATATATGAAGATCATTTGAAGGAAACAGAGATATTTAGCCCAGGGAAGAAAACATTAGTGAAGAAGATGATAGCTGTTTTGAAGTATTTGAAAGATGATTATAAGGAAAAGATTATATTTGTGTCATTTGACTCCAATAGCTAGAACTAGGACCAAAAAGTAGAAGTTGCAAAGAGGCAAATTTATCACTAGCAGGAGTGTCTGAGTAGAACTGAGTCTCTTTGTCTAAAAATGGTAAAATCATAGTCTCATACCTAACCCCTCAGAATAGATCCACCTATCATTATAATAGAAATTCTGTCATTAATTATTAACCAATCATAATTGATTTCTGCCTAGTAGTAATACACAATCTTCAAAGAATATATAAATGTTGGGAATGGGTGGGCAGGAAACTTTGTCTTTAGCTTGGGAAAGTGCCAGTGACCTCAGTTAATAAAGTGATTATTAATTATCCAGAAATTATGATTCTTGGACTTTTTATTCCTCATATCAGGTACTGTGGGTACAAAGATATAAATGACACAGTTCTATAGCAGGAATGATACATAAAAATAAGTTAAGGCACCGAGTGATGAGGCAAAAGAAATACTCACTCAAAATGTTTTTAAAATAACTCAAAAGGCAAGAACACTTTTCACTCAGGAAGACCAACATGGAGAAAGTAGTACTTGAACCACCCAGTATTAAGTATTCTCCTTGAGGATAGGGATTATATCTCCTTTCTTTCCTTTTTTTTTTTTTTTTTAAAATTCACATCACCTAGCACAATATTTTGTATGTATTAAGTACTTAATAAATATTGGTTGAATTTCAGTTTTATTTAATTAAACTAAGTCTAAAACAGAGGGTTTTATCCTGGGGTTCATCAGCTTAAATTTTTTTGGATAGTTATTTCAATATAATTGATTTTCTTTGTAATCCTCTGTATTTTATTTTATGCATTTAAAAATGCTATTCCAAGAAAGGCTTCACTAGACTGATAAAGTGTTTCATGGCACACAAAAATTAAGAGCTTTTGGAATTTATGAATATATAGAGTTTGGTTATGGTATGTCAAATTCAGAGCTATTTACTCTGGAATATAAAGTGTATGAAGAGCAGTCATGTGAAATAGGCTGCAAAGCAAGTTATACAGATTGTGGAGTGCCTTAAATGTAAGGATAAGAAGCCTGAAATTTACACTAGCAAGGGTTCTTAACATGCAGTCCTTGAACTTATTTTTAAAAAAATATTTTGAGCATTGTTAGAGCATTGTTCCTAGAATCAGGAGGATCTTGAATTCAAATTTGACCTCAGTCACTTGACACTTCACTAGCTGTGTTAGCCCTGTGTGAGCAAGTTACTTCATCCCAATTGCTTTGCCAAAAACATTTTTGATAACTATTTCAATGTAATTTTTTTCATTTGTAAGCTCATATATTTATCATATATTTATGCATTTTAAAACATTATTCTGAAGAGAATTCTATATACTACCAAAGGTTTCACAAAAAAAAAAAAAAAAATGTTAAGAACCTTGTCTTAGAGGTAACAGGGAGACAAGATTTTTTTAAACAAAGGAATATCATGGTCAGACCTCTGCTTTAGGAAGATTATTTTGGCAGCTGTATCATCTCAGAAAATCTGTACTCAAATATATTGTTTCCCCAAATGCTCAATAAACTCAAGTGGCCATTTTAGAAATGTTTAGAAAAGGAGACTCTTCATAGGAATACAAATAGGGTATATTATTTAGTTCATTATCAGAATTTAAATGCAATAAATAACATTAAACAAAAAGAACATTTGCATTGCTTAGTTTAAAATTTTACAATTCGGCATCTCAGACATACCACAAAGAAAGGAGTTAGTGAAGCACTTGCTTTCACACTGTAGCTTTATTGTCTTGAAGGCACTTTCGATATTCTTTTTAAACTGACACAGGCAGCAAGCAATATTGCTAGGTAAGACTCTGAAAATAGGGGGAAAAAAAGTTAAACTGTGGTAGAAATGAGATTATTAGTCCAGCAAGTCAAGATAGTTTTCTGTTAACAGAGTTCTGTAGGTTGTCAGAAAAGTGAGGTATAGCGCAAGTAGTTGACCTTGAATTTGTGAGACAAATGAAAAGGGAATCAGAGATGATAGCTAACCGTGTGAAGAGAAGAGTATGGTCACACTGTGCAGACTATAAAAAGAGATGTGATGAGCATAGATGGGCATAGATGTGCGGGTCACAGCTTAGAAATGTCAGAATTTCACCCACTGTGTGCTAGGCATCATGCTGAGCAATAGGAGTATGAAACAATTCTTACATTCAAGAAACTTATATTCAAATGGGGAAGACAGTAAATACTATTATAAGTATATAGAATATAAAGAGAATAAATACAAATAAATATAAAGTAGTTATATTTTGGCAGTATCAGCAGTTGGGGAAAGAGGATCAGAAAAGGCACATCCCACTATAGATATGTTTCTTGATCTGCAAATAATAAGTTTTAGTTGAAAATTCATTTATAGGTTGGTCTTCTAGATAAAGAGACTAAATTCTAGATTGGAAGAAGCTTCCTCTTGAAATCCGTCTGCTTTTAAGCAATCAGAACTATTCCTGTTTTGGAGACAATTCTTGGAACTTGTTCTAGGTATAAAATTAAATTAATTATCTTCTGGTGCTAATACTGTTGAACCAAAAGCTCAAACTATAACATTAGACTAAAATGTCTAATTCAGGGTAGACTTATTACAAAATTTTCCATTCCAAATTCTCTTTCCTATTAAGCAAATAAAAAAGAAAAACAAAGTCCTCAACACATAGCTACATTATCTAGTAAACCAAAATGAACATTCTTGAAAATATGTCTCTGTTTATCAAATTCGTTGCCTCTTTGTTAGGAGGATGGGTTGTGTGTTTCACCTTCATTCTTTTCAGCCCATGGTTTATCATTATATTAACCAGCATTCTGAAATCTTTCAAAGTTGTCATTGTATAAATTATAGCTCTGCTCATTTCTCTCCTCCCCCAATAGTATTTTATCTTTTTCCAAGTACATGTAAAGATAGTTTTCAACATTTACTTAATAAGACTTTTATTTCCATTTTTTTCCCTTTCTCCCTTCTTTCCCCATTTCCCCAAAACAGCAAGCAATCTAATATAGATTATACATGTACAATCATATTAAACATATTACCACATTAGTCATGTTGTGAAAGAAGAATCAGAACAAAAGGGGAAAATCATGAGGAAAATAAAAGAAAAATGAAAATAATATGCTTTGATCTACATTCAGACTCCGTAGTTCTTTTTTCCCACTATTATCCTTTAGATATTGCCCATTTATTCTATAAAATGTTTTAGGAGTTTGATGGTTTCCATATTGGATAAGTTAATTTAAGTACTGTAATTTTTATTATAATTGGTCTCCAATTATTTAAATCTGTATTTCTGCAAAGAACACTTTTTAGTTGAATTCATTTATTATTTAGTTGACTCTTGGAAGATGACACTCTCAAATAATTGATAAGTTCTGGAGTTTTAATAGAATTTCTTTCTGGATATTGCTGCTAAATTTTGTTAAATAGAGGTATGTGATTTATATGGATTTGCAACTTCAGTAATTATTTCAATTTATTTTTATTGATTCTTTAGGATTCTCTAAATATACCTTCATATCATCTACAGAAAGTGTTAATTTTGTTTCCTCTTTGTCTATGTTTGTTGCGGCATTTTTTTTTTTTTTGTATTGTTACAGCTTATACTCTACTACTATGTCAAATAACAAAATTTATAATATTCCTTATATTGAAGTAACCCTGAGTTTCTGCTATAAACCTAACCTGGGTATAATGTATACTTTTTAAAATGATAATTTGTGAACATTTAAAATTTCATATGGATATTAGCGGTATTGTCCTATAATTTTGTTTTGTCTCTTCAATTACTGAAATTAGTTTTATTGCTTTATGATTTGTAAAGGATCTATTTACTGTTTTTGCTTTTTTACAGTTGTTTGCAATATCCCTGTACCCTAGTAAATGTTAACTTTTTGTAAAAGTTTTATTTGATGCTGAGGAATATGTATATTTTTAGCAGTTAAAATATGTACGATTTTAGAAAATTCATAGGTCTTTTAGTTTATTTCTGCATCATTTTGTTTAATCCTATATTCTCTCTTTTGTTAATCTTTGTTAGACTAATCCCTGATAGATATTAAAATCTGTCACTATTGTTTTACTGTCTATATCTTCTTGGACTTCAATTAATGTTTTGTGAATTTAAATGCTGAGGCATTTGGCAGATATAAGTTAAATACTGATGTTGGTTTGTTGTATATGTTCTTTTCAGGAAAATAGAGGGGCTTTTAAATAATTTTTTTTATGTTCCGAAAGTTTATTTTCACTTTAATAGTACGATTGCAACTTCTGCTTTTTGGAGCATGGTAAATGTTTCCAGCTTCTCATTTTTATTCTCTATGTGTCTTTTAAATGTATTTAAAAATGTGTTTTTTAAAAGTATTTTATTAAGTGTATTTCTTATAAGCAACAGAATGTAAATAGGGATAGTTGTATCCCCTCTTTATTCTTTTACTTACCTTCTTTTGTCTTATTTTGGTCGCTAGGATTTTCAGAACTAAAGGATCATTGTTTAAATTCTTGAGTCAATATTAATGATACTGGCCTAAGATTTTCTTCTGTGGTTTAGGTATTAAAACTTTGTCTCATAAAAGGATTTTGGTAAGGTGCTTTCTCAATTTTTAAACTTATTTGTGAAATATTAGTATTAACTGTTCTTTAAAAGTTTGACAGAATTCTCCTGATAATCTATTAGGACCTGGAATTTTTTTTGGTAGTTTCCTTTTCTGAGGTTGACACACTTAAAATATCTGCTCTTCTAATAGTTTAGGCATGTGATATTTAAAAAAAAATTTTATTAAAGCTTTTTATTTACAAAGCATATGCATGGGTAATTTTTTCAACATTGACCCTTGCATAACCTTTTGTTGCAAATTTTCTCCTTCTTCCCTCCACCTCCTCCCCTATCTGACAGGTAGTGTCCAATACATGTTAAATATGTTGAAATACATGTTAGATCCAATATGTGTATACAAATTTATACAGTTATCTTGTTGCACAAGAAAAATCGGATCAAGAAGGAATAAAGAGAAAAAATGAGAAAAAAATGCAAGCAAACAACAGAGAGAATGAGAATACTATGTTGTGTTCCACACTCTGTTCCCAATTTTCTCTCTCTGAGTGTTCTCATGGGCTCTCTTCGTCATTGCACAAGTGAAAATGGTTTGAATCATCTCAATGTTGAAGAGAGCCACGTCCATCAGAATTGATCATCATAGTCTTGTTGTTGCTGTGTATAATGATCTCCCGGTTCTGTTCACTTCACTTAGCATCAGTTAATGTTAAGTCTTTTCAGACCTCTCTGAAATCATCCTGCTGGTTGTTTCTTACAGAACAATGGTATTCCATAGCATTCATATACCATAATTTATTTAGCCATTTTCCAGTTGATGGGCATACACTCATTTTCCAGTTTCTGTCAACTACAAAGAGGGCTGCCATAAACATTTTTGCACATGTGGGTTCCTTTCCCTCCTTTAAGATCTCTTTGGTTATGATATAAGCCCAGTAGAAACACTGCTGGATTAAAGTGTATGCAAAATTTGGTAACTTTTTGAGCATAGTTCCAAACTGCTCTCCAGAGTGTTCTACCAACAATGTATCAGTGTCCCAGTTTTCCCACATCCCCTCCAACATTCAGCATTATCTTTTCCTGTCATTTTAGCTAATCTAAGAGGTATGTAGTGGTATCTCAGAGTTGTCTTAATTTGCATTTCTCTGTTTCCACAACATCCTGTTGTGGTTCCAAACTGTTTTGAGGATTGACATTTGCCTCATCAGTTGTTGATTTACCCTTTTTTGATTTACAGTATTTATTCAAAGAGGCCTGATTTGTCGTTTTTTTTTGTGGTCTGGTCTGGAGGCTATATTTCCTTCTGCTATTACTATCTTCTCTGTTGGTTTATCTGCTTCTCAAGGTTCTGAATTTTCTTTTTCTTGATCTTTGGTAATTGCAGACTTTTTTTTGCCTATTTTTCACTTTCTGATTTTCTCTATTTTTAATGTTGGTTTCCCTGGGGATTACATCTGAGGCATCTCAGCTTCTTCCACAATTGGTGAGTCAAGATTTACCAGTCTCAATGTCTATCCCAACTGACTGCTGGAGGACAGATCTGGCCCTAAGTAATTGGGGAGCTCTTTCTCTCAGGCTTACTGGAATACCTTCTACCTATACTATAAACTTAGGGTCCTTTTCCTGTTGTCGGGCTTTTGCCAGTAGTATCATCCCAGACCTGCTTGGGATCTGGAACTGTTTGGCTCAGGTAGGGAACATGACATTGGACCTATCCTGAACACTCTGGCTAGGTTGCTGTTGCCACAGGTTTCAGTAAAGGTCAAGTAGAAAGTATTGTCTGATTGAAGCTTCCAGGGATTGCTCTTGCTCAGCCCAGTACTTAGAAGCTTCCAGCGATTGTTCTTGCTCAGTAATTTAGCCTGCCTGGTTTGTCTATTCCAGGGTCCCAGCAGGATTCCAGGGCTCCCTCTGTGGATTTCTGAGTTGACTTAGGGAGTCTAAAGGTGATTTTTTTCCCCCTATCTCTTCCTAGAATGACACAACTCTAAGCCTTGATGGTATATCTGGGGCCAGGAAGGTGGGACAGGAGTTGGAGATGAGATCTTTTTGTTAATTATCTTCCCACAATTAAGACTTAACATAGCTTATTAGCTGTATCTATCCAAGCAGAACAATTCTAATGTTTTTATTTTAATAATTTGGTACTAAAGTTTTTTAGTTCAAGACACCATTAAAAATTCATTTTTATCTTAGGATCATACATTTAGAGCTGGAAGGGCGTTGGAGAATATTCAGTTTAATCTTTAACTCATTTTATAGATGAGAATAACTTAAGACTCAGAGATGGGAACAAACCTGACCAATGACATACAGTTAACAAGCAGCAGAGCCAAGATTCAAAGCATAAGATGGTAGATTATTCAAAGGTAATTATCATCCAATTTTCTCATTGTATAGATGAAGAAACTGAGGGCCAGGAATTTAACTGACTTTGTCAAGGTCACACAGTTATTAAGTTCTCTGGTTCTAAAACTATATATTTCCCACAATACAGTGCCATTATTTTCTTTTTTATGTTTCTATATAATCTAAAATTATAGAATATTAAAAATAAAATGTAGAACAACTTTAATTTATTCACTAAGTGCAGTTCTTGAAATATATTACATGAAAATATGTATGGAGAAATCTCCTTTCTTTAGCTCTTGCATTATACAGAAATATGTGACTAGGAGAGAAAATGTGGTTTTAAAAAGTAGTTATAATTATACTTGTTAATATTTCATATTTGGAACACTAATTTACCAAATCTATTACAACAAAATAGAGTAGAAATAATAATCCAGAATACATAAAATATGTTAAAGCAAAATGCAGAAACAAAATATCAAAGCCTTTCTATATTCAATAATTAATTCCTCCTTCTGCTCTCCTCTAGAGATTGTCTTTAAATACCAGAAAATATTAAAAACCAATCAAAAGGGGCAGCTAGGGGCACAGTGGATAGAGCACTAGCCCTGAAGTCAGGAAGACCTGAGTTCAAATTTGACCTCAAACACTCAACACTTCCTAGCTGTGTGACCCTAGGCAAGTCACTTAACCCTAATTGCCTGACCCCCCAAAAAAAGAAAAAAGAAAAGAAAAGAAGCAATCAAAAAGTAAAATTTAGTTGATAAGGGCTAAGATCATTTAAGTTTTAATTTTTAAACATCTTTGCTGAAAAACTTTTAAACACATATATCCTTTTTGTTCATGAATTAAAAGTTAAAGAATAGATGAGCAATTCAGCTTTACCTTGAAATGAAAGAAATGACAATTCATACCTCATATATGTACTTAAAACATTTTTTAGATGTCTCAAACTATTTTTGTGCAGGACAAACCAAGAGTGACTTATGATGTGTCCTTCCTTTTTGCATTCTTCTTTAGCAACTACTCATTTAACAGCAATTTTTCATGTTGATTGCCAACAAAGTCCTCACATTTCCTGTAAGTATTTATATACTTTTGGGTGTTTTATCTTTGTAATGGTTGTATTTGTCCTTTCTTGTTTAGTTAAAGTCTATATGTTTTCTTTTCATTTATTGTATATTAAATTTTTAAAAATTATTTAATCTGAATTTTTTTCACATTGCTTTCCTTTATCCTTTGGTTTTTATCTAACCAAATGAACTTTTAAAGACAATCTCTACACTTGGACTCTACTTAATACTGCCTTCAGTCAACATTATCTTAACTAAGTTCTTCCATAACTTTCCAAATATTGGTGTAAAACAGTAGAGGTAATTAGCTGCCAAACCACTTCAGGTCCCACCTCTCCTTGCCCTCCTAAGTAACATTGCCCTTTCTTTATATGACTGACACTGGTTCAAAGTCCACAATGATAATTTCCTGACTCTCTCTTATGTGCATGTTATTTCTATGGACAGAATTTCAATAATAAACAATGTAATGTAAGTGAATCATAACTATCTTTATATCTATAACAAGGGTTTTAGATCTCTTATACATCCTAGAATTTGTAGTTCAGAGGGACAGCCATCCCCTGCCAGCCCTGATGTGGGGAGCTGGCACTAATCTATGGCCACATTTTGAATAGGCAGATATCTAGGCATCCCCTAATCACATCATAGAGCTTCCTACCACCAGAAACACCTGAGCAGCTCATCCTTGGGCGGGATACCAACCCTTAGTCTAGGACCCCCACCCTGTACTGTGTTTGTACAACCCTGCCTTCTTTCCTATTGCTATATATATCTGTACTACTGCACCCATTAAAATGAGGCTTGATCAGATGGATTTGTCTTGCCTCCATTTTGCGTGTCCCCTCTCTCTTGCCCTTATCTCTTTTCTTCCAGGGTCCACACACTCTGCCTCGCAGGCCGAGGCACCCTGAAACAAATTAGAATGGATTATCTTTGAACTGGAGGATGGACTTCACTTGAGCTTACATGTCTTGAAAAGTTACAGGCACAACCCCAACTGGCAGCTGGCCTGTAGAAGCCTGCTACAAAACTATCAGAGAAGCCAGGGAATGGCACCAGCAAGTGAGGGTTATTTGGATTGGGGATTAATGATGGACTTCTGCTCCTGGACTGCTCCACTTATAAAAGAATGTGGCAGAACTGTCTCTTCCTCTAGCTGTCAAATTGAGGGTGTATATCAATCCTCTCTTTCCCTATTTTTTTCCCTTCATTTCCTTCTAAGTTTTTAAAGCTCCTTAAAACTTTTTATTTAATGTATGCATATGAGAGTGATCTTAAAAAAAAAACCCATCATAACAAATCATCATTGATGATGTTAAATTGTGTATCACATAGTTATATACAGTTTTTGCTTTACAAATTATTATGTATATTGAATATATTATGAAAATTCAATTCCCCCAAGACACTAATCTATTACTAGACAGGACCTCCCCCTGCCCCCCACACATATAGCTGGTGCTGATTCTGGCTCTCCTAGCAGCATCAGGACTGGGTGCACCCCAAGCCAGATGTTCAACACTCTAGTTACTTGAAGACACCCTGGCTGCTGGCAGAGTCCCAGGGTGGGGAACTGGCTATATACTGACTTACAGCAGAGGAAAGGGAAACAGTAGAAGTCAGGGGTAATTAAAAATCACATAATTTAAATAGAAAAGAGATCTAAATCAATCTAAAGATTAGGAATTATCCTAACTGGGGGTCTTGAGCTTGAGGAGATTTTAACATAATTTTTGATCTTAAACAAACTTTCTAAGTGAAACACACACATATGTGTGTGTGTATCTATCTATCTATCTAAAATACATAAGTAAAAAATATATCCAAAACTCATTGTTATAGCTTAGTATGGTTGATCAACCTGCAGAGGCCTTAGGCATAAATTCTAGTCCTAGGAGTTAGGGAGAGGAGGTAGGAAGTTGAGAGGAAAGGAAAAGTCATTCCCCTAAAATTAGCACTTGAGAAGGTTTGGGCGGATTCAACTCCTCCTCCTTTCCTATTGGGAGGATACAGAAAAGAGAAGGTTTTTCAGTCAACTTTGCTCCACAGTGACCCTTATTGGTCACATATCAAATGTTTTAATATTGAAAACTGACAAATAAGCTCTAAACAAGAAATAACTGTGGGAATATATCCTTGGAAGCACAATATTGCTTTTTTTTTTTTTTTTATCATTGATCTGGAAGTCTGGAGACTCACAGGTAACTTAAAACCTCCTTTGACCCCATTTTTCAGTTCTAAAAGTTTCACTTCATAAATATGCTATGTACCACTACTGTTGAAAGATAGGGCATTAGTATTTACTGTTAAGAGCTTACCTTGTCATTAAATTTCCACTAATTTTTCTTATTAGGTTTTGGGCCACAATTTACTGTATAACATTATCCAAATCTGTGTAATAACAAACTATGTCATAACAGGGACCTAATGATACATTTAAAAAAAACAAACATCTAACTGAAAATAATATTCACATAATACTTACAGTGTCTGTAACTTGAGGGCTGTCACCAGGATATTCTCGATGGTCATAAGTGGTACTTCTGTTCTACTTATATCCCTAGAAGAAAAATAAAACTATGAATTCAAATATGGAAATTCTGTACTTTCAAGATAGTTAAGAAAATGTCATTTTCTCAATTGCTGATATTCTATAAAACAAGCAGTTTCAAGAGCTTATTTTCTGTCAAAGAAATTCCTAGATATAGCCTATAAACTAGTTAATCAAAATAATTTTAAATTTTAAAAAATTTATAAATATTTGTCCCTTTACCTTGAAATTGTATATTATAAAGAGACCTGCAAACACCTCAAATTTCTCATTCCCTATCATTTTATTCTTTCCTATGATGAGTGATATAATTTTTAGAATCTAAACCACATCCCTGTTATAATGACAGTTTCTCCATCCACTTGGTTTCCTTTTCATTCATATGTCTCTAGATATTCTTTAGCACTGCATTCTTCATGCCCATTAATGTTACTGACATTTATAACCTCAGTGCTCTCCTCACTTCCTATATCCAGTGAGTGTAAGGCAAATGGTTTCTATCTCCACATCCATCCATATTCCACCTTCTCTCCACCTACATAGCCACCACTCTAGTCCAAATCCTCATCACTTCCTGCCTGGACTATTTCAATAGTTTTCTCCAAGTCTTTCTCCACTATTATGCATCCTTCACATATAATTTTCCTAAAGTACAAGTTTGACCATGTGATGTCCCCTTCCTCTTTCAATAACACTGGGGACTCCCTAGCATTAAAGATAAATTCGTCTGTTCAACATTTAAAGCCCGATTCATAACCTAGTCCCATTATCTTCAAGACTAACATTCCCCCTCTTTTTACATACTCTCTATATATTCTAGCCTGTACATGCTCCCTTCTTAATGCTTTTTTACAGCCTTTCCCCATGGCTGGTATGTACTCTTACCTCCACCTCTTCAAGCTCAGCACCACCATGAATTTGTATGAAGCCTGTGGGGCATTCCCTTATATCTGTTTTAGATTCAACTATTCATGCCAGGTTGTCTCTTGGGTGTATGTAAATTCCGTGAAAGCAGAAATTTCACAAATTCACTTTTATCTTTGTATCCACAATGACTGGCATAGCACCTGGCAGACAGCAAGTATCTAATAAATGAATGTTGACTGTTTTCCCCCTAAAAGTCACTCTTTATTTTAAAATATCTTTTATAAGAGCCTTTATTAAATGACTTCTTAGCTTATGTACATGACAAATTGGTTTTTGGTGCTTTTATCAAGCAAAGAATAGTAGAATGAATCTAAGGCAAAGGTGAATCATGAATTTATGTCTTATTAAATACTTACAAATATTTCAGTGATGGCAATTGGGGAAAAAAACTATCTTCAATGGTTGACAAAGGATTATCACTGAGAATTCTGAAAAAAATAACAAAATGAAATTAAAATGAACAGTTTCAATAAATATTAATAGAATTTTAGATTAATTAGACCCATTTGGGGAAGGGACAATACAGTACTATTATAGCTGCCTGAATTAGAATGTGTTCTACTCACAAGAAATCTCACAATTGCTTTTTTGCCCTTTAGCATTCTGTCTTTAGGAATCATTTTAGTATTTAGACGATGTTGAAGAGAAATAGAGAAGAAGAAGAAAAGAGGAGGAAGAAAGCAAAAGATGCGGAGAATGATTAAAAGCTGCAAAGAAGATGGATGCTGGAAAACTTATGCCATAGGGGGGGAAAATTAGGTTATAGAAAATTATATAGGGGAAATCTTAAAGACTTTTTCAGATCTTGTTAAGTTGGATCTATATATGAAAGACCATGTACAAATCTAGGCTGACACAAGAAACTAGGACCTTACTCCCTGCTTTTTCCTTGTCTACGTGGGAGAAAGTAGGGATTTAGATTTGAAAATTGTGGAACTCCGAATCACAAAATAAAAAAAAAAAATCAAAGCCAATGACAGGATTTTTTGACAAATAGTCATTACTTGAATAATAATCAACCACAAGCTTAGGCTTCAAAGAGTAAAATCAAGAGATATATGGAACATTTACTATGAGCCAGAACATGATTATCCACAGAGACTCATTTCCAGTAACCAGGAAAAAGAGTTAAGTTAGTGCCAGAATGCATTAGAGCTGTCCTTGCTTATTGACAAGTAAACTTTAAAAGAAAAAAAAATTAAGTCAAAAATGAGTTCCAGGTGTTAAACTGGGAAAATACTTTGCTGGCAGCTCAGACAGAAATATACTTTTTCTGCATTTTTTTAATCTTTAAAGAATTTTAATATTATTCATTCATTCATTCATTAACTACAGGAGAATATAAACTGCTCCTTAATGGTGTGGATAATTTTGTCCAAACCAAAAACCAAAAAAATCCCTGCCTTGGACATTATTCAAGAAATAAAATCATTATAAATTTCTTTTTGAAAAACATAATAACAACGAGGTTTAGGTATTAATTTTAATTCTGAGGACAGTATGATTCAGAATTGTTGTTTTTACAGTCTTTTACTTATTTGGGGTATCCTATGACCTATTCCATTTGCTGTTTTTGTTTTTTCTTTCCAATAATTATTTCCCATGCTAAAATCTTTTATCCAAGGTCATTATAGATTTAAGAAGAGTACTATAGCCCTATAAGCATATAAAATGGAAATAAATCCCTTGAGAATTAAGTCTTGTAAATGAGAAACTATGCCTACACAGGTAAAGCTACTTGCCCAAAGTTAAAGCATGGAGAGGCAAGGAGAGTCTATCTTATAATGTTTCTAATCATCTACAATGTTTCCTAAGTACAGTCGAACACAACTACTCTTGCTTCTTATAATACTGTTGAAAATCTGTATTCTTGATTTTGTTATACTACTTTGTTACATATTTGTCAAAGCAATTTCTGCTCTAAATGGATCTCTAAATATGTTTTTATTGGTAGTAAATCAGTCAATACTTGCCTTATGTGCAAGGTGAAGGTAGCTACTTTATTTTTTTTTTTGGTCCTTTTCCATAATCACCTTCATCCCAGATTCCAAGATTTGTTTGCTTCATCACATTCTATTAACTGCACAACCATCACCCTCCATAATATTTCATTTTCTGCCTATCCTATCCTACCAGCACACTTTTCTTTCTTAACTAGACTTTCCCTCACTTTATAATGATATTGTAATATCATAGGCTTAAAGGGACCGTAGAGGACAGTTAGTCTAACCCTCTCATTTTACAGATGAGGAAACCAGAGTTCAGGAGGTTATATTTTACCAAGGTCAAGAGGGTTGCAAGGTATAGGGGACTGGGATCTGAATCCAGATCTTCAAACTCCAGATGCAGCAGAATCTCCATTGCATTATTAGGCAGTTGGGTTTCCACGTATAACAACTTGGACTTTTTCCCTAGTACATTTCATTCCTTTTTCCAGTTTGCTAAATTTTGCCAAAACTATCCTGTAATTCAGACTTTGCCTAATTTAACATTCTTCATATACTCGATTAACAAATTTGATGCTTTTTACCTAGGCTAATGTAACAAATGTAACTGGCTCTAGGACTTCAGGCCTGAATCATGCCAACTGGATTATTTTGGACATGATAAGTAGAATGGATAAAAGAATGAGTTGTTATCACACTAGCCATGTCTATAGAGAATCCTAGGACCAAGCATGGAGAAAGCACCTTCTTCTCTGGGAGAGTTACCCAGGAAGGGATGAGTAGTCAGGGACAAATGAGGGATTCAGATGTTTCTGTTCTACTCTTGTCCTGAAAAGAGTCGCTCAAGAAAGTCTGAAAATGTAAGAACTAGAGGTGGGACAATCCAACAATTGGAAAGCTAACTTATCTTTACTAAATACATTTATCAAATACTGCTTATTAAATTAAAACAATTCTGAGATATCACCTTATCCCTAGTAGAGTTGCTATACTGACAAAAAAGATGATGACAAATGCTAGGGGTGGATGTATGTAAATGTGTATGGGTGTATGTGTATATATACACACTAATGCATTGTTGATAGTCATTAACAGGTAAACTAATGCATTGCTGGTGGAGTTGTGAATTAGTTCAACCATCTTCTAAAGCAATTTGGAACTGTGCTCAAAAAGTTATGAAACTATCTTTTGATGCATATCCTTTGATCCAATAATATTGCTATCGGTCTATGCCCCAAACAGATCAAAGAAAGAGGAAAAAGACCCATATGATTATAGCAGTATTTTGTGTGGTGTCAAAGAACTCTAATGTGAAGAGATGTTCATCAGTGGGACTGAACAACTGTGGTGTGTGAATGTGATAGAATGCCATCATCTATCTTGCTATTGCAAGAAATGATGAAGGGAATGGTTTCAGGGAAGACTTGTATGAACTGACACAAAGTAAAGTGAGCATAATCAGGAGATTACTTTATACAATAACAATATTATAAATATTATAAAGATGATCAATATTTTAAGATAAGTCTTAACTGTGCTCAACAGTGACCATCTATAATACATCCACCTTCAGATAAGAGAGCCAATAGATTCAAGAGTGCATACTGAAGCATTTTTTTTCTTTTTTGACATGATTAACAAAGTTTTTGCATGGCCATATTTGTTATGATTTTTGTTTTTCTTGCTTTATCAACAGGTGGGGGAAGAGTAAGAAGGCAGAAAATTAGGACCTGAAAATAAAACTGAATTTAAAAAAAAATACTATTCATTATACCCAATGTTAATTGTTCGAGTAATTTAGCAGAAAACAAAAACAAAAATCAAGGGTCCACTCCATACTTCCTTATATTTTCAACTATGATTCTTTTATGTTCTCCTCTTTGTCAAGATTTAAGGTAGGCAAAAGGGAGAGTGAGCTGCCAATACTGGGAACTATTTATGCAGCCTGGTAGTAGGGATTCTTACTGCTGCTCTTTTTTGGAACCCAAAAGCTAGTTAGTGGTGGGTTTAAAGTCATAGAATAATAGACAATTAGAGCTGGAAAAAATTTTAGAAAACATTTGTACTGACCCCCTCATTTTACTGATGAGGAAACTGAGGTAGAAATTCTCTCCTAAATTATTTTTAAGTATATTTGTTTTTAGCCTGTGACAATTTTTGTCTTTATACCTTCTACTGAATATTATGGGGGCAACTAAATGGGGCAGCTCACAAAATGAGGGAATATTTCTTACCTGCTATTTTTTTTCCTCCAAATCCTTCTACACAGGTCCAGACAGATGGGCTACGTTTCCTCTCTATTAACTGAGGAGACAGAAAAGAATTGAGGACTGAAGCATGTCACCACTGTCCTGCATATATTGAAATCCTAGCAGCTTCAGCTGAAAAAATGTCCTAAGCATGTAGGGAAAATCAATTTTAAACAGGACAAAACCCAAAACTATCTATACTAACATTTTTGGGGGCATGAAAAATTGAAGACAGTTGGTCAGAGAAAGAGACAAAATGATCTTAAATATGTCCAAAAGTTTCAGAAGAAATTAACCTTTCCCCCTTTTTTATCTACATAGGTACATAAGAAAATGACTTCTCACACAAGATAATATTCTAAGATATGATTGTAAACACCCTTTCTCAGGAAAAGAGGTTACTGATTCTGAAATAATCATCCTGGATAAATATGCATTAATTCCCTGGAAAGAACATTGGCAAACAAAGCCTTTTTGTTCAACCAAATTAGTTGATTTAAAAAAAATTGGTTTCACTGACCAATAAATAGAAATTTGGAATGTACAATGGTCATTCATATGACTTTGAATGTTAATAGCTTTAGGCTACTTGTAATTGTACTCAAATCATCTTTGGGGCCTATATTTTTAGCAAAGAACTGATTTCCAAGTATTCAAATAACATAAGAATTAAGAATAGCTTACAAAAAAGCTGAAATGCCAATGACATTTGGACACTATAACAAAGGAATGTATAGAGAGGCTGTATGGGAAACAAGCCATGTTAAAAATTTTGGGCTAATTTGTAGTGGCCCAGTTATATTTTCAATTCAAATCTGAAAGACTATCAAGTCCATTACCGTGTGTATGTATGTATGTATGTATGTATATATGGTTATCACAGATTCAGATAGACCATCAAGTTCATTACCCTGAATGATAAAAGTCTTAAAAGTTATATTAAATATGAAGGTCAGAAGAAAGACTATAAAAAATTCTTAAGACTTTTTTTTTAAGCTGCCATGTTAAAGAAGTTCAAAGAATAAAGAACTGAGGAAGAAAATGTGAATCTTTTCTAACATGAATATTAGTAAAATTTAGTTACTTGGAATAATCCCCATGTGTTGGCGACATTGAGACTTCTAAATTATTACAAATGAAACAGAGGAAAATGTTTAATATATCCTACACTATACCAAGGGATAGCCTAGATCTTGGTCATTTGTTTGTAATATTCATGTTTTACTATATGTAGAAGCTGTCAGGATTCCTTTACATTCTTTTAAAGTTTTTAACTCTTAAGTGTTTCTACTGCTTTCCAAAAGGAAACTGACACCAAGCGATTGCTTGGGGATTGGAATATCAACATAAATACTGTTCAGTTTGGCAAAAATAATAAATTAGAAAAATTTGCTATCTGGTGAGTGGCTTTGTAATATGAAGTGTTTGTCTTAATATAGAGTCAGCTTAATATAGACACAGCTTCCAGCCTTGTCAAATGAGAAAGGTTTTAAAGCATTGCAAAATATTTAAAAACACTATATAAACATAATGTATTATTAATATTACTCAGCATAGTCACAGACTGCTGGAAAAACAGTAGCAGGCAGGCCAAACTTGGTGGCTGGTAATTAGATAGAAGAGGAGAAAGGGGCAATCTTTTAGCTGATGCCTTAGGGCAGACTGAGGTTATGAGATAGGCATAATCATCAGGATTTTTGAATGATAGCTTTAGATCAAAAAGACTGTGCATTATGAACAACTCTGCAAGTCCTCTCTCTCTCACACACACACACACACACACACACACACACACATTCTCTCTTTCTCTCTGTCTCTCTCTCTCTCTGTCTTTCTCTCTCTGCTGTCTATATCATCATCAGAGAATTAGAATGACAAGAATAGATCAATCAGAATCTAACTCATCACTTTCACAAAATGATCACAACTGTTGAACTGGCAATTTTACTAGAGAGAGAGAGAGAGAGAGAAATTTTTTTTTTTTTTTAATTAAAGCTTTTTATTTAGAAAACATGCATGGGCAATTTTTCAACATTGACCCTTGCAAAGCCTTATGCCCTCCTCCCCACCCCTTCCCCTAGATGGCAGGTAGTCCAATACATGTTAAATATATTAAAGTATATGTTAAATACAATATATGTATACATATTTATACAGTTATCTTACTGCATAAGAAAAATCAGATCAAAAAGTAAGGAAAAAAAAAACTGGGAAAGAAAACAAAATGCAAGCAAACAACAGAAAGAGTGAGAATGCTATGTTGGGTCCACACTCAATTCCCAAAGTTCTGAGAGAGACAAAGAATTAAATAAGACTGTTTTGAATTTTCTCTCATTTTCAACGCCCAGAGATCAGGGTACCACAGAAAAACAATATGGAATCCGGTTGTTTGCAAGGCAAAGTGAGGTAGAGAAAAGAAAGGTAGAATCAGAAAGAATGGGTTAAAGCCCCAATTCTATTACCACGAATATATTCCTTAATTTTTCTGAACCTTAGTTTCCTCATTAGAAAAATGGGGGAATAATACCTATACTATATACTCACAAAGATATCACAAGGATTAAATTGGATAAATAATTTGAAAGGACTTTGAAAATTATAAAATATTATAAAATGCAAATAGTTTATGCCTGTATATCTTTTCAAAGTATTAGATTTTAGTTTTTATGACCATGAAGATTGCTCTTCTGGGAACCACTACATTAGCTGAAAAATTCAAAGATAAGTCATCAGTCTGGGCCTGTGTAGTAGGTTAATGAAGGAGAAGCACTTTTAAGCCAGAAAAAAATATACTTGGTATTAAGGAGTAACTAATACTATTGGTTTTTCAAATTATATTTCAGTTCTAATTTCAATGGAAACATAAATGATCATTGTTACCATTAAACCATTAAAGAAATAATAAAAAATTGTATTAATTTAATAAGCTATTAAATCTTAAAACTGCACTAAGGATTTGGGGATATCCTATATATATGTGACATATATTTGATTTGGGTTTTAGGCATCTAACAAGATGCCTACCAAGATGGTCCTTTGGCTTAAGTAATTCTAACTTGTTCATATGACATTTGCTATTCACTGATGCCAGGTAACACATTCATCAGGTAGCAATTACTTAATGCTTGATCATTGCCTTTTTTAGATATTAAGATCATGTTTTTCTACCTTTCAAGAAAACCTCTTATGGTATGTACCTGTATGGAAAAATGTAGGTTCAACTTAGCCTCTATTGGAGAAGTTTGCCTTAAGAAAAATAAGAGGTTTTCACATTTCACTATAGAAAACACAACCACCTAAGGTAAATTTGTGTATTATTTTGGCTGCAAATCAAAGTAAGGATCATCCTTCTGTCAAATTTTATTTTTAAAGATCTTTACTAATCTTTTGCAAATATCTGCACATTAGCTAGGGATTTAGTTTTCTTTAGTCTACAAAGTCCAAGAATCAAAATTTATAATTAAAATTTATTTTTCTCTACCATAGCTAGTTATAATTCTTGAAAATTGCAATTTAGCTAATTTATTCTTTTCCATTTTGGAAATTCTTTATAAAATGAAGGCAAAAACAATAGATGTGCAGTAGTGTCCTTTTCTAGTTATTGTGTACTTAATAAATATGAAAAAATAACCTCTGGAAGATATTACAAATAAACTCAGTTTATAGACCTCAAATTATGTGTGATATTTCATAATGGTAGAGCAAGTTTTGAAGACAGTGATGTCAATGATTTCTTGGTAATATGTGCAGAAGATGTAGTGTCTCAACAACGGAGAAAGATAATTCACGGACATTGTGTAGAGTTTTGTTTAGTTTAAGGAACTCTTTTTTCTTTATAATGCAACAGAATCTTAATAGTTGATTGGGTATAACATGTAGCCATCATTTCAATCAAGTGTTTTGTGTATGCTTAGCAAGCTTTGTATTTTACAAACATTCTTGCATACAAATAGATTTGTATTTTGCATTGGACCAAATGATGAGATCCAAAAATATGCCACGTAAAATGTTCAAATTCTCTGTTCAAATTCTTTGAAGTCCATTTCTTCCCAACCCGATTTAGTGACATGGAGTCAGACACTGAATTCTAAAATGCCACAAACATGTTTCAAAAAAGCAAAACAACTTGACCATTACTACAATGCTATAACTACCATGGGAAGATTGGCTCACCAATTCTAAAGGCTTGCATTGAGCAAAGGTGGGAGTATTTTATACAATGAAAAATTAAATTTATGAATTGGACAAGTTTATTATTAGCCTCTTTGTACCTTAGTTTCCTCATCTGTAAAATGTACACTATGACAGTCTACCTCTCCACAGTTCTTGATGGGACTAAAATATAACTAACTAAAGAAGGTACAAAATCTAGTAAATAATTTTTACACATCTATTTTATTATACTTACAACTTTTGGAAAAACTGCAATCCATGCCAGGTTTGAAATACTCCATAACTGAGTTCTTTGAGTAAATTGCAACCAAGGTTTCTATGAAAAGATAAAAACAAAAATATCTTCTTTCAGTGAATTTATTGGCATTAATTAACTCTATTAACATTAATTTAGTTACGATTTAATTAGCACCCACTAGGCACATGCTACTGTATAAGGCATCATTTGCTTATAATAATCTTAACTCTACAATTAACCAGATATGTAAATAGGGCAAGTCATTTCACTTCCTTGGTAAATTAATTTTACTCTATCACAAAACCATTGAAATAGATGACAGTCTCCTTGGGACTGTTCTTACTTCTGAAATAAGGGAAAGGGATGAGGTGGGCTGGATAAGCTCAAAAGTCACTTCTAGTTCTAAAATTATATGATTTGCATTTTCATATTCACACATATAGTAGCAGAATGAACTCTCAGAGAGAAAGCCTAGAATTGCCAGGTAGAAACTCTCCCTTTCTTGAAGTCTTACTTCAAGTATCCACTAGAGAAAATCCTATCTTAAATTCTCCAATTGCTAGTATACTTCCTAGTACAGAAAATATATTTGTGTATATTTTGCATTTACTTATGTTCATATTGTTTCTTCCCAATCAAATGTAAACTCCTTGAGGCAAGGAAAATTTCATTTTTGTCTCTGAATTATCCCCAGGTCTTAGCATACCTGTTACACAGTAGATACTTGTTGAATGAATGAAAGCACTAACTAAAATAACTGCTGATTATTTATTAACAAAATAATTGTTGATCTTTGTTTTTCTAATGTAATTTCTCCAGTATAAATTTTTTACTATTCATTTTAATTATAGATTTTTCAGTAGTCTATCAGTTTTCCACTAATAAAATTTTAATTCTCTTTTAAGATGAATAGCAAAAATTCTAGAATCATTTTATGGAAACATTTTCAATTTAAAATAAACACTTGTAACTTACAAAAACTGCAAAAAAGGTAATGGTTCAAATGCACGACTCTCTATAACATGGATTTTATTGCAGGATAAATCCCTATAAAAATTAAAAGGAAACAAATTCAAGCTTTCAATAGCGATGATTAGACTACTGCTTCAATTAATTAGCTGGCTATTTTTTTTTAAAGCTGGCTATTTTTGTTAGACATCTAATTTAAATGAATGCATTATATTATTTAAAATATTATCTTTTTGGTCAATAAGTAATTTCCATTCAATAATTTTATAATTGTTAGCTTATTCTTTTAGGACAAAATTTTGACTCCCTTTCCTCCTTTTCTATTTCTTTAGATATCATCAACAATGGGATTTGCAAACAAAGGTTTTAACTGCTATAGATGATAATTACTTGAAGCTAGGAGAATTAACTAAATGATATCTTAAGATATCTTTCCAATTATATGAGTCAAAGAACTATCACACTATGCAAATCTGATTTCTTGCTCTTAAAGAGAAATTTCCAAATTAATATCGTTCAATCAGTTTCTCTTTTGTGTAGCTCCATATGCCTATGGGTGTAGGTGATTATCAAGAAAAATGAGGTAGAAAAGTTACTTTTCCAACTGTTAATAGGTATTTTTTCAGACAGAATCATAGAATTTCAGAGTTGGAATGGATCTTTGGACCAGCAAGTAGTCATTTGGTCTTTGTGTGAAGACTTCCAATGAATTCTTTAAAATTCATGATTTTTCAAGATAACACCCTCGATTGCTGGTTAGCTGTGGATATATTTTCCTACCATGAAGCACAAAATGCCTCTTTGGAATTCTTGCCATAACTCCTGAATATGTCCCTCCCAGGGTCAAAACAGAATAAAACTATTATCTTGTGCACCTGACAGCCTTTCAAAAATTTGGAGATATCTATTATGTTCCCTGTAAGTCTTCTTTTATTTAGTATAAACATCCTCTGTTCCTTTAAACTATACTCACATGGAATGAACTTGTAGCCCAACAGTATTCTGATTGCCCTGCTCTGGATATGTTTGTAAATGTTCTTCTAAAATGTAGTGTCCAGAATTGAATACAATACTGTTGATGTGACCATATTAACATATAGCAGGACTGTTACCTATTACCTCTAAGACATTCTACCTATCTGAAAACAGTCTAAGATATCACTTCAAATTTAAACTGGGACCTGGAAAACCACCTTAATTTAGAAAGATCAAGGTCATTCCCTGCATCCTGGGTCATTACCAGTCATCTTGACTTTAGTCTCACCACTAGACTTCAATGACTTTGAAGTAGAAAATGAGGCTGACAACTTTGCCAAACTCTGCTCCACTTAAATCCAATTTACTCACATGCCATCATTCTTGTGATATCTTTTAGTCCTCTTCGAAAATCAAGGACAAACAACAAAATATCACTAATGGCAGAAACTAGGCATTGACCCACACTTAACACCATATACCAAGATGGTCAAAGATGACACCAAGATGACTTTACCAAGATAAGGTCAAAATGGGTTCATGATCTAGGCATAAAGAATGAGATTATAAATAAATTGGAAGAGCATAGGATAGTTTACCTCTTAGACCTGTGGAAGAGGAAGGAATTTATGACCAAAGAAGAACTAGAGATCACTATTGACTACAAAATAGAAAATTTTGATTATATCAAATTGAAAAGTTTTTGTACAAACAAAACTAATGCAGGCAAGATTAGAAGGGAAACAATAAACTGGGAAAACATTTTTACAGTCAAAGCTTCTGATAAAGGACTCATTTCCAAAATATATAGAGAATTGACTCTAATTTATAAGAAATCAAGCCATTCTCCAATTGATAAATGGTCAAAGGATATGAACAGACAATTTTCAGATGATGAAATTGAAACTATTACCATTCATATGAAAGAGTGTTTCAAATCACTATTGATCAGAGAAATGCAAATTAAGACAACTCTGAGATACCACTACACATCTGTCAGATTGACTAGAATGACAAGGAAAGATAATGCGGAATGTTGGAGGGGATGTGGGAAAACTGGGACACTGATGCATTGTTGGCGGAGTTGTGAACACATCCAGCCATTCTGGAGAGCAATTTGGAATTATGCCCAAAAAGTTATCAAACTGTGCATACCCTTTGATCCAGCAGTGTTTCTACTGGGCTTATACCCCAAAGAGATACTAAAGAAAGGAAAGGGACCTGTATGTGCCAAAATGTTTCTGGCAGCCCTGTTTGTAGTGGCTAGAAGCTGGAAAATGAATGGATGCCCATCAATTGGAGAATGTTTGGGTAAATTGTGGTATATGAATGTTATGGACGAAACGACCAGCAGGATGAATACAGAGAGGATTGGCAAGACTTACATGAACTGATGCTGAGTGAAATGAGCAGGACCAGGAGATCATTATATACCTCAACAATGATACTGTATGAGGATGTATTCGGATGGAAATGGATTTCTTTGACAAAGAGAAGATCTCACTTAGTTTCAATTGATCAAGGATGGACAGAAGCAGCTACACCCAAAGAAAGAACACTAGGAAATGAATGTAAACTGCTTGCATTTTTGTTCTTCTTCCAGGGTTATTTATACCTTCTAAATCCAATTCTCCCTGAGCAACAAGAGAACTGTTCGGTTCTGCACACATATATTGTATCCAAGATCTACTGTAACCTATTTAACATGTATAGGACTGCTTGCCGTCTGGGGGAGGAGGTGGAGGGAGGGAGGGGAAATATCGGAACAGAAGTGAGTGCAAGGGATAATGTTGTTAAAAATTACCCTGGCATGGGTTCTGTCAATAAAAAGTTATTTAAAAAATATATGTATCACTAGCTTTTCTGCTTATCATTTCATACAATTGACTCATATCAAGCTGTCAGGATATTAAAACAAATCAAGATTTTTTTCAGGCAAATTTCTATTTAATCTTACCTTTTTTCTTAAAATTTTATATTCAGAATCACTCTAATTTTATTATTCCCTAGACCACAATTTTTAATCTTTTCCCCCATAAGAATAGCATGAAAGGTTTTATTATAAGTTTTGCTAAAATATAGATAAATTTTAACTATAGCATTACTGATTTATCAGTTTAGCTATGCTATTTTTTTTTCAGGAAAATAAAAAGGTTAGTCTGATGTGACTGTTCTTGATAAAGCTAAATTACATTTTTGTATAACCTTTTTCCACTCACTAGTCATCTCTTTAATAATACGTTCAAAAATTTTGCTAAGAATTGAAATCAAGCTCACTGGGTTATATTTGGGAGAACCCATTTTCTTTCTTTCTTGAAAATTATTATGGCATCTTTCATTCTCTGTAATTTTCAAGAAGGCTTTGAAACCAGAACCCAGTCAGTATTCTGGAGAGCAAGCCTGAATGGATGTGGAGAGGATAGCCAGCAAAATTCCTCCTAAGACGACAGTGGCTCTTATAAATGTTCTAGGGGGGCTCTGAAGGTAAAACAGGCTGACATGAGCCATCCCACTAGCTTTGAAGAAATCAGGACTCTACTCAAAGGACATGCCAGCACTTGGTGCACACACCCCAAGAAAGGATGGTCAGTGGCAGGTCCCCAGACAACAAGAGACATATCAGGACCATAAAGGAACTCATTCCATCCAAGGGTACAAGAGAAGTTGAAGCCTGGACCTGACTTAACAGTCTCAATTCAGGAATTAAAACTAGCAATATGAATAAACAGAAAACATTGATGGAGAAAATTTATGGACTCAGGGATGTTTTGTAATGCCAGAGAAACTGAGGCAAAATAGAGATTAGAGAGTATTTAATATTTTATTTGAAAGGGAGAGATTTACTGGGACCAAATGGATCCATGGTTTGGTCCCAGGGCTGAATGAAACTATAGTCTCCTTATAACCTATAACCTAAAGATATAAAACCTTCACCTCATCAACCATTTAAGAGGGAATGATTATAGCCTGGGGCTTTGGGGCAGAGCAACTGAGGTAGACCTTTATCTCATCAAACATTAAGAGGGAAAGGTTATAACCTAAGGTAGAATAACAATAGGACAATTTGAGAAACTGGGTCATGACATTAAAAGGCAACTTTGGCACAACACTTCAGAGTCACTACAAGGAAAACCTTGTGTCTTAGGATCTAAGGTTCATAAGATTTAACAATTCCTGGAAGAGATAAAATAAGAAGTAAAAAGGGTAATTATAAATGAAATGACAGCGCTAAAGGAAATAATTGGAAGAAGAGGAGCTTGATATGGGAAGACTGTGATAGATTATTTACCAGGTTTGCTTTTTCCTCCTACCTCCCACCCCTCCCACCCCTGCATCTCAAGAGTCAGGATGATTTTCCTTTAAAAGGCAACAAATCTGTTTTTGGGACTTGACTGGTCCAGAGGTAAGGCAAGGCTCAAGCACTTTCCTTGATGCAAGTTCCTAATAACCTCTGGGGGTATGATGCAATTCCTCCATAACAAAAAAGACGCATCAATGGGGGGTTGGGGCTTTTTAGAGTTAGTGGTTGGTCCAAGACTGTGATAGTAACCTCATTCTGCCCTAGTGAACAGAGCACATTTCCATAAGAAGACAAAAGAAGCTACATATACTCAAAAGTCCTGGAGCATCCTTATCGAATATAATTTCTATATTATGTCCAAGTAAATATTTTTAACTGAAGAATCAATCAATCCATCAACATTTATTAAGTTCATACTAAATGCCAAGTTTTATGTGATAAGCACTGTTATGCCAAAGTTCCCTTTTGATGTCCTGAACTAGTTTTCCCATTGTCCTATTTAGTTACTCTGCTGCAGGTTATAATCTTTCCCTCTTAATGTTTGATGAGATAAAAGTTAGGTTATCCCCACCCAGGTACCTCCCCCATTATGTCATTGTTCTTGTTATCCTATAAAAAAGCTTGCCCTCTGATACTTAGGGCTGGACTCTTTGAGATGATAGTCTCTTCTTGCCCAGGGACCAAACATGGATCCCTTGGTCCCAGTATCTCTCCATTTAATAAACTATTGAATTGGTCTCTAATCTCTGTCTTGCTCAGGTTCTCTGGCATTACAACACTAGAGAGACAAAAAAGGAAAGACAATTCCTGCCCTTAAGGAGCTGACCTTCTAAAAGAAGAGACTATATACAAAACAAATGTATGCAAAACAAGTTATCTACAGGATAAACAGGAAAAAACCAAGAGAAGGAAATAGATTTAAGAGGGCTAGGAAAGGCTACCTATAAAAGATGGCATTTTAGATAAAGCTTAATGTAGCAGAGGAGTGAGAAGGTTCCAGGCATGGGGAAACCTAGAGAGAAGTCAAAGAGCTGAGAGATAAGGAGGACAGTATCCTTAGATCTGAAAATATGTGATGATTAAGGTATTTAAAGACTAGAGCACTAGGACAGGGCTCTAGTCCTGTATGAAGGGCTTTGAATACCAAACAGATTGTATTTGATCCTAGAGTTACTAGAGTTATTGAAGAAGGAAGTGTTATGGTCAGACCTGAGTTTTAGAAAGATTACTCCCAAGATAGAATGGAGGATGGACTGGAGTGTTAGGAGACTTGGGGCAAGCAGCCCCATCAGCAGGCAATTGCAACAGTCCATCCTGAGATGATAAAGGCAGTGTCAGAAGAGAGAAGACATATTGAAGAGATGTTGCAAAGGTAAAATTGACAGGCCTTATCCATAGAATGAAGGTGAGAGATAGCAGAGTCAAAGATAACTCCCAAGGTTGCAATTCTGAGGGACTACCTTCTATAGTCATGTGGTAGATAAGAGGGGTGAAGGGTTTAGGGCAGATGATAAGTTCTGTCTTAGATTTAGTTTCAGACATTTACTGAAATCTAGTCTGAGATGCCTAAAAGGCAGTTGGAGATGTGAGACACAGGAGGTAAGCAGAGAGATTGGGGCAAAATAGGTAGATTTGAGAATTGTCAGCACAACGATGGTAATTAAATCCATGGGAGCTGTTGAGCTCACCAAGTGAAATAATGTATAAAGGGAGAATGAGGGACCAAGGCAGAATCTTTCAGGACATCCATGGATAACAGGGTGTGCTTTGGGTGAAGATCTAGCTAAGGAGACAGAAAAGGACTTATATAGGTAGAAGGAGAACTAGGAAAGAGTGGTGTATCAAAAATCTAGAGAGAAAAGAGTATCAAGGACCAGAAGTTGAGCAATAGTTAATCTGATAGCTATACCTCAGAGTAAACAGTGATTTAGAGCATTTTTTCAAATGACTAAAGATAACTTTGATTTCTTCTTCTGAAAACTGCTTGTTCTTATCCTTTGACCATTTATCAATTGGGGAATGGTTCTTATTTTGATAAATTTGGCTCAGATCCCTATATATTTTAGAAATGAGACTTTTATTAAAAAAATTTTTCACTCCAGTTTCCTATTTTCCTTTTAATTTTAACTGCATTGATTTTATTTGTGCAAAACCTTTTTAATTTCATGTGACTGAGATCTTTTTTCATTATTTTCCTTGCTATTGTTAACCTTTTGTTCTTCCTGATAAACTTTATCTTTTCTTTTGCTTTTCTTTGTATTGCCAGTGATAAAAGGAAGTTTTAACAATTCCAGATTCCAGATATCAACTTATACTACAAAGCAGTGATCATCAAAAATATTTGATTTGATAATACTGACATTTAAAATAAAAAAATTTAAATAGTTATTATGAGTAGTAGAACAAATAAAGTGCACAACAGATAGAAGGAAATGAACTATGATCTCAAAGATCCTTTCAACTGTGATAGGAGCTCATTTGAAAAAAAAACTGCTAGAAAAACTAGAAAGTATTAAGTTAAATTGAGCTTAATCAAGATTTGCATAATTAATAAACTTGAATTAGTAAACTCTAACTGAAGTTACTCTATTACCTGGAACATTCTGGAACATTCTTCAAGTAAAGTTATGAACTTAACTTTCACTCCTCTCTTTTTGCTAAAGTTCATATTTTATATAAATCTTCAACAAATCATTTCTGGACAATGACAAACCAGTTCTCCTATGAATTTTTTTCTTTGAAAGGTAACAAAAATGTCACAGAACCATTCACCTCAGTCATCTGTGCCATTGAGGTTTTTCTTGTATCTTATTTGTTTGATTTAGACGGAAATTTCATAGATATTATATGCTTAAAACATAATCATTACATATTAAGTGACTTACAAATACTGGAGGGACAGCAGGCCTTCAAAGGTATTCTTGTGTAGTTTGTGCAAAGCATTATCCTTGAGATTTCTGGAAAATGAAGAGGTTATTTTTGGGCCAAATGTCAAATTAGGATACCAATTTGTTCAGTGAGAGCTGCTTCCTTTCTGAAAGGCAGCTACCAGAAAGACTATAATCCTGAATTTTATCTCTCATCATTGGGTTGTTCTAAGTTAAATATGGTTAATTCTTACGTTCGAATTTTTATTCAACCTTACTTGTATCTTTCTAGCATCTCTTTTATCTCTTCCTCTAAAACTAGCCTTAATTTTTATTTTCCAATAATGGAGATAAGAAGCAGGATTCTCCCTATGATCCATGCCTGTTATAAATATATATGGATTCTATTTGAAATTCCCAAGCAGAAGTAGTAGCTCTTTAGGGATAGTAACTGAAGCCAACAGATGTTGGTGGCATTGTGTTATTAAAGAGAAATACTGTTTCCACAATGATTAGCTGGTAATAAACCTTATGGTATACTGTCCTAGCTCGACTTAGGTAAATTCAGCCTTCATTAACTGCATTTACAAGCTATCTTCCTGCTGCTAAACTTGTCATTCTTTTCTCCTCAGAAGCAAAGAATAAGTCTATAGAGAAGCAGATAGCAATAGCAAAAATTATGACCTAATTTTTTTCTAGTCCTTCTAAGATTTAACACCTCTGACCTAGATAATTATTTCAAATTTCAACAAAAAACAAGTAAAAACTAGAAAAATTAGAAAAATAAACTAGAAAAAATTTTTTTAAAAAAACTTAAAAAAAATTACAATGGAATACTTAAAAGGAAGAACTTGAACTAAAATTAATTGTGGAAACAAAAACTAGAATGTAATGCATTGATATGTTGGGCCTCAAATACTATTTTAACCCATAAAATTAATAATTTTTAAAAAATATAGGTGATGCAATAGAGCACCAAGTCTAGAGTCAGAAGACCCGAGTTCAAACCTGGCCTCAGACACTTATTAGTTCTGTGACCCTGGGCAAATCACTTCACCCTGGTTGCCTTAGTTTCCTTATTTGTAAAATAATCTGAAAAAGGAAATTTTCCAGTACCTTGGTCAAGAAAACTCCAAATGGGGACAAGAAAAAATGCACAATATTGAAATGACTGAACAACAAGAATAACTAACCAGCTTGAGCCAGAACCAAATCTATATGGTTTCTAAAACTGCTTAAGAGAAAAACACAAGTAGTAAATATTCCCTAAACCAGAAATGAACTCATATTTCACTTGTTGGAATGTTGGGAGTATAGTGGAAAAAGCACTGGCTCAGGAATCTGAAAACTTTAATTTGAATTCTAGATCTGCTAATTAATTAACTTGGGCAACTCAATTCAATTCTCTGGGCTTTGCTCTTTTTTCTCATTTGTAAAATGGGGAGGTAGAATGAAGATTTCTTAGATTCTTTTGGCTTTAAATCCTATGGTTCTATAGCCATCATCTCTTCTATCTCAATATTTAATCAGTTACCAAATACATTTGATTCTATCTCTTTAATATTTCTTGTGTTAATTAGCCTTTTCCTCTCTACTAACAAGTCAAATGGCCTCATCTTTTGATTGGATTATTGTAATAGTCCCCTAATTTATATCCTTGTCTCCAGCCTCTTTAATTAATCTTTCACACAGCCTGTCAAAATGATCTTCCTAATCCATAGGTTTAAACTACCATTGCCTTTGGAGCTTCTATATAGGATAAACTTTTCAGCGTTATATTTGAGGCCCTCTAATCTGTTCTCAACGGATTTTTTTTAGCCTTATTTCATTCTGTTAATTTTGTTTGTGCAAAACCTTTTTTATTTAATGTATTCAAAGATGTCCATTTTGCCTTTCACAATGTTCTCTAGTTTTTCTTTGATCATAAATCCCTCCCTTCTTTAAAGATCTGATAGGTAAATTATCCCTTGTTCTCCTAATTTGTTTATGGTATCATCCTTTATGCCCAAATTATGTATCCATTTGGCTCTATTTTTCTAGCCTTATCCCCGCCTTATCCCCCTTTATTCCCATTATATTCTAGCCAAACTAGACTACTATATGATATTTCTGGATCTTTTCCTGCCCTCTCCTATCTCCATGCATTTGTGCAATCTGTCCTTATTATAACATATCTCTCCTCCTTTGAGGCTTAACTCATGTAATCTCTCTTCCATAGTCTTTCCTCACCTTTAATATTATTTTTAATGTGTTTTTGTTTCTCTCTAATATTTGTGTGGAAGTCAAGATGAAACAGAAATCCTTAAGCTTTCTGCTGTGGGACATTTAAACTGTATATACATTCACACACACACACACACACACACACACACACACACACACATACTTGTTCAGTCACTGCAGTTGTTTCTTACTCTTTATGACCTCATTTTCCAATTTTCTTGGCAAAGATCCTAGAGTGGTTTGCCATTTCCTTCTCTGATTTTACAGATGAGGAAACTAAGGCAAATAAGGTGAAGTGTCAGACACTTCTAATAAGTGTCTGAAACAAGATTTGAGCTCAGGGAAATGAGGCTTCCTGACTCCAGGCCCAATAACTTATTCAGTTGCCATTTAGCTGCCCCACATACATATATCTACATTTTTATATGCTCTTAATATATTCTATATAATACTCTTAATATTCATGTGAATAAAATAATTATGCATTCTCATCATCCTTCCTTATCTGTTTAATATAACGGGAAGCTAAATAAGTAGTTGAGTCATTTACCCTTTTCCTATGCAATTATGACTTTTTATTTTAATCAAATTACTATATTGATTTTTTATTCCAATCATCACAATTAAATTTGCTAAATTTCTGTTATGACACACAAACCAGCTTTTATAAAAGAAAAAATTGATTGTATTTCAACCATTTTCCCTTTTCACATAATTAATAAATTTAGATTTCATAATCTAAATGCAACCCATGTGATAGATTTTACAATTTTATTCAACCAGAAAATTGATCATTCATTGAAATCTGATTTGGATCTAGAGAAAAAATCTTTTCTTCTCAGAGATTCTAAACTCAATCTTACGGACCAAAATTGATTTAAAATGTGGCTGGCTATGCATTTACCTGATAAAATTATACTTACAGAACTTCAGCCCAAGGGTATGACTTCCAGATACCTCTCTCAATGATAGAAATAGAGTTCCCATGGAAATCTCTGTGAAAAGATATAGTTCATGTCACCAAATAAAAATAATGTATAGTCAAGGAATTTTTAAGAGAATATTTCAACAAAAACACCATGATAACTTATAGCTATTATTTTTCAATTTTGCAATTAAAATAAGGAAATGAAGTAAGAGGGATGTCATCTCCAGGAAAAAAAAATGTTTGCTGTTCCTTTTCCAATCAAATTTCTTCTTTTCCTTTTCTGATCCCTCAGAGCATTTCATTTGTATCATCACACATTTCATATGTATCATACACATTAGTTTGGTAGGATCTAGGGGCAACTGTAGGTTAAATGGTAGAAGTGGAACTGGTGGGGGAAAGTTACATGCAAGCAGATTTCTATGGCTTTAAGATACCCATATTGAGGTTCTTCTATTTTTCCAATTGGCATTTGTTTATATCATATTGCATTACATACAAACCAGGGTAACTGGGGGAAGGGAAGGGAAAAGATGGGAATTAGCATGTTCCAAATTATAGTTGCTCTATAAGCAAATATAAAGGGAACTTATTGATAGACAATAATCTCTTATATAATGCAAAAGACACAGCATGAAAAAACCCCATAAATGATAAAAAGAAATGCCAAGAAGCCTTCTTTTCATTCAATAAATGGATAATTCCCCATATCTAGTCATCTAATTCACTGTGCTCTTTTCTATACTCTGCCTCATAGAATTTCACTTTTACTACTTTCAAATACCCCCTTTGTGCAATGTATTCATAAATCTCTCTGTCCCTGATTTTTCTCCTGAAAGGTCCTATACCTCATTGCCCAATAATGGACATTTCCATTTGGATATCATATCAACTCAAATTAAATGTTTAAACTACTCATTTTCTGTTCTTGACGTGGGCTCTCTCCCTAACTTCCTTATTTCTGTCAAGGATACTATCATTCTTTCAATTCAATATGAAAACCCATGTAATCTCTTATTTTTTCCCCCTCTTCAATATTACCCTGATCCCATTCATTTATAAAAGGCAGAATTAGGATGTTATTACTATGATAAATTAGAGCTTGGAAGTAGATGGGAATGGGAATGGAAACATATATTTCAGGAATTTTCAAAGGAAGAATCAATAGAACTTAGTAACTTCTTAAATATAAGGGCAGGGAAAAGTCAAAGACAATTCACTGCCCATTTTCCATACTGCCCAGTGTAGTAAATAACGTTCTGGTTGGATTCCCTGACTCATATCTCCAACTTTAGTTCATCCTTTCTACTCTGCCTCATAAAATTGGTTAAGATTATCCTATTGATCAAATTGCTCTTAAATTAAGCATATCACTTCATTCACTAAACCTCATTGGCTTCCTATTACCTCTAGGATCAAATAAAAATCCTCTGGAGTTATTAAAGTTCTTTATAATCCAGTCCTTTCCTACCTTTCCAGTATTCTTCCATTTATTCCTCTTTTCCATCCCAATACTTTGCGCAAGAAATTCCCTGTTCATGGCATTTACATTGGCTCTCTCCCCTGCTTAGAATTCTCTTTCTATCTGTCTCCTGGTTTCTTTCAACTCTCAATTAAAATCCCAACCTGCAAAAAGTTCTTCCTAATCCATCTTCATTTTAGTGCCTTCCCTTTGTTAATTATCTATAATTTAACATGTAGATACATGTTATTTGTACAAAATTCTTTGCATATCATCTCTTTAAACTGTAAGCTCCTTGAAAGCAGTAATTTTTTTTTTTTGCCTGTGTCCTCAATGTTTAGCAAAATGTCTAACACATAGTAGGCACTTAATAATAATAAAAAAAGTGGACGGATAGCTGGCCTGGAGTTAGAAAGACTTGGGTTTAAATCTAACCTCAGAATCTTATTAGCTATGTGATCTTGGGTATCCTCTGCTTCAGTATTTTCAACCATAAAATGGGAAGAGCAGCAGGACCTACTTCACTTGAGAGAATTTAGTACAATGTTTGGTACATAGTATGTAATACTTGGCTTGTCTGGATTATGTTGTGTTAACTTTTATGTACTGTATTTTCCCTGCAGGTTCCCTATCCCTATCCTATCTTATATTTGTAATTCTCATAGAACTTAGCACATAATATATCAATAAATAATTGTGAATAATAGGAGACACAGGGTAATGTAATCATTGAGTTTGGGTACAAAAATGAAAGGTCGATACCATGAATGAACAGAATTTGAAGTAAACTGTGAAAAAAAACAGACCTGTGGGAAGCAATAAGAATAATATGGACAGATGAAAGTTTATGAGGAAGATAAGAAATGAAAAAAAAAATTGAGAAACAGAGGCACAAGTGAGGAATAGAAGAAATGGGTAAAGGAGAAGAATGGGAAAGAAGCGGAATGCGCTATAAAAGGGATGGGGAAGGGGCAAGGAGAAAGAATTAAAACCAGTGTGTTGTTGGGCAGAACAGGCCTCACAGGGAAAAGAAGGTGAGGTTGTGGGCGCTGGGTCCTGGCACTGGTATTCTGTGCAGGCGAAGTTCAGGACTGAGGCCAGTACAGGAGAGTTTTTCAGCTTTACAAGTACATGGGCCCAAGCAGAAAGAGTTGTTTTCCCGGATGTTCTTCTGCAATACTAAAGATGGTGGTCCTGGAGTCTGAGCCCGCTGCTTTTCCACCATTGAAACTGACAGAAGTTTAACTGGAACCTGCTTTAACTCTAGAGGCAGAAGCAAGATTTTGGTCATCTCTGGAGATGGAGAATAAAGGTTTGTTGGCTTTGGAGGTGGTTCTGGGGGTGGAGCTGGTGTAATGGTCAGTTCTGGAGGTGGGGCAACAGTCAGAGTCAGTGCCTCAGTTGAAGTTAGCACCTGACCATTTTTCTGAGGTACAGAAGATAGGATTGGAGTTTGGGCGGGCACTAGAGCCTGAGGTGGTTGGTTAGGAGCATTGCCAGAGATAAACAATAGAGGCAGAGTCTGAGGTAATTGCAGAAGTGGGGCTGGAATCTGAGTATGTTTCACAGTTGGAGCTCGACTCTGTGGTGATACCAGTGTTTGAGCAGGCACCAAGAGCACGGCCATTGTCTGCGGTATTACTGGAGATGGGGTTGGGGTGGCAGAGTGCACCAATGGTGTAGCTGAAGTCTGAGACGATTTGGAAACTTGGGTGGACATCATGTTCACAGCTAGATTCTGAGGCAATATTGGAAGCAGGGTTGGAGTTGTTGGGGAGTGCTCCCTGGGTGTAGCCAGAGGCAGAAATGAGACTGGAGTTTGGATAGGTACTAAGGGTGGCGTGAGTGTCTGAATTAATTGGGAAGTCTGAGTGTCCACAAAAGTCGCATCTAAAGATTTAGGTGATGATGTTAAAGTTTGGGTGGGCACCAGGGATGAAATCAGAGTTTTGGCCGGCACCAAGGAGGCAGCTGGTATGTGAGTTGACATTGACACTTTGGTTTTCTCTAAGGATGCAGCTGGTATTTGAGATGTCAGAATATGAGACAAGATAGTTAGGGCTGGCACCAAGGATGCATCTGATGTTTGAGGTGTCAATGGAGCTGGGGCAGGCACTAAGGAGGACGTAGCCCGAATCTGAAGTGCTTTTAAAGATAGGCGAGGCATTAAAACCATTGATGGTAGGGTCTGAGACAATTTTGGAGGCCAGGTGGGAGCTCTAGTGGTCACAGGAGGAGGCAGGGTTTGAGATACTCTCTCGGGCAGGTGGGAGATCAGAGTGGAGCCAGGCTTGGGAGACGCAAGAATGTCAGACTCTTTGGGGCGTAAGGCCAAAGCTCGGGATAGAGCCGCTCGAACAGCTGCGGGATCCGGAAGCACCGCCAACGCCCGGGCCATGAAGCCAGGCTGAGTCGGGTGGCCGCTGCGGCCACTTGCGGGAGTCACCCTTTCCGCTCCTGACAATTCTGGTGCACAGAGAGGAGACCACGCCGCCAGGGCCAGCAAGAGAAACGCGGAGAGCCCGAGCCCGGGCAGTGGCCGCCCCGACATGCGGAGGCTCTGTTGTTGCAGCCCACCCAGGCCGTTTCTTAGCAAGGGAGCAGACAGAGCACCGTTAGAGAGCCTGCCCCGTTTCCCAGCAATGGATTCGTCCCGCCCCCAGCCCCGCCCCCAGCCGAATTCCGAGGAAATTCTTAATTCTTTATTTGATCTATGAGAGCAAGGTAGGCTAGATGACGCCCTCCAGCAACCACAAAGCACGTGGTCAAGCCTTGTCCGTGGCACCAGGGAGTTAGGTGACCCTCCCTACGTCACATATACATGGTAGGTGCGGTGAGGAATTTCCTCACCCCAAATTCCCTACGTCCTTGGAGGTACAGTTCAGCTTTAGTCCTCCCCATCTAAGATGTGGCCGCAAGCTTGCCCCTCTCTAAAAATCACACACACACACACATCTCTCCGTCCACCTCTCCTTGGGAGAGGGTGTCGGGGTGTGCTCTACCCAGCAGGGACGGGGAGGGCAATTTTGCTTTTAGATGCACTTTGATCATTCTTCATCCAGGCTGAAATCTGAGAGGCATTCTTCTTCCACTTGGTAGGACTGATTCCAAGAAACATCATTGACCTTAATGAAAAAAGATAGTGAACTTGTAAATAGATAGATCCAGAGCTGGGAAGGGGGCAACATGAGAGGTTACCTAGTTTTGCCCCTTTTACAGTGAGAAAATAGAGGTCTAGAGCACTGGTCACCCAGGAGACAGGGGTAGAACTCAAATTTTCATCCTTTGGTTCAGAGCACTTATTACCATATTATATAGGTTTAGGGGAAAATAAAGCTATAGGGAGTATACATTGACCAGGATGTCACATTTATATTTTTTTTAATTACCATGTTCTCGCTAAATATTCATACTTGTTGCAGACCTAGAGCATTCATTCTTTACATGTCAGACTACAGCATACCAAGAATGCAAAGTAATTAATATGGAACCTCTAAAAATTTCAGCTTTAATACAAGCACAGTAAAGCATACCTTCCTATTTTTTTTTTTTATCAATAATATAAGTGGATTTTTCAGGCTACTGTTTTACATAAGTCATGTTCAGGCCAATAGATAAAATCATTGCTTCAATATTCTTTTCAATATGATCATTCAGTCCCTGGCCCAAACATTTGTGATGAGAAACTTCTCACTACCTCACTGCTGTCCAGAAATGGCTATTTTAGAAATCATTTATTACATGCCATTCTAAAACCCATATATTTTAGTATTAGATATGGTATTTATTAAATCTCTTTTCCCTTAGAATTTAAAATTATTCTCTTTAAGCCCCAATCTCTTTTGAAATTTAAAGGTTTAATGATTGGCCATATTTATGCTGGATTAATGTGTTTTTTACATTTACTCTGTGGCAAAATTTTTCAAGCATTAGAAAAGTAAAAGCAAAAATAAAAACAAAAGAGCCACCTCATCCAGTTTCTCCTCTCTAACTCTGGGAAATGACAAAATTCAACTCCCAAATAGTTCCCCCAAAGATTACAAAAATGTGTGTGTGTGTGTGTATATATATATATATATACATATATATATATAAACGTGTGTGTGTGTGTGAGAGAGAGAGAGAGAGAGAGAGAAACACAGAGAAACAGAGAGAGAGCGCACAGAGCGCACTGACTTTGGAATCAGGAAGACTGAAGTTAGAGTCCTGTCTCTGAAATAAACTGGTTGTGTGATCTGAACTTTTGACACCCAGGAAACTTTCTAACATTATAAATTTTAGAGAAAGGGTCTGATTTGCAATGGGAGAGCTACGAACTTCCTCGAAGCTCTTAACTTGTGAAATGACATGTCAAAGATTCATAGATTTAGAGCTGGAAAGGACTTCAGTTTGACCTTATTTTATAGATGAAGAAACAGAGTCTAGGACACACAGCTAGGAAGTATCTGAAGCAAGATCTGAACCCATGTCTTTTGTGCTGCCTCTCTGATAAACCAATCAAGTACCCCACAACACACATCCAAATAGGGCCAGAAGGGCTATTTCCTTGGTAAACTGCATGTCTGTTTAGGATCCTTAGAGACTTCACTATCTATAGGACATAATTCAAATGAGAGTACTACTATTTTCAGGGAAGAAAATGATCGCTTATTTATGCCTCCAGTTGTGGGAACATTATGAGATACCCCCATCTCGTCCCCTGAACTTCACTTCTGGAAAAACTTCAGCTGTGATCCCCAGGATGGGGAGAACCCTCTCTGATTGCAGGTCTCCTGAGGATAGGGGTGGAGGGCTCAGGGATTCAAGGTTATAGGGAACCAGCTCTCCTTCACTCTGTGGGCCTGGGTTATGGGAGAAGCAACAACATTTCTGTTAAGGATCATGCCTAAGTGAAGGGCAGGTCAATTTTCGGAGAGCCTCCACAGCTGTGAATCATAACATCTGAAGGAGTTGCAAAGCAGCCTTCGCTGACACAGGTGTTGCTTGTGGACTGGGGATGAAATAAATTGGAGGCAGAGGGAAGAAGAAAGAGGTCAGACAATGCAACTGCCTCTCCCAGGGGAGGTTAGAGAATGCAACTGCCTCTCAGTCTCCTTCTATCATCATCATCATCATCTGCTCACATGAAGAGATCCATTGCATAGGTCTGAGTTAGACAACTCCAGCACCCACTGGCAGGTGGCTCCCGTATCACAACACATTTCTTAGAATTCTAAAGCAATTCCAAAGTTAGGATTAAACCTGGAATTCTTTCCCTTGACTGCCCTCCACCACAAAAGTGCCTTTCTCCCACTTCAAATGAAGAAATTATTTGGAACTCAGGAAAGCCTAACTTTTCACATACTTGAATCAAGTCCTCAAATTCTTCTGTTGCAGAATCTCCTTCTTCAGAGGATCTGTATTCCACAGCTACTTTACCACTTTCTGAAATATAGTTAAAAATTAGATTCAAATAAGAATTATGTAGACAATAAAAATTACTCCTTCTCCAGTTTCCTCAATATAACACACAATTGAGCATTAAGCATTTTTAATTTCTAAAGATAAAAAGTATAGGGCCTGTCCTTTAAAAGGTCTTTCAGGGTCAGCTAATGAAGTCAGGAGAAACTGAATTCAAATCCTCACTTAACACTTACTAATGAGTGATCCTGGGGAAGTCACTTAATCCCAAATGCTTCACACAAAAAAAAGACTATTATGTAAATATGTGAAGTCTTATCACTACCATCTAAATTCCCCTGCTAGGTGTTATACAAAGAGCTACCCTGTTGACAGATAGACCATGAAGGAAAACTTGGAGCAAACACATTTTTCTTTGAGTTGGTTTTATTGTGCATCACAAAGAAAGATGAAACATTTTCATGAAATACATGATGCTCTTGCTTTGCATTGTTCTTGAAGAGCCTAAGCAAAAAGATCATTATGAAAATAATTGCCACTAAGGATATGAACAATTTTCAGATGATGAAATTGAAAGTATTACAACTCATATGAAAGTGTTCCAAATCACTATTAATCAGAGAAATGCAAATTAAGACAACTCTGAGATACCACTACACACCTGTCAGATTGGCTAAGAAGACAGGAAAAAATAACGACGAATGTTGGAGGGGATGTGGGAAAACTGGGACACTGATACATTGTTGGTGGAGTTGTGAACGAATCCAACCATTCTGGAGAGCAATATGGAATTATGCCCCCAAAATTATCAAACTGTGCATACCCTTTGGCCCAACAGTGCTACTACTGGGCTTATACCCCAAGGAGATACTAAAGAAGGGAAAGGGACCTGTATGTGCCAAAATGTTTGTGGCAGCCCTGTTTGTAGTGGCTAGAAACTGGAAAATGAATGGATGCCCTTCAATTGGAGAATGGTTGGGTAAATTGTGTTATGGAATATTATTGTTCTATAAGAAATGACCAGCAGGATGAATACAGAGAGGTTTGGAGAGACTTACATGAACTGATGCTAAGTGAAATGAGCAGAACCAGGAGATCATTATATACTTCAACAACAGTACTGTATGAAGATGTATTCTGATGGAAGTGGATTTCTTTGACAAAGAGACCTAATTCAGTTTCAATTGATCAATGACGGACAGAAGCAGCTACACCCAAAGAAAGAACACTGGGAAATGAATGTAAACTGTTTGCATTTTTGTTTTTCTTCCTGGGTTATTTCTACCTTCTGGATCCAATTCTCTCTGTGCAACAAGAGAACTGTTTGGTTCTGCACACATATATTGTATCTAGGATATACTGCGACATATATAGGACTGCTTGCCATCTAGGGGAGGGGGTGGAGGGAGAGAGGGGAAAAATAGGAACAGAAGTGAGTGCAAGGGATAATGTTGTAAAAAATTATCCTGGCATGGGTTCTGTCAATAAAAAGTTATTATAATAAAAAAAAGAAAAGAAAAAGAAAGAAATACATAGCAGAATGTATCAAAAAGAAAAGAAAAGAATTGCTACTTATGCACCAACACCTAATGTAAGGATGAGGAAGAGAAATTCTGTGAATAACTTAGTAAGATCCTATTAATTAAATCAACATACACTTCCACATTTGGTAACTTCAATGCAAAGCAGGGTATGGTAAAAATGGCTAAAAAAAGGGATGCATGTTGAAAAATAGAGCTGAGGATGAATAAACCAAAGAGAAGTAAGGTTTCCAGATAATATGGATGTCTTACTTCTATATAATGAAATATTGTATTCAGTTCTTTTCACTATATTTTAGGAAAAACATTGAAATGGTAGAGGGGAAGGATGGCACAATGAGTAAAACCCTAGATTTAAGGTTAAAGGACCTGTGTTCAAATCCATTGGGCCTTTGTTATTTATAAAATAAGGGGGTTGGCCTAGGTGGCTTCTCAAGTCCTTTCTAGCTCTAGATCTGTGGTCAGTGATTCAAAGAAGGGCAATCAGGAGGATGAAAGACCTTAAGCTCAATTCATAGGAAGATTGAGGGAATCAAGATTGCTTTGGCTTGGACAAAAGGTAACCCAGAGTAGAAATAATAGTAGTGGTTACACACCTCTCAGATTGGCTAAGATGACAGGAAAAGATAATGATGAATGTTGGAGGGGATGTGGGAAAACTAGGACACTGATACATTGTTGGTAGAATTGTGAACTGATTCAACCATTCTAGAAGCCATTTGGAACTATGCCCAAAGGGTTATCAAACTCTGCATGCCCTTTGATTCAGCAGTATTTCTACTGGGCTTGTATCTCAAAGAGATATTAAAGAAGGGAAAAGGACCTGTATGTGCAAAAATGTTTGTGGCAGCCCTTTTTGTAGTGGCAAGGTAATGGCTTTATAAATTAGAGTATATGAATGTTATGGAATATAATTGTTCTGTAAGAAATGACCAGCAGGATGATTTCAGAGAGGCCTGGAGAGACTTACATGAACTGATGCTGAGTGAAATGAGAAGAACCAGGAGATCATTGGCCAAGGCAACAATAATATTTTATGAAGATCAAGTATGACTCTTTTCAACAATGAGATGATTGAGGCCAGTTCTAATGATCTTGTAATGAAAAAGAGCCAACTACACACAGAGAGAGACCTGTGGGAACTGTGTGTAGAGCACTGCATGGCATTTTCACTCTTTTTGTTGTTGTTTGCTTGCATTTTGTTTTCTTAATTTTTTTCCTCTTTGATTTGATTTTTCTTGTGCATCATGATAATTTATAAATATATATATATACACATATTGGATTTAACATATATATATATATATATACACACACACATATTGGATTTAACATATATATTTTTATATATATGTGTGTGTATATATACATTTAACATATACTGGATTGCTTGCCCTCTAGGGAAGGGGGTGGGGGGAAAAGGAAGAAAAATTGGGAACATAAAATTTTGCAAGGGTTAATGTTGAAAAATTATATCCATGCCTATGTTTTTATTCAGATTTTTTTTTTTTTATTTATAAGACATATGCATGGGTAATTTTTCAGCATTGACCCTTGCAAAACTTTCTGTTCCAACTTTTCCTCTCTTTCCCCCTACTCCATCCCCTAGATGGCAGGTAAACCAATACATGTTAAAGTACATGTTAAATACAATATATGTATACATATTTATACAGTTATTTTGCTGTACAAGAAAATTGGATTTAGAAATAAGGTAAAAACAACCTGAGAAGGAAAACAAAAATGCAAGCGGACAAAAACAGAAGGAGTGGAAATAATTTGTTATGATCCACACTCATTTCCCACTTAACTGGTTGTAGCTGGGTGTAGCCAGTTCTCTTCATTATTGAACAATTGGAAATGATTTGATTCATCTCATTGTTGATGAGAGCCACGTCCATCAGAATTGAGCATGATATAGTATTGTGGTTGAAGTGTATAATGATCTCCTGGTTCTGCTCATTTCACTCAGCATCAATTCATTAAGTCTCTTCAGGCCTTTCTGAAATCATCCTGCTGGTCATTTCTTACAGAACAGTAATATTCTATAACATTCATATACCACAAATTGCTCAGCCAATCTCCAATTGATGGGCATCCATTCAATTTCTAGCTACTACAAAAAGGGCTGCCACAAACATTTTTGCGCACATGGGTCCCTTTCCCTTCTTTAAGATCTATTTGGGATATAAACCCAGTAGTAACACTGCTGGATCAAAGGATATGCACAGTTTGATAACTTTTTGAGCATAGTTCCAAATTGCTCTCCCGATTGGCTGTATCATTCACAATTCCACCAACAATGTATCAGTGTCCCAGTTTTCCCACATCCCCTCCAACATTCATCATTATCTTTTCCTGTCATCCTAGCCAATCTGACAGGTGTGTAGTGGTATCTCAGCGTTGTCTTAATTTGCATTTCTCTGATCAATAATGATTTGGAGCATCTTTTCATATGGCTAGAAATAGTTTCCATTTCTTCATCTGAAAATTGTCTGTTCATATCCTTTGACCATTTATCAATTGGAGCATGAATGCTTATGTTTTGAAAGTAGAAAATTTTAATAAAAAATTTCAATCACAAAAAAGAGAAAAACATACTTATTGGTTGATTTAAAAAAATATATTTTTTTTGGTCTGGCCCTAGAGGTCATAGATAGGAGGCACTGCTGGAGGTAGAACTGAGTTTTGAGGCAAATTGGGAATTTTAAGAGGCAGCAGTGAAGAGGAAAAACTTTCCAGATGAGGAGAAACTCCTACCTGGGTCCATTCAAAGGACTGGAAATGGAGGTTTCTGTATAAGGAGCAGTATAAAGGCCAGTTGAGTTGGACCAAAAGAATATACAAAAAGGTATGTATGATAGATTGAAATCAGGTAGCAAAGGGCTTTAAATACCAAATGGAGGAGTTTGCATTTAATTCTTCAAGAAACAGGGAGCTGTTTATTGGAGTTCAGACCAGCGGAGTGATAGGATCAGCTGTATAGTTTAGGAAAGTCATTTTGGCATGTGTGTGCAGGATTAATTGGCATGAGAAGTGATCTGAAAGTAGGAGAGTGAATAGTACAAGTAAGAGGTGATGAGAGCTTTATGTAGGATGGAAAGGAGATGGAGGTGGTAGCATCTAAACAGAAACAGAGACAATCACAGGAGAATTGGTTTGGATGAAAGAAGTTCTATTTGAATCATGTTCATTTGAGATGCTTGTGGGACATTGAGTTTGAAATGTCCAAAAGGCAGTTGGTGATGTAGGAAAGTAATATAGGAAAGACTAAGTCTGGGCATGTCTGCTTGGGGATAAAGTTAAGAAGTCACCAAAAATACAAAGAAAAGACCCATAACAGCCTAGCTACAGTTAGGAGGTGTGTTCTGGGTGATGATTCAGCAAAAAAGCCTGAGGACTAAATCAGACAAGTGGGCAGACAATAAAAAGAAAGACAGTATCATTAAAAACTCCAAGAAAACAACTAGGAGGAGTAAGTATAAAATATGCTGAGAGGTCAGAAGGATGGGGACAGGGAAAAGGCCGGCAGATTTAACTGTTAAGAGATCCTTGATAACTTTGGAGAGGGCAACTTCAATTGAGTGAATAAGGTCATAAGCCAGAATTCAATGATTTGACAAATGGCTAGAAGCTTGAGGGATTTTTTTTGGCTTTCATTTTCTTTTTAAAGGATGACAGTGATTCTGGGATTTTTTGTAAGTTGTGGAGAAGGAACCAATAGATAAGGAGAGGTTGAAAATTAGAGAGAGAAGGAATAATTGTAGGGGTAAACTATTAGAGGCAACTGAAAGGGAAATCAAGACTACATAAAGTAGGACCTCTCTTGGTGAGGAAAAGGGATTTATTTTCAGAAGCCAGAGGAAAGAGTTAACAAAGGAATGATGCTAGAGAAGTACAAAGAAGAGAAAAGAGAGTTCATAGTGAATGGCTTTTATTTTCTGAGTAAATTATGAGTTTTTGCTGAGAGGATGGAGGACAAAGAAATGTAGGAGGACTAAAGAAAGAAAGAAAAAGTTTGGAATAGGTACTGTGGGGAATATGATAGATAATCAGGGAAGAGTAAAAGGAGGAACAGATTTAGAAGGATTGGAGAATAGAGAGAGATGGAATGGGAAATTGTTATGGTTCATTCGCATTAGATTTCTTGATCATGGAACATTTGGGAGTAAATAAAGATCGCCAAGCTTGTAATCATTTCTGTGTATGGAGGAGGTGAAGTGAAGGAGCTGGTTATAGGAATTAAAAAGATTGAAGAACTGGGAGACCAGAGGATAAAAGGAAATATTGGCATGTATATATTGAAGTCCCTGCATATAAGGGCAGTAATTGGAATGGGGAGGAAGACTAAATGAGAAAGGGGATAGAATGACCTGGGAGCTGGAAGATAATTGCTATTAGGAACTGGATATATTTAGAATGAGCCTCAAAAAAGTAGAGGTTATCAGGAGCTTGCAGGTGGAAGAATGTCTGAGAGAGGCAATAGTTATTCCAACATTCCCTCTGGGACTCAATGAATGAGAGAAGGTACAACCAGGACTGAAAAAGGCTGTTAGGGATGTACTGTCTTGAGCGCCAAAGGAAGGAAAGTGAACAAAAGAGAAAAAGGAGAAGGGAAGAGTTGTGTTTTTTTTTTTTTTAAACTGATGGAATATGAAAAGAGAGACAGACAGAGATACAGGAGAGAGAGACAGAGACAGTGAGAGAGACAGACAGAAGGAGGGAGAGAGCACTAGTAGTCAGGAAAACTTTGGTTAAACTCTCTATATACTATCTATGTGCCCATGGGCAAATCATTTAAGCTCTTTGTACTTTTAGCAAACATCTAAAACTTCATGTTATATCTGCCTCAGTGGAGCAACTGCTTAAGTTCTAAATCTAGAAGTTTTCTATTCTGATGAAATTTTAAAATGCAGTTAGTAATCATGTAATGTTCTTTTCTAAAATATAATGTTCTCTGTGAGCAGGTTTCTTGGAGAGCTTCTGGAGGCAGCCTTAGTTTCAGTTCAAAGTAATAATCACCCCCAATGCAGCCAGGAGTTAAAGTCCAAATCCTTTATTGTCTCCTTCCTTGGGCCCAATTAGCTTTCTTAGAGGCCTATCTCTCTCCTTGGTTCCAAGAGCTCCTGCCGCTAATCTTTTGCCTCTGCCAGCTTCAGCCTCCACCCAGCACAAAGGTGGAAGATGGAATGAATCTGTCTCTGTCTCCGAGAGTGGACTTGTCCTTTCTGATTTGTGAATCTCTTGGACTGAATCTTGGTTGAGGATTGAGGTTGAGGTTCCTCGTTTATATATGCTCTCTTAAAAGTGTGAATCTTGTAGAACTCTAATAAGTACTAAGTACATTTAGTGAACTAGAGAACTGTTAAGTACCATGCTAAATTAGATAATTATCGTGTCCATCAATTCCACTGTCTTAGTACCTTATAAGAATCTTAACATAATCATAACTATGAATGGGAATAGGATGAACTCATAAAATGGAAGTGAACAGCTGAGTGGATTAAAAATCAGAATTCTACAATATGTTGTTTACAAGAAACACTTGAAGCAAAGATATATACAGAGTAAAAGTAAGGTGCTGGAGCTAAATCTATTATGTTTCTGCTGAAGTAAAGAAAAGCAAGGGTAGTCAACATGACCTCAGGCAAAGCAAAAGAAAAACCAGATCTAATTAAAAGAAATAAGCAAGGTAACATAAAATTTGAAACAAAAGAGTGAATTCACCACCAATGAAGAAGAAATCAAAGCAATTATCAGGAGATATTTTGTCCAATTATACACCAATAAATAACAAAATCCTCCTGATGGATTCATAAGTGAATTTTACAAAACATTTAAAGAATAATTAATTTCAATACGAAAAAAAGAGCTATTTGGAAACTATTTGGGAAAATAGGTAAAGAGGGAGCCCTACCAAATTCCTTGTGTTAACAAATATGATGCTGATACCTAAACCAGGAAGAGCAAAATTAAAGAAAATTATAGATTATTTTCCCTAATGAATATCAATGTAAAAACCATAAAGTTCAAGCATGATTATAGCAATATATCACATATTTATAAAAATAATGCATATTAAACCAAGAAACATAACCAATGAAGCAAAGAAACAATTTGAATAAGAAGTGTACTTATGTGCTTTTGATAACAATTATAGTAGAATAAAGCAAGATCAAGACATTCTCTTTTAAAATGTGGAAAAAATACATGATAAAAATAATAATTATGCCTACTTTCTTATGGCTGTTGTGAAAATCAACTGAGATAAGAAATTGTAAAGCACCTAATACAGTGCCTGGCACATAATCAGTGCTATATAAATGTTAGCATAGATTATAATATAATGTTATAATTATGTTATATTATAATAACATCACATTATATTTTATAATTATATATTATAATAATATATCATATCATATTATATATATTATAAAATGTTATCATTATCCACAAAAGCATTTTACTGAATTTGTGATTTCATCTATGTTGCTACTTTCTCTACCAGTTCAAATCAGAACCTTATCCATGCCAGATCTGGGCAAGTTTGTAGCAAAAATGTTTTACATCTAGAATTTATAAGGTACATAGTATTTTATTGAGGAGAGAAGGAAAAGAAAATTATGGTTAGCCTTCCTTAGTCCTCATAGCAACCATGTAAAGCCCTTAATCCACTAGTTTGACTATGTCATTCCCAAGCTCACTGCACCTAGCTGGAGGCCCATTATCTATAGAAAAATTTACAAATTCCATACCTCAATAGTGAAAGCTCTTTGCAATCTGGCATCTGCCGATGTTTTTAAGTATATAACCTTATTTCATGGATTCTAGCTCAAGGAGTTTGCTCATTGCTCCCCAATTCCACTTAGTTCCCACTTGTGTCTATATATTTCCTCAAGCCTATGTTGCATTTTCTCTTTACTTCCATTTTCCAGTCACTAGTCTCCTTTAAATTTCAAGTCATATACCATTTCCCAGATCCTCTTTGTCATTAATGGAGTCTTCCTCTTCTTCAAATTGTTGTGTATAAGGTATCTGTTGATAGGTTGTATCCACCAGGAATAGAAAATTTAAGTTCCTTGAGAACAAAGAACTTAAATTAAAAAAAAAAAAAAACCCGTGAATAATATTTTTCCCAATTACATGTAAAAACAATTTATAACATTCATTTAAAAAAAATTTTCCAATTCCAAATTCTCCTCCCTCCTTCCCTTCCCTCCCTTCCATACACAGTAAGCAATTTCAAATAAATTATAGATGTGCAAGCATGTAAAACATACTTTTGTATAACTTATGTTATGAAAAAAACCCACATACAAAAGAAAAATATTAGTGGCTTTAATTTCTATTTGACTTTGATGCCAGTGGCCTAGAAGACCTCTGAGTCATTTCACTTATGTCCAATTCTTTGTAACCAATTTACAAGGACATGGAACTTATTTTTTCTACTTTATATGCCCACTATGTAGCACAGCATTTCATGCTAAGAAGGTCCAGGCAAAAAGGAGAATATGCCCCTCGGTTGTAGAAAGGCCCTAGGTGCCTGGGTTTGGTACCCTTTTCTCTTGATGCTCTCAGTGATCTTAACAGTTCCCAAGGATTCAATGATTCCCAGATCTTTAAATGTTACCTTACCCTCTGTCCCAAGCTCCAAATCCACACAACCAATCATCTACTGAACAATTTGTATTGTGTTCCTTTCAAATGCATCATTCTTCCCAAACCTATCCTTCTTCTGAATTTTCCCATTCCTTTTTTCCCCATCTGAATTCTGCAACAGCTGCTCCCTACTTCAAATTTTTCCTTGTCAGTATACTTTCTACAAAGCAGTGAGTGTGATATCTGCTTGACAACCTAGCTCTAATCCACTTTTCTAGCATATTATACATGACTCTCCTTCATGTTCTCTTTGATTTAGCCAAACTGGCCTTCTTGCTCTTTCTTACACATAAGTATTCTATTTCCTATCTGCACTTTTTTGAAACTGTCTTCCACCTGGAATGCATTCCCTTCCTCTCCTTTTAAATGCCTTAATTTTAAACCACCACAGTATCTTTGTCAGGAAAACTTTAAGTGGTTTTACAAAGAGTTGGATATGAGTGAAAAGACTTAGAAGTCTTCTAGACCAGTGGCATCAAACTCAAACAGAAATTAAAGTCACTAATATTTTCCTTTTTTTTTCCCTATGTTTTTTTTCCCACATGATTCATACAAAAATGTTTTACATTTATAATCTATTTGAAATTGCTTACTGTTTATGGAAAGGAAGAGGGAAGAAAGGGAAGGAGGAGAATCTGGAACTGAAAATTTTAAAAAATGGATATTATAAATTGTTTTTACATGTAATTGGGAAAAATATTATTTATAGATTAAAAAAAAGAAATGCAGGCCATTAACTCACATATACTGATCCCTGAATATTGAATTGATTTAGAAAACCACATATTAATATTATCTATGTTCTACTGTATTTTCATTGGTTTTGCCAAAAATTTCCCAAGTTCATTTTAATCTGGTTTGGGTATACTATACTATGCAGGTCATGTGTCTGAACCTCTCATTTAGCATATGAGAAATTAAGAAACAGAAAGGTTAAGTCATTAGTTTTAGGATCAGAGGGATAAGCAAGTAAGTGGCAGAGCCAGGATTTGAATATAAATTCTGACTTCAAATCTTCTGCTCTTTACACTATACAATACTTCTTTCTTCTAATTCTTAGGCTCATCCACTTAAAATAATGAAAGCTGATGAAGTCTTACCTAAAACCACCATCAGCAATTTTTGAAATGCATTTGATAAAGCTTTCTGAATGGCCAGCTTCTGAGTTTTCTTCTTTTTCATAAGAAACTCTAATGGACCTAAAGAGAAACAAAAACATATTAAATGACAGACTTTTAAATGAATGACAGTAAAATACTGATGCTTAAACTAAGGGTTAGGTACTACCAAAATAAAATAACAGCTTACAGTATCATTTAAAGACTAAATTTAAAAATTAGGGACAGCACATAAGTGTCACTCATTTGTTTCCTGCTGTGCGTATATTTCTAAGGAACCAGAAATATACTTTTATTCTCCACATGTTATAAGAATAATGCTAGGGTTACTGAAAAGGAGATAGAAGATGGGATCATAGTTCAAATTGCACCTAAATCTTTTTTTTTTTTTTAATTTCTCTCTCTTTTTTTTTTATTTTTTTTATTTGCACCTAAATCTTTCAAGCTGTGGCATTAAATTTATAATTTAGGAGATTCTAAAACCCTTTTGTCAAGAGCTGGAACCATGGATCAGGAAAGTTGTTGGTAGTATGCTTATGGCCAAGGGTGGTTCCTATTTCTTGGGTATGACTCTCAGCTCAACTATATATCTTAACCTTAACTTAAAGTCCTAAATTTCAGGGCAGTGAAGACAACTTTGTCCTGTAGTGTAATTCAGAAACTAAATAAAGCAGTCTCCTACAACTGCACTTATTTTACTGTGTTCCCTTTCCATTTCTGGCCCAAATAAGCAAAATGAGTGAAAAAAAGTCTATTTAGATTTTTATAAATCTCACCAACTTTGGCTGGGCCAATTAAATTCATAAATTTAAAGCTAAAAGAGAACTTTGAGGCCATTGAGTCTAATAAGGTCCCAGGGGGCTAAAAGACTTTTCCAAAATCACACAGCTAATTAGTGAGAATTTGGACCTAGGTCTTCTGGTTCCCAAAACAGTCCTCTTTCCACTGTATGCTTTTAAAGAGCCCATCAGAAGCCTGAAGGCAAATATTACTTTCTTCATTAGGGCCTTAGGCAGGGCTGGCTAATTTGGGAATATTTTTAAGGGACAGGAGAGAAAGAAGAAAAGAGAAATCCTTGTTTGCTTATACCAAGGGCAGGCAATAGCCAATAATACTCCAGAGGTCCTTTGCAAGAAGTCACAACATCATATCTGGGATAAGTTAGTTCATAGAATCCCAACACATCATTAGATGGGACCCTAGGCTCAACACTCTCAGGAAGTGGTCATGGTCTCCTCCTGAAGAGTTTCAGGAAGAAGGAGCCTAACATTTCTTGTGCAGTTTGGTACTAAGTTTTTCACTTTTTCAATATCAAGTGTACTTCTCCAACACCTCCCCCTTCCAAAACTGGCTTTCTGTCTCTGCCACTAAGTAAATCTCAGCCACTTTCCATTAATGGCAGGAAGGTTAGGAACAGACCTTCGTGTAGCTCCAAGCATTCTTCTGCAACACCAGCACCACGACTTTGACACTTGTAGGCTGGCAACACCACTTCTAAAGCACAGAAGTACTTCAGACTCTGTCTTGCAGATAACTTGGCTGGGCTTGTATTTTCTTTTACTTTGAAGTCAGAAAGCGTCTGCAACTATAGAATTTTCAGATTCTGAGATATAGGATCTTAATGAAGATTTTAAAGTAGCTGTTGGTGATCAAATTTTATCTTAAATTCAACAATTTCAATTAAGACCCATGGCACAATGCATTTGAATTCAAACTACAATTTTCAAAGGAAATACTGGCAAGGACAATCACTTCAATTAAGAGTGCAAATTATATAGAAAGCAATAAGAAAAGAGGTAATCCCCAAAGATTTTCTCTAAATAGTCTATAATCTTTTAATGAAAGATTCAGGCATATGATTTGATACATGGTTTCCTCTTTCAAATGGCCAGGCAACCCAATCTCTAACCCCATTCTAGTTCAGTGTGTGGCCTTAATAAACAAAAATCTACAGTTTACCATGATGATTCGTTTTGACCATCCATTGAAACCCAAATAGTAATTGGCCAGTTCTTGACATTTGAAGCTGTTAAGTGGATAGACGGGATACTGATGCATCTTGCGTTTAGTGCAAAGACGAACCTAATGAAACAAGAAAGTGGATTACAAATGTCAGGACTTAACAGAGATGTGGCAGCAACTGCCCTTTTGGAAATTTACTGTTAGAATATTTGCTCCGTATAATGAATACCAGGCTCTACAATTAAAAGGAACTATTTCTGACTTCTTATACAAAAACTATGTAGAATCAAGGCAAATACGTATTCTTGGGGCCTAAAGTCATTTACATTTATACAGGGGCCACTGTCTTAAAAAAAATCCCCAGTTGGGTAATATATGATTACCTCCATTTAAGAAACTGGAATTTTTTCGTGAGTGAGGATAATTTGGAGAAAAAAGTCCTTATAAAGCTATAACCTATAAACCTATAACAACCCATAATCAATTATTTTTCATGAAAATTCAATTTTCTTTTTAAAACAATTTATTTAATATTTTCCCCAATTACATTCAAAACAATTTTTTTTACATTTGTTGTTAAGATTTTTGAGTTCTAGGTTCTTTTCCTTACCTCACCTACAAGTAAGAAACCACATGAGAATTTACACAAAACATTTCCATAAATCAAGTTGTTAAAGGAAACAAAAATCTTCCACCTTAATGAAAACAAAAACCCTCAAGAAAAATTAAATTAAAAATAAAGAGAGCGAGAAACAGAGAATGTTTCAATCTGTGAAAATACAATTTTCTTAAAAATATTAAACTAAGATCATAGAATTCAAAGTTACAAAAAGACTACTTAGTTCAATCTTCTCATTTCACAGGATGAGGAAACTGATATACAAATCAGTGAAGCAATTTGCCTATAGTCTCATAATTAAGTAGTAGAGACAATCAGACCTGGATTTTCTGTTACTAAGTTCTATGCTCTTAACAGTAAATGATTGCTGCTTTCTTTAATAGTTAGTAGGAGGAAATGGCCTGAGATGCAAAAGAAACAAACACTTAAAGTATAATAAGGATCAGCAAACTTGCAGAAGAGGTGCCAAATTGTTATATGAACTCTGTTCTTTGGGGGGATATCCAAAGAATCAACCACACATTTTGTCAATAGAAATTCATAATGGCTAACAAGTCCTTCTACTAAGAGGCAAATACCTCTTTAAAGGGATGAAATCAAATCCCTCATTTCTTGATGTGAATTTTAGGAAAGAGGACTTAGTTATTAAGATAGGCCAAATAAATGCTGGTTCTTGTCTTGAAGAAATATCAGGTGACATTCTTTGCAAGTAATGGGTGGTAGTGATGCTGGAGATAGGGATGGAGACAGTAAAGCAAAAATCACTTGTCAATGAAGTACTCAGAATAATTCATTTTCTATTTTTTCCAGTAATTTAAAAATTACATTTAATTTAAATGATGAGCCCAAGTGCCACTGACTGGATAGTAAAAGAACTAGAGGAAGTTTCTAGAACATTAAGTACAAACTGTAGATTTATAGAAAGAAACACAAGATTCAACGGGCTGAGAAAGCATGGATGGGTAGCCATCTGCATAGCTGGAGGGTATACTCATACCCATGAAATCATAGTTCCTTTGAAAACTCCCTTTAAATATACATCAGTATTTTTTTTAAGACCAGTATTTTAAAGAGGGCTTAGTTTGAAAGATAGTTCAAATAATCTCATCCTAAAGAATGAATGGGTGAAACAGCAAATCATAGATATAATTTATAATTTCACCCAAGAGAATGACAATAATGAGACAATATACCAAAATTTGTGGGATGCAGCCAAAGTGGTAATAAGGGGAAATTTTATATCTCTAGAGGCTTATTTGCAAAAAAATAGAGAAAGAGAAGATCAATGAATTAGGCTTGTATCTAAAAAAGCTAGAAAAAGAGCAAATTAACCCCCCCCAATCAAACACTAAACTTGAAATTCTAAAAATAAAAGGTGAGATTAATAAAATTGAAAGTAAAAAACTATTGAATTAATAAAACTAAGAGTTGGTTTTAGGAAAAAAACCCAACAAAATAGATAAACCTCTGGTAAATTTGATTAGAAAAAAGAGGAAAATCAAATTGTTAGTGTTAAAAATGAAAAGAGAGAACTTTTCACTAATGAAGAGGAAATTAGAGCAATAATTAGAAGTTACTTTATCCAATTTTATGCCAATAAATTTGATAACCTAAATGAAATGGATGAATACCTTTAAAAATATAAGTTGCCCAGATTAACAGAGGAAGAAGTAAATTGCTTAAACAGTCCCATTTTAGAAAAAGAGATAGAACAAGCTATTAACCAACTCCCTAAGAAAAAATCCCCAGGATCAGATGGATTTATATGTGAATTCTACCAAACATTTAAAGAACAATTAACTCCAATGTTATATAAACTATTTGAAAAAATACAGAATGAAGGAATCTTACCAAATTCCTTTTATGACACAGACATGGTACTGATATCTAAACTGGGTAAATTGAAAACAGAGAAAGAAAATTATAGACCAATCTCCCTAATGAATACTGATGCAAAAATCTTAAATAAAATATTAGCAAAAAGATTACAGACAACCATCCCCAGGTTAATGCACTATGACCAAGCAGGGTTTATACCAGGAATGCAGGGCTAGTTCAATATTAGGAAAACTATTAGCATAACTGACTATATCAATAACCAAATTAACAAAAACCATATGATCATCTCAATAGATGCAGAAAAAGCATTTGATAAAATCCAACACCCATTCCTATTAAAACCACTAGAGAGTATAGGAATAAATGGACTTTTCCTTAAAATAGTAGCATCTACTTAAAACCATCAGCAAGCATCATATTTAATGTGGATAAACTGGAATCATTCCCAATATGATCAGGAGTAAAACAAGGTTGCCCACTATCACTATTACTATTCAATATTGTATTAGAAATGCTAGCTTTGGCAATAAGAGATGAAAAAGAGATCAAAGGAATTAGAGTAGGTAATGAGGAAACCAAATTATTACTCTTTGCAGATGATATGATGGTATACTTAGAGAATACTAGAGAATCTACTAAAAAATTATTAGAAATAATCCACAACTTTAGCAAAGTTGTAGGATACAAAATAAATTCACATAAATCAGCATTTTTATACATCATTAACAAAATCCAACAGCAAGAGATACAAAGAGGAATTCCATTTAAAATAACTACCGATGTATAAAATATTTGGGAATCTATCTGCCAAGGGAAAGTCAGGAACTATATGAGCAAAACTACAAAACACTTTCCACCCAAATAAAGTCAGATCTAAACTATTGGAAAAATATTAAGTGTTCCTGGATAGGTCGAGCGAATATAATAAAGATGACAATACTACCTAAACTAATCTATTTATTTAGTGTGATACCAATTTTGCTCCCAAGAAACTATTTTTAATGACCTAGAAAAAATAACAACAAAATTCATCTGGAAGAACAAAAGATCAAAAATTTCAAGGGAACTAATGAAAAAAAAAAAAATCAAATGAAGGTAGCCTAGCTGTACCAGATCTAAACTATATTATAAAGCAGCAGTCACCAAAACCATTTGGTATTGGCTAAGAAATAGACTAGTTGATCAGTGGAATGAGTTAGGTTCACAGGACAAACTAATCAATAACTATAGCAATCTAGTGTTTGACAAACTCAAAGACCCCAGCTTTTGGGATAAGAATTCACTATTTGAGAAAAATTGCTGGGAAAATTGGAAACATGTATGTCAGAAACTAGGCATTGAACCACACTTAACACTGTACACCAAGATAAGGTCAAAATGGGTCCATGATCTAGGCATAAAGAATGAGATTATAAATAAATTAGAAGAACATAAGATCTGTGGAGGAGGAAAGAATTTGTGACTAAAGAAGAGCTAGAGGTCATTATTGATCACAAAATAGAAAATTTTGATTATATTAAGTTAAAAAGTTTTTGTACAAACAAAACTAATGCAGACAAGATTAGAAGGGAAGCAACAAACTGGGAAAACATTTTTACATTCACAGGTTCTGATAAATGTCTCATTTCCAAAATATATAGAAAATTAATTCTAATATATATGAAATCAATCCATTCTCCAATTGATAAATGGTCAAAGGATATGAACAGACAATTTTCAGATGAAGAAATGGAAACTATTCCTAGTCATATGAAAAGGTGCTCCAAATCATTACTGATCAGAGAAATGCAAATTAAGACAACTCTGAGATACCACTACTCACCTCTCAGATTGGCTAAGATGACAGGAAAAGATAATGACGAATGTTGGAGGGGATGTGGGAAAACTAGGACACTGACAAATAAAACCATTCTGGAGAACAATTTGGAACTATGCTCAAAAAATTATCAAATTGTGCATACCCTTTGATCTAACAGTGCTTTAATCTAACAAAAAAAAAAAAAAAACTATAAGGTTATGCTTTCTGTTTTAATGGCACAGACTTAACAAGTAATGGCAAGAGAGGTAGATGTGGAGTCAGCACAATATGATTTTGGAACACAATGTCTTACAAAAAATGAATATTGAAAACTATCTTTACATGTATTTGGAAGAATAAAATACTATTGAGAAAAAAATGGGGAAAAGAAAGATAGATTGCAGGAAAAGTTAGGAAAAAATAGTTCAAATTCCAGCTCTACCACTTACCACTTGTGTGATTTTGAAAAAGTCTATATAATTTATAGAATAAATCTTTGAGACCTCAATGTTGATATAGTAAAGAGATCACTAGGGTCTTATATACTTACTAGCTCTGTGGCCTTAGGCAGGCATTTAACTTTTTTTTCCCCCTCAGGCAATTGGAATTAAGTGACTTGCCCAGGATCACACAGCTAGGCAGTGTTCTGTGTCTGAGGCCAAATTTGAACTCAGGTCCTCCTGACTTCAGGAAGACCTCCACCACTTGACATGACATCTGCTCTATCCACTATGCTATTCAGCTGCTTCAGGCATTTAACTTTTGTTAAATGTCATCTGGTTTAGATTGTTTGGGTGTGAACTTCTTACATTGGAATCAGACATACTTTCTTTTTTTTTTTAATCATATTTTATTTTTTCAAATACATGTAAAGATAGCTTTAAACATTCACCTTTTCAAAACCTTGTGTTCCAAATTTTTCTCCCTTTCTATCCTCTTTCCTCCTCCCCAAGACAGCAAGCAATCCAATATAGGTTAAATATGTGCAATTCTTCTAAACATATTTCTATATTCATTATGCTACATAAGAAAAATCTGATCAAAAGGGGAGAAAATAAGAAAGAAAAAACAACAAAGGTGAAAATACTGTGCTTAGATCCACACTCAGTTTCCATAGTTTTCTCTGGATCCAGATGGCTCTTTCCAATACATGTCTAATAGAATAAATATACTCACTTTCACAGGAGATTTCTGAAACAGTTGTTTCTGATCACATGCCCTTTGGGCTCTGTGGGCATCTCTTGATGAATAAAACTTGATGATAGCATAGAAGCCAGGAGTGACCTCAGGAGCATTTGGAAAGACCCGAACTGAATAGAGAAGGCCAAACTGAGAGAACACTGTGAACAGAGAATGCTGTTGGAGAGACCATGAAATCTTTAGGTCAGAAAACTTTCAGGTGTGCTCCTTCCAAATACCCCCAAATCTATAGTCAGTCATTAAACCCTGAAAATTCCTTTCCTATTCTCCCCCTCTCCCCCCTTCCAAAGCCTGGAATATATGCCCTCAGAATCTTTAGCTTTTTTCCAGGCTTGGCTCAAGTGCCACCTTCTAGGGAAAGCCTCTGATTCTCCATAGATCACTGCTCTTCCCCTCAAGTTGTTAATTTACTTCTCTGTCCCAGTATATTCTCCTTCAGAGCAAAGTGAGGCCAGAGGCTCTATTTTGGTCTTTGTACTTAGGATCACAGCTCTGGTGTCAGAAGGACCCCAAAGGAAATGTAGTTCAACTTCCTTTCTCTTCAATTTACAAATTTACAAAAATTTACAAGAAACTGATTGTTTAAATGACTTTGCCAAGCTAGGCAATGGACAGTGCTGAAGTTGGGAGGACCCTGGTTCAAACTCAGCTTCAGATATTTCCTCACAAAGGAACCTCCCTGAGCTTAGCTTAACCATTTTGTCTCAGTTTCCTCAACTGCAAAATGGAGCTTAAAACAGTACTTTATTTTCCAGGATTTGGATAAGGATCACATGAGATGACCATAAAGCGCTTAGCCCAGAGCCCAGCACACAGTAGGCACTATATAAATGCTTACTCCTTTCCCTTGGGTCACTTCCAAGGTCACACAGGTAATAAGGAGGAAAGCAGTATCACAACCCCGGATCTTCTAACTCTTAAGCCAATGTTCTTTCCAGCAGGCACTGATCTGGATTTGCATCCTTACACCCATGTAGTAGCTATTTAATAAACGTTTACTGATTCACTGACTGCATTGAGTTCAACAGAGGGTAACAATTTGTTTTTTATTTTTTTAAAAAGCTTTTTATTTTCGAACTATATGCAGTTTTCAACACTCCTGTAAAACCCTGTATTCCAATTTTTTCTCTCCTTTCCTCCCACCGCTAAATGGCAAGTAATCCAAGATATGTTAAACGTGTGCAATTCTTCTATGCATATTTATTTTTATTTTTTCGCTTTTTGCTGAGGCAATTGGGACTAAGTGACGTGCCCAAGGTCACACAACTAAGAAGGGTTAATTAAGTGTTTGAGTGTAGCCACTGCGCCCCCTAGCTGCCCTTCTACGCGTATTTCCACGATTATTGTGCTGCACAAGAAAAACCGGATGAAAAAGGAAAAAAACGAGATAACAAAAAACAAGAAAAAGTGAGAATACTACGCTGTGATCCACAGCTAGTGGAGGGTAGCAATTAAACAAAACAAAATAATATCCGTTCGCTTCTCTGGGTGAGGGTAAGTAAGGCAAGACGGAAAGCGCTCAAGGGCTGCACTCGGGGGCGAACTCGGCTGCTACGGGGCCAGCCTCCTTTCCTCTCTGAGACTGTTTCCACAGCTATAGAAGGAGGCCGGTCTCCATCTTCCCTTCCAGCTCCGACGCTTTACGCTCAGCAGCAGAGGCAGCGGCGGCGGGAAACGAGGCAAGCCCGGGAGAGCCGGGAAAACTGAGGCAAGGGATAAAGGGCCCGGATGTGGGAGGCAGATAGGCTCCTGGCGGCCACCTAAGAACCAATGGTGTTTATTCCTCCTTTCCTCCCTTCCCACGGCTCACTTGCAGGGCCTCGGCCCCAGGCCCGGGGCTCAGTTCCCACACAAAAAGCGTCTTGTCAGATCCGGTAGGCACGGTGAAGCTCACCACTTCAGCCATTCCCGCCTGCAGACTGCGCCTGCGCGGCCTCAGCTGCAGCGCGGTGGGGAGGGCCTGTACTCTCCTTACTGCGCCTGCGCGGCCAAAGAAGGGACAGGGAAGCGCTCTCCAGACTGCGCCTGCGCATCTCAGCCACCCGCCAAGTCTGACCGAGAGCCCGGCGCGAGCCCACTCTGGAAGTATTTATTCTAGCGCCTTCGCTGGTCGTCGTCTGAAGTCCGCCAGTTCCCCGGGAAACCCGACAGGCGTCCGGCGCTACCCCGGCGCCCCCTAGTGCTCGCCCCGGGCATCTCTTTGTTAGTCTCGTTCAGCCTGCTGCTTCTCTGAGGGACGCTTCTGAACGCGTCCGATCCGACGCAAAGGAAGCCAGTCACGTTGACGTGCCGTTCTATATTTCTGAGTGCCGAAGCTCGCGGTGCGCCGAAGAGACCGCGCGCAAACAACTTTGTATAAATGACACGCAGGCAGGGTAAAGCGAGGGCTTACTTTCAGGGGGAAGGCAGAAGATGACATTTTAGCCAGACTCGAAGGAAGGGGAAGTATTCCGGGCCGCGGGGAGAGCCGGAACAACTTCGAGATGAAGTGTGTTGCGGAGGACGTCAAGGCAACATGTGGCCGAAAGGATAGAACTCTGACTTACGTCGCTCCTGACATTGTACAAATAAACAGAGGACCAAAAAGGAGAGAATAATTTGTGGAAGATCACCTTAGTAGCAGAGCCAGGACTCATTCATTCAGTAGATGTTTATCAAGCACTTCCTATGTGCCCAGCTTAGCACACTGTTAAAGTGAGCTGAGGATCCAAAGAAAGGTGGAGAAAAAACCCAGTCCCTGCTCTGAAGAAGTTCAGTCTAATGGGATAGAACATTAAAGCAACTCTGCACAAAATGAATGTAGAATGATTTGGACCAGAAAGAATGTAATAGAATTTAAAGGGTTAATTTTAATTAATTTTATTTTAGATTCATAAATTTGTATTTTATATTATAATATATTTGATGATACATATAAAATTATAATTATTAATTAACTTAATTAAAATGAAAAAAACCTTGTAGAAGGTCGGATTTTAGCTGGGAAGGAAGCTTTGAAGGAAGTCAAAGAAACCATAAGGCAGAGATGGGGAGATAGAACATTCCAGGAATTGGGCACAGCCGTGGAAGATGCATGGAGTCAGAGCACGGATGTCTTGTGAGAGATAGAGCCAGGAAGCCCCAGATCACTGGATTCACTTAGTGGGAATAAGGAATATAGTAGTGTAAGATGTAAGAATACTGGAAAAGGAGACATGGGAGCTCTAGGAGGCTGTGAAGGGCTTTGTATGACAAACAGATGGTTTTAAATTTTATCCTGAAGGTGTAATAAGGGACCCACTCAAGTAGGGGATGATATGGCTAGGGTAGCACTTTAGAAAGACCATAATGAATTGTTGTTGTTTGTCCCAACGTTAGGGAGGTTATGTTATGGCATGCAAGTGAATTGGATTTAAGTGAAAGTGGGCTGTGCAAAGTCACCTGCCTCACTTTTTCCTCTAGAGTTATCTGGCCCAGTGGCCAAGACAGAAATCAGAGGAACTGGAGTTGGTGGGGAGAAATTTGTGGAAGACAGACCACAAATTTGTGCTCTGACAAACTTTTAATTTGCACTCATATATCATCCACACTCATATAAATACCTTTGAGATTAAGTTTTTTCCTTTATGTCTCACCTATTCTTCATATTCAGGATCCATTGCAGAGTCTTCATTTGCAAGGAGGGGAGCTGTACATACAAAGTTGGGCAACTATCTTGGTGCCAGACAGTTTTCAGGGGTCACAGCTGCTGCTTTCCCCTCTCATTCTCACAGATTTTCCAGATATTCTGATATTCTGAATTGATCTGGAATTTCATGTTTTATTCCATTTCCAATAGGGCTACCTGTCCTCAAAATATCTCCCTCATTCACTTGTCACAATGCCCGAAATTCTATTATAAAAAGTGACATTACAGTATCACTGTTTCATTTCTCTTGGAATCTAAGACATCTGGAGTTTTCTTCAGGAGAAATAGAATAGAAGACACCATAAAAAGTGAACTTATCTAGTACAAAGAAAGGTCAGGGAAACTTCACTCTCTAAACTGTGCTTTAGCACCTGAAGCCATGCTAGAAAATAGAGTGAGTCTAGCCCAGTCAAATCAACAAACATTAAGCACTTCATTTGTACAAGGAAGGAAATGGCAAATCAATCCAGTATCTTTGCCCAGAAAACACCAAATGCAGTCATAAATAATCCGATGCAACAGAACAACAACACATGCAAAGCACATGTTCTAGGAATACAAAAAAAAAAAAAAAAAAAAAAAAAGCAAAAACAATCCCTGCTCTCAAGAACTTTTCAATCTATTTTTAAAAAAAATTTTAATAGCTTTTTATTTACAGGTTATATGCATGGGTAATTTTATAGCACTGACAATTGCTAAACCTTTTGTTCTAATTTTTCCCCTTCTTCCTCCCCCTCCCCCCAGATGGCAGGATGACCAATACATGTTAAATATATTAAAGTATAAATTAAATACAAAATAAGTATACATGTCCAAACCGTTAATTTGCTGTACAAAAAGAATCGGACTCTGAAATATTGTATAATTAGCCTGTGAAGGAAATCAAAAATGCAGGCGGGCAAAAATATAGGGATTGGGAATTCTATGTAATATAGTTCATAGTCATCTCCTAGAGTTCTTTTGCTGGGTGTAGTAGGTTCAGTTCATTATTGCTCCATTAGAACTGATTTGGTTCATCTCATTGCTGGAGATGGCCAGGTCCATCAGAATTGATCATACAGTATTGTTGTTGAAGTGTATAATGATCTCCTGGTTCTACTCATTTCACTCAGCATCAGTTCATGTAAGTCTCTCCAGGCCTTTCTGAAATCATCTTGTTGGTCATTCTTACCAAACAATAATATTCCATAATATTCATATACCACAATTTATTCAGCCATTCTCCAATTGATGGGCATCTACTCAGTTTCCAGTTTCTGGCCACTACAAAGAGGGCTGCCACAAACATTCATGCACATACAGGTCCCTTTCCCTTATTTATTTATTTATTTATTTATTTTATTTTATTTTATTTTTTATTTAATAGCCTTTTATTTACAGGATATATACATGGGTAACTTTACAGCATTAACAATTGCTAAACCTCTTGTTCCAATTTTTCCCCTTCTTCCTCCCCCTCCCCCCAGATGGCAGGATGACCAATACATGTTAAATATATTAAAGTATAAATTAAATACAAAATAAGTATACATGTCCAAACCGTTAATTTGCTGTACAAAAAGAATCGGACTCTGAAATATTGTATAATTAGCCTGTGAAGGAAATCAAAAATGCAGGCGGGCAAAAATATAGGGATTGGGAATTCTATGTAATATAGTTCATAGTCATCTCCTAGAGTTCTTTTGCTGGGTGTAGTAGGTTCAGTTCATTATTGCTCCATTAGAACTGATTTGGTTCATCTCATTGCTGGAGATGGCCAGGTCCATCAGAATTGATCATACAGTATTGTTGTTGAAGTGTATAATGATCTCCTGGTTCTACTCATTTCACTCAGCATCAGTTCATGTAAGTCTCTCCAGGCCTTTCTGAAATCATCTTGTTGGTCATTCTTACCAAACAATAATATTCCATAATATTCATATACCACAATTTATTCAGCCATTCTCCAATTGATGGGCATCTACTCAGTTTCCAGTTTCTGGCCACTACAAAGAGGGCTGCCACAAACATTCGTGCACATACAGGTCCCTTCTTTATAATCTCTTTGGGATATAATCCCAGTAGTAACACTGCTGGATCAAAGGGTATGCACAGTTTGATAACTTTTTGAGCATATTGAAGAACTTTTCAATTTAATTTGTAGAGACAATTATGTACAAACAAGACATAAAGAATAAATTGGAGAAAAGAGGTGAGTTAAGAAAGGCTTCTTGAGGAAAGTAGGATTTTAGCTGAGACGAGATGGAGAAATAGATGAAGAGGGAAAAGATTCCAAAAATGGGGAACAATTAGTGAAAATGCACTAGTAAATTTATGTTCAATGAGTGACAATGAATAGAAAATTAGTGAAAAAAAGGGTCAGAGAAACTGGAAAGTCAATGGATGCCCACTAATTGGATAAATTGTGGTATATGAATGTTATAGAATATTATTGTTCTGTAAGAAATGGCCAGAAGGATAATACAGAGAGGTTTGGAGAAACATGAATTGATGCTAAGTGCTTCCACTCTTTCTGTTATTGTTTGCTTGCATTTTTGTTTTCTTACTCAGGTTTTTTCTTTCTTTCCAGATCCGATTTTTCTTGTGCAGCAAGATAACTATAAGTATGTATACATATATTGGATTTAACATATACTTTAACATATTTAACATGTTCTGGATTACCTGCCATCTAGGGGAAGGGGTGGGGAGGAGGGGAAAAGTTGAAACAGAAGATTTTGCAAGGGTCAATGTTGAAAAATTACCCATGCATATGTTTTGTAAATAAAAAGCTATAATAAAAAAAAGAAAGAAAAAAGAGGTCAGGAAGTGAAGTGTCATGTTTGAGGAATAGCAAACAGACCAGTCACTGGATTGTCCTGGAGAATTATTTCATAAAAAGGATTAGCTGGTGCTTCTTTTTTTCAGCCTCTGATCTTGAGGTTCAGGGTTTTTGATTGCCATGAGAGTCTTTAATAAATAGTGGTTGATGTTGGAATCATATTTTCTGATAGCCAGATAGGTGAACTGAAGCTGACTTTGCATACTTCTAGGCTGCCATATTGACATGACAAGAGCTGACAGTAACACTACTGCATATTTTACCACAATTGGTTTCCTTTTCAGTCCTATGTATTTTATTTTATGTGGTTAGAGACAGGCAAGCCAGTATCATGTTAGTTCAGATTAAAAATAGGGATAAAATGAGACTTTTGAATCATTAACAAAAGGAAGTTTACTTATCTCTAACCTAGAAAGGATATTCAAAAAAGCCAATCACTCCCTGATGTCATGGTCATCTGAGAAAAATGGACAAGCAACAACATTACTTAGGGTAGATGAAGCTCCCCTCCCAACCTCCACTCCCCTTGCCTCCATATGGAAATAGGCTTGGATATCAAAGAAGAATGTGGTTATATACCAGCCCTGAAGGGTTCCAATTCCATGTAGATTTTTTTTATATCCTTGGACAACCAGGAAACCAGTATCAATATGGCCAGAAGTTATCAGGAAGCTACAAGTCATATGTACCTTAAATGTCACTAACTTAAATCTCACTTTATCCCCAAGCAAATCAAATCCCAGTCCTGCATCCTTTTGTAAGCTAACTCATGTTGTGGGGGTTTGGTGTGGATAGGAGAGTCTTTGTAGATATTGGACTTATTGTATATGTATTTAAAAACATTCTGGGAAGTGGTTCATAGTCTTTATCAAAATGCCAAAGGAGTTTCTGACACAAAAAAGGCTAAGAATCTCTTCTCTAGAGGGATATAAGGGCTTTGAAGATCAGGGCTGTCTTACTTCTGTGTTTCTATCCATATCATTAAGCATAGAGTCTGTTATTTAATAAGTACTTAATGTGGAGATTAAAATTATCCCATCTACAATAAGAGTGACTGAGGAAGGGGTCTGAGCCAATGGCACTTCATTAAAGGGTCCATGGTCTCCTCTAATAAAGTGGGCCTCAGATCTTCCTCACAATCTAAGATGTACTTCCAGGGCCCTATTTTTCTTTTTTTCTTTTTCTTTTTTTTTTTTTTTTATTAAAGCTTTTTATTTTCAAAATATATGCATGGATAGTTTTTCAACACTGATTCTTGCAAAACCTTGTGTTCCAAAATTTTCCCTCCTTCCCCCCATTCCCCTCCCTTAGATGACAAATAACCCAATATATGTTAAACATGTTAAAATATGTTAAATCCAATATATGTACACATAGTTATATAATAATCAGGCTGCACAAGAAAAATCAGATCAAAAAGAAAAAAATGAGAAAGAAAACAAAATGCAAGCAAACAATAACAAAAGGAGAGAGAATGTTATGTTATGATCTACATTCAGTTCCCACAGTCCTCTTTTTGGGTGTAGAAGGCTCTTTTCATCACAAGATCATTGGAACTGGCCTCAATATCTCATTGTTGGAAAGAGTCACAAACATTAGAATTAATCATTGTATAATATTGCTGTTGCAGAGCCCTATTTTTCTTGGGCTAGGTATCCAGTCATTCTGGAAAAGCAATACCAAATACAGAATAATTCCATTGAATAAATAAAAATGTCAGCAGGGTTACAAGTTGGGTTAAGCAAGAATGTCTCCATATAAGATGGATAAGCTTCTCCTTACTTTGGGCAGAATGAAATGGTAAAAGTTATCACAGTCAGTGGCCTAAGTGGACATAAATGGTCATCTGCTTTGAAATAACAATCTTTATAAAGGAGTTACTCAAAATAAAAAAAGCATCTTTGGAAAGGAAATGCATCAAAAATAATTTGCTTTGCTTCCTATTTTTTCTTCTTCTATGGATTGGAAGCAATTTCCTGCTCTAATAAAGTAACGTTTCTTCCTAGAGTAGAAGATTAACTCTCTCCAGAGCAGGTAAACCGCTAAGTCATTACCAGAGTCCCTTTAATCTTAATTCCTTTACATTATCTAATGCGTTGGTTCTTTCAACTCATTTCTGCTGCCTCTTCTTTTGTTTAGCTCTTTCCTTCGTGAGAGTAAGGGTGAGAGAAATTAGGATCCCTTCTCTTCCCCAGCAACCCTTCTCATCAACTGGCCATTCCTCAGAATCCAACATTTGGTCCAAGATCTTGACACAAAGAACTCTGAGAAACAGGTAGTTACTCAGCAGTTCTGAAGGAAACAAAAGATAAATTGCTTGTCTGACAGGACAAAGTCCAGCCCTAAATTCTCAGACAGAAACTATCTCTGCTTTCAACTGCTAATGGTGAATCTGAAAATGGGAAGTCTGTATTCCCATTGTTACAGAGTCCTCACTCTATATTCCCCCTCACCCTAGTCATCATTGTGTACTGATATTCCTGAGTTCACCTGTACTAGATTTTGGTTTGAATTTAGATTTTTCACATTCCCTCTTTGGAAAAGAGACATTGTTGACTGGAGGCTTGAGGGGATAGGAAAGAGAGGTGGATGATGGGCTTCCAGAGAGAATAAGTCCAGGAGGGATAAGGACATGAAAATAAACTTTAACTCAGTTTAGGGAAGAATCCTCAGCCAGAGAGGTCTCTGATTGACCAGCCCAGAAATCTTAGGGAAAAAGAAGGGGATGAAGATGGGGGGCTGAGAATCAAAGCTCAGGAAGAGCTTTGAGTTGAAGCAAAATCTTATGGGAGAAAACAAGCACAGAGTGAGACTAGAGAGAGGCAGCTCAGCTTCTTAAAAATTTCAGCCTTTGATCTTTTCCTGACTGGGACATTTCTTTAGGGAATTTCTGGAGGCAGAGGATGGATTCTGGACTTTTCCTTCCATTTTCTCAGGAGACCCCAGGGAAATGTCTTTACTAGAACAATTCATATGGCACTGGTTTTTAGAGTAACTCTGGTCATCATTGCACCAATAAAGACTATTGATCTGGAAGAGGCCAAAGTCTATGCTGCCATGAGCATTTTCATATTTCTTCATTGTCTTTAACTGGATTTCTATATATGCCAGACACATCCCTTAGATTGAGAAGTGTCAGGAATCAGAGAGGACTCAGCCAAGAGAACAAGGAAGAGAAGAAAGAGAGAAATGTGGAAAGAAGAGATGGATTAAAGAACCATAAAATAAGAGATAGAAAAGATGAGCCATCTTTGGAAAATCACAAAGAATAAAAAACAAGGGGATGTCACTTACAGTCCAAAGCCCATATACCCATCCAACTGTGCTTTATGCATCTCTTGGGGCAGTTCATAGTGTTTGAAGATTTTGGTGTGGTTTGCTACAGTGAGACATTTGATAAAAAAGAGATATAGAATACTCTTCACATAATTTAAGGGACTTGGTTGGAAGCTCCCAAAGATTCACAAAGCAGTTTGTGAATCTCCTGCTATTATTAGCTCAAAGATTGAATAGCCTAGAGAAAAGAGACCAAAATATCATGATCTAGATTAGAGAAACTCCTCCCCCCCATTTGGCCATCTCTATACTTTCTTTATCCAATCATGTTCAATGAGAATACCTAACTATAGAGGATTCTTAATCATCAGTTAGAAATCAGAATTGGTGCTGAGAGAGCAGATGGTGTAGAATGTTGGTCTGGAGTTCTGGCAAGTACATTTGTTTTAGTTTCAGTCTGGCTGGGGGAATCTGGATGACTCTCCAAGGATTTAGAAATCCAGATGGTTTCTGGGATAGGGGACAGTCAAGGTCAAATTTTCATCTTCTCAACATTTTATATCCTCCAACTTCTCAATTATTGACTTAGCATTTCCAATTCTTTCCTTCTCTTCTTTCAAGAAAGACCCAGGCAGAAAGTGTCTCTTTTCTTCCATGGTATATGGAAATTTCCCTTGATCTCTAAACAGGTACCTGAATGTTTAGAAGGCTATAGGATGGGTATCTTTGAGGCATATCTAAAGACTCCCCTCCTACTAGACAATTAATGTTGTGTGTGCTGTCAAAAGATAACTGAGTTTGAGTCCTGCATCTGATATATGCTACATATATGACCATGGGCAACTCACTTAACCAGCTTCAAATAACACCTCCAAGGCAGGAGTTATTTACTTTGTGTGTGTGTGTGTGTGTGTGTGTGTGTGTGTGTGTGTGTGATGGCTTAGTGAAGCCTATGGATGCCTTCTCAAAATAATGTTTTTCCCTCAATTATTTTTCCCCAATTACATATAAAAAGTTTTGCACATTTGTGTTTTTTAAAATTGAGTTCCAAATTTTATTCTTCCCTCTTTCTCTCCCCTCTCATTGAAAAGGCAAGTAATTTGAAATAGGTTATCCCTGTGCAGTTATGAAAAACATAGAATCATATTTTTAAATACACAAAATAAAACACATAGAATTACAAGGAAATCAGTTACTATATATGAAATGTGGTTATTAAAATATAAAAAAAAAACTAAGTTCATGGATCCCAGATAAAGAATTGTTCAGTCATTTCAGGCATGTCCAACTTTTTACAACCTTGTTTGAGGTTTTCTCAGTAAATATACTGAAATGGTTTGGCATTTCTTTCTCTAGCTCAATTTATAGAGGAGGAAACTGAGGCAAGCAGGGTTAAGTTAATTACCCAGGGTCACAGATTTAGTATGTAGACTATATATGTAGACTATAGCCTAAAGTCTTCCTCTTGCTCAGAATCATATTCATCTTCAAAACAACTGTTCTGAACACTCATTACTGACCAGTAACTAAATGAAGAAAATAGAGACCCAGGATCTATCTTACCCATCACCACTCTTCAGCCTATGTGGAGAAAGATACCAAGTTCCAGAACATTCAAGTCTTCACATCCTGTAGCAAGCTGCTTTCACTCCTTCTCTTTGTAATTATTCCTAGAGCAGAATTATCTTCTGAAATTCAACACTGCTCGAGTCTGGGGGTGGGTAGAGGGGCAGGTGCCTTTTTCCTGTGTCTGAAGTCTCCTCTGTCAGACTCCACTTGCCTTTCCCTCTTTCCAGACGGTACCACACTAGCTGGAGTCAAGGACCTGAATTCAAATATTAATTTTGCTGAGTGTTATCTTTGTGAACTTAGACAAGTCACTCAAACTTTCTTAACTGGACCTTAGTTTCCACTATTTATAAAATGAGGGGGTTGGACTAGATGATTTCTAAGGTCTCTTCTAACTTTAGATCTATGATAATGTGTTAGGAAGCAGAACGTTCCTTCTTGGCTTCCCCTTTTTCCCTTTTATTATTCCCCCACTTTTGTTATTCAATCATGTGGTTGTGATACCATTTGGGGTTTTCTTGGCAAAGATCAGACAACTGCTTTTTTTGCTTATAAAGCTAAAACAGCAATTCTATCAAAATGCATCTTTCTAGACCATACATTCTTCCTCTTGGACTGATTCTTCTTACTTGCTTCCTCTAATCTCTCTCTATCCTTCTCTCCAGATTGTGATGGAAGACTAGAACATTTCAAAGAAAGCATTTCCTCTAAAAATAATCTGGCAGTTGCTGTATGGGCTCATCTTAAATTAACATCTATACCCAGGGCCAGATCAGAGTTCTCCCTATTCCAAAAGCAGAAGCACCAAACTATCCTGGCCTTCTGGAATCCCCAGGGACTCTGTGACATCCCTTTTGGAAAGAAATATTTCTAAACCTGAGTAATTGTTAAGTCTGAATCTAATTCTGAAATATTAGAAAGATACAAGAGGTGTGGCAGGTGAAAGATGAAATAATTGAGGAAACAAAGGTTTGAGCTTCCTAGCTATCAATTTGTGAAGCAATGCATATCAATTGCATAACAAATAGTTATAGACCTTCCTCAGCTTTGGCACTTGGTCCTGAATATAGGGAGGAGACAGATTTTTATACATTAAAAACCAATCAAATAAGACCAATTAATTTATTTTTATTTTTATTTATTTATTTTTTATTTAATAGCCTTTTATTTACAGGATATATACATGGGTAACTTTACAGCATTAACAATTGCCAAACCTCTTGTTCCAATTTTTCACCTCTTACCCCCCCCCCACCCCCTCCCCTAAATGGCAGGATGACCAGTAGATGTTAAATATATTAAAATATAACTTAGATACACAATAAGTATACATGACCAAAACATTATTTTGCTGTACAAAAAGAATCAGACTCTGAATTATTGTACAATTAGCTTGTGAAGGAAATCAAAGATGCAGGTGTGCATAAATATAGGGATTGGGAATTCAATGTAATGGTTTTTTAGTCATCTCCCAGAGTTCTTTTTCTGGGTATAGCTAGTTCAGTTCATTACTGCTCCATTAGAAATGATTTGGTTGATCTCGTTGCTGAGGATGGCCTGATCCATCAGAACTAGACCAATTAATTTAAAGAAAACAATGAGTGTTTGAACATCCACAGCTTCAACACAACTTCATAACAGAGACTTAACAGAATAATGCTGACAGATGCATATGAACAGTTGAAAGCGGCTAAATTTAACAGAGATCATGGAAACTGTGACACCCCAACTCTATCCTTGACCCCGTAAAATTCAATTCAACAAATATTTGTCTACTAATTGCAAAGTCCTAGGGATTTAAAGAGAAAAATAAAATAAAGCTTCCCCTCAAAAAGCTTATGTGTATATACAAAGTAGATGTAGAGTAAATTCCAGGAAGGAGAGAACACTAGAAACAGAAACAAGAAAATTCTACTGTAGAAGATGATATTGGAGATGAATATTAAAGGAAGTTTAGTTTCTAAGAGGTGTGTGCAGACAAAAAAAATGCATTCTAGGAATGGGGTACAACTAGGCACAACCACGAGTTGGAAAATGAGCTATAGGTCAATTTTGGAGCAAAAAGAATAAGCCTCTGTGTGTGTATGTGTGTGTGAGTGTGTGTGTGTGTGAACATTTATTGACAAACAACAATGACTAAGGATGATACCATATTACAACTAAAATAATTAAATATCCTTAATTATTTTTCATTAATGTACTTTCAACTACAGTAGATATTAATCACCATATATATCCTTGAGAACACATACAAAAGAAATGGAGAAAAAGAGGGTTGAGGTGAAATCTTTGAATAGGGTGTTGGCTATATGTCTTTCTCTTTCTCATCTTCTACTTCTATAATAAAGAACTTCAACATACACTTTGACCCACACTTAATACGGTATACCAAGATAAGGTCAAAATGGATTCATGATCCAGACACTTAATCACAAGAAAACGCCTGGTTGTAGTTTGGCCATAAGCCACTAGAGGGAAACCCTAACACACTGGAACATCAGTTCCTTGCTCAGCCTTTTCAACAGCACAGTAGGAAGACTTATAAATACCTTGTGGTACAGCAGTCTTTGCCATTGATTTCATACTTACCCTTCTCATTTGTATATTCATAGTAGGTCTGTTCTGAATTGCGGAGGTGACTGAAAATGTCTGCTTTGCACCCAAACCTGTAATTGTCATTATCGTCATCACCATGGACATACTTATGCTATATGTGTGTATAAATGTCATATATAATATATTATTATATGTTATAATATCTACATATTATATAATATAATGCAATTATGTCATAATACAATACAATTATACAATAAACAATTATATTATGTAATACAATATTTCATATTTATTTATGTTTATGGATGAGTATGTGTGTACATATTATATTTCTGTTATTTAGTCATTTTCAGTCTGACTCTTCTTGACTCCATTTGAAGTTTTCTTGGCAATTATATTGGGGTACATTTTCTTCTCCAACTCACTTTACAGATAAGGAAATTGAGGAAAATAGTTAAATAACTTATCCAGGATCATACAGATTTGGACTCAGGAAGATGAGTCTTCCTGACTTCAGGCCCAACACTATTAACTGTGCTAATTAGTTGTCATCATCATCATTGTCATCATCGCTGACTTTATGTAGCATTTAAAAATTAAAAAAAAATGTTTTACTTCGAACTTACCCCTAAAAAGAATTTCTTCACAAGCTAGGGCAGGTAATAAGCATTTATTAAATGCCTACAATTGTATTAAGTCCTGGGTATACAAAGAAAGGCAATAGATAGTCCCTGCCTTTAGGATTCGTTATCTAATGGGAGAGGTAACGTGCTAGCCACTATGTACAAGCAAATTATATACAGAGTAAATTGGAAATAATCAACTGAGTCAAGGTTCTAGGATTAAAGGGGATTAAGAAAGTCTTCCTGTAAAAAGCAGGTTTTAGTTGGGAAGGAAATCAGGGAAGCTTAGGAGGATATGGGAAGGAAAAGAATTCCAGGTATGGAGGACAGCTGGTAAAAAAGCTGAGTTAGGAGATAGAGGATCTTATTCAAGGAGGCCATTAGATTGTAGTGTAGGAGTGAGCCAAATTATAAAGAGCTTTGGATGCCAAACAGAGGGTTTTATATATTTGTTTTTCAGTCAATAGGGAGAAACTGAAAGTGATTGAATGGGGTGAGGGAAGGAAGGTCTGCATGGTCTGTATTAGAAAGATCAAGTTGATATCTAAGTAGAGTGCACATTGGAGTGAGGAGAGACATGAGGCAGGGTAAGATACTGCAATGGTCCAGGTGAGGTGATGAGAGCTTGCACCAAGGATAGTAGCAGTGTGAGAGAAAAGAAGGGATCTATGAGTTAATTGGATCATGGTTTCATAAGTTACAAAAGTAAAACCAACAGATCTTGGCAATAGATTGTCTATGGGGGTATGGTGGGGAGAGAAAGTGAGGAGTCAAGAATGATATCCAAGCTGTAGATCTAGGTGATTAGGAAGGTGAAGGTATTTTTGACAGCAGTAGAGAATTTTTTAAAATTGTAATTTAGAAATTAAATTTTAAAATCTATTTTTTTTTAGAATTTAGGAGAATTATAATGAGTTTGAGATGTCTCATAAGCAGTAGGAAATACACATCTGGATGTTAAGAGAATTAGGGCTGCATAACTAGATCTGAGAATCATCAGCATGGAAATGGTCATTAAATCCATGGAAGCTAATTCACCATGTGAAATGGTGTAAAGGAAGAAGAGAAGAAAAAGAGTCCAGGATGTATTGATAAATAGTGAATAAATAGTTCTTTGGGAAAAAATGTACCACTGTCATATTTAAACTTAATTTGTTTTATTAACATTTTCTCAATACTTCCTCAACTTTCCTCAATACTTCAATACTTAAAAAAAATTCCATTGGACAACTAAGAGATCATTGGTAATTTTGGAAAGTTCGGTTTTTATTGAATAATAAGCTCAGAAGACATACTATAAAGTTAAGGAACTGGAGGCACCTATTGTAGATGACAAAAGGGAGAAGAAATATGTAATAATTGCTACTGAAAATAGATGAATCAAATGACTTTTTTTTTTTTTGAAAAATAGGGGAAGCTTGGGTCCATTTGTAGGCAATAGAGAATCAGTCACCAGACAGGGAGAGGTTGAAGACAAGTGAGAGAGTTGGAATAATAAAGGATATCATCTCCTGGAGAAGATAGGATGGAATGGGATGGCTTATATATCCAGAGGGGTCTGCCTTGGCAAGAGAAGGATTACTTCTGCATGTGAGACAGGTGAAAAGAAAAAACAGAGGCAGAAGACATCTGGGTGGCATGAAATGAATAAGAAGAGAGAACAGGGAGCTCTCAGTGAATGACTTCAATTTTGCCAGTTAAATATGAATCAGTGTTCTCAGCTGCGAAAGTGGAAGTCTTGAAAGATTGAAGAGGAGTGAAAAGGTTTGGAAGGTAAGGGAAATTAGGTTAATTGAGTGGTAGGGATTGCCTTGTAGCAGTGAGAGCCCAGTTGAGATTGTTTTACATAACAGTTCCTATAGGGTGGGCCATAAAACAATTACTGGGAACTAGAATAAGTGTTGTAACCCTCTCGTCTCAATATTCCATCCATTGTAACTTAATTTAGACTCTCACTGACTTTTTAAAAAAATTATTTTTTCATTGGAATTCCTTTCATTCTCTTTCAGTGTCTAATTCATCTTTCATATATCTGCTAAAATATTTTTCCTAAAGAGATATGAGAAAGTGCCTCTCTTCACTCCTTTGCAGAGATGAATGGTCCATGTATGTGTGGAATATTGCACATAATATTAGATTTTTTTCACTATATTGATTGGTTTGCTGATTTTCTTTCACTTCCTATTTTTCTTTAATAATTTTTTTTTTTTTTTGTTATAAGGGATGGCTCTTTGGGCTGGGGAAGGAAAGACAGAGAAAATCTTAGAAAATATAAAAACCCAAAATATATCAATAAAATTTTATTTAAAAATATTCATTCTCCTAAAGTGGAGGTCTGACCACATTGTTATTGTTGAGTCTGACTCTTTGTGACTCCATCTTGGAGTTTTCTTGGCAAAGATTCTGGAGTGTTTTGGCATTTCCTTCTCTAGTTCATTTTACAGATGAGGAAACTGAAGCAAAGTTAAGTAACTTTTCCAGGCTCACACAACAAGTTAATGTTTGAGATCAGGTTTGAAATGAGAAATATGAGTCTTCCTGACTCCAGGACCAGCACTCTGTGCATTATGGCTCCATGTAGCCCTCAATCCTGCTCAATCCTGCTTACTATCCTGCTCACAAATCTTCAGTAGATTCCCATTACTTCTAGGATCACTTACAATATCCTTATCTTGGTATTTAGGTAGTGTTGTAGACTGGACACATATAGTCAGGAAGACCTGGATATTCAGAGCACTGGACATCCAGTCAGGAAGACTTGAGTTAAAAATCTGATCTCAAATTTTTATCAGTCTTAGGCAAATCACTTATGCTTCATCTGCTTCATTTTGCTAGCTGTCAAAAGGGAATTATAACAGTAGAGCAGCAAATGGGGTGATATGCCATGAGAAGGAAGTCCTGAGTTCTCAGATATTTACTAGTTGTGTGACACTGGGCAACTCCATTTGTACTTTAGTTTCCTAATCTGCACAATGGGAACAATAATAGCATCTCTCTCCCAGAATTGTTGTGAGGATCAAATGAAATAATAACTGTAAAGCATTTAGCACAGTGCGTGGCCCAGAATAAGCCCTATATAAATGTTAACTATTGTTACAATAATAATTTTCATTGTTAAAGAATAATAATAATAATTATTTCCCCCATGATAATGAAAGTCCTCTGGAGAAATTCTAGAGCACATATATGGACATTTTGTAATTCCAATCTGCTAATCATCTAGTGAATAGTAACTTCTCTGATTGTCTAAACAGCTTTTCAAAAATCACTCATTGTCTGCTTTCTCTTGGTAGAATTTTGCTCTTGGTTTAATTTCTTTGCTGACAGTGTTCAATGAGAAACAATATAGTAAGATAGAGGTCCTTTCCATGGTTTGGCCCTATGAAAACAGATCCTGGTCCTTTGTATCAGCATTTATTCTTTCATTTAAGTGAAGAGATTGATCCTAGGATTTTGTGAATTTCAAAAGGTGTTGAGAGTTAATTGTTCAGGACTTCAGGTGTCTAGGAGTAGTGAATACAGTGCTGATAGAAAAGTCCATGCTGTGTTTTGTAGTCACCTCATTAATGAACCAAAGATGTAATCACCATCTTGATCCCTGGTAAGAAGAGGGATCAGACAAGGAAAATGGCTGAGGTTCTAGTCAGTTAGTGCCTTTTGAAGGCACTTTCAAATTCCTGCTCCTTAGCTGATCAAAGAGGCTGTCATTCACCAAGTGAATAGCAGATTGGAATCAGTCACAGAATGTCTAGACATGCTTAAAATTTATCCAAAGCACGTTTGTTACCCATCATCAAGATTCTCCCAGAAGCAGGCTCTACATCCTTTTCCATGTCTAGAGTATAGGGTGTTGAAGGAGGGATAGCATCTCTAGAGTGAGGGCTTGCTGAGACCTCTACAGGATTACTCATTCACCTTTGGTGTATACCTGGTATCTAACTCTCACCTGTGGCTCCAAGAATCTGTAGCATGTACAGCCACTATAGCCTGGCAAATTATTTTGGCAGATGGGTTAAACCAGATTGAATGTAATCTACAGGTTTCAAACACATCAGTGAGTTAGGGGGATGTCTACCCCAAGTATGTGAAGATTTTCTTTGGTGACATGAGATGAGAACAGTTTATTCCAATGACCATGAAAACAGCTGAAGGCAAACTAAAACATTGGGGAGTACTTTAGAGTTTGGTCAAGTATCAAAGGAAGCACAGTTATCCACTGCATCTGTCTTACTTTTGTCCTGTCACAGGGTTTTGATGACTGGAAAAGAGAGTGAGATTGATAACTTTGAGTAACTCTGCCCATTCCCAATTCACTAAAAAGCCAACACATCATCCATTACCCACTACTTAACCCCAGCATTGTGATGTCATTGGTCCTCTTTGAAATGAAGGATGAACAACAGTTACAGTCCCCATTACAATGGGACCATATTATTGTTATTCACCCTTTGTTTTGGAAGAGGACCAATGAATGATATCACAAAGTAATGTCTTGACTTGTGTGTGAATTGGATTTAAGGGAATAATCAGAAATTCAGTCCCAGAAGGGGCCTCCTCAGGATCTTTCAAGTACAAACCCTTTATTTATAGATGAAGAAACAGAAATATAGAAAAGTGATTTGAATTACCCACGGTCTCTCAGTTATCACATCACAGGCAAGATTTGTCTCACATTTTCCCACATCTTATGCACTATTGCCTGCTGCCTTTCTAGTCATCAGAGGAAGTCTTTAGACTTTTTCAGACTATGAATTGTAAAAACACTCAGATGGATTAAGAGCTTAAACCAAAATATCTTTCAGGAATATCAAGGTGAAAATCACATGATTTCTTACTTAGAAGTAAATATTATCATTCTATATATTTAGAACACCTCCTCTAGTCTCAGCCTCTTTAAAGCATGCATCAGAATATCTGTACTAAAATGTCTTTGCTCAAAACAGCCAGACCTATTCCAGATGGAGCCTTTCTTTCCATAGCCATAAAGATGCAGACACGTATCTTCAGCAGTGGATAAAAATAATTATCCAGGATGGGTGACAGATGGGCTGTGTTCCAACTCCTCCCAGAAGAGCTGTGACATCAACATCCCAGCATCCCAGCATCTTTTATAGTGGGTGCTGATATGAGGGTAACTCATTCCTCTAAGAAGAGTTTGGTGATCTGTGGTATAGGAACTTCTGGATGGCACCTGCTAGCCCTAGATCCTGTCCTCATATAGAATTTTCAGTTCAACAAAGCTGTCGAAGGAGACACTAAAATAAAAATGACACAGTCCCTTCAATCCAGAAACTACTGTCAAATAGGGGGAAAATGTAATCAGTCAATCAATGTATTTATCAAGGATTGGGTACAAATATAATTAACTATAATATATGATAAAATAATAATTCATGAGAAGTTAGAATGTACCACACTTGCAATTCCAGGTATGCATCTCTTTGCTTTCTCAACTGGGTATCTTTGTTTACCTCAATCCCTGGACCAAAATATCCTCCCCTCCCTCTCTGCCTATTGAAATCCTGCTTAACCTTCAGAGTCAATCCCCAATATCAGCTCTTATATTAAGCTTTCCTTAAGATAATGCTGTGCTGCAGGGTCTTAAATGACTTTTCTACTTAGCCTTCTATGTAGCATCTTTGCTTTTCCTATGTCTGCTGTTTATTGCTGTCAACTTTAAGACCTAACACTTACTTCTTTATTGTTTTCGGTCACCAATTAATGAATTTCCATTCCGACCAGCAAAATTTCTATCCCCAACTATATTTGTTCTTAGCATATGGGATAATCCTGAGCTGATATTACTGTTTGATTTGTGTATTTGTTAGGTCTTCTTGGATTTTTTCCAGAGAAGCTGTGGGTTATGGATCTAGATGAGCAAATCTACAAATATTATTTAAGAGTTTATTATGTACAAACTTTTAGGAATTAAAAAAGAGAAGCCCTGCCTTTAAGGGATTAATATTCTAACTGGCAACATTAGACAAAAATGGAAACTGAAATGGGGGAAGGGAAGGAGAAAATACCATAGGGTATAGATGGAGAAAGTCTGGAACCAGAAATTAATAAAGATTTTAAAATGGAGATTCCAGGAGGAAAACAAGCAATCAGAGCCAGCCCCTTTGTCTTCAAGGTTGATTGAAAGATTCATAGGTGTGGATTAAGTGATTCTAATTACAGAAAAATCTGTGTCCTACTTGAAACCAGATTTCTACTTCATGGAATTTCCTCTCCTTGTATCTTAGACAGGGAACCTGGCAGTAGAACAGTGTTGAGTATCATTTTGAAGCCCATTTGTACCCAATAGTTACTGAATTCTCTCTGTGGGCAGAATCTTGGACTGTGTTTAGGGAGATTCTGAGTTCTAAATGCTAAAGAAAGAAACCCTACACCAAAAGCCTTACATTTGAGACATTTCAAAGGCATTTCTCTTCTATAAATGTGAGAGAAAACATGTGGAGTTATGAGAGGGCCTTGAAATCTAGAAAAGTTGAGTGCAAGTTTAATGGCTTAATACATGCTGGCTGTGTGAACTAGGCAAGTCACTTAGAAGTGCCTGTATCATGCTGGGATTGTATTTACAAATAGGCAGAACTCAATCTCTGAACTCTGATACTTTAAATTCTCTGTCAGCTCTTTCTCCTCTCTATCCCCTGGCTCCCACTGGCTTGTCCTGTTGCCCAACTAATGTGGTCCCCAGTTGGGTGTGTGGAGGAGTCAAAAACCCAATGCCTTGATATTCCCTTATTCTTGATCTTTTGGGACCTCATGAGGGATTTCCAAGGTGCAGGTTGGAGCTTCTTGGGCCTGAGTAATAAGGAGAATTCTTTAAGGGAAGTTTCTGTATTAAAGAAGGGCCTGAAGCATTAGATTTGACATCGGGAATCAGAATTGGTTCCTTGAAATTTGGGCTACTGAACTGAGGGGGTCGAAAAGGAGTTGTTTGGATCAGAAGCAGGGGTCAGTCTAAGGAATGGAATCAGAGATGAAGAGATATGGTTTGGGTAGGGATGGCCATTTGGAAATTTATAACATCATTCATGGGTCATACAAACCTATCAGCTTAAAACCTCAAATAGTAGGAGATTGTACCAAACTTTCAGCTCATCAGTGACTGAGATTACCTTGGGAGGTTCTGACCAAAAGATTCTATGGGCTGGAATTCTTCATCCCTGATTTAGGGACTGGCTTAAAGATTTGTCACCAGGAGAATAAAGAAGATCTGAGTTCCACATAGAGCAAACACAATTTGCAGAACTGGATGGGTGCTCATGGTCAATTGAATGAGAACAATTCAATTTTCAGTTTAAATAATCTCAACTTCAGTAAATTAATTGGGACTAAATAGCTGCCTGCTGTTAACAATATTTTTTTTCCTCTAGGGACACAGCCATCTCTAAGAAGGAGTGAGTACAAAAACCTTACCTGCTTTGTTGTGAAACATAGCTCTTACCGTTACTTGGGGCAGAAGTTGTATGTGTTGTCATAGTATTTCATACAGATAGGATTAACGTTCAAGATTTTCCTAGTGAGGATGAGGAAGAGGGCTATGTCACAACATCTGGACAACAACTCTGGAGAAGTGAGGAATACATTAATAATAATAAAGTAATAAATAAGTAAATAAAAATAATAATTAATAAATAAGAATATTTCCATATATAAAGAACTTAAAAGGAAATTTATATGAAACTTGGAATTCTTTATGTATAACATTATTTTAAGATATGTGTGTATATTTGTATGCATATATATTTGTGTATATAAGCACTTGTATGTATGTGTATTAGAGTATCAAAATTCAATACTGTCTAGTCTGTCTGTGCCCCATTCTGGATTTCCTTTTGTTCTCTGTATTTTAAAAATATTTCATTATTTCTCTTTTTTTCTCCTCTTCTCTCTCTTCTTTCACTTTCTCACTCTTTTTCTCTTCTCTTCCTTACTTCCCTTTTCCTTTCCTTCTCTTCCCATAAGTATAATTTAATATAACCAATATGCCCATATTGATGTGAATTTGAAAAACCTATTTCTCATTCTGCACCTATAGACTATAATCTCCCTGTTGAGATTTAGAAAGCATCAGTCTTATGGAATTTAAATTAGTCATTGTATTGATAAGAGTTCATAGTTCCAAATTGCTTTCCAGAATAGTTAAGTCAATTCACAACTCCACTAGCACTAGTGGACTTTTCTGGAAGTCAGATCTTAATGGGCAAAAGTTGAGGGTAGAATGTTGTTTAAACCCAGAAGCAGTTTGCCTTTTGGGCAAAGTGCAGCTGATCTTGTTTCCAGGATAGGCTGAAATGTCAACTCAGGGACGCTGCTTAGTCACTAAATTTTTTGCTGATAGTTGTGCTAGATTTTAGGATGCTTAGGATACATTTTTGTGAGCTCGATAACTATATATCAATGAGTTTTTATTTTCTGTGAACTCATTTTATTATTTCTATTTTATTTTATTTACGTGAGAGTCAATGTGGTATTGATGAAGAGTTGGCCTTGGAATTAGGATGAATTGGGTTTATGTCTCACTTTTGGTGCATGCATACTGAGTGACCTTGGGCAAGTCAATTAACTTCTTAGTATTCCTGACAATTCTCTTTGACTATTAGTTGAAAAGAACTTGCTGATTTGCATTAGAAAAGGAAATTTTCTTACCAGAGAGTTCCCTAAACCTTTGAAATCACAGATCCAGTCCTTAATTCCTTTTCCCTTTATTTCCAGTAAAAAAAATTTTTATGCTTATTTTTTAACATTTGAAAAGTATTCCAAGCCAAAATTCTGTTTGGTTTAAAAATGTGAACCATTAAAATTTCTTTTTCTTGGCATAACTGCATTTGATTATTTATAACACGATGTTTTATAAAAAACAAATTTTCATATGCAAAATCTTATTATACATTAATGGCTATATTTAATAGATTAACTGTATAAAAGGATAATTGTACAATTGGTATAAAAAAGTTGCTAGGCCACAGAGTTTTGACAATTATAAAATTCCTTCCTAAGCATTTTCTTTACTAATTATATACTTTTCTATATGTATAAAATTACCAGGACAAGTCTCTTTAAGAAACCCAAACTTCATTTTCTGGGTGAGCAAGAAACAGTAGAAAGTGACTACATTGGACAACATATCCTCTAGTAGCATATCTAGTAAGGAGAGTTCAAAAAGAGATTACACCCCAAGAGCTTTGAGGAGTGTCTGCCAGAAATGTTAATGCTGATGAATAAATAATAAAAGAAATGGAAAATCTTGGAGAGATTCAGGATTTAGTTCTCTCTCCTTTCTGCTAACAACAGCAGCCACTTTATTCAATTCAGTTTAATCCACTTTTAATTCATTTTGATTCAATTTAATTTTTAAAAATGCACAAAGTTCAGAAATGTGCTGAGCAGGTTGCAAGGTTGATTGTTAAATTTTCAGCATTAGCATTTACATTTCAGAAACCAGCATGCCATACAAATCAGGCTTAATTTGTTTTTTTTGTTGATTATCCAGACTTAGAAAGTGATGGAGGAAATGTTAAAAATACATACTAAATTTACAAGTGTGTGATGTGTACATTTTTTTTGGAGGAGGTGAGAGCCTGTTGTTAAACATTAACCAGTGCATCACTGACTGTGCCTATTATATTGACATTTTTCTGAGCATTGGAAATAAAAGATAAAATAAGTCACAGCTCCTGAGCTAAAGGAAGTGCTAGTTTACTTGAGCTAGGGGTAAAGAGGATAGTAATGTACATAAATAAATATGACACAAGGTAGACAGAGATATTGAGATGGTCTAACATGATCTTATTGCATTATGGTAATCTGATGCTTGGGGCAGTTAAGTGGCAAAGTGGATAGAGTGCCAGGTCTAAAATCAGAAAGCCTGAGTTAAAAATCTGGCTTCAGATACCTATGCCTGTGTGATTCTGGGCAAGTCATTTGCCTCAGATTCCTCCTTTGTAAAATGAGCTAGAGAAGGAAATGGTAAACCCCTCCAGGATCTTTGCCAAGAAAACCCCCAAATGGGGTCTTTAAGAATCAGACACAACTGAACAGCAACAATCTAAGCAATCCTGGACAAATCATTGGACCTCAAGTTTCTTTGTCTTTAAAATTAGGGATTTGGAAAAGAGGAATTCTGAGATCAGCTATAGCTCTAGATTTAAGATGTCATGAGATTATAGTATATTAGATCTAGACAAAATGTATCCTGAATAATTTAAGTATGGAGGAGTTGAATTTTTTACCCAATGTGGCAATGGGAAGAAGATAGGTTGATGAATGTTTTACTGGGAAGGGGATTTCTGAGCTGAGTCATTTATATCTCATTCTCATAATTTAAATTTGGCATCAGTGAGATGGTGGGTGAAATTGGATGAATGTGTTATTTTTCCCACAAAACTATTTGACATGCCTTCTGGAAACCAGACCTTATGGAAAGGAGTTGAGTTTGAGGTATTTTAGAAGTCAGGAAGACTTCTAAATTTATCTGCACTACCCAACACACACACTCTGTGTGTGTGTGTGTGTATGTATTTGGCATAAAGCCTAAGGCTATTCTCTTAAATCACTAGTAATAGTAAAACATTCATTTTGATCTGGAATTTTGGACATGGTGAGAGGGTGGGAGCAGTTTAGAAGAAAGCAGAAGGTAAACTCCTTGAGCGAAGGGGATGTTTCTGTTTTGTCTTTATACTTCCCCCTTCCTCTCCACCCCCTCATACTCCCACCTCTAACCTCCAGTACCTAGTACAATGTCTTTATCAACTATGTTCTGGGCTCACTTTCTCAAAATAAGATTGGCTATATTCTACTTTTAGGGCTCTTGAGTGACCCTTGAGGTATTGGGCTATCTTCATCAATGCTATCAACTTTAGTCTTCATTCCTATATATATAGCCTTTATTCCTTCATCCCTATATATACAGTCCTTCATTCTTATATTCCTTTTTCTAGATAGTCTCCAGTGTCCAGCGCCCCAGCTCCATTTAACCAACTATTTTCTGTATTTGGTCACTCCTTTGGAGGCTTGTTGTAGGTCTGGTTTGATTCAGTTGAGTCAAATCCAGAGAAGTTTAAGTTCAAGAATGAAAAAAAATGTGGCAGTCATAGGCCATCTAGTAGTTAATTTATTTAGCCATTTAAAATTTGTTTAACCATTATAGAAAAGATACTCAGCAGGATATAGTATTGATTCAGTTGACTGGAGTTTCCTACTTCTGATGTTGATCAAGCTGGTATGTCAATCAAACATAAACAAGGAATTCTAGACTCCTTGACAGTAATTCTCTGCCATCTCTGCTTATCATTGGGTATGATCTTCTTGGATCTTTCTATTCTTGTTGTTTAGTCATTTTTAGTCATGTCTGATACTTCATGACCCATTTGGGGTTTTCTTGGCAAAGATTCTAGAGTGGTTTGCCATTTCCTTCTCTGGTTCATTTTATGGACAAGGTTATCTAGGCAAACAGGATTAAGTGACTTGCCCAGGATCACACAATAACTGAAAAAGTATCTGAGGCAAGATTTGAATTCAGGAAGATGAGTCTTCCTGATTCCAGGTCCAGCACTCTATCCACTGTGTCACCTAGTTGCCCACAGACCTGATAGCCATCTTTATAGATGATATTTTAACCGGGAACTGGTGAAATCACTCTCTCACATACAGAGAAACAAAAACAAAGATGGAAAGAAAAAGAAAAAGAGAGACTTGGGGAAAACAATCCCCAACCCCCACAGAGGAAATTCTTAATGAATTAGAGTCTGAAATAACTGAATAAAGTTTATTGTTGTTCAAGTAGACAGATTTCTAGAGTATATACATGTAGGTAGTCTTCAAGACACAAGGAATGCTTCTGTCAGTTCTTTCTTTATATAGGTAACGGAGTATATCAAACAATCCCCAGAAAAAAATCACTCAGATTAATAACAGACACTTTGTTTGGGAGTTGAGGTTGATGTACAAAGTGGATGTGTATTATTAGTTCACATCATCAGTTTGTATCATTAGTTCTGACTGAGCAATCTAAAGTTTGGAAGAACAATCCATTTTGCTCTAACATGAATTTATTACATGTGTCAAGTCTTTGGGGGGAACTGTGATATATTAAACAACTATGTCCTAGGATTACACGTATTACTTATTATTATTCAACAAAGAGAAGGATACACAGAGAGAGAGAGTGGAGAGAAGAGAGCTAAGGAACAGTAGTACAGCCCCCAAAGGGGTATGAAGAGAGTGTGGATCTATAGGAGTGGCCAGATATGTAAGGAGGAGATTCACGATGTCATGGAAAGCCAGAATATTGAGTACCAGGGAGAAGAGAGTAGTCAAAAATGTTGCTATTTAAGAAAGATCAAGAAGGTTGAAGATTGAGGAAAGGCCATGAGATTTGACAATTAAGAGATAATTGCTAGACAATGATTTTAGTTGAGTGAGTAAATTAAAGGGAGCAGTAAGTTGAGTGAGGTAATAAGAAATTGAAGGCAAGGAATGTAGGCAGCTTTTATTAAAAATCTGGCAAGAAAGAGAGGAAAGATATGGGATGATTGAGGGCATCATAAGTGAAAGGGTCTTAAGGATGAGAAAATATGGGCATGTTTTTAAGCAGACTGAAAAGATTCATTGGTTTTGGTTGGAAGTTTCAGACTTTTTAGCCCGGAATACATTTTTATTCAGATCTACGAATGCCTGAATGAAGATGGGTATGAAGTAGTTGCTCTGTCAACAAAAGACTGAAGATGAATTAGACTTTAGAGGAGGAGCGATTTTGGTTAGATTTAATTAAAACCTTAATTGTTAAGGATGGATCAAGCACTAGAGTAGCATAGGATGGAGAGCAGCTCAGGCCCGGGAGATCTTCTTGGAAGGAACAGGATGATTTAGACTTTCTCCTTCCCGAAGGCAGGGGGACAGAACCAGATGATCTCTCTAGGTCCTTCCCAATTTTAAGACTGTTTTCTTGATTCTCAGATGCCAAGCCGACGTCCCCTAGAGACCCAGCTGGCCGCCAGCGCGGGGAGGGGGAAATAGCTGTTGCTAGGTTGGGTGCGCGTTGTGTTGGGTGACAGTGGGGAGGTGGACGACGGACGGCTCTCTGAGGAGAGGGGCGGGGAGGGGAGCTACAGTCTGGGTGACTATTTCTCCGGCTCCAATTCCAGCTTGTCCCCGCGGCGGGAGGCACGGAACGTTCCAGCCTGTTGCTCGCATTCTCTGGGGCCACCCCCGCGGCTCCGTCCTGGGTAGGAGACAGAAATGTGAGCCAGTTCTCCTCCCATTTCTTTTCTCTTCACCCACCCCTAGAGCTGCTCTCCGCCTCAGTGTCCCGGCTAGCCTCCCCGCCCCCACTCCCTCAGCCTTCAAGTCTTCCCCAGCTCTCGGCGCCTCAGCGGGTCCCTCCAGAACCCGGACTTGGGCCCCGCGGGGCGGCCGATGGGAGAGGGGACACGGAAGAAACTGTCTGCTGGAGGTGGGGACCGCGCGCGGCTGAGTCCGGATCCGTTGGTCGGTTGACTGGGAGCACTAAGGAGCCAGATGAACTGGACCTTCTTGAATCAGAGCGCCCTGGAACCGGGAGGCAGCGGAGGCGGAGGAGGCGCCTACGGCAACCAGAGCCAAGGGCTGGACACGTGGCTGGGCTGCTGTCCCGGAACCCCCCCGCTGGTGGCGAGCGACGGGATCCCGGCGGGTCTGGCCCCTGACGAGCGGAGCCTGTGGGTGTCTCGAGTGGCGCAGATCGCAGTCCTCTGCGTGCTCTCCCTCACGGTGATCTTCGGCATCTTCTTCCTGGGCTGCAACCTACTCATCAAGTCGGAAAGCATGATTAACTTTCTAGTGCAAGAGAGGAGACCCTCCAAGGACGTGGGTGCGGCCATCATGGGGCTCTACTGAGGGCGCCCCGGGGACCCTGGGGCTAATCCTTCCCTCCTGGTCCGAGGGTCCCGCGTGGGCTGGCTCGGGCACCTATGAAGTCCGAAAAGATTGCTTGTTTGAGGGTGGAAGAGCAGCAGCAACCGGGCGGTGGGAACATCTTGGCTGAGGGGACCCGAACTCCCTGCAGGGCTGAAAGAGCACATCCTTCAGGTGGTCGTTTGGGAGTGTCTGGGTGCGCTCCATCCCTGCTGTGGATACTATGTGACTTGTTCTGTGCTAAACAGTCCATTGGGAATGTAGTCTTGTAAAGTCCTATTTGCTTTAGTAGCTTGGGGGAACGTTTGTAACAATTGTTATTTTAAAAATAAAAGGAGGGGGAAGAAGGCCGGGGGTGATGGGAATAGAGAAGAACCTAGCAACTGTCTTGCCTCGTTGGAGGGGAAGGTGTTTTGTTTGCTGAGGGGAGATAGGGTGGGAATTTGGGTGAGGGGTTGTAAAGGTATCTGGGTTCATAATTTTTCCATTTGCAAAGAAATCGTTTAATAAAACTCTCCCCATAACGGGGCTCTCAAGTTAGCCTTCTCCTGTGCATTCGTGTCAGTAAACTCACTCACTCTCTCTGTCTCTGTCTCTGTCTCTCTCTCTGTGTCTCTGTCTCTCTCTGTCTCTCTCTGTCTCTCTCTGTCTCTCTCTCTGTCTCTCTCTCTCTGTCTCTCTCTCTGTCTCTCTCTCTCTCTCTCTCTCTGTATGTGCGTGTGTGTGCGTTTCGGTTTCTCTCATATTTTGGAATTGGTCCTTGTGTAATCGTCTGGGGAAAACTCTGCTACCAGAGCTGATTAGGGCAGCCATCCGGGAATGGGAGAAGGCACTTGGAGTAGCAGAGATCTGAATGAGCTGTGCTGGAGTGGCTCTGCGCAGGAGGGTGAGGAAGGGGAGATGAAAAAATGATCGCTTTCCCCTGAAATCAGGAACAGCTGGTTGAATCAATCGGTTTTGAGAGCGGGGAATCGGTCAAATGAGGCAAGGAGGAGGAATTCTCCAGACTGTTTGAGGAGTTGCAATTTCACTTTTCTGGTGGTAGTTGTGATTTTGCCTTCCGAATTATATGGTCCTCGAATTGCGCCTGTTTTTAAATGAAGAAAAAGTGCCTATGATTTTTTTTTCCCCCGTAGGGAAGAGGAGCTGAATTCGATTTCTGGTTCCTCCCCTAACCTCTTTGTCTCAGTGATGTAAAGGCATGCTGGTAGAATGTGCTAGGGGGTTTACAGCATCTGTAGTTTCTCCTCTCCGGCCTTGGCTAGATATTTGTCAAGTAGAGCTGGAGAAGAATTTCCTCCCCAGAGGTCTTACTGAAATTTTAAAATTTGCCGATTAATTGATGGGTTGAAACTGGGTTTCCCTATCTCGTCCAAGCTGGAAGCCAGGGACCACTGATGGTAATCTCACCACTGATTTACAGGGAAGATTGGACAGCTCCATTTCAGATCTGACCAGTTTACCCCTCTTTAGGCAGCCTGGTCACACTCCACTGCCTCTCCCTAACATTGGTGCCGCATTTAATGGGGACACTCGATCTGCTTTAGCTCTACTGCAGCTCAAGCAATCTGCCAGCATCAGCTTCCTCCAGCACCAAGGATTGATTACAGGTGTGCATCACCGTAAGGTTAACTTGACTTTAAAAGAAAAAAAATGAAAACAAAGATGCTTCCAGGCTGTCAGTACTAGTGCCCAGCTATTCTTTGTATGGAGGGGTTATCCATCTGTGGGGGAGGAGAGGTTGTTTCTCCAAGGTGGGGATAGAATTGAATTAGATTTTCCCCAGGCCCCCTGATGAATGGTGGCAAGTATATGTGCAAAATAACTGTCTTGAATTGGGAGTGAAGACTGTAACCTTAGAAGAATAGGAGTGGAAAATTGAAAAACTGAATTCTTGGTTTTGAATATTGTGTGTGATTTTAGGTAAATTACAACCCTTTGAGCCTCAATTTCCTCATCTGTAAAATGAAAAGTTTGGACAAGATGATCTCTATGGTCTCTTTCAGGTCTCACAGCTAAATATTTTGGCTCATTTTACTGAGAAAATGGAAACCATTATGATGAACTCTGTTTTCTCTTCCTCTCACAACCCATTGACACCAGTTATTCTTCTCTCCTTTACTTCAATATTTGATGAAAAGTCCTTTCTACTTGGCAAATCCAACACCTCTAGATGTACCCTTGACAACATCCCTTCCCATCTTCTTAAGCAGATTGTCTCCATTATTTTTCTTTCCAATTTTCAATCTTTCCTTCTTTCCTGGTTCTTCCCCTGCTTCCTAAAAACACATGTGCCTCTCCATCCCTAAAAAAATTGTCACTAGAATTTACCATTCCTACAAGCTATCATTCTATATTTCTCTCTCCTCCTTCCTAGGCCAAATTCCTTGAAATGGCTGTTTGTACTCATTACCTACACATCTTTACCCACCCCCCTAATTTTCCTAAACTAGGATTTCATCACTCAACTTAAATTTCCCTTTCCAAAGTCACCAATGAGCTCTTAATCGCCAAATCGGTTTGCTTCTTTAAAAAAAATGTAGTACTACATCTTTTTGTGGCTTATGATGCTCTAAAATTTGTTTTAGAGGCATTATTCAAAAGTATTTGGAGGAGTCTGGGGGAGAACTTGGGTGAGTCCCTACCTTCATTCCACCATCTTGACTCTGTCTCCGCGATAGCTTTTTCTTAATCCATATCTTTGTTGACCTTTCTGTAGTATATGATACTGTTGACCACTTTCTCTTTTCCTGAATACTTTCCCCCCTCTTTTGTTTCTCCATTTGTCTAACTGTTTATTCTTGGTTTTCTTTGCTAGTTTATCATTCATATCTTAATCGCCAACTTTGATGTACTTCAGAGCTCTGTTTTGGACCCTTTCTTTATTTAACCTCATCAACTACCAGGATTTTGGCTAATGGCTTGCATGTCAATATTTCTAACATTGGTCTCTACTGAGTTCCTGTCCCATATCAACAATTATCTCCATTTCAATTCCAATGTCTATTGACACTGGAAATTCAGATCATACAAAACAGAACCCATCTTTATCTCCAAATTTGCCTTCCTGTTTCTGTGAAGGTCACTACTATCCTTCTAATCACACAGGTTTGCCAGTATCTTGATATTGCCTTTGATTTCTTTTTCTCTTATCTTACAATTTCAATTGTAAAATCTTGTCATTTGTATTTCCACACTATCTTTTTTCATTAGTCTCCCTTTCTCTATTTCCACAATAACCAGTTTAGTTCAGGTCCTTACATCTCTCACTTGGGCTACTGCAGTAAGCTGCTTATTGATTTCTGTATCTTGTCTATCCACTTCCAATCCATTCTACACACAGTTGCCAGATTTCCCTAAAGCTCAAATGTGACTATATCACTCCTCTGCTCAATAATTTCTACTGTTTCACTATTATCTCTAAGATCAAAAGTAAACAGTTAAAGTCCTTTTCAATCTACTTTTCTGGTCTTATTTCCTATTATCCCTCTCTACACTGCAGTACAGCTTAAGCACCCTTTTAGCTGCTCCTCATATATAGTATTCTATCTTACATCTCCATGCCTGTGCATTGGTTGTTCCTCATGTTGCAACCCCCTTTCATTACCTTGTCTCAAAATCCCTAGTATCTTTCAAGCCTCAGCTCAAGTACCACTTTTACATAAGGCCTTTCTTGATTCCCCCAGCTGCCATTGTCCTTCTATCACCTTGTATCTATTTTGCATACACCTATATTTGTATGTATTGTCTCTCTACTCTTTCCTTCAATGGTAAATTCATTAAGTTCTGGAAATGTTTTTGTTTTGCATATTATTTTTCCCCCATCCCTTGTCATCCCCCTCATTAGATTTTAAGGGACTCTCTTTTGCCTCTTTTTGTATCCTCCGCTTTTAACACAGTGACTGGCACATAGTAAGTGCTAAATAAATAATAGTTGTTTAACTGCTTAACTTAGAGATTTGAAATGATCATTTTGTCATGAGTCTAAATGTATTATTTCCCAATCAATGGGTCAAATTTTTTTTAGGTGGCTAACATACCCTGGGAGGAAAGTAGTCTCTACATCTTATATTTTCTAAGGGATATTAGTATTGTGTAGTGGCAGTTCCTTGGATTTAGGGTTTTAAAAATCTACTACTTGGGTTCAAATACCTATTCTTTTAATTTATTTCAGTTATCTTGGACAAGTCACCTAACTTCTCTGGGTCTCAATTCCTCATCTATTAAATGGGGTGGTGGGGAGTTGGACCAGATAACCTCAAAAGTCCCTACCTAAGTTAAATTCTCAGCTTGTCAATTTTTGACAAGAGATGGAAGTGGAGCTAAAAGTTATGAAGACAGAATATGTTACTTGAACAATAAGCTTTGGAAATAGAACTGTTAACTGAAACACATTAAGTAACATTAACAATTATTCTTCCCTAATGCAGACATTAATCATGACAATCATTTGAGTTCTGCAAGTGTGTGTATATGTTTATGTAAAGCTTATGTATATGTGTATCTGCATATAGTTTGCATGAATAGACAGGTGGTTCAGAGGGTAGGGAAGGTTCTATCCTCACTCTCTTCCTTACTATTCTAACAATTTAGCAGATGTACTGCCTCCAAAAGTTATGAAAATATTTATTAACTGGTATCCACATGCTTTTAGTCAATATTCATTAATCATCACAACTCCACTTCATCCTTCCACATCCTAGACTTGTGAGAGGTATAATAATAGGAATTATATAGTACTTTTAAGGTCTGCAAAATGCCTTGCAAATATATCATTACATCTTCACTGTAACCCTGGGAATATATGGAGTGCAGGGTTTAGGGAGGACCAGTACCTCTGGTGTGAGGGCTTGCTGAGCCCTTTTCAGGACTGCTCATCCATCTTTGATGCTACCCAATTCTCATCAGTGGCTGCAAGAAGCATACACGCTCTTCCCCCAGTAAAAACACCCCAGCATACTGGTTAAAACAGACTGAGGGTAATCAACAGGCCTCAAATCCCTCAGTGAGTTAGGGGGATGTCTACCCCAATTATGTAAAGATTTCTCCTGGCAGAATGGGTGGGTGGAAAAAATGTTCCAATGGCCATGAAGGCAGCTAAAGCAGATGCTTCCGAGCATTTAGAGCTTAATCAGGCATCTAAGAAGCCAAGGTCATCCAATTCATCCTAGTGACTTTTTTCTTGCCACTGGACTTTAATGCTCTGGAAGAGAGAATGAGTCTGAGAACTTTGTGTAACTCTGTCTCATTTAAATCCAATTCATGACAAATCAAGACATAACCCCATGATATTATTGCTCTTCTTTGAAAATGAAAGACAACAACTCTGGGAAGTAGGTGCTATTATCCCCATTTTTCTGATAAGGCAAATGAGGCAGATAGAAGTTAAATGATTTGCTCTAGATCACATAGCTAATAAGTATCAAAGGTCATACTTGAAGTCAAGCCTTCTCCAGGATCAGTGCTTGTTGTGCCACAGTTCTCTTATTATCCTGACTCAGTTTCCCTAATTTTCCTGATTCAGTTTTCCTAATTGGTTCTGCCTCAGTTTCCTTAACTGCTTGTTCTGCCTCAATTCCCTTAGTTGCAAAACCCCCCTCCAGTTCATTAAGACTGAGGGCCACTTGCTCTAAGGTTATAAATTGTTAATGTAAGACTCAAGATAAGGGGGAGTTCAGACTTCCTGGCTCCTAACTCCTTCTGTCCTCAAGAATTTATGGCACTACCCCCTCTAAATATTCCAAGAGGTAAGACTATCTGGGATACCTCATTGACATCTTTACTTCTGTTTATTCAGACATCCTGACTCTGGCTTCCTAGTTTCCTGCCCTTGTCAGAACCAGATTGATAATCCTTTTCCACTCTCAATGTTCTGACTCCGCCCCTGCCTTGGTCTACCCCCGTAGCTGAGCCATGTGCGTATATGTCATTGAGAACTCATATTCACCACTGGATACTTTGAGACGAGAGTCCTGTCCAGTCAATCATACTCTCCAATTAATAAAATATTAAAAACTCTCTAATCTCTATCTTGCCTCAGTTTCTCTGGCATTACATGCTCTCTTTCCATACCTGACTCTGTGTATGTTTTAGCTGAAATGTATAGGAAGCAGTACCACCTCCACCCCACCAAGGAGAGGACTTTTGGTAGAGTGATAGGTCATGCTGGTGAAGCATTCCTTATACTTTGTGTGATTACAACTCCATGCTTTTCTTCCAGTGTTATTCTTGTCCATACCTTTCTACAAATCATAGGATAATTTATTCTTAGAGACTAAAGACAACTTAAATATTAACTAATCTAATTTATTTTATAGGTGAGGAGAATCGTAATGTGTAAATTGTTCTTCCATAGAAAATCTTTTTAATGCATTTTAGACTTTTCTCTGATTCTTTCATTATCTCAGGGAGTACTCATTTAACACCTGGGCTCTTCTTTTGTCTCATTTTTGCCAAATGATAATAACAATAACCAGCATTTCTATAGCACTTATTATGAGCCAGACAGTTTGCTAAGAACTTTAAAAATATTATCAAATTTGATCCTCACAACCTCCCTGAGAGGTAGGTACTATTACTATTTTTTTTTATAATTGAGTAAACTGAAGAAAGCAGATTTTAAATAACTTTTACCAAGGTTAACCACTTGGTAAATGGATGATGCCAAATTTGAATTTAGGTCTTCTTGACTCCAGACCTAGTACTCTATCCGCTATGAAATGTAGCTGCCTCAGATCAGCTTACCTCCTCTTTCTCTTCCTCCTCTTTTTCCTCCTTCTTCTCCTCTTCCATTCCTCCTCCTCCTTTTTCTTTTCCTTCTCTTCCTCTTCCTTTTCTCCTCCTCCCCTTGTTTTTCAACTCCTCCCCCTTCTTCTCATTCCTTCTCCACCTCTTCCTCTTTTTCTTTATGATGTATTTTTGGTCACTTCTCCCATATAAATTACCATAGATCCTATGTTGCAGTCTGCTTATAGCTACCACTTGTCTCTATTGCCTTTTAGGTTACTTGAAATTTTAACTCATACAAAATAGTACTGTTCAATGACAGTTATAGAGCCTCACCAGGAGAATATTAATATCAAAGAAATGAATTTTTGAGTAGCAGATAATGGTATCATTGAAAGCATTTTACATTTCCTAAATTTGATCAAAATTGGTTTGTTCCTCATATATTTCTGGGTCTAGTTCATTGTCTATCTTCAATGCCTATCTGGTATATTCATATAGATGAATTAAAATTTCAGGTTATCTATCTACCTGCATACCATAATCAGGGTAATTTGCATTTTTCGTCCACTTTTTCTTCAGTTTAGACGGAAGTGTCTATATGATACTAAATATTGAAGATTAGTTTATCTGTAATATAAAAAATGCTTCAACCTTATGATAATAATCTGGATTGACAACTGATCTGAAAACCAGAGATTTCTGATTTATGGAGATATCAGTTATCAGTTCAGCCAAAACTCCAGTCAAACTGGATATTTGGTCTCATGTAGATAAAATGCCATATGCCTGAGCATCTGTTTGAACTGAACAGATGTTTGATGTGAAGGGGACATTGCTTTAGAAAACTTCAAAAAAGTATGCTTGATTCAGCTGAGAAATGAAGTATCCAGCATAGGTTTTAGCTTTATCACAGTGTATACATATACCTCTGTAGCTCAATAGGATACATATGAACATGCTGACACATGAAATGCATCCATGTATAAACTGCCATAATTCAGTATGACACATGTAAACCCACAGACACATGTAGAGACATGCAGATGTATACTCACACACTCACTCTTGTGGATTGTTATACATATAAACACAATGATACCCATATACATGTACATACATGTTCATAACATACAAACCTCACTAATCTTAACAAAATCAAGAAAATTGTTTTTGAATGAGGTCACTGGACTGGCTGAAGGATGAGAGCACTCCAGTATAGTTAGAAAAATATGAATTAAAGAGTCAGGAGATCCAGGTTCTGGTCTCAATTATGTCCCTAATGAACTGGGTGACATTGGAAAAATCATTCCTCTTCTTCATTCTTCAGTTTCCTCTGTTGTGTGTGTGTGTGTGTGTGTGTGTGTGTGCCATTATATAATCTCTAGAATTCCCTCGATAAGAGTCATAGGATAATAAGTTTAGAGTTGCAAGAAACCTTAAAGGTTATCAATTCCAACACTCTTATTTTATAGATGAAATTACTTGCCTCAGGGCACATAGATAAAGCAGGTGAACTCAGATTTTTCTCACTCCATGTACTGTCTGCTCTTAGCACTAAGGTTTCCAGCTGCCATTCTGGGTCTATGATTGGAGATGTAGGGGCAAGAATTGTCACTACATGAAAGGCAGGAGAGACTGCCAAAGTTGTAAGTGATTAGTCTTGTCTCCCTAATTCAGTGGCTCCTGATGGAGTGTGGGTGTGTTTGCACCAGTCTTAAATAAACTTGAGTGTGTGGGAGTTCTACATCACATAAAGGCCAAGAAAGAATTTCTCAGTAGAAGGTAGTCTTCATCTTCTCTGGGAGAAGCAGTGTTAAGCCATTATCTAGCTTTCTCTTTCCTGACTTTCCAGGCAGCTTATTATTATAACATATATTCCCTTTATACTTGGAGGGGAGAGGTGTCAAGCTCTTAAAAGCTCCTTTCCTTTTATAGCCTCACCCTTATGGGAGCTCTCTTCACTAATGTCTTTTTTCATTTTTCACTAGTTACTAGTTTCATTTTCCAGACTCCAAGTTGCTTTTGGAGTCCTGTGAAGTCCCTTTTCTGGAAAACAATAGGTATATAAGGTCACAGTCTTGGAAGGAAAAGATGAATTCAGGAGTCATGGGACCTGGGATAAAATCCTGGATTAGGTATTAGATCTGTGCCATCTCTAGTCATTCAAAATCTCTCTACCTCAGGTTTCTTATCTGTAAAATAGATTGAGTGTGGGATATGGATTAGATGATCTCTAAGGTCCTGTACAGATGTTCTGAGATTCTGTGTTTGGGATCTTATAGAAACACGTGAATATCAGTCCTTTTGGTTTCAAATTAATTAATGTATGTGAAGAATTTTAAAAATCTTACAGGGTTATATCAATGTTTACTATTATGATAATAATGATGAAGATGTCATCAAAAGTATCTATTAAATCTTTACTTAACACAGGCACTAGGTTAAGCATTCAGAATATAAAGAAAGGCAAAAACAGTTTCCACCCTCAAGATGTTTCCATTTTGAGAGATTGCTACTTCTATTAGAATATTTTAGGTTGATCACAAAAAAAGCCTTTCCTGATTGTTTTCTATGTACTTACTGCCTTTTCCTCTGTGGTTAGTGCTTTTGGGGATATAAAGAAGTCTAGGAAATCTCATTTTAGCCCTGAGGCATCTGACAATATAGCTCAGGAGATGAGACTAGCATACATTAAACAAGGAACATATAAGGGAGTATGAGAGGATGCAGTTGGAATTGTCTACATAAGTGTCAAGGAGAAGGAAGATAAATAAATTTCCAAATGTGTAGCAGAAAAATCTGGGAGGTCTGAGAGGAAATATGAAGTGGCAGAAAAAAAGTGGGAAGGGGATAACGTACAAGAAAGGTCAGGAGGCTCACCAGTTCTAGAAGTCAAGACGTCAGAGTAACAAAACTAGAGAAATAATGATCATGATCAGCTGGGAGTAGAATTGAAATGACAGATAGAGGAGTTTGAATCTGATCCCATGTGACTACTGCAGGTCCTAGAGCAGAAGAGTAACAGAGTATTTTAGGATAATGAAAACTATTTGAGGAGGATTAACTCTTTACTGGTCATGATTTCTTTAAATAGAAAAGATGATTTCATAGATTTAGAGCTAGAAAGGAACCTTAGAGGTCATTGAACACAACACAATCATTTTAAAGGTGAAGAAAATGACATGTTGACTGGCTTGGCTAGAATCCTACAGCTAATAAATGCTTGAATCACGATTTGATAGCAGGTCTTCTTAATTCTTAAATTTAGCAATATATCCATTACACCTCCCCTAATTGCCTTAACTCCTATAGCTGTTCTGCCTGATTATCACAAATATTGCCAATAACATTTATTAGGAATGTCTTATGTTCCAGGTACTATTCTAAGGGCTGGGGATTTGATAAAAGCAAAGTAAATCAATCAGTAAACATGTATTAAGCACCTACTATATTCTAGGCATTGGGCTAAGTGCCTGTTCTCAAGGAGATAATAATTTAATGGTCAAAACAATACCCTCCCCTGGTATGGGGATGTGAAGATCTGCAGCCAGAAATGATGAGACAGCAGTCTGAGTCCTCTCTTTAAGTAGTTCAGGGTCTTACCTAAACCTAAATATGAACGCACCAAAAGTAAAACTTTGGTGGTTGATCCCTGGGTGTGTTGCAGTTGGGATTTTTTTAAATATACATATTTCATTAAATATTTCTCATTGTAAAAAATTTCATATTCATTTAAAAAAATTTTGAACTCCAAATTTACTTTCAAGAAGGCAAACAATAATATATTGATTATACATGTGAAGCCATAGCATCATCTGTTCTTGATGAAGCAAGTCATTCAGCCTTTTTATGATCACTACTTCCCTTTCTAAAATATTAAACCATGGGATTAAATCATGGGATTCTTTTCAAGCATTGTTTGAGTTAGTGACCAGTGAAATCCTTTCCAATGTGAAGTTCTGTTTTACATTTAGAGACAGATATATCTCTCTAAATGGTGTTATTTCTGGTGCCTAATGGGTTCCTTTTTTTTTTTTTTTTTTAAAGAAAAAAGTCAACATGAATTGAATACAGGAGATAGGGCTTACATCATACCATCCACACTCTTTGCTCCATGTCCTTCTGGCCTAAATAAGACTATATTTGGTTGCTGGAAGTTGCCTCTTCCTGAGCTGCACTATAGAAACGAGGCTGGTGGTAGTGTCTAATCAGCAGCTGTGATCTCAGCTTTTTACCTGTCAGGTGATGCTCATTGAGTAGGTACTGAAGTACAACAGGTACAAACTCAGTGCTAGGTTGAATAGCAGACCTTTAAGTAAAGGGGATGATATAGTGGGAAAAGATGGTGCTTAAGAAAAGAGCAGGTAACTATCCAGAATTGTTACTTTTTTTTAGAAGGGCAACAGCAAAGATAGAGAAATCATTAACCTATGAGAAAAGTGGGAAAATCATCTAGTACCCCTGTTTGCCCCATCCCCCTTCAATTTGAGTGTACTGAGAGAATAGATGAACAAAGTGTGGAAGGTGAAAATAAGGGATTGCCATATTGTGCATGATGAAAGGGATGGCTTTAAAGAAACCTGAGAAGACTTGTTTGAAATGAGCAGCATCTGAATAGTTTATACTGTAACAACACTGTCAAAATGAGCAACCTTGAAAGACCTGAGAACTGTGTCTTTCAAAGCTGTAGAACTTTGATCAAGCCAATAACCAAGATTCTAAAAGTCGAATGATGAAGCTCACTATTCACCTCCTGACAAAGAGATGATGAATTCAAGGAAATATACATTTTCAGAAATGGCCAATATGAGAATTGGCTCCTGTTGAATTTGCACACATTTATTACAAGGTCTCAGTTCTTCTTTTTTCTTGGGCTAGGAATGAGATAAAGGAGGGAGAGAATATAAATGCTGGGCAATTTTTTAAAAAGGCAGAAAATTGAATTGATTATAAGATCTGAGTTTTACAGGAAAGGAAAGAAGAAATCCAACTAAAACTACTTGCAGAAAATTTAAGTAGGCAGGAATTCCCTCTTTCAAAACTAGTTGTTCCTCAGTCATTTTAGATTCTTTGTGACCTCATTTGAAATTTTCTTGGCAAAGATACTGGAGCATTTTGACATTTCCTTTTCCACCTTATTTTAAAATGAGAAACTGAAGCAAATAGAGTTAAATAACTTGCTCAAGATCACACAAGTATGTGAGGCCAGATTTGATCTGAGAGGTCTTCCTGACTCCCTATCTACTATGTCATTTCACTGACCATTCAAAGCAAGTAGGATGGAGGAAACCTTAGACAAAAGGATTTGGATCTGGAGTTAGAGAGCTTTCCTTCAAATCCTGAATCTCTCACTTAACCATTTACGTTAATTTGGGTGAGTTTTTAAACTTCTCTGGGCCTCAATTTTTTCACCTGTAAAATGCTAGAGTTGGACAAGATCATCTATGTCAGCAAGATTCTAGTTCAGAATCTATTTACTCCAGAGAAATCTCCTTTTCTGGCCTGTCATAGTAGCTGAAATTACACCATTTTGTTTTCGTTCCTTTGTAGGTTGTTAGGTAGGTGGCTATAGTACTAGACCCGGAGTAAGAAATACTTGAATTCAAAACTGGCTTCAGACATTTATTAGTTGTTATTCTGGGAAAGATATTTAACTTGTTTCCCTCAGTTTACTCATCTGTAAAATGGAGATAATACCTACTCTCCAGAGTTATTGTGAGGTTACACTGAAAAAAGCTTTACACTTTGCACAGTTCCTGGAACCTTATTTAGTTGTTTCAGGGCTGTCCAAATCTTCATGATCCCATTTGGAGTTTTCTTGGTAGAGAGACTGGAGTGATTTGTCTTTTCCTTCTTCAGCTTATTTTACAGATGAGGAAACTGAGGTAAATAAGTTTAAGTGACTTGCCCAGGGTCACATAGCTAGTGGTTTGTCATTTCTCTCTCCAGTTCATTTTACAGATGAAGAAACTGAAGTAAATAGGATTAAGTGACTTGCCCAGAGCTAGTAAATATATCTGAAGTTGTATTTGAACTCAGGTCTTCTTGATTTTAGGTCTGGTACTCTCTTCACTGTACCACCTAGCAGTCCCCAAAGTGCTATGTAAATGTTAGTTAATTGTTATTATTATCGTCATCATAATTATTCTGGGGAATATCCTCTTTGCTTCCTTTGTCTGGGGCTCTGTTTCTGAATCTGTAAAGTGAAAAGGATGTACTAGTTTGGTGACTCCCAACCTTTGGAATGTGAAGATCTCATTTTAATATAAAAATTTATTAAATTTCTTGGTTCCTAATTAAAATTCGATGGATCTCTCATATAATATATTAGTATCTACTGAATGAGAAATTACGAAATAGCTAATAATACCTAACAAATTATATATATTTTAAAAAAGTATACAAAGCAGTGGCCAGAAACTGGAAACTGAGTGGATGCCCATCAATTGGAGAATGGCCGAATAAATTGTGGTATATGAATATTATGGAATATTACTGTTTGGTAAGAAATGACCAGCAGGATGATTTCAGAAAGGCCTGGAGAGACTTACACGAACTGATGCTGAATGAAATGAGCAGGACCAGGAGATCATTATATACTTCAACAACAATACTATATGATGATCAATTCTGATGGACGTGGCCATTTTAAGCAATGAGATGAACCAAATCAGTTCCAATAGAGCAGTATTGAATTGAACCAGCTACACCCAGCGAACGAACTCTGGGAGATGACTATGAATCATTACATAGAATTCCCAATCCCTATATTTTTGTCCACCTGCATTTTTTATTTCCTTCACAGGCTAATAGTACACCATTTTAAAGTCTGATTCTTTTTTGTACAGCAAAATAACTGTTTGGACATGTATACTTGTATTTAAGTTATACTTTAACATATTTAACATGTATTGGTCAATTTTCCATCTAGAGGAGGGGATGGGAAAAATTAGAACAAAAGGTTTGGCTATTGTCAATGATGTAAAATTATCCATGCATATAGCTTGTAAATAAAAAGCTACAATAAAAAAAAAACTATACAAAGCATTTCACACTTAAATATTTTATTTCTTTAAATGTTTTCTTTTTAGCATTTATTTAAAGCATGAAAAACATTTTACAAATATTCTATCATTTTATCCTAACAAGAACCTAGGAATCAAGATGTTATTATTACCTCTGCCTAGGGTCCCATAGATAGCAAATGTCTGAGTTCAGTTCTGAATTCAGGTCTTCCTAACTTCAGAACCAAGACTTTATCCACTGAGATCCTAACTACAGACTTCCTGAACTCAAGACAACTGGAATGCTCAACCTCTCCCACAAGAGGGGTCCCCAGACCATGCAGACTAAGTTTGTTAATGAAGGAATTTTGGCTCAAAAGAGAGGTTAGATTCTTTTTACCCTTATCCTGGAGCTATAGGGGGGAAAATCATTAAAAGATTAGTTGTGACATGTCTATTGTCTACCCAAAAGGGAGCAGAATCATTCTGTACAATGTAGTCAGGTATAGGATAGCCATTTATTTTCTTAAACAAATGAAACATTTAAAACATGTATCTTAAGCATGTATCAAAAAAAAAACAACCCTTAAAGCACAATACAATACACTATAACTCCTTTTATTCTCTATTGGGAAGTGGATACTTAAAATACTGAAACATGAGATGATGGGATTGTTAAATAGTTCATTTTATTTCTGCACTGTTTCAACAACTCCCTCAGGGGCTATGCTTTCCAGAAATCCAAGCCAGCGATTGAGCTTAACTTCCTTTTTGTTGGTATCCTTCTCTTTTGAGAAATGTCATAATAACTGCAAGGAATATCTTCTACAGGGAAGCCAGCACCATGAAAGTCCCAGGATCTTCTGACTTACCTAAAGTCCTGAGTCAATTGCCCAAGCTGGAAATATCTCAGGGTCACTGTTAAGTTGCTCATGCTGTCTTTGAAGTATACAGACAGAGCAGGTGATTTTACCTACTTCAATGGCCTTCTTTAATGAATATCCTCCCTCTGCTACTGTTGTAGGGACTAAAGATTTGCTGCATCTTTCCTGTTGTGGTTCAGGACACGAGCAGAACTGATGCAGTTGGAATTAACCCTTTTCTTCCACAGTATCATCTGTCACATTCCCTGGGGAAAAGAATGTTTCTTGGGAATGAGGAAGCAAACATAGGAGAAAATGAACCCAAAGTAAGGATATTGGAACTACAGAATAACAAACTTCCAGTTTATAATTTTTCTGAATTCTGCTCAGAAGGATTCAGGGAGAGGACAACTCCTATTTTGAAATAGAAGAACAAAGAGGAAGAATGATTGTGAAGAAGAAAACAGGGAAGACAAAATTTTTAAAAGAGAGAGGTACTTGGTAATCTCTGAAATGATGAAGAACTTCAAAAGGGGAATATTCCGTCACAGTTCTCTACTAAATGAGGGAACGGGACACTAAGGAGCCTTTTTTATGAATGGTCGGGACACTATATAACTGCAGAGAATCCTTTTCCAGGATTACAGAATACTGACTCAACTGTTTCTCCCTTCTGGTCGCCTAAACTGTCAGGGTCACTTGAAGGTAGGTAGCTGAATCCTCTGGTTATAGACCAAACCAAAATGAGTATTCCCCAATTCCTTCTGCTCCAGACTTGCAACCTGTGAAGGCCTTAGAGCACCTAAGATCCTAGTGCCCAGGAATAAGGGCTAGTATGGGCAACAGTTAGGGCCCTTTGAGTAACTGGGTAAGTAATTTAATCTTGTTTACCTCAGTTTCTTCATCTGTAAAAATGAGCTGGAGAAGGAAATGGAAAACCACTCTAGTATCTTTGCCAAGAAAACCCCAACTGGAGTCATAAAGAATTGTATTAAGAGTGAAAATGACCCAAAACAACAACAAATTCCACTGGCCTCTGCCTTCCATGTACAGAGTAAGGACTGCAGGGTGTTTGCTGGAACAGAGGGTGCCCCTGGGAGTTAAAAAACAAAAAGTCTAATACATTCACACATAAAAGATATGATGCGCACACATGAACATGCTGACCAAAGATGACTAGATCTTTATATCTGAGAGAGTTTTGCCATCCATGGCTGTTATCACTGTATTTTTTGAGCATCTGTTAGGATAAAATGCCAGCTCTGGAGCCTGATATTTAAAGCCTTCACACTCTAGCTCTCACCTAACTCAAAAGACATTTCACAAACTGGATTATGGCTGGTCCCCAAACTAGATGTTTAATTTCCTGCTTCTCTGCATTTCACATAGTGTTCTTGATGGCAAGAATGACTACCTTCCTAATCCCTACCTCTCAGAATTCTTAGCTTCCTTCTTGGCTCAGCTCACATACCATCAAACCTTCCCTGCTCCTTCCATTGTCAGAGCTCTTCCTCCTTATAATATTATATTTACTTATCTGTGTATGTGTCATATACACCTTACCAATCTTTAGTTAGATGGAAGCTCCTTGATGGCAGGGATTGTTACATTGTTTACTTTCTATACAGTGCCTTGTATACATTAGATCTGTGTATGGGGGAATAAGCATTTATTAAGCAGCTGCTATGTACTATTTATTGATCAAAAGAGTCTTTAAATAAGAGACAGGCAGCACATGAACTGTGGCTTTCTAAGAAGTGAAGATTTCATTATAGCTTTAGATGATTAGATGATTGCTAAGGATCCTTCCAGCTCTGATATTCAAGTCGGTAATTCTAGGTTTAGTAGAGTCCTGAAAATGATACAAGATCAGGGTTCAACTTCCAAGTTCCTCTGCTTGTGTATCCCAAATAGGCTCTGTAGGTTCTCTGATCCAGGGCAGAAGAACATGCAGGTTATAGGTGTTAAGGCCATCTCTCCTTTGCTGCTAATTGCTTCCTGATCTCTCTGAGTCATTCATTCAAGTAATCTTGCTGACAGCATCTGACTGTGGCAGTCATCATGGATTTCTAGTTGTCTGGTGGATGTATTTGAATAAAATTGATGATCACAGTCACTTCCTTTTTCTTTGCAGATGGGTTTTCTTTCTCCAGTTTGGCTGTAGTGTTGTTATTCTGGAATTTCCTATAGGATTTTATTCTCAGAATCAAAGGTTTTCAACCTTTCAAATGAAGCACCAAGTTACTGAGCCCTAAAGGCAGAACAATGCTAGGAAAAGAATCAGAGGACCTAAATTCTGTTTTATTCCATTTAAAGAGTGTATGACTCTGGATAAGTCAACCTCTCTTCCTCATCTTAAAATGACTTAAAATGAAGTGCTGTTCACCTCAAAGAACTGTTGGAGGGTTCAAACATAAATCAACTCAATTTAACAATAATTTATTAATTATTTAAGATGTACTAGGCATTGTGGTGGGGACTGCAAATATAAAGATGGAAACAAAATAATTTTTCCCCTTAGAATCCTTAGTTTATTTCAAAAGCCAGCTAAAGTAATACAAAACCAATTTCTTCCTATTATTAAGATATTTCATCTACACTAGGGATTTTTAATCTAGAGTCTAGGAACTTTAAAAATATGTACACATTTACATACATGTAAATAACCATATTTTATTTTATGCATTCTGAGAAGGGGCCCAGAGATTTCATCATACTGCTGAAAGGGTCCATGGCACAGAAAAGATTAAGAACCTCTCATCTAAGGATTCACAGATTCATCAAAACTTGAGAGTTGCAAGGAACTACAGTGGCCAATCTAGTCCCTTCCATGTATGGAAGTGGATATAAAATATCCACTAAGTGGTCATCTAGCTCCTCTTTGAAGATTTTCCAGGAGGGAAACTTCTTGAGGCAGCCCTTTCCCACATTTGGATCAGTCTCCCCTGATTAAATTTAAATTTGTCTTTTTGAAACTTACACTTACTCAAGGGCAGTTAGGTAGCATAATGGATAGAGCAGTAGACTTGGAATCAGGAAAATCCATCTTCATGAGTTCAAATCTGATGACTCTGGGCAAGTCACTTAATCTTGTTTGCCTCAGTTTCCTTATCTGTGAAATGAGCTGGAGAAGGAAATGGCAACATATTTAGATATCATTGCCAAGAAAATTCCCAATATTACTGAAATAAATGAATGGCAAAAATATCTACTCACTTGCTCTCAGAATATAAAAAGAACAAGTTCTCAGAATATAAAAAGAACAAGTCTAAGTCTTCCTTCCTATGATAGCCTTCCCATTCTTGAAAACAATTGTCATGTCCTACCTATCTAAGTTTCTAGGTTAAAAATATAGAATTCCTTTAGAAAATTCTCATATGACGCATTCAAGACTCTTCACCATCCTGGATGCCTTTTTCTGAACAATCTCCAGTTGATTAATGGTCTTCTTAAACTACTGCATTCATAATTGAACACAACACACCATATATGGTAGAATACAGTGGGATTATTACCTTTTATTCCTGAAAGCTCTTGTTCTTTTAATTCAACCCAAGTTTATGTTAGTTTTTTTTAACCTGCATTGTATTTTTTTTCTATATTACATGTAAAGATCATTTTCAACATTCATTTTTTTTTTTTTGCTGAGGCAATTGGGGTTAGGTGACTTGCCCAGGGTCACACAGCTAGGAAGTTCAACATTCATTTTTAAAAATAAGTTTTTGTAATCCAAATTTTTCTCCCTCCCTGTTTCCCCTCTTTGTGCAATTATGTTAAACATATTCCTACATTAGTCATGTTATGAAGGAAGAAATAGACCAAAAGAAGAAAATCATGAAAAAATCCAAAAGAAAGGAAAATAGTATGCTTTGATTAGCATTCAGATTCTATCAGTTTTTTCTTTGGATATGGATAGCATTTTCCATATGAGTCTTTTGGAATTGTCTTGGAATTGAATTGTACTGTATTGCTGAGAAGATACCTTTTAATAAAGATTCAGTAATTCCTCGTGTTAGCCGTCCTTCCAAGAAAATTTAATGAGCATTACTACTTGTGACTTAAATCAAATGATTGATAAATATCATTGACAAAAATGATTGATATGTTAACAGCACAACACTAATCATAGATCTCTGCTTATTCCACCAAATACTTCCAACTATATTGACATTGAACCTTTAACGGCTACTGTTTGAGTGTAGACATCTAAACTGTTCTCAATCCATATGAATGTCATAATTTAACTCACATTTCTCCATCTTTGTAATCTTCTCTATAAAAAGAGTAGGATATACTTTACCAAAAAGTCTCCTTTTCAGTCTGGCCAAAACTCAACAGCAACAACAAAAACAACAAAGCTCTCTTAATGAGAATAATAAAAAAAAGTTCTTATTCATAGTTTGGTCCTCACAAACAAATTTAAATCTTTTCATTCCATGGAAATCAAGATTACTTCTTCAGCTTGTTTCAATTTTTTTACTTGAGATAACTTAAGGTCTTTGATTCAAGTGAGACTAAGGTCTTTTTGAACTTTTCATAGATTTTCTTTTCCCACAATTACATATGAAAACAACTTTTAGCATTTTTTAAAGTTTTTAGGGTCACATTCTATTCTCTCTCCCTTACTTTTGATGATGGTAAGCAATCAGATAGAGGTCATACATGTTAAATCATGTAAACATTTCCAATATTAGTCACAAAAATTGAGGCCTCAGAGCTAGATGTTTTAGATAACTAGAACTAGAACAGAGACATGGTGAACAGATAGATATCTGGTCAGGTTAGACTTGAATTGAGAGTGAATGAAAGGGAATAACATATAGTTTTGAAGATATTGTTAAATATCTAAGTAGTTTCTGTTCATACACCCAGAAACAGGAAGTGATGATTGATAGAATCTAGAATTAGGTTACAATGGCAACTGCAATTTCATTGGTTAGAAATTCATTTAGATTAACAAATTTCTCTTTTAAAATGTGAAGTGAAAGCCTTATCCATAAAATGCAAAGCAAGGAATTTTGATTTTTATGGAGAGTCATTAATTAACAAGGAGATAAAAGGAATCCCTCCAGAATTGAAAAAAAACAAAAACCTCATATATTGCAGAGATTTATTTATCGGGTAAAGAAGATTTCTCTTTTAAAGTAAAAATATTTCTCTGAGACAAACCTAACAGATACTTGCATCTTTTTAAAAGAATTTTCTTACTTTTCCCTATATATTTATATTTATGCTTAACATTCATTTAAAAAATTGAGTTTTGAATTCTTTTTCTCCTTTCCCCACCCATTTAAGAGGCAAACAATATGTACATTGTATATGTCCCTATGTCCATATTAGCTATGTTGCAAAAAAGAAGCAAAAATAATAAAGTGAGAAATTATATTTCAATCTTCACTCAGAGTTTATCAGTTTTCTCTCTGGAGATCCTTCATAATTGTCTTGGATCATTATATTGATAAGAGAAACTAAATGTTTCATAGTTGATCATCACTATAATATTGCCATTACTGTGCAAAATATGTTCCTGGTTCTGTCCACTTCACTTTGCATCAGTTCATGTGGGAATTTCCAATTTTTTGCCAACACAAAAAGAACTCATATAAATAATTTTGTATATGTAAGTCCCTTTCTTTTTCTCTTTTCTCCATCACTTAATAGTATTTTATTTTTCTCCAATTAAATGTAAAAATAACATTCAGGATTCACTTTTGTAAGATTTTGAGTTCCAAATTTTTCTCCCTCTTTCCCTCTCCAAGATAGCAAGCAATCTGAAATAGGTTATACATATACAGTCATAGTAATCATATTTCCACATTAGTCATGTTATGAAATCAGAAGAAAAGGGAAAAAAATGAGATAAAACAACAACAACAACAACACACACACACACACACAAGGTAAAAAATAGTATTCTTCAATCTGCATTTAGACTCTAAGGCTCTTTCTCAGCTGGGAATAGTATTTTCCATAATGAGTCTTTTGGAGTTGTCTTGGATCATTTTAGTGCCAAGAAAAGCTAAGTCTATCATGGTTGATCATTGTACAATGTTGTTGTTATTGTGTACAATATACTGGTTCTTCTCAGTTCACTCAACATCAGTTCACGTAAATCTTCTAGGTTTTTTTGAAATCTGTCTTCTCATTATTTCTTATAGCACAATAAAATTCTATTACATTCATATACCACAATTTGTTCAGCCATCCCCTAACTAAAAGCTGCTATGAATATTTTTGTACATGTGGGTCCTTTTTTCCTTTTTAATGATCTCTTTGAGACACATAACTCATAGCAGTATTGTTTGATTGTTTTTGGGCATAGTTCCATAATTGCACTCCAGAATAGTTGGATTTTTTGGATTTACAACCCCACTAACAATGCATTAGTATTCCATCTTTTCCATCATTTATCATTTTCCTTTTCTGTCATATTAGCCAATTTGATAGGTAAAACATGGCATCTTATTGTGAATCAAAATGTCAGAATTTTTGAGCTGGTAGAAACCTTATTTGTCTATTACAATCCTTTTTTTTTTTTTTTTTTTTTTTGCAGATGGGAAAGTTTAGGCCCAGGAAAGCTGGTGAAATGACTTGTACAAGAAGTCTTTTCCATTCTTCCTTAATATTAATGTCTGCCTTTTGAGATTATTTCCCCAATTTATCTTGTTTGTATTCCCTCCTTTAAACAATGAGCTCACGCCCAGAGAAAGAACTCTGGGAGATACTAAAAACCATTATATTGAATTCCCAATCCCTATATTTATGCCCACCTGCATTTTTGTTTTCCTTCACAAGCTAATTCTACAATATTTCAGAGTCTGATTCTTTTTGTACAGCAAAATAACGTTTTGGTCATGTATACTTATTGTGTATCTAATTTATATTTTAATATATTTAACATCTACTGGTCATCCTGCCATCTAGGGGAGGGGGTGGGGGGGTAAGAGGTGAAAAATTGGAACAAGAGGTTTGGCAATTGTTAATGCTGTAAAGTTACCCATGCATATAACCTGTAAATAAAAGGCTATTAAATAAAAATAAAAAAAAAACAGTAAAAAAAAAGAATAAAATAAACAATGAGCTCCTTGGAAGCAGGAACTGTTTTCCCATTCTTTGTATCCCTAACACTTAATACATTTCTTGGCATACACTAAGTACTTAATAAATACTTGTTCATTGGCTGACTAACCCCAGGCTACACAGATAGTCAGTAACAAGGCAAGAATCATACCCTAAGTCTCTCTTCTTTACAATCTTCTAGTTTTTAGATCATGATTCTATCATTCACTGGGTTAGCCATCCCTCCCAGGAGTCTTCTAATTGGCAAGGAATGGAGGAAAGACATGGAAAATAATTCTGAGGTTCAAGAAAAACAACTGGTTTATAAGGTCCCAGGATTAGAAAGTATTGGTGATGATGCATTTTTTTCACTTGTGTGATGGAATAACTTCTTGCTTTTGATTAGGGAGTGAGAAATAAAATAGAGAGTTGACTTGGGAAAAGAAAATAGACAGGAACATGGGCCTATTCCTTCCACCTTCCCACACACACTTTTCCCCTTTGGCCATTTTCTTCATTAACTTCTCTATTCCTGCTCCCAAACAGTTACACATCAGTAAGGACTTATCTAACTGCAGAACAATTGTATAATAATGTCCAGGAATGGGTGTTACAGATTTATCACAGATAGACTGCTATAGAGGGATTAAAAAAAAAAAGCTGAAGATGTAACCTTGCTTTTGTAGGACTGATCACAATGACGCTAAAAAAGGGGGATGAAATGATAAACCTTGGATACCTTTTTGGTGATTTTCCTGATGTGTCAGTGTCTCTACTATTGGTTAGCTCTGCCCCAGTTCATAGTGTTGAAAAGTGAGACACAGAGTTGGCTGGCTTTTTAGTGTGATTTCTGTCTGGTTTTTCTACGCACTGTCCTGTCTCAGGGATGCAAAAACATGCACATGTGCATGCTATATGTGTACAGAAGAGTGGAGAATACCAGAGAATTGCCATGGTGATAGAACCTGGAATTAGGTTACTATGGCAACTAAATTTGTTCAAGCAATGTTATATCATCCAGGTAGGAGCATCGTGTTATGCATAATATTAACTTCCAAAATCATATCTACCATGTTGCTTTTGGGACCAGATGCTTTTAAAATTTTTCTTTCTTGTTCTTTTTTTTTCTTTTTGTCCCTACTCTTGCCTCTTCGGTGATGTGAAGGATATTCTACAATTCCCTCCAGGAAGAAGATGGTCTCCCTGAGGGCTCAAAGTTGCAAAAGATCACCCATTCATTTATTTGTCCATCTATCTACTAAGGTATACCTCACAGAAGAGGATATCCTGATTTGTGCCTAGTTTAGGTCTTTCCTTGGAAATCTGCCATAGGGAATAGGCTAGCCCTGTATTAGCTGAGGCAAGAAAGTTGAACTATTACAGGCACTGGAACTAGGGAGCTACTTTTTTGTTTTCTCTGGTCATAATAGCTGTAAACCATGTTCTACATTGTTTAAGAACCTTCCTGCAAAGTTTACATCATACACATTCATGCTTCCTCCAGCTTTCCTTCAATGGTTTTGCTCACCTATTTATATTCTTTCCCTTTACCCCTAGTTTGTAACTCAGGATACTTGTCCATTTCAACTGTAGCAATACCTATACATTAATTATATCAACTCTTTTTCATAAGAATGAACTGAGGTATATAGAGTTTGGGCATCATTACCCATATTACATATGAGGAAACTGAGGAAGAGACATATGATTATAGAGTACAACTATCATGTTTTCCCACAAATCCTCTGTGGATTTCTTTATCAGAAAAATTGTTCTGACTCAGTAGAGGAGCTTAAAAATAATACTCAGTCTTCTAGATACAAGGACTGGTATCTTCCAGTTTTCCCCACATTCTTTGTCTAGCTCTAACCTGACGTGTTCCAACAATAGGTATTCAAATCAATGATAATATAAGTAAAAGAGCATCATCATCATCAAAATCATCATTAATCACTAGTGCTTAATATAACACTATTGTGTTCCAGGCATTTACTAAGTGCTTTCCAAATATTATCTCACCTATGTCACAACCTTATCATGTAAGTGCTAGTAATGTTCTCATTTTGTAGTTGAGTAAAACAAGGCAAACAGAGTCCATCTTTTGTGAACTTTGGGAATATAATTGGGTTGAATGCTGATCTTTTCTGTTGGCTGAGAATGAATCTGAAATTGGAAGAATGGATCTTTGATGTTAAGTATGGAGACATATACCTATAATTCCTAAAGAGGGATAAGTGGCGAACATAGGAAATGGAACAGGTAATTCAATAGTGGGATAAGTCCTGGCAGTGACTGTAGCCTGGGTGACACAGGTGTAATTGTATTGTATGTGTATGTGTGAATATGTATATATGTATTTACACAGATATACATTCACATATATATGTATGTACACACATATATGTGTGAATATATATGTGTGTGTTTATGTAACATATATTTTTTCAGACAAAAACACCTATGTGCCTAAATTCAGCTAGTGTTCTGGAGTGGGTATCATTTTTAGGAGTGAGACCATCATCTCAAGACTGGAGAGGATCATGTATCCTGCTAAGTCTGGAAAATTCTAGTTAATATTTAAATTAGAAAACATAGATGCCCTTTAGAATGGGAAGGGTAGATTCCTTCTGCATATATTATTTTACTCTAGTGTATTATTTCTGAAGTTGTGTGTTCTCTGTTTACTTATAAGTCTTAGAAAAATATTTTCTGATAGTCTGGATTATATGAAGATTCATGAAGGAAGGGGAAAAAAAGGAAATGTATACTAATAAGGTACTCTTGTAAATTCTGAAAGGAAAATGGATATTGGAGTTCAATAATGTCTGAATGTCTCCTAAATCCAAGGAGTCAAACTAACTTAGGAACCAAAAGTGTTGCTATTTGGGTTTCAGTAATCAATAAAGGTTTAGTAAACAATGAAAAAGGCTTACATCTCTATATTGATTCCAAGTGGATGACTTAGGACCCTTCAAGCTGATTTTGAGTCATCATGGACCAACACTTGGGGCTGTATTCTTTCCTTTTTACAAAAACTGAATTTCAGCAATAATATTTATTTCCATCTAACTCTCCTCTTTTCTATACAAAAACTCAGGTTATGTTTATAGAAAGGCCATTTCACATATACATACCTAGAACTTCACACCAAATAGTATATGAAGATGCTCAAAAGGTATGAAATACAGGGTATGAACACTCTGGAGAATATTGAAACATCCAGAAAATTGGACGGGATTCCATAAGCTAACAATTCAGCAGATATTTATCAAGTGCTTACTATGTTCAAAACATGTTTCTAGTCATATAGATGTGATTACAAAAATGAAATAATCCCTGTTTTGAAGTTGCATACAATCTAGTAGAGTCCCTCTAGATCTGCCTATGATTTGTTGTGTGACCTTGGACAAGTGATAGGATCATAAGAATATAGATTTGAAGCAGAAAGAGTTCTCAAATATCATTAAATCTAAGCCATTACATTTAGAGAATGGAAACTGTAGCAACATCCCATGGTCATAGAACTCAGAGATGAAGTGAGATTTAGATCCAGGTCTTCATGACCCTAACTTCAGTATTTTATTCACTACAACATCTTGCTGTCATTTGGGGGTTTTCTGGATCTGTAAAATATAGAGAGGTGAATTAGAAAATCATTTAAGGCTCTTTCCAACTCTGACATTCTAAGATTCTTTCCTCCTTCACATTCAGAGGCAGTCCTGTTCTCTTTCCAGGTTCAGTTTGGGAGCTCTCCCTGGTGCTGAACACAGAGTCATTTGGGTTTCAGAGCTGTGTTTCTTTCTTTCTTTTTTAATTATAGCTTTTTATTTACAAGATATATGCATGAGTAATTTTTCAGCATTGATCCTTGCAAAACCTTCTGTTCCAATTTTTCCCTCCTTCCCCCCGCCTCCTCCCCCAGATGGCAGGTAGACCAATATATGTTAAATATGTCAAAGTATATGTTAAATACAATATAGGTATACATATCCATAGTTATTTTGCTGCACAAGAAGAATCGGACTTTGAAATAATGTAAAATTAACCTGAGAAGGAAATAAAAAATGGAAGCAGACAAAAACAGAGAGATTGGAACTGCTATATAGTGGTTCGCACTCATTTCCCAGAGTTCTTTCGCTGGGTGTAGCTGGTTCAATTCATTACTGCTCTATTGGAACTGATTTGGTTCATCTCATTGCTGAAGATGACCAGGTCCATCAGAATTGATCATTATATAGTATTGTTGTTGAAGTATATAATGATCTCCTGGTCCTGCTCATTTCACTCAGCATCAGTTATTGTAAGTCTCTCCTGCCTCTCTGAAATCCTCCCATTGGTCATTTCTTACAGAACAATAATATTCCATAATATTCATATACCACAATTTATTCAGCCATTCTCCAATTGATGGGTATCCACTCAATTTCCAGTTTCTAGCCACTACAAAGAGGACTGTTACAAACATTCGTGCACATACAGGTCCCTTTCCCTTCTTTAAGATCTCTTTGGGATATAAGCCCAGTAGTAACACTGCAGAGCTGTGTTTCAATTCCCAAAGGTGCCTGTGGCTAATCTAACTCACTCTAAATATCTACAGAGTGACCCTCCCCTATAGACTGTGTTACGGCCAGGAGGAGAATCCTTGTGGATATGGGATGGGGAGATACCAGAAGATTAACAAGGGGATTTACTTGAACCCTGAGTAGGGAAGACTGGACAATTCTTGTTCTACTCAGATGTTTCATAGTTATCATTGGAAGCAAAGTTTTCCATTAAGGGGTTATTGTAGGTGGATGACAAGTTGAATTCCCTTATAAGGAACACAAATTCTTTTGTCTGAAGGAAAATATAGCTAGGCAGTAAATGGATGGGGAATTAGAATTTTCTTGCATGACAGCTGAACACTGCAGACAATTAGTGCTTGTTATGAAATATGTCAAAACTCTATCATCCACCTACATGTTTGCTCATCTTCCTAGGCTAAGCTTCCCTCCCTGGCAAATTGTGATTAAATGCAGGGGGAATTAACTATAAGAAGACTCAAAAGGAAACTAAATGAACTAGTCAAAAAAGATAGTGATCCTTTCTAAGTCATTTTGTGTTTTTCTCTTTTTAACACTCCCACTGTGCACCTGTTATTGTTCTATTCACCAAGGCACTGAGTACCATCTCTGGTTATATCTGTTAAAATTCTGGGAGATGCTTAAGATGCAGGCAGGCTTGCCTGAATCCTAGGTTTGGAGTCAAATAATTATAATGCAAGAAGGTCCTGCTCCCCTGTTGCAACATCAGAAGGAGGAATCTTCTTCTCTTTAGTCTATCTTCATTGCCATCTTACTTGCTTGACTGATATTACTTTGACCATCAACAAAACTCACATTCAGGAAAGGGACCAAAGTTTCTAATTCCTTTGTGTTCTACTACAATGCCTATCACAGGGTTTGGTATATAAAGATGTTCATAAATATGGGTTGACAGGGATGATGGTCATTTTAATAGTTATTCTGAGGATACAAATGTGTGTGTTGGAACAAAATAGTAAGATACATTACACTTATATGGTACTTTATGGTGCATAAGGAATGAGGCATTTGGTTATATTGTCTTAGTATAAATATTATTTATACTAAGGATATTAATATTCCTCTCTCTCTCTCTCTCTCTCTCTCTCTCTCTCTCTCTCTCATATAAAGAGGAGATTAAGGTTCTAAGAAGTTGAGCAACTTGATCAATGTCACACAGTCCATAGTTGTTGCAGGCAGAACTTAAACCCAAGCCCTTTGAATCTAAAGTCCAACTACACTGTGTAGTGTGTAAGATATTGCCTCTTTTGTGGAAAGTGTCATCTTTATATAGTTTGCTTCTATGATATATATCAGGATGTTTAGGAAAAGGAATCAGGCATAGATCATGGAACTGACACCAGAGGACAGAATCCCCATTAATGCTTCTATTCTAGGAATCCATCTCCTCTTGAATATTCAAAATTTTAGAATGAAATTAAGATAGAATTCCATTCAAAACAATAATTTCTTTCTCTTCCTCCTCTTCTTTTTCTTTCTCTTTCACTTCATCTTCTAATTATCATTGTTATTAATAGAATGATTATAAATCATAATATATTTATGTGTTTCTTTAAAGTTGTCAAAGTGTTTCCTCCATAACAATTCTTATAAAGTGGATTGTGTAAATATTATAGAATTATTTTACTAGTTGCTTGAGAAAATATTAAACAGATAACAGTGATCAATGAAAAAGAAGGTTTCAAAAGCATTTCAGAATAAGTCCAAACAAATCTAAAACAAAGAAGGATCTGGTATATTCAGTTCAAAGCCTGAGTTTTTTTCCTAAATGGCATCTGTATTCAACAATTACATAGATATTTTAAACTATGGACTGCCCTCTTTTATGTGAAATTTGTACAGAATTTTCAATTTACAGAATGGATAAAGCAGCACATTATTTCATTATACAAAACATAATTACCAGATCTTACCACACTGTCATGTTGGAGAACATAATGTGTAATACAGCAATCACAGTATTTTTAGATTTTATAATTACTAAACAAAAGGAAAAGGTAAGAAAGCAAATTCTAGCAACTGAGAGTGTAGCTTCAGGAGATTCCTCATGTATAGAAAAAATTTCTATGGTACAGGGAAGGAGAGGACATAGAATCTGGGAGTTGGAAAATTTTATGGCAGTGAGAACCACAAGATAGGAAAAGTGTTTAAAATACTAGAAAATCACTACCTTTTAGAATGCCTACTGTGTTCCAGTCACCATGTTAAGTGCTTAAAAAATCACCAAGTATTATTTTATTTTATTTTTACAATAACACTGCTAACTAGGTGCTATTATTACCCCATTTTACAATTGAGGAAACTGAGGCAAATGGTTTTTTTTAAAGTGCCTTAAGTTCATAAAAGAATAAATGTCTGGGACTAGATTTGAACTCAAATCTTCCTAACTCCTACTCTATCCTGCTCTATCCTTGTTGCCCCTAGCTGCCTCCTAATATCACTATTGTAACAAATTTTTCACAAAAAGTTTTCAATTCATTTATCAAACATTTATTTAGTAATGCTTACTATGTGTTAGAAATTGTGCTAAATTTAAATAGTCCCTGACCTCAAGAAGTTTCTATCAACTGGGAAAAACAACACAATGTATAGGCATGTAGAAAATGTCTGGGAATAGAGCACCAGCACTAGCAATTGGAAGGATTAAGGAGTATTTTATGTAGAAAGTGGCATACAAGTTGAACCTTGAGGAAACTGGATATTCTAAAAAGCACAGGTGAAGGAATACATTATGTGCATGGGGGACAGATGATGCAAAGATAAGAGAGGGAATGTCCTATTTGAGAATAATAGAGACAATTTGACTAGACCATGAAATGTATGAAGGGAATTAATGTATAATAGAGCTGGCAAAATCATATCGGGCAAGCTTGTAAGGGCTTTACATGCTCAGCAGAAGAGTTTAAATTTGTTCCTATAGGTAGTGAGGAGTAACTAGAACTTATTGAGGGAGTGACTTGAAATTTAAGAAAATCACTTTGAGTTTTGTCAAAGATGGGTTGGAAAGAAGGGGAGAATAATTAGACAATAGCAATAGTCCAAATGAGAGGAGATGAAGACCTGAACAAAAGTGGTGTTTGTGATGGGTAGGATCAGGGGGGCAAATGTGAGAGATGGTATGGAGGTAGACGACAAGATTCGGTCACTAATTTGATATGTGGAGTGAGAGTGAAAGATTAAGGACGGCTCTGAGATTGTAAATCTGGATGACTGAAATAATACTAGTGCCCTTGAAAGAAACAGAGAAGTTTAGGAGAGGGGCAGGTTCAGGGAGAAAGATGAACTCTATTTTGGTGATGTTGAGTTTGAGATGCCTATGACACAAACAATTGGAAATGTACAATTAGCAGTTCATTATGTGGGACTGGAGTTCAGGAGACTAGAGCTGGAATTATAAATCTGTGAGTTACCTGCATAAATCATAAAGTAAGAGAGCAAAGACAGAAAAGACAGAACCTTTTTGTAACTTAGTTGATGGGGAGGGAGAGTAATATTGTCCCTCATTGAAACAAATCTCCAATTTGATAAGAAAAATCTATAGTAAAATAAGATTCATTTTACAGCTGAATAGTTTGAGTCAACTCTATTCTGTAAAGTGAGGAATACCCACATGAGAGAACCAATTATTAAATGGGTCACCTCCTGAAGCTGGCTAATGCTTTATTTTTTCTAGAACTCACATTGCTAAGCCCAGGTGAGATACAGTAGAACCTTTCCTTTGCTCCTGGGACAGGATAAAAACTTGTTTCTTTTACTAAGTTTATAAAATAAACAGAAATACTGTTAGTTTCCCTAGAGACACAGCATGATTTGATCTTTGTTACCTGAAAAACTGCTAATGGTTCTTCAGGACTGCCTGACTGAGTGAAACAAAACAGAAAGATAGGAGGAAAAGATAACAGCTTCTTCTGTTCCTTTTCCTTTTGCCTCTCCTCTTATTCCTTCTTCTAGAAAGACCATTTTAGTCATAAGACCTGGATTCATATCTGAACTTGGCTATTTAAAACCGTTGTGACCATCTTCAGGCCTCTCCCTTGTCTTCTGTGAGTCTGATATTCCATATCTTTAAAATGAGGGCATGTGAATCTTCCTGTTAAGATGTTAATAGAAAATATCATGGAGAAGCTAAGACATAGCTTCCACATAAAACCCAGGAAATGTCTGGAAATAACCCCCAGACAGAGTTTTCATAAAAATAAACAGAGAAATAAAAGTAAGTTCTCTATCTAGTCTGGAATTGCAGATGGCCAGAAATGGGCGGAGACTAAAGGAGGGCCATACCAAGGAAATCAGATTTATCTTCTGTAATCTGTTGTAATTTTTAGATGGAAAATATTCTGATGTGGATGTGTGGAGAGAGATGTGGAAAGAAGGGAGATAAGGCAGTGTGGGCTCTAGTTAAAAAGCATGAAACCAAATCTCAGTCCTGATTTGTCTGAATAAAAGTGGCAAATAGAATCAACTACCCTAGCTCATTATGCAAAGTGACAGGTTTATGCATTCCTTGGATCACTAGGAGCCATGGCAGGAGGTGAGAACATCTTAGATCCAAGACAAATGTGTTATGAGGACTTGCAAGAGTCCCAAGATTAGTATGATGTCCAACATCTGACAAGAACCTGTCAGACTTACAACAGAATATGGAACCAAATGTGCAAGGAGGAGACAGAAAGTGGCAGAGACCAGAACTCGGAGTGGACCACCAGATAACAGAAGGAACAGAGACTGAGATACAGGGTCTCATCCATCCAAAATAGCAGGGGCAGTAACATCCAAAATATCTAAAGGAGAAAACCAAACAGGGATAACCCAAGCATGTAAAGTTAGTGGAAGTGGCTAGTCTCAGCACAAAGTCCCATTAAAGGATTGAGACTAAAAACCTAAATAAAAAAAAAAAAAAAAACAACACAGTGAAACGATAAAAATACTTTAACTAAAAGGTAAAGTCCCAAGGAAAGAATAACTTCATAGAAATTATAAGCACAGTCTCAGAACAAAAAAATGGTTTGGCCACAAGGACTAGAAGAATACCTAAGAAATGATGCAAAAAAAAAAAAAAATGAAAGTAAGGTTCTAAAAGAAAAAATCCAAGGAGAATAGATTAGAAAAAAGTAAGAAAATCTTGTCAAGTTAGCTGAAACCTTGAAATGCAGGATAATACAAACAGAATTCAATGACTCCACAAAGAAACAAGAAATATTATAATAAAATAAAGATGTTTTTAAAATAGAGGAAAATGTAAGATATTATTAAAAACAACCTGGAAAGTAGACTGAGCAGAAAGAAATCAAGAATCATTAGGCTCCCTGAAAGCCATGAACAAGTCAAAAATTTGGATTCCATAGTTCAAGAAATCATAGAAATACACTGCAATTTTACTAAAAACAGAATCTATGGGCAACTAAGTGATGCAGTGAATAGAGTACCAACCCTGAAGTACCAGGACCTGAGTTCAAATCTGACCTCAGACACTTAATACTTCTTAGCTGTGTGGCCCTGGGCAAGTCACTTAACCCCATTTGCCTCAGCAAAACAAACAAAAAACCCCCAGAATCTATTCATTTTCTGAAAGAAACTTCAAACTGAAAATCAGGAATAGACATTCCAAATCTAGATCTTCTGGGACAAAGAAAAAAAATATTATTAGCAACCAGAAAGATAAGTACCAAGGAACCACAGTCAGGATCACACAAGACTACATAGCTACTAAAATAAAGGAGAAAAAATTTAAGAAGATGATATTCATTTTGGGGGAAAATTGTTTTTAGTTCCAAATTCTCTCCTTCCCTCCTTCCTGCCCCACCCATTATAAAGGCAAGAAGTACAACATCCATTATACGTATGAAATCATGCAAAACATATTGCCAAATTAGACATATTGCAAAAAGAAGTGATAAAAATAAAAAGGAAAAAAAAAAGATATTACAATCTGCACTCAGAGTCCATTGTTTTCTGTAGCACCGGGGACAATCTCCAGTAGTTCTGATCTATTTATGGCCACTGGACCCAGATGGCTCTGGAGGGGAAAGTTAGGCAGGTGACCTTATATAGCCCTCCATCACTTAAATCCAATTCACTTGACATCATGGGTATCTTTAAGAAAGAGGGATAAAGAACAACAACAGACTACTTAGTAAAAGTTAACAAAACAAATCTTTGAAAAAGATTCTGGTGGGTATTAGGTCTGAACCAATATCTCATTTTACATATAGAGATAAGCTTCAAATAACTATTAAATCCAGATAAAAAGATCATGTAATGAACAAATTAACACCAATAGGAAAGGAACAAATTACACCAGTGTTTTTTTCACAATTATGAATGGGGAAGGAATTTTTAACCAAACAAGGGACAGAAGATGCACAATTTTGATTCACAAAATTGAAATATTTTTGCATGAGCAAAGTCAATTCCAGTTAGAATTATAAGAGGAATAGTTAACTGGAAAAAGTATTTGCAGCAAATTTCTCTGATAAAAGTCTAATATCTAAGATCTATAGGGAATTGATATAAAATCAAAACAAAAGTCATTCCATAATATATAAAAATGGTTAAAGAATACAGACAAGCAGCCCTCAAAATAAGAAAGATAAATTATCAATAAATACATGAAAAAATTATCAGAATAATGAATAATATTAGAAAAATACAAATTAACCCCTGAGATTCTACTTCTATTATATTAGCAAAGATGGCAATTAAAAAAGGAAAATGGCAATTGTTGGAGGGATTATGGGAGGATAGGCACACTAATGCACAGTTAATGGAATTGTGAATTGATTCAAACTATTTGAACTCTACTTAAAGATAACTAAATTATGCATACTATTTGACCTAGAAATATTACTATTATGTGTATAAAACAAAATATCAAAGTGAGAAGAAGAGAAAACCCATGAACAAACAATTTACAGAATTAGTTTTTGCAATGGCAAAGGCCTGAAGCAAGCTGGGTCTGCAGTGTTAAGTAATAAATGAGCAAATTATGTCATATCATTTGTGTTTTAAGAAATGATGAGAGGGAAAGATTCAGAGAACCTAAGGCGGAAATTATGTGAATTGAGGTAGAATGAAATAAAAAGAACCAACAGAACAATCTGAATGGCAGTAATATTATAGAGAACTGGAAATATTTAAGAGTAAGATCAATATGATTGTTTGGACTCCAAAAGACCTCTGAGTCCATATATCTTCACCTCTTGGTGTACTAGAGATTGAAGGGAGACATGCATATTTAGACACAGACAATATGTGGATTTATTTTGTTTGACAATACTTAGTTATTTTAAGGGAGAGCTTTCCTTTTTTTGTTTTTGTTTGGTAGAGAATAGTTAAGGGTGAGTAGAGGCGGGTTAGGGATAGTGATGCCAGTGATTAGATCCAAGACAAATGTGTTATGAGGACTTGCAAGAGTCCCAAGATTAGTAGATGTCCAACATCTGACAAGAACCTGTCAGACTTACAACAGAACATGGAACCAAATGTGCAAGGAGGAGACAGAAAGTGGCAGAGACCAGAACTTGGAGTGGACCACCAGATAACAGAAGGAACAGAGACTGAGATACAGGGTCTCATCCATCCAGAATAGCAGAGGCTATTCTCTGCCTAGAAGGAAGAAAGTTAATGAATCATTAAGAAAAATAAATAAGATATCAGAAAGAAATTTGTAAGGGGATATGGATTCAGAGGTATGGTGGAATTAACCCATTAAATTCAAAATATACAAAATAAAATATACAAAGTAGTGAATAGTTGAGCTTTCACATTGTCTTTTTTGTATTTATTACATGAGGAAATGTTCATATTTTCTGGTGTTTGTGAAATTTATATTAATCATTTTTAAATCAAGACGTTGAAAATATTCATAGCAACACTCTTTATGGTAGAAAACAACTGAAAACAAAATTCATGCAACAATTTAGGGAATTATTCAAGAAGCTATGGTATATTAATGAAATAAAATAGTAAGAAATGACCAACATGAGCTCATATAGTGTAGCACATATAAAGGTTCTAAGATTAGTCTCTCATCCTCAAATCTATTGGTAGTCTGGGTCCTCAGAGAAAATTTACTTCTCCCTTTCATAAACCTTCTAGGAGTACTTGTGTACTGCTCTTATTCTTGAACTTCCATCTGTTGTATTTCTTCCAATATCATCTAGTAATTGATTAGCACATCCAATATAGGAATTATTTTATTGTGGTTTGCTTTATTACACTTTGTAGATATTGTAATTTTTTTATGGTTTGTAGCAACCCTGTGTCTATTTTTTTAAATTTTATTAAAAAATGGAATAGAAAAAATAAAACAAGGAAAATAAAACAAAACAGAACATTGTTATATGCTCAGTAGAACACTAGAGACAATTCAAAATATATAACAATAAATTACCAGTTCAAGAAAGGATATATAATAATAGAAAAAATTATATCCATGAGTGACCATCTTTTCTTTGCTTTTTTGTAGGTTGCTCTTTTCTTTACTACTGTACAGTTTTAAAAACTTTATTCCTTTTACTCCTTTTCATCCTCCTGACCCCTAAGCAATCTATAGTTAAACACATATATGTATGTAGGTATATAAATATATACATGTGTGCCTTCATCCACACACACACACACACATATATATATATACACATTCACACCCATCCACAGACCCACTCACATATCCATATATCCATATATACATACACACATAGAGCAACATGCATACATATCTACATATACTCAGACACACATACATATATACACACACTCCATATGTAAACATGCATCTAAAATAATATTAGTATGGCTGACATATAATGTAGATTTCTCCCTTGATTGAATCTTTAAGTTTGACTTTGTCTAACATCAATAATTACTAGCTGTATTTTTTTCTAATAAATTCTACTCTTAATCATTGTGGTGTTTGTGTATATCTCTTCTTTCCTATCGCTGCTAACTTTTCTGCTTTAATTCTGCTCCTTAACTTGCCTTACTATTACTTAACCTCCCCCCACATATGGATTCCTCCTTTGTCTTCTTGCCCCTCTGTCCATTTCTCCCTCTTATTTTTTAAATCAAATTTGGAAGGTACTGTACTCTTCCTGGCATATATGTAATGTTGCTTATTTAATACATTCCTGATTAGCCATTCTCCAATTGATAAATGGTCAAAGGATATGAACAGACAATTTTCAGATGATGAAATTGAAACTATTTCTATCCATATGAAAAGATGCTCCAAATTATTATTAATTAGATAAATGCAAATTAAGACAACTCTGAGATACCACTACACACCTGACAGATTGGCTAAGATGACAGGAAAAAATAATGACGAATGTTGGAGGGGATGCAGGAAAACTGGGACACTGATACATTATTGGTGGAGTTGTGAATGGATCCAACCATTCTGGAGAGCAATCTGGAATTATGCCCAAAAAATTATCAAACTGTGCATACCCTTTGACCCAGCAGTGCTACTATTGGGCTTATATCCCAAGGAGATACTAAAGAAGGGAAAGGGACCTGTATGTGCCAAAATGTTTGTGGCAGTTCTGTTTGTAGTGGCTAGAAACTGGAAAACAAATAGATGCCCATCAATTGGAGAATGGTTGGGTAAATTGTGGTACATGAATGTTATGGAATATTATTGTTCTATAAAAAATGACCAGCAGGATGAATACAGAGAGGCTTGGAGAGAATTACATGAACTGATGCTAAGTGAAATGAGCAGAACCAGGAGATCATTATATACGTCAACAACGATACTCTATGAGGATGTATTCTGATGGAAGTGGATTTCTTTGACAAAGAGAAAATCTAAGTCAGTTTCAATTGATCAACGATGGACAGAAGCAGCTACACCCAAAGAAAAAAATACTGGGAAATGAATGTAAACTGTTTGCATTTTTGTTTTTCTTCCCGGGTTATTTTTACCTTCTGAATCTAATTCTCCCTGTGCAACAAGAGAACTGTTCGGTTCTGCACACATATATTGTATCTAGGATATACTGTGACATATTTAACATATATAAGACTGCTTGCCATCTAGGGGAGGGGGTGGAGGGAGGGAAAAAGTCAGAACAGAAATGAGTGCAAGGGATAATGTTGTAAATTACCCAGGCATGGGCTCTGTCAATAAAAAGTTATAATTATTAAAAAAAAATACATTCCTGATTTTGAGTAGATTTTCAGAACTGTAAGCTCTCCTCCCCCTCTAATGCCTCTGTGTCTATTCTTCCACTATATCTCATTTGTATAAAATAATCACTATTTTCTAGGCAGCTTTTTAGAGTTAGATCATACTCAATTCTATCCCACTATTTTCGAGCTACCCAATTACTGGTGTCAATCTTAAACATATGTTATACATTTCCACATTAAATAAACATAAACAATTTGTCCATGTTAAGTTCCTTGAAATCAATCTTTGGTATTGGCTCAAAGTTTTCTATTGAGTTTGAGTTTGGTTGAAAGAAAATTCTGAAAATCTGCAAGTTTGTTGAATGTCTATTTTTTTTCATTCAATATTATGGATAATTTTGCTGGACATGATAATTTTGGTGACAGACCTAGTTCTTTTGATTGCCAAAATATATGATCCCAAGACTTGTGGATCTTTTATTGTGGCTGATGATAACTCCTGTACAATTTTAATTGTAGTCTTTTTTACTTCAGTGTCCTGTTCTGAAGATGAATCATGGACTTTCCTATTTCTATAGTAAGTTTCTTGTCATTAATTTTTTTCCAAAAAAAATGAGAAGTATTAGCGTAATCATCTTTAATTATGGGGTGGAAGGATGGATGGTGCTTCTAGCATCACTTCAGTTCTCCCTTCTGACTTGGAATTCCAAATCAAAAGCTCCATTCTCCTGCAAGTGCCAGGCCCTCTGCCTCTGCCCTCATGGATATGCTGGCTTCTCCCCACCCATGGCCCTATCTCTGCAGCATAGCTGGGCCTGGTGTTTCTAATCAGCCGATGTTCCCTTAGTAATCCCAGACTCAGACCCATGACTCTGAATAGGAGCTCAGGAGGTGAAAGTTTCTATGGTTCCCTATAAGGCTCCAGTCAAACTCAGCTAAGCCCAGGGGTCCCCACTTGGTGTAATCGGAAACTAGTCTGGAAGTGTTGGAACTTCACACTGACTAATCGCTTGCCTAGAGAAAGACTCTTGGATTTTCTTGGGCTGTACCAGGAGAACTCTTTTCTTTTCCAAGTCTTAAACTTGATTTTTCATCAATCCATATTCATTCTGAGGGGCAAATTTGTTCTATTTGTGAGGGAGAGCATGAAATTTACTGATCTGCTCCACCATCTTCCCAGAATCCTCAACATTTTCAAATCTATTGATGCCATTTTTTCTTTTTCTTTTCTTTCTTTTTTTTTTTAAGTTTTTATTTTCAAAACATACGCACGGATAATTTTTCAACACTGACCCTTGCAAAACCTTGTGTTTCAGATTTTCCCCTCTTTCCCCCATCCCCTCCCCTAGATGGCAAGCAATCCAATATATGTTATACATGTTAAAAATATATGTTAAATCAAATATGTGTAAACATATTTATATAATTCTCTTGTTGCACAAGAAAAATCTGACCAAAAAGGTAAGTAAATGAGAAAAAAAACAAAATGCAATCCAATATATGTTAAATATGGTAAAAAAAAATGTTAAATCCAATATATGTATACAATTATCTTGTTGCACAAGAAAACTCAAATCAAAAAGGAAAAAAATGAGAAAAAATAAACGCAAGCAAACAACAACAAAAAAGTGAAAATGCTATGTTGTGATCCACACTCAGTTCCCAGTCCTCTCTCTGGGTGTAGATGGCTCTCTTCATCACAAGATCATTGGAATTGGACTCAATCATCTCATTGTTGAAAAGAGTCATGTCCATCAGAATTGATCTTTATAAAATATTGTTGTTTCCATGCACAATGATCTCCTGGTTCTGTTCATTTCACTTAGTATCAGTTCGTGTAAGTCTCTCCAGGCCTTTCTGAAATCATCCTGCTGATCGTTTCTTACAGAACAATAATATTCCATAATATTAATATACCACAGTTTATTCAGCCACTCTCCAATTGATTGGCACCCACTCCGTTTCCAGTTTCTAGTCACTACTAAAAGGGCTGAACAAACATTGTTGCACATGTGGGTCCCTTTCCCTCTTTTAAGATCTCTTTGGGATATAAGCTCAGCAGAAACACTGCTGCGTCAAAGGATGTGCACAGTTTTATTATGGCCCTTTGAACATAGTTCCAAATTGCTTTCTAGAATGGCTGGATCACAATTCTACCAACAATGCATCAGTGTCCCAGTTTTCCTACCTCCCCTCCAACATTTATCATTATCTTTTTCAGTCATCTTAGCCAATCTGAGAGATCTGGAGTGGTACCTCACAGTTGTCTTAATTTGCTTTTCTCTGATCAATAGCATTTAGAGCGTCTTTTCATATGACTAGAAATGATTTTAATTTCTTCATCTGAAAACTGTCTGTTCATTTCCTTGACTATCAATTGGAGAATGGCTTGAGGAATGTACCTTTTTTTAAAGAAAATACTATTGCACACTTTATAGACTACATTATAGTATAAACATAACTTTTATTTGCACTGGGAAATCATAAATTCATGTGACTCACTTTATTGAGGTGGTCTGGAACTGAATCAGCAATATCTCCAAAGTATGCCTATATAATTTTAACTAATTGATATAGTCTCAATGTCACTGATAAACAATTAATATGAATTAACTTTTACAAAGGGGTTATTTACTGAGACAATACTACTAGAATCAATGTATGAAAACATTTCACTTTTGCCCTCCTTACCCCTGAGCCAGGGAACACATTCTTCTGTCTTCAGATCCTGAGGGGAGGAATAAAACTTAAAGAGATAACTACAAAACATTTCTCCCACTGAGTTCACTTCTGGATGTAGCATAACTTATGGATGAGTCCATTATCTTCTGTGTCAATAAAATACTGAGTTGGGTCAAACCAGTCAATCACTGTCTCCTCAGCAGGTTCAGTTGGTGAGTTGACTTACAGCTGGTCTGGTCACACAGGTCATTCCTCAAGAACGGCTGCTCACCAGGCTTGCCTGGAACACCTAGCAGCTCCAGTTTCTGTGGAGGACCATAGAAGGCTCTACTGATCTTTTGAAGCTCACAGTCTTCTAGTCTTGTCTATTCTGTTTCAGATATTCCACTTAATATCTGAAAAGGAATATAGAGGCAAAATAACTATGTCATATATTCAGTCACATGGTGATCCAAGTGAGAAGATAAGACAGTTGGTAGCAGTTCCTACTACTTTTCTCACCGCTTGGAGGCTCACAACATTTATTTCTTGCTCACCACTAGGGAAAAGGGTAGTCAACTTTTTCCATTGAGTTTTTTATATGCCAAACACACAGTAGTCAACTAAGGTTTTTCTCTAGTGCACAGTGAGAAAGAAGCACAAAGTATTGGATTGTGCTCTGAAGTAAAGAGTAGAGTCCTTCATTTTGGATCATCATGAAATTCTATAACTGGCCTCCATAAACTTCCTTGTAGCTTGGCACCAGGAATATAGCACCAGAATTGTGTATGCTTAAAAGACTGGACCTCTTTATTGATCAGTTTCTTATTACAGTAGAAATCTGGGGAAGATCTATATGAACTTATATGGAATGAAATAAACAAAACTTTAAAAATTACTAAATTACTAAAAATACAATTACTACAATGATGAAAATGAAAAAAACAAACAAACAAACAAACCAGTAACAGGAAACCAATTTAAGTGACTAAAAGCCAATAATTGTTCAGGAGAATAGATGATGAATTGTATCTCATTTATCTTCCTACCTCTCTACTCCATTACCATTAAGAAAGGTGGAAATATATTTTCAAATAAGGAAATATATATTGGGCATTTTTGATTAATTATTTTTCTTTGTTACAAGGGAAGGTTCAGTTCTCTGGGTGGGAATAGGGTGGGAGAGGATGCATATAATTGGAAATAGTTTTAATATAAAAACAAAATGCATCAGTAGGAATTTTTTTAAAATAAAAAATGAGAGAATTGGATTAGATGATACATAATGTTCTTTTTAAGCTCCATCCTAGAAACAGAACATTATCTCCTGGGGTGGGTGTATTTGGCTCAGTGGGACTTGCCTTTGAGCTAGAGGTATCAATCTGGTTGTCTTTCTTTCATCTCATATGCAAAGAAGGAGCCATCCAGAATTCTCCAGACAGCTGCCTGAATCTCAAAAATCTTGTGAAGATTGACTAGGACCCATAAGCCTATGTCAGTGAAATCCTTCATTTTCCTGCCCTGCCTCCTCCCAAGTTCCCATATCTGAGTTTAAACCTACTTTCCCTAGGAAGCAAGGCTCCCAAGGATGAAAAGACAACCTTCTGATGTCAATAATTTTGATAGCTATCACTACCATTAACATTATATAACTATTAACATACTATCCCGAATTTGCATATCTTTATTTCTTCCAAAGCCCTTTTCCATTTATTTAGTTTCATGAAAACTTTGAAAGATAGGATGGAAAGCTTTACTTTGAAGCCAGGGGAAAGTGGGTCTAGAAAGATCAGATGACTTGACCAAAGTCACACAGCAATTTCCTGTCTGAACTCTGGGCTCTTTTTTCTTTGGTAATTCCAGTGACCCATGAAGAGTGATTCTTTTTTAAAATCTCCTATATCTAACTGTAGAATAATCCATGGTGTCCTGGGGAGAGTCAACTTCTCACTTTTTACTATTTTTATTTCCCTGGAGGGAATCCTACTGGAAAAACCCTTACACCTGAGAAGAGTAAAACTTAAATCTTTGGTACTGACTCCAGGAGACCATGACGAGCTGACCTCTAACTTTCCTCCTAACTCTTAGACTACAAATCTATGCTTCATCAGGCACTCAGGTTCCTACTCTTCCCATTTCCCTAAAGCTTGCACATAACACAAAACATCCTCCCACTGGGCCTCATTCTTCCTCCACCCCCAATGTCTGCCACTCCTGGCTCCTGCAGTTGTGCCTCCCAGAAGATTTTTTGGTAATTGTTGCCATGGAGACTGTCTTGAGTTATTGTACAAATGTGTTTCATCTCCCTCCTTATTTAGTGTTCAACATGGATGTGGGTTTTGCAGGGAAATTAGAACTCCTTCGCTGCCACTCCCTACTTCCCAGTGCAGATCACCTGGCCAACTGCCCTGCTGAATGACTGTCCTCCCATAACAGATGAAAGGAAGGTTAGGGTACTTACCAGGCTTGCTCATCAGGATTAGGGCTGGGATGTAGTATGTGACTGTGATATCTTTGATATCTGACCAAGCTCTGAACATTCCACGGTGTCTGAATTGATCAGCATTCTAAAGTCTTTCAAAGTTGCTTTTTTGTATAATTTTGTTATCATTGTATAAATTGTTCCTAGTTTAACTCACTCTAGCTCTATGCACAATTTTTGATTAGTACAAAGAAGCCATAATTGTTTTCTTACTTTTATATCCTATTTCTCTGATTACTTTGACCTAATAATGGCATAGACTGGACAAAGATTACACGTGGTTTGATAACTATCTGGAGATAATTCCAAATTGCTTTCCAGAATGACTAGACCAATTCACAGCTCTAGAAACAATGCACCAGCACAGCTGTACGTGTGGGGCAGCTAGGTGAGGTAGTAGATGGAGTGACAGTCCAGGAGTCAGAAATACTTGTGTTCAAAGAAAATCCCAAATGGACTCATGAAATATTGGACATGACTGCAATGACTGAACAAGAACAGGAAAACATCTGGTTAAATTGAATTGAATTAAATCAAAGTATTGACATTCTTCTATAGTTGCATAGATTTATGATCCTATTAATGTGAATTGCACTGGTACAAATTGAAACCTTATCCATGTCTTCTTATCCTATCCATTTTTGGAACTTGTCTATGTTTGTCATCCTTGTCCATTCTTGTCAATGTTCTGGACAAATACTGTCATGCACAAAATAACATCATATGAGGATTTCTACATTCACATTTAGGGAATATAAAAATGGGGTTAGGATAGGCTTTTTGAGAGGAGACAAGTTTGGGGAAAAGACATTGAAAGAAGTGATGAAAATGGTTTGGCAGAGACAGTGAAGGGAGAAGAACACTGAGCTACAGTGAATAGATCTAGAGTAGATGACAGAAAGGGGTTGAGATGGGGATAAATTTGAGTGTTATTAAATTAGAGTAAAAATGCACTTAGTTAAAGAACTAAAGGGAGAAGAGAGAGAAAGAAGTCAGGGTTTGAATGCTAGGTTGGGAAAGTTTGTATCAAATTAGGAAGTTACAAGTTGAATTTCCAATCTAGTAAGTGATTACAGTCATTTTTAGAGGGCTAGGCCAATTACCCAATGGCTCCCATAAAATTGTCATTGGAAGTTTGACAATTTATCATTAAATTCAGAATCTGGAGCTTTTGACTTGTTAGGTAATTTGGCCAGAAGCCCAGGACTGGACAGCCACACTGGGAAGCTAAGGATGCACAAGGAACTTTATGTTGCCATGGTAACTGCAATTAAAATTAGTGTCTGGGTGAATAAAATGCAGATCCAGGAATAAGCTACAGGGGAGCCACTGCCCGACCTCAAGGCTCCTTTATGATGTGTGGACATCCAGGCCTAGGATCTGAATGGGTATATGGAGACCACTCTCTTCAGCCTGCTCTCTGTACAGCCCTATCCATGGTTCCTTGGGAACCTTAGTTCTCAATTTCATGCTCTCAGGAGGGGAAGAGAGTATGGAAGACTCCTCAGCATTCTTAAGGAGATGATTTGCACTCTTCTTCCTTGTTTGCCTTGTCACTAAGGCAAAGGATTTGCACAAGGAGAGTGGTTTTGTCTGTGGACATGAGATGTATGGGACAATTAAGGCTGAGACTGAGAGCCATGGAGAACTTGCTCAAGATCATTTTGCTATTATGTGGCCTTGGATAAGTCACTTAATGTCTCCAAACCTCAGCTTCTTCATCTATAAAATGAAAAGCTTGGACCAGATGAACATCAGTATTTCTTCCAGCTTCAAATCTGTGGTCCTTTCAACTCAGATTCTAATCCAAAGGCAAAGATCATGGGATCACAGATTTAGAGCTGGAATAACCCCCAAAGGCCATCAAGTTCATCTCCCTCATTTACAGAGAAGGAAACTAAAACTTAGAGGTTACGGGACTTACTTAGAGTCACACAAGTTGGAAATGTCCGAGGGAAGATTTAAATTTATTTCTTCCTGACTCTAGGAAGACCCTTTTCACAATACTATGCTACCAGCTGGGCACAGATTGAATTTTTTTTAACAGCTTCAGTCACCCAATGCTGTGAAAGGTTAATGAGAGAATCTTAGGGATGTACAGACAGGCCAACTACTAGGAACCTGACTTTGAATTTGGCATCTAAGAGGAAGATATAGGGCAGCCACCTTTGCTCTTTGCTGGAGCTCAAAGAAGAGATAGGGAGATCAGAGATCAATGTTATTGCTGTTGTTCAATGGTCTCCCCATTTGGGATGTTGGGGTGGTTTTCTATTTCCTTCCTCAGTTTTTTTTGTTTTGTTTTGTTTTGTTTTTTACAGAAGAGGAAACTAAGGTAAATAGGATGGAGTTACTTGTCATAGGTCATACAGCAAAACTAACTGAGATAAAATCTGAACTCAGTATGAGTCTTCCATTCTATCCACTGCATCACCTAGCTATATGTCATTGGGACACAATAGATCTGACACTGAGAAGCTTGTCCAGTGGTTCATTGGACCCTGTTTCTGAGACATTCATTTGATAACTGTGATTATGATAATTCCATCTCAGAGAGATGCTATGGTAATTGTCTTTTTCTTTTAATTCCTCAGAGAGGGAAAAACAATTTAAAGGCTACTGATGCTGAGGATACCTAATACTGAAGCAATATTTTCCATTTTCTCCTTCTTTTCTCTGTTCACCCACTCTTTCCTTTCTCTCACTGCCTTTCCCTCCTATCTCCCACTTGCTATTTTCTTCCTCTTTCACAGAGTCTAGGCTGAGGATAAGGAGAAAAAAGAGGGCAAATTACTTAACACAATCGTTGGTCTCCATATACTGGGCAGCATCATGGGAATGACCCTGACCTGTCCTTTGGGGATTGACTTCCGAGACATAACAGCTTCTTCTAGCAACAAGATGGAATATTTTTTATCCAAAGCAACAGTTCTGGAGCTCTGTCTTTTATCTGTGCCCTGACCTTTACTTGTTTGTAGAATTCTAATCCCAAGTGTAGCAGTTTGAATGGAGGCAATATATAGAGAGATGACTTGAACTTAAGCCCTGCATGTTACCTCCCCCATGAGAGTAGTCTTTGAAGGCAAGTCATTCCTAGTGTTTGCCACACTTTAGCTCACGTCATGGCTGTTGTTGGGCCATGTCTGACTCTTGTCAGTTTGGCCTTCCCTTCTCTAGGAGATTTAAAGCAAACAACATTAAGTGACTTGCCCAGTCACACAGCTCGTAAATGCCAAGGCCAGATTTGAACTTGGGAAAAGGAATCTTCCCCATTTCCAGCCCAGTGCTCTGTCCATTCTGCACTTAGCTGCCCACTTGGAGAGATGCCAAATTCAGTACTTGCTTCAGTACTAAATGTGATGAGTAGGCAAGATAGGTAATGAAAAGCTGTGTGAAGTCAGAAGGAAAAAATCATGTATAGATTGGAGAAATCAAGGATGGTTTCATAGAAAAGGTAGTATTTAAAGAGGTACCCTGCAGGATGCGTGCAGTTTTGACAGGTGATAATTAACTCAGTCCAAAAGTATCATGGGCTTCTTTAGGAAGTCATGAGTTCCCAGTCACTGTAGGTCTTTGAGAGTCTGAATGAGCACATGTGGGCTATGAACAGAGCATTCTATGTATATACAAATGGGACTCCCTATGGTCTCTGATGGCCTTCCAACTCTGAGATTCTATGACAAATCTGAGACACAAATGAGAAATGCTTTTGCCTCTACAGCTGGGCAGAAATCCCAGGAGATCCAGCTTCTAGTTTAAGGAAAACCAAGTGTCTCCCTTAGGGGGTTCATTCATATCGGTAGGAACATAAGAGCCAGAAGCTTTTCCCCCTGACCCCACCTCCCCTTACCTTACAGAAGGGAAGTTTGGGTTTGAGAGTGAAGAATGACTTGCAAAAAATTATTAAGCCACTGAAATTTACTTTCTGCCACCCATAGTGGCAGCCCCCCTACCCATCCCCAACCCAAGCACCCTGTTGACCCATCCTCCCACACTGCTGGAAAACCCTGATCTCATCTTCTTCATTCAGCACATTAAGGATTAGTATTGGCCAATGAACCGAACCAGGCCAGGAGTAACCGACAGGTCTCAGAGCTGTCAGGGAGATGTCTACCCCAAGCATGTGAAGATTCCCCGAAAAGGCAGATGAGAACAATTTGCTTGAAAGGCCACAAAGATGGTCAGAGCAGGTTCTGTCCGCTGTCTCCTGGGCCGTCACCGGTCATCCCGCCTTTCATCTTGCTATGGGACTTCAGTGATGGGAGGGAGAGAGACTGAGGATCTTGTACAACTGCCTCACTTCAAGTCAATTCACACTCACTTCAAAACATCTTTCTGTGATGTCATTAGTCCTCCTGGAAAATCAAGGGTGAATAATCACAGTAATAATAAGAGGAGCAGCCAGCACGGCGACAACGATGATGCCAATTCATAGCACCTGAGTCTCTTTCCAAGTTGGTGGGGAATACATTTTGGAATTTAAGCTAACAGAATGAAGTTTGAGGGTGAAGTTCCAGGCTGTAGTCAGTGAGTGGGAGAGGACATCCTGAGACAATAGAGATAAAAATTCCACTAGCAGGGGAAAATAAGAGAGGGTGAGGTGAAAGGGGAGGAGAGGAGAGAGGAATACTTACATGAAGAAGGACAGAGAAGGAAAGAGGTTTCGGGAAGGTAACTGGGTAGTACAATGACTAGAAAGTGTGGGTCTGGAATAAGAAGACCTAACTTGAAAGCCATCTTCAGACATTTATTGTGTGTGTGTGTGTGTGTGTGTGTGTGTATGTGAGAAAGAGAGAGTCAGAAAGAGAGAGAATGAGAGAGAGAGAGAGAGAGAGAGACACTAAGACACAGAGAGACAAAGACAGAGACAGAGAGACCGAGAGACACAGAAACTGACAGAGACACAGAGAAAGACAGAGACAGAGACATGCAGAGGCAGAGAGACAGAGACACACAGAGATAAAGACAGACAGAGATACAGAGAGACAGAGAGAGACAAAGTCAGAGAGAGACAGAGGAAAGACAGGGAGACAGACAGACAGAAACAGAGAGAAAAGGAGGGAGACCGAGAGACATACACACAGAGATACAAAGAGATCCTGGGCAAGTCACGGATGTGCCTGTCTCAGTTTTCTTATAATAATAGCACCTACCTCCTGGGATTGTTAAAATGCTAAAATGAGATAACATTTATAAAGTGCTTACACCTAAAGAAGTAGGTAAATGCTATCTATTATAATGCATGGAGTAAGGGAGATAAGGAATGAAAAAAAGAATGATGAAAATGGTAATAGAGTATGGAATATTACTGTTCTGTAAGAAATGACCAACAGGATAATTTCAGAAAGGCCTGGAGAGACTTACACGAACTGATGCTGAGTGAAATGAGCAGGACCAGGAGATCATTATATACTTCAACAACAATATTATATGATGACCAGTTCTGATGGATCAGGCCATCCTCAGCAACGAGATCAACCAAATCATTTCTAATGGAGCAGTAATGAACTGAACTAGCTATGCCCAGAAAAAGAACTCTGGGAGATGACTAAAAACCATTACATTGAATTCCCAATCCCTATATTTATGCACACCTGCATTTTTGATTTCCTTCACAAGCTAATTGTACAATATTTCAGAGTCTGATTCTTTTTGTACAGCAAAATAACGTTTTGGTCATGTATACTTATTGTGTATCTAATTTATATTTTAATATATTTAACATCTACTGGATCCTGCCATCTAGGGGAGGGGGTGGGGGGGTAAGAGGTGAAAAATTGGAACAAGAGGTTTGGCAATTGTTAATGCTGTAAAGTTACCCATGTATATATCCTGTAAATAAAAGGCTATTAAATTTAAAAAAAAATGGTAATAGAGAGAGGCACTGAAGTATAGAAAGGGAGAAAAAGGAAAATGACTTTCTGGTTTGATTTCAAGAGAAATAACTTCTCTCATATTCAGTCTCAAAAGCCTTGCTGTCACCCTTCAATCCAACTTAGCCCCTGACATCTGCTTCACTGGGGGCTGTTGAGAAAAAGGAGCTGTTGGTATCTCAGAGATGCTTGAAAGGATATTTGCAAGTCATACTTCACATAAAAATGTGTTTCCTTGTACCAGTATGTTTGGGCAAATGAAGAATCTAAACAAGTAAAAAAAAAAAAAAAATGGAGGTCATTTTTGAAGGAAGCAAATGTGTTTGAGTAAAAGAGGGTGAAAATACTGTGGGACCTCACTAATTCAGATTTTGTGAAAGGAAAGTCAAACAGAATTATTCCCAAATTCCCTGCTGCCTTCTGGCAACCTCTTCCTGTATGCCCAATAAGCATTTCAAATTGAGTATGTTTTCATGAGGAACTGAATGTTCACTTGCTGGTAATGTTATCACGAGGATCTGAGGTTGGATTAAAATGGTTGCAGTACCTTTTACTTATAAAAATTTTATAATTCAGTGACCTGAAGACTTTTTTCTGACATCCACATTTGACAATTCAACATACCTGACAAGTAAGCAAAGTAAAAAATTTTTTCATTGAACTAATGTTTGGTTGCCTTCAAGAAATGACAAGTGACCAACAAATTCCTTCAATTCAATTTAATCCAAAAATATTTATTTTGTAACTGTTATATGCAAGCCATTGCAATAGAACGGAAGCTCAAGCATGGATAACCTAATTGTTCTATGTCAATTTTCACAGTTAGTGCCAAAGGATTTTTCAGTCCACAAGGACCTTTCAATTTGATCCAAGACTACAATTTGTCCATATTATGGCTACAGAAAATGTAAGTGGGAATTGGAAATATTTGTCAGACAAAATGGGGGCAGCCCATCCCCCAGAACAATGGTTTACATTTCCTTGTGTAATAGAACCCTTTGGCAGCCTGCTGAAACCTATGTACCCATTTTCAGAATAATATGTTTAAGTGTATAAAATATAATATGTAGAATTACAAGAGACATGTAAGAAAATATTGAAATTAAAATTATTTTTCCCCCTATCCAAGCTCATGGACAACTTGGGGGCCCAGAAGCATCTTTTTGGTTAATCCTCTTGGCAGGGTACTTGATTTGGCTTCAGTCCTGGAATGGGTTTGGCCTTAGTCAATTATAGCCACTGACTTAGAAAATAGTGGTGGGATGGGGAGAACTAGGTGACCCAGTGGGTAGAGTGCCAGGCCCCAAATCAGGAAGACTCATGTTCTCGAGTTAAAATATAGCTTCAGACATTAGCTGTATGATTTTTAGTCAGGTCATTTAGTTGCAATTGTCTCAGTTTCCTCAACTGTTAAATGAGCTGGAGAAGAAAAATGGCAAACCACTCCAGTATCTTTGCTAAAAAAATTCCAAATGGGATCACAAAGAGTCTGAAATGATTGGACGACAACAAAAACTGGCACATTAGGAATCCCAGGACAGTGTACACAGTAGCAAGATTATGTGATGATCAACTGTGATAGACTAGGTTCTTCTCAACAAGGCAATTACAATAGACTTGGGATGGAAAGTGCCAATCACATCCAGAGAGGGAACTTTGTAGCAGTATTTCATCTTTTTGGGTTTTTTCTTTCTCGTGGTTTTTCCTATGTGGTCTGATTTTTCTTGTTCAACATGACAAATATAAAATATGTTTAAAAGGACTGCACGTATTTAACCTATACCAAAATTTTTGCTGTCTTGGGGAGGGGAAATGTAAAGGAGGAAGGGAGAAAAATTTAGAACACATAGTTTTACAAAAATGAGTGCTGAAAACTATCTTTAGATGTATTTGGAAAAATAAAGTACTATTATATAAAAAAAAATCCCAGGAACAGATTCCAATTGCCTTAAATTCTGACATGTGTGAAAGGGACAATACAATCCTAAAGCAGGTGGTTGGTTTTTTTTTTTTTTGTTTGTTTGAAAGCAGGCATTTTTAACTTTTTTGATGTCATGGATCCCTTTGGCAGTTTGGTGGATTCCTCAGAAAAATGGGTGTAAAGGCAGAAAATACTTAGTGTTACAAATTATGCTCAAATATAATTATAAAAATGTTTTTTAAATGACAATGTGGGTTCACAAATCCCAGCTTAGAGCTCTATCTTATTCCCTGTGGGGCAACCTTACTACATGCTTCATATTAATTACTGTTTGAAGCTGAAAGTGCTCCTGGGGTTGTCTCATGGTACCTCTAAGAAAGGAAAGGCAGGTAGATGCTAGACTTGACATTAATACTTGAGGGCAAATTCTGACTCTGCAGGATGTTTCAAAAAAACTTGGTAAGACTTATGTGAACTGACACAAAGTGATGTAAGCAGAACCAAGAGAATATTGTACACAGTAACAAACAGTAATACTGTACAATGATCAACTGTGAATGATTTAGCTATTCTCAACAATGCAATGATACAAAAGAATTCTGACAACTTATGAAAAATGCTATCTACTTCCACAGAAAGAAGTGATGAATGTAGATTGAAGCATACCCCCACACACTTTCCGCCCCCCCCTTTGGTTTTTCTTACTGTTTTTATCTATCTATCTATCTATTTATTTATTATTACTTTAACTTTTAATTGACAGAACCCATGCCAGGGTAATTTTTTTTACAAAATTTTCCCTGGCACTCACTTCTGTTCCGATTTTTCCCCTCTCTCCCTCCACTCCCTCCCCTAGATGGCAAGCAGTCCTATATATGTTGAATATGTTGCAGTATATCCTGGACACAATATATGTGTGCAGAACCAAACAGTTCTCTTGTTGCACAGGGAGAATTGGATTCAGAAGGTAAAAATAACCTGGGGAGAAAAACAAAAATACAAACAGTTTACATTCATTTCCCATTACATTCTTTCTTTGGGTGTAGCTGCTTCTGTCCATCATTGATCAATTGAAACTGAGTTAAGTCTCTTTGTTGAAGAAATCCACTTCCATCAGAATACATCCTCATACAGTATTGTTGTTTAGGTATATAATGATCTCCTGGTTCTGCTCATTTCACTCAGCATCAGTTCATGTAAGTGTCTCCAGGCTTTTCTGAAATCATCCTGCTGGTCATTTCTTACAGAACAATAATATTCCATAATATTCACACAATTTATTCAGCCATTCTCCAATTGATGGGCATCCATTCATTTTCCAGTTTCTAGCCACTACAAACAGGGCTGCCACAAACATTTTGGCACATACACGTCCCTTTCCCTTCTTTAGTATTGCTTTGGGGAATAAGCCCAGTAGTAACACTGCTGGGTCAAAGGGTATACACAGTTTGATAACTTTTTGGGCATAATTCCAGATTGCTCTCCAGAATGGTTGGATTCGTTCACAACTCCACCAACAGTGCATCAGTGTCCCAGTTTTCCCGCATCCCTTCCAACATTCATCATTACTTTTTCCTGTCATCTTAGTCAATCTGACAGGTGTGTAGTGGTATCTCAGAGTTGTCTTAATTTGCATTTCTCTGATAAATGGTTATTTGGAGCACTCTTTCATATGAGTAGTAATAGTTTTAATTTCATCATCTGAAAATTGTCTGTTTATATCCTTTGACCATTTATCAATTGGAGAATGGCTTGATTTCTTATAAATTAGAGTCAATTCTCTATATATTTTGGAAATGAGGCCTTTATCAGAAGCTATAACTGTGAAGATGTTTTTCCAGTTTGTTGCTTCCCTTCTAATCTTGTTTGCATTAGTTTTGTTTTTTAGGCTTTTTAAGCTTAAAATGCTTAATTTGATATAATCAAAATTTTCTATTTTGTGATCAGTAATGGTCTCTAGTTCATCTTTGGTCACAAATTTCTTCCTCCTCCACAAGTCTGAGAGAGATAAACTATCCTATGTTCCTCTAATTTATTTATGATTTTGTTCTTTATGCTTAAATCATGGACCCATTTTGAACTTATCTTGGTATATGGTATTAAGTGTGGGTCCATGCCTAATTTCTGCCATACTAATTTCCAGTTATCCCAGCAGTTTTTGTCAAATAATGAATTCTTATCCCAAAAGTTAGGATCTTTGGGTTTGTCAAACACTACATTGCTATAGTTGACTGTTCTGTCTTGTGAACCTAACCTGTTCCACTGATCAACTAATCTATTTCTTAGCCAATACCAAATGATTTTGGTGACTGCTGCTTTATAATAGTTTTAGATAAGGTACAGCTAGGCCACCTTCATTTGATTTTTTTTTTTTCATTAATTCCCTTGTTTCTCACTGTTTTCTTTCACAACATGGTTAATATGGAAATGTTTTGCAGGACTCTACATAAATAATCTATATCAAATTGCTTGCCTTCTCAAAAAAAGAAGGGGGAAAAGATGGAGGGAAAGAATTTAGAGCTCAAAATTAAAAAAAAAAACAAAAAACAAATGTTAAAAATTTTTGTAATTGAAGAAAATATAAAAATTCAAAAACATTCTGACTCTGTCACTGACTAGTTGCATGACCATGGATAAATCACTTAATTTCTCTAAACATGTTTCTATTTATAAAATGGGAGTAAATTTACTTGTATTATTTATCTCAAAGGATTAAGTGCTTTGTAAAACTTAAAAGGATCACAGACATGTGAATTATGTTATCACAGAAAATTTATTGTTGAGTCATGTCTAATTATTCATGACTTTGGTGAAATGACCCTTCATGACCCTATAGTGAAGCTCAAATGGCTGCAACAGAGTAGAATGAAGTCAAAGCCTGGAGGTCTTGGTAGGCCTTAGACTATAGCAACTCATTATATAGACAGGGAGAGGCACTCACTGTTGGAACTAGACAGGAAGTGATGGGAGATAGGAGATCAACCTTTTTTGGGAACATTGGATCTGATTAAGAGCTAACAGGGCCTTCCAATCCAACTCAATTTTTGCAGATGAGAAAACTGAAGCTCAATGAGATTGCGACTTGTCCAGGGTCACACTGGAAGTGTCAGAAAAGGATTCAAACTCAAGTCCTTGGCCCTCAGTGCTCTTTCCACTGTTGCAGTTTCACTTCACTTCTGTAAATGGAGGAAGTTAGAGCAGTGAAGACACTGACATTTACACTGTGCTTTCCCACTCATTTTAGTTTGCTCTTATTTTAAACGAAAGTTAAAAAATTTATTTTAAAATATTTAAACGAAATTTTTATTTAAACGAAAGTCAGATCTCAATTCTATGAGAAAATTTGGGCACAGACAGGTTGTAATTTGCTCAAGATCAGGGTCAGAAATAGACACTAGTTCTTCTGGGTCTATCCATTTATAACTCCAGAACTAGAGTCATTTCATGACTCTTAGTCAAGTGCATTTGTCCCTTTAATATGCGGCCTATTTCTTCAATCTTCTCACTGAATGCTGTATCTACAGCTTCTAGGATTCACATTGGACAATTGTGATAATTCGCATCAAAGTGCAAAAGAATCATTTTCTCGGGGGGGGGGGGGCGGCAACTGTTCAAAGATTCATCCTTTTATTTTCTCTAGGGAATATATTTACTGAACCACCTGCCTTTTACTGCTTTGGCCTAGCTGAAATGTAGGCATTTTACCTTTAGAGGCCCATCAAATGGTCCCTGAAGGTACCAGTTTGGAAGCTAGTTTGCTCTTATTAGTTCTGTCCCAAAATTTTGGCCAATTAAAAAAAAAAAAAAAAAAAACTTGCAAATAAGGAGTATTTTATAAAAGATTTTCCCTCTAATGCTATGGTCCATCCTTAACAATGATGCTTGTTAGCTTTTTATTCCTGGTCAAGCCAGTTGTTGGACATATTTCCAGGAGGATTGTAATAGAAAAGGACTAATAATTGCTTTGCTCTCATCCCTTAAGCGAATTGGCAGACCTTCAAATAAAATGAAACAGTTCACCCACCTCAGAGAAAAACCTAACTTGCAGAATGTAGGAGTTCCCTTTTGAGATCATCCTAACACAATGGGATCACATTTATGCCCTTAAGTAGGCTTATTTTTAAGTCTTAGTGATAACATTCTGAAGTTACATGTATCATCTTCCCATATAGGGATGTGAAACTTAATTTTTATCAGTCCCTTATGATTTCTCTTTTTATATTGGCATCTGAATGTCAAATTTTCTATTTAGTTTTGGCATTTCACTTGAAAGTTCTTTATTAAATGCTCATTCTCTACCCCTACCTCCAATTATACTACTTATTTTTGCTGAATTCTCAGTTATAATCCTAAAATCATATTCTAAGCCTCCTGCTTTTCTAAGGTTGATAGCTGCTAAATTCCTGGAAGTTTTCATTTGGGGATTTCTTTTAGGGGGATGACAGATGAATTCTTTCCATGTCCACTTTGCTTCTGATTCTAATTCTGAGCACTTTTTCTTTTAAATTTCTTGGAATATGATGTCTAGGCTTTTTTGGGGGGAGTAAGGGGAAGACAGTGCACAGCTTTTAAGTAGTCCAATGATTTAAAATTCTCTCTGCAACCTTCAACCCCCTATGAGGTATTTCATACTTTCTTCTCTATTTTCAGTATTTTGACTGTTTTATTTTATCTTGAAGTCTCATGGAGTAATTAGCTTTCAGTTAACCAATACTAATTTTTAAGTATTTTCTTCAATGAGGTTTTGCTTTTTTTAAAAAAATCATCTGATTTAGATTTTTAAGGATTTATTTTTTGGGGGGGCACTGGGGGTACCTCTTTTACCATATGGTCAAATATGATTTTTAAGGAGTTATTTTCTTCAGTATTCTTTACTGTTCTTTTCACAAATTTCTCAAATAGCTCATATTTTTTTCCCCAATTTTTCTTTTGCTATTCTTTACAAAATTTATTGCCCTTTTAGAAAAAATTTTAATTCTAATAATTCTTGTTGGTCTTGTGTCCAATCTGCATATTTCTTTGAGATTTTGCTTGGAGATGTTTTCAGTTTTGGCTTCTGTGTTTGTCTTGAGCTTCCCTCTAACCATAGTAGCTTTTTATGGTGAAATTCTTTTATTTGCTCACATTTCCAGCCAACTTATTGACTTTGGACTTTGTTGGTGTTGGGCTCTGCTTTGTGTATGCACATTTGTATAAAACAATTAGCCTCGGCTTCTTTTTATGTTCTTTCGCTAGTTTCAGAGCTCAGTCTGAGCCTGTAAGTTTTAAGTGTTTCCAAAGTGGTATGATTATGGGACAGGTCTGCTCACTGCCCACATGTTTTGCAAGTTTCTAACTCTGGATCATGTTGGCTTTTGTACGATTGAATTTCTGTAGACTTGCTGCTAGGTTGAGTCACATTCCACTGGAAGATACCATAGGTTCATAGTGTCTGAACTGCTAGAGTTTTGTGGGCTTTGGTCTCCTGATTTAATCCACTGCAGGCTTATGTATAAAGCTAAAAATTAGAACCGAGGCCTCAATCTATTCTCGGGCTCAGAGCCACACAATAACCATCCTAGAATTTGTTTTTACATCAGTAGGGCCCCTGCAACTGGGTGATTGAGCTGCCAGATGGCACCTATTGCTGCTCCCTGTGTTAATAGTTTTCCCCGAGATCCTTTTGCTGAAGTGTTCAATCCCCTTGCCATCCCTGGGCCCTGGGGTGCCCCCTGCTTCTGTTGCTATCTTTAAAACCTTCTGCCAATTCTGCCTGTTATGGCATATACTTCACTACTGGCCAATGCAACATCCAACGACAAGTTTTCCTAAATTGCTCTAGGCTGAAAAAAATGATTCAATGATTTTTTTCTTGGATTAGATGTGTCTAATTATCTTGCCCTCTTTATTGGCAGTTATGCTAAGACATGAAGTAGCTACAGCAAAACTGATATATATTTAACCATCCTGATTCCACTCTAAGTTCAAGTTCTAGGTTAAACCTCAGCAAGTTCAACATAGAAAAGATTTAAAGGTGGATCTTCAAGGTCATCTGATCCAACCACCTTAAATTTGATAGTTAAGCAAACTGAGGCCCATAAAGATTAAGGCCCATCTTACACTCTGTGTTAAGTGATGCTTGTGCTTTGCCCCAATCCAATAAAAAAGTAAACTGAATTACATTAATATTCTGTCTTGGCTAACCTGTCTGCCCAAATGCACCCTCTTGGTCCCCTTTACTAATTTTTTTATCAATGTAATACCCACTAACCTTGGGGGTTGCTATCTTGGCTGTTCTTTTTAATACTCTACTATAATCTCATTAGCTCCCATGGGTTGGGTCTAAATGGGGATTTTTTTCAGTTCCAATAGATTCAGTTATTATCTCTATGTGGATGATCCCCACATCTAGTGTTAAGTCTGTCCTGAGCTATATACATGAATCTAGAACTGCATATCCCAAATTCAACATGTATTAAATAGAACTCATCTTTTCCCAACCCTTATTTTACCTTCTGAAGTGCACTATTCCTACAGAAAGCACTACTGCATCCTCCCAATTACCCAGACCCACAATTTTGGTGTTTCCTCACTTTCACACACCTCACATACCCAATTCAATGCCGAATCTTTTTGCTTCTAATTCCTTTACAGACATCTCAATCTTTTCACTTAACGAGTTCAGGTCTTTATCGCTGCTCACATGATTTGGTGTCTGCCTCACTTCTTTCCCTTTCTAAACCACCCTCTATTCTGCTCCAAGTTGAATTTCTTAAAGCATAGATTCGATCACATCACACACTCTTCCCACAACTTCAGTGGTTTCTTATTGTCTCTTTGATCAAGTTAAAAAATGTTCTGTTTGGCACTTAAAACTTTTCATGAGCTGGCTCCTTTCTATCTTTCCAGTCTTCTTATGCTCTATTCCCCTCCACATATTCTACAAGCTGGGCTATACCAACTTATTTTTGTTCATATGTATATAACACTCCACATAAATAGAAACAGATCAAGCCAAATGATGTACCTCTTCTGCATCCCATAATATCAGCCATTGGTAAGGAAAGAGAGAATGAGCTGGATATAGATCCAGTTGTGCTGAAGGATAGAGTTATATTGTCCTCCAATGGTGAGTCATGGTAACAGCAGCAGTTTAGTGTAGGGTTTTAATGGCACTGGGCTCTTCTCCCCAGCCTCTCTTTTGCCAATCAGGAGAGAGTTATGAAACAAAGAACCTCTAGTATATCATTAAAGTCTACAACATGTATTTTAGAGTCCAAAGATCTAATTATAAGCAAGTCATCTTTTTTTTTGTTTGTTTGTTTCCTGTTTAACACTTGTACTTGTAGATGAGGATGATCCCAAAAAGCTAGAAAAAGCAGCTCATATGCAACCTATTAAATCTGGAAGAGATCTTACTTATGATGCAGTTCAACATTCTCAACTTTCTTAAGAAGAAATCAGATTTGTGTAAGGGGCCAAAGCAAATTAGTGGAAGAGCTGAGACCAGTACTCAGCCCTCCTCTAATCCCTGTCAGCCCTAAATGCTCTTTCTTCTATACTGCATTCCCTCAGGAATCTCAGAGAACAAATGACTCCCTGTGTATATAAAGACATGGGTGGGGTAGTATGAATATATGTATACATATCTATATTTACCTACCTCTAAATACATACACACACACACACACACACACGCAAATTACTCAGGCATTTATAAAGTAATATGTTTGCACAAATTGGTCATGATGTCCACTCTCATTTTATAGTATTATTTCTTATGTAGCCCTGGTTAAAGACCCAACATCCACAGGTGGACAATTCAAGGATGATGTTTGGCTCCGCCTTGGCTTCCTAGATTATTTTCCACAAATTTTTTTTTTTCCACAGCAAGAAGCCACCTTAGCAAATATTTTCATGTGCTGACATCTCAGATATAAAGAAGGTAATTAATCACTAATAAAATGTACAGAGCAACAAAATGCATGACTATAGTGTTCTCCCCATTTGAGCATTAGCCATTGTTTAAGTTAATAGGAGGAAAGCCGGCCTGAGTTTTGGACTTGTCATCAGAGGGCCTGCATTCAAGCTCTGGCTTCACCCCCTTACTGGCTGTGAGAATTTAGGCAAGTCACCTGAGAATTTAAGTTTTATCTTCTCACTCCACCCCCCCCCCAAAAAAAAAAAGGGAGATGGACTAGATGAGGGTGGGAAGTCAGAGATGGTAACCCCTTTTTAATATTATGGACCTTTTTTTTTTTGACAATCTGGTAAAAACCCATGTAATCCTTCTCAGAATAATGTAAGTGCATAAAACAAAATGGGATTTCAAAGGAAATCCATTATATTAAAATAAAATTTACCTTTTTTTTTTTTTAAAAGGATTACAGATCCCAGCTTAAGAACCTTTAGGATAGAGGTTCTTAAAGATCCCTTCCACATGAGACAGTCTGTAATTCTGTGTCTTGGTCATTAACAGTAACAATGTCATATTCCTTTATAAGAAATACAATTTTTTTAGGCATAACTCATTTTATTAAACTGAAATATTGGTTATAAATCCAATGTCTGACAACCAAATCTGAAACCATAGAATATTACAGATGGCTTGTATTCCTATCTGATTATCTATTCCAATTCTCTCATTTAACAAATGTATTTTAAATTTAGTACAGGAATAAGCCATTTCATAGAAACAGAATTCTAGAGTTTTAAGGGTCCTTAGAGATCCATTCAAACTCATTCTAGAAAAGAGGAAACTAGGCTCAGAAAGGTCAAAGACATACACAGCTAGTGAATGGCAAAACCAGGTTAAGATCTCAGGTGTTCTGATTCTTAGAGAATCATTTTTGTAAAGCAAAGAATTCATTTATAATACCAATTATGAGCCACTGCTCCCTCCACTTTTTTTTTTTTTAGATTGGAAATATTTTCAGGCTGATATTTCTGAGAGCCCAATTATTTGAAAGAACTAATGTCACAAAATTCCTGTACAGACTAAGACAGACCCTTCCTCAGTTGCTGGTCTCCCAAAACAGAATTTTTCCTGTTCCACTAGAGGGTGCTCCATCCCCAGCAAAGAGCACAAGCTCACAAGAACAGGGCCACTGGTATTTCAGGAACAATGTTGCTGATGGGTATAAAAGAAAACCATCCTGCTAACTTTTCAGAGGTAGTTAATGGGTGGAGAGGGATGCATCCAGTGAGCTCCTGATAACATTCTTCCCTCAGTATTGCTTTACCACAGGCAAACAGAAATGGCTATTGAGGTCATCCTGCTCCTCAAGTCACACACACCCACTTCTGCACTGTCAGGTCTAGTAAACCTCATGGTGCAAACGAAAATCACTGCAATTACAAAGAGTGTGGAGGCCTGGGGATTTCTCATACTGCCAGGTTCTATGCCCAGAAAAGGTTTACACACCTATACCATAATCTAAAGTTCTCATCAAAGCAGTCTGATGATCTCAGCAAATTCAGAGGGTGGGGCTTCTAGGAAGCCTGGAGTCTAGAATCTATGCATTTCAAAGGGCCCTTCTGCAAAATGGCAAAAGTCTTCAGGTCTAAGGAGCTCCTCAACATCTACTGTCTCAAGGGGCATTTCCATCTCTTTAGCTAGGTTCCCAATCTGAAGAGCTATTTCCCTCCTTTAGAACCTGAAGACTTCCTGGCATAGATCACTGGTAACTCCAAAGACCACCATCTGTTGGTAGTCTGTCCACCAGTTGAACAACTGTGCATATAGCCCTCATTGCAGAGTGTTACAAATTTGTGTCATTTAAAAACTAATGGTTTTCATCATAAGAGTGGTCCCATACATATACTTAAGAGATGAAGATATATTTACAGAAGCAAGCTGAGGACAAAATATGAGGAAGGGAACTGAACCGAAAGGAAAAAAATAGAGAAGAGGCAATTAAATAGTACAGGTAACAGTAGAAAGAAGACTGACAAAGATATACAGTTATAGGACAATGAATTAAAAAAGTAGGTTAAAGCCTTGCTATAAGGCTATACAGCCTTGGAAGAGGCTATCTACCTCTTTAAGGAAATTTTTGCTGTGAAACTCTTATTTCCAACAATAAATCCCCTTAAATCGGGCCCAAGACAAATCTTTTGACATCCACCCTACCGTTAGATTCAGAGCCACTGGCTGCTATTAACATATCTTAGGGAAGAAGACTGTAGGTAAACTGGTGCTGTTACAAAATCAAAAATAATCCGAAATAGGTAAATTGTTATTCTGTGCTCAGAATTTGCCTTCCAATCCCACTTCTGTGGCTCCAAAGGAAGAGAGAATGGAAGGGAGAAATTTGGAAAAGTGTTTTTCATGTGGTATACTTTGTGAACCCCCAAAATCGAGTAAAACAAACCATTCTTTATATATAAATCAGAATACTAAAATCTTCGGTCTTAAATCCAATAATCCCAAATATTAGTTTCATTTTAAAAAAGAAAACACTGTAAAACTCTAATGTGTAAAAATTAACTCATTGTTAACAGTATCTTCATTTCCCCCCCCATTCTTCCCATGTTTATGGTTAATGACTCCAAGAGGAATGCTAGAAAATACTAGGCTGCCCTGGTAGCAGGGTGGGTTCAATCTGTACACTTATTTTTTGGGAGTAGAGGGTAGATGAAAGTTGGAGGAGGAAAGCAACAGTTGGGTGAGAGGCAAAAAGCAGAGAACTAATCTTCCTGCAACTGGTGTATGGAATAGATATCAAATTTTTCCCTTATGGACTTTGGAAGAGATACCTGTTCCAATCTGTTCACTGACCCCTCACTCTACCTCCAATCCTGTTCCACATGGCTAATTGCCACAAGTATTTGAGCCTTCTTGTCAATAAGGTTAATATCTTTAGATTCTTCAGACACAAAACACACGCTGTGTGGGTAAAATCATCAAAGCATTTCACTTTTTCTTTTCTTCTTCAAAATCAGGGTGAAAGAGGTTAGTTAACTTGGTTCCCAACAAAGCTTCTTGAGTGGTCTTGGCTTTCCCCTCCACGGGGTTAAAGAAAACTAGAGTTGTTTTGAAACTCCTGCTGGGTTATAGATGAAAATTTTTCTGAAGTGGCATTCACAGTTATGATAGGCAGTATATCTCAAAAGGCAGGCAGGCGCTCTGTCATTCACACACACACGCACACACACACTGACGCGTGCAATGGAAACACTTTCCAGTCATTGGGCTCTGCTTGCTCATGTCAGATACTGCACCACCAGAAACATGATCACACAGGTGAGAAGCATCCCACCTATCATCAAGTACTTGTCTTGGAAAGCCCGCTTCTCAATAAGTCGCATGACAGTGTTAGATAACCCCAGCGTGTTAGCAATATCCAGGATCTTCTTCTGAGTGCCCTGGAATCAACAAGAAGGAAAAGAAAAGAATGCATGAGCTTTTCTCATCCTGCACAGGGGTGTGTATATTTGTTTATAACTGATGGTGAAATTGGCTTTATCAACAGGCATCTTCTTGTTCATCCCAAAAAAGTAAATATTAAAAAAGGTAATCACAATAACTTTCCTTATATACAGGTTCCTTCTCTGCTGCCTGCAATAAACTTTCAGGTCAGCTGGTTCACCCACACTAGCTTGCTCAGTCTGGAAGAATACCACTAAGTTTAGTCTGTGTAGTAGGGATGGGACTGAAATGAAGAGCACACAATTCATGTGTACTATGAAAATCTAAAACAAAAATTACAACAGAAATCATCACCAAAGTACTACCTGATGCCAGGATGAAAAGGTTTTATTTTTTAAGCCAACAGACTAAGATACTCACTTTGCTTTGCTTCACAAAAAAATTTTTTTTAAAGCATTTTCAACTTTTCATGAAGTAATCTGTATAAATAAATCCTAAGATAGAAGTCCACAGACATAGAGGCAACATATGCAGATGAACCACTTGCATTCTTCCTGGACACCTAGGATAGCCTTGTTGCATAAAGCAATTGTTCTTAAGCCTGGAACTAAAAGAAATCTGAGCAATGTCCTTGTTTGTATTCTGTGGCTGGTAAGTAGTGGTGACATGTGTGAATATAATGATCTAATGAACTATTTACTTTTCTTGGTTCCAGAGGGCAAGTAATTTTTCTACTATGACTAGATACCAAAGCCCAAGATTTGCTGAAAATGGTCTCATATTTGAAAAATTGGTTTGTCATTTATGATCAGGATGCCTGCAGCCACTTCGCATCAGAGTATTATTCTCTGTCCTTTCAAATGAGAAAAAACCAAAATCCTCTGGCAGTAGAGTACTTTGAATTTTGGAAATCCCCTTTGGAGATGAATAGCAGCTTTTCATAGCAAGTAATGAACTAACAGGCAGGAGTGGCCAGTAGAAGAAGCAATATAATACCTTTATAAGCTTGTTAGGAGGTACAGTATTAACTCCTGCCTCAGAAGCATGTTTCAACAGCAAGATTTGACTGACTGTGAATTACTCAATAGCAATATATCATTGTTCTTGACTAGTGCTCTAAGAGACCAATAGCATAGCACTGTGGGGCTAAGATCAGAATAGCTCTAGGTGTCCCTGGCTTTGACTCAATCAATTCAACAAATGGGGAAGCATCCTTAAGAAGATGACAAAGACACTTCAAAATCGGGCAGAACCAAATGTGAAGCAACTCTGCCATTCCTGTGAATGAATGGGATGTACCAATTTCAGTTCCATGTAACAAAAAGATGAGGGTGATGGACTATTTGAATTTACTAGGCTTGTCTGGTCCAAAAAAAACTTAGATAAAAGGTCCACTTCCTAGTAACTGTTTCTCACATCCAGTGGCTTCATTCTCATGAGTCCCCCACCCTGATAATGGGCATAAACCACATCCTATTCCCTATCAGGGCCATACAGGAAAAGGGTTGGGGCTAAAATATCATAATTGACATCAGGAAAATGTAATGTTTTGGTAAAAAGCTCCCAAGGCCTTTTCACCTCACCAGTGCCATTGCTTCCTGGATTACCCACAACTGTAGAGAATGAGGGAAATATGGCTACTTATTGTAGATATGTAGAATCAGAATCTCTGAACCAGATCTTTGCTACAATTGTCAAATTTCATTATGAAACAGTTTGGAAATAAGTAAGTGGGACTTGGGAGATCTTGTTATTAGGTTGTCTTAGCATGATTTCTACAATAACATCAACGCACAACTGAATTTCTCACAATTTAAGCAATTATCCAAATGCTGATAATGAACTTTATATATATGTTTCTGAGGATCATAGATTCAGAGCAAGAGGCAAGTTTGAAGGCCTCTCATTTGGAAATAAAAGCCCAAAGATGCTCAGTGACTTGCCCAAGGTCTCACAGGTGGTATGGGGGATCTGGGACTTGAATCTAAGCCCTCTTAAGCCAAATTAAATGTCCTTTCTAGCACTATGTCACCTACCTGAACAGGTCACTTTCACTGACTCCTTATTATAAAACGCATTTTTATCACGCAGGAAATGAAAAGACTTTGAGGGCAAAAAAAAAAAACCAATGAAATATTTTTCTCAAAGTGTGGTCATATCATAGGTCTAGAGGCAATTTTCTACCACATGGGGCCTTTCTAAAGTCAGGCAAGAAAAGAACCAGGAAATGCTTAACAGCAAAAGGAGTCTGAGACTCTCCTAGACTATCCTAACAATTCACTCAAAGTCACTTTCAATACAAGTGACCAGTATGTGTCTGATCAGAAATTTCAAACTTGAAGGCTTTATCACACACACTAAGATTTAGAGGAAGCTTAAGTGAAAAACAAACCTGAAAACCCCACCACCAAAATCATCAGGGAAATTGAAACCACCTTAAATATTAGACAATTGGATGAGATCCAAGCAAATGGCCTTGGCCCCATTCCCTAGAAGGAGCCCCACCTTTAGGGTCATTCTCTGGGCCCTCAGTCCCTCCAGAATACTGTGCCCGCCTCCAATGAGGTCATCCATGCCGTGGTGAACTTTCTGGAGGGAGGAATTAAACTGCAGTGATTCATCCATGGGTATGGTGGTATCAGAGTCCTGTGGAGGAAATGCAGGGTCTCAATTAACGTTGCCTGCTTGCTTACCCATCCAATTTCCTAGGGCCCTACCACTGATCATTTTGGCTACATTAAACCCTAAAGTTGGCAATAAGCAGGGGAGCAAAATTCAAAAAGTATAGGGTAGAAAAACTCCAAAAGTCAAGGTTGGGAATGGCGTATGTTGATGTAGTGGAAGAAGAAATTCCCTTGCTACTCTCCAATTTAGGTCTTTACTATTACTGTACTGTACTGGCACATGTACTACTAAGGCTTGCCTTACTCCCCACCTCAAAATTTGGCCTGGGGAAAAAAATCCTCTCTTCCTCTTTGTAGATGCACATGTATCACTTTCTTGACCATATCAAAATCTTTTCATTTCACTTTTTCTCAAGAGAAAAAGCATTTGTTTCCATTCTTCAGTCACTTTGTGTATGGACTTATGGTCCTTTCAACAAGCTCTCTAACGGTGGTTTACTGTTTCTTAATTGCCTACATAGCCCAGCAGTGTTATATATCACATATGTGTCATAGAAGCATATTTTTGAGTGAATGAATTAAATGCAATGGTAGAGAGGAAAAAGTAAAACTTGATATGGATCTGTCCATTTCCAAGTCTTTGTGAGAAATTAACTGTTACTTGTGGTAAAGGTGACTCTGACACAGAAATGGATTACTATGAATAGCAATAATAAAGCTCCCAAATCACTAAACATTAGTACTGTTTTTTCAACTTAATCCTTTACTGGATCTGCCATCGAGATCAAAGCACTGACCCATGACCATCAAAGTCCAAAACAGCTGTTGTATGTGTGCAGATGTGACTCTGTTGTCACTATCCTGTTACAATGCTGAGGAAATAAAAGGATTTGTCTTTGGGATCATTTTCACCTTTGGGTATAATAGAAAAATCTTTATTTGCCTGTGATCACCTTTTTAAAAAAATTCCCTTCCCCATTTGGGAGATGGAAAGATCTGGTTAACTGAAAGATTTCATAGTAACAGAGGCAGAGCACTGAAAACTCCACTTGCATCCAGCAAGTTTCCAGTTTGGCTATGATAAGCATTTATTAAGTACTTCCTGTGCACCTGGCAGGCAGTCTGAGATTTTCAGACTCTCTAGCACAGATGGACTCTGAGATAAAGAAACAGACCAACAGGCTTGAGTCTTCGCACCCATGTGGGCCAACTCAAAATCAATTAAAAGTATTCAGAGAGAGAAAAGGCAGGCCCATAAGGAAACAAAATATTCAGCCTAGAGGGAATCAAGACAGATCAATCAAGGATCATGAAAATAAAGAGAATAGAAATAATAGTAGAGAAATTAGGTCTATCCAGTCTCAACGTAGGGTAGGGTTGGGGGCTACTTTCATTAGCATTTCTAATTACCCTTTCTTGGCATATTATTTCTAAATTTTTACCTTTTTTTCTTACAAGTAAGCCCCTGAAAATGTACTCTTGTCATCTGGTGTATGTAGCAACTTGGGGAGAAAGAAAAATGGTGAAATGGGCAGTGTAACTGGGACCCAAGATGGCGACAAATGAATGGGAAGGTAATTAAGATTGGATAAGTCATAGCATGGAATAGAAGGAGCCTTCAGAGAAGGTTCAGAGGCCAGAAGGTTCAGAAAATTCATTCCTTTAAGCTGGTTTTCTAGACAAGAACCCTATAAAATAACAAAAGGCAAAAACTATGGTTTCAAAGGCAAAGATCTCCTACATACATTTTAGGAAGAAGTTGGTGGTCTGAGAAGTTGATAAAGCTCAGAGTGGCCTAAAGTTATTTCAACAATGGATCCTTAGAAGCAGCAGTAGTCTAGTACTGTGCTCAATACAAGGCAGGCATTCATAAAGTGTTGACTGGCTGAACAAATCATAGTTCTTTCTCCATTTATTCAATAAGCATGGAGTACCTACCTGTTCTACACCTAGTTTTTCCTGGTTCTATACACTTCTTTTATGCTTAGATGTAGTAGAAAAAATATTTAGCTTGAGTCAAGAAATCTAGATTCAAATCCTGCCTCAACCACTTATTTGATCATGGGCAAGTCACTTAATCTTTCAGATGTAAGCATCCTCATCTATGAAATGGGATCAGCAGTCCTTGTACCTTACAAGGTGGTTGTGTGAAAAACTCTTAGTAATCCTTCAAATATTATGTAAATGTCAGTCACTTTTATTATCTTTAGCATTTCTAGATGCAACACGGCACAATGCAGAGCCAGCCCTGAAGCCAGGTTCAAATCCTGATAGTTCAAGTTCCTGGGATGCTTAATCTCACAAAGTTCCAGGCTTTTAAGACACATTGTTGAGGAACAGGTGTGAATTGGCTTGGCAGAAGAAATTCATTACTGATGAAATAACCAGTTCAGTTTAAAAAAAAGAGAAACTAGGATTATTAAGTTTAAAATGCCTATCCAACACTCAAAATAATCTTACAATTATGCCAAGTCTTAAGTTTTTTGGTCACACTGTAGAATAATTTACAATATACTTGGCAGCCATAGGAAACAACTTACTTTGAAGAAAAAAAAAACTAAATAGACTTATTTCAACACATTTGGGCAATTCCCTGTGATGAGCAATGGCAACAATGAGAATAATCCATCAAGTAGCAGGTCTGAATTATGATAGGTCTTTTTAGTGAAAATACAGGAACAATGTCATCATAATAACTCACCTTATAAAATATTTCATACATAGCAGTGCACAGACTAGTGTAATAGGGAGCTGTATATTGGACAACTTAACTTTTAAAAGTTCAAAATGTCCAAGAAAATTTATAAGAAATCTATTAATAAAAACAAATAGGTCACTTTTGAACCAAGCTCAATTCTGATAGTCCAAGTAAAACTAAACTGTTAACAAATGTCTCCAAATTGCTATTTAGTTTGGAAGCAAAAAAAAAAAAAAAAAAAAGAAAAGAAAAGAAAAGAAAAGAAAAGAAACTGAAACCAGAATCATATATCAGTAGGTGTAAAATAAGAGGCTCTAGGCTCAAATCTTAGATATATCATTCTAGCCATGGAAGTCACTTAACTTTTCCAGGACTCAGTTTCCGCTTTTATAAACTTGAGCTCATACTGTATTTTAACCTTATAGCAGGTATGGTGAGGATCAAATGGATGTATGTAAAAGTCATTATTAGTACTCTCATTATGTTAAGTATTTTAGCATCATAAATCATTAGACATGAGTCTAACCTATCTCACAGAGCACAATACTTGATGCCTGAAGCAGCTTTCAAATGTTACCTTCCTTATGAGCTGTTTAAGTCCTAATCATCTGACTTTATCTGATCAGAACATTTTTTCCCCACCACGTGAACTTCTATTTTCTTACACTTGAATAGTTCATCTAGGTAATTCTTCTATCCATTCTTTTAATTTAACTGCTTCTTTCTTAAATCTTTACATTTGCAAAAGAGTTCAACCCACATTGTTTCTCTGAGTCAATGCAAGCAGGTCCCTGTTCTTCCCAGTAGGCCCTTGCCATTGCTCCTAAAGTCATATCCCAGCAAAATACAAAGTGCCTGACTCTCCACCTGCCCTTCTCAGTGGCCCAGAACGACTGGCTTACATTTGTGGTGAAGGTTCTTGCCAGAAGCTCTTCTCGCTGTCTCTCCTGTTGCTCCCTTGCATATCGCCGATGTTGGAAGTTCCTCAATGCAGTCTGCAAGTGTTGTACATCATATTTTAACTGGTCAACACGGCTAGAAAGAAGCGATAAAGACAGAGATTAAATTCCAGAAAAAAAAGAGAAAAATTTGAAGTAGGCAAGATACTTATTTAGGATAGAACATTTTTTTTCCTTTCCTATCCCCACCCACTTCAGTAAAAAACTGATTTTGATCAATGATGTTGAAAACTGAAGTGGCCGACTGTGTCTGAGTTAGGGATGTACTATATCCAGGGACCAGCCACTCTACTTCAGTGTCTGCTGGCTCATGACTCTGAAGGCAGGACAAGGAGCAGGTGACAGGAAACAGGTCTGATGAACTCTTTCTGACCTTTCCTCTGTTCCTCTCTGTAAGGGGCCCAAGGGCAACATCAGCTCAAACTGTCAATAAAGATTTAGAAAACATTTGAGAGCTGGAGTAGTTTCCATTTTAATTTCATGGCCGGATAGCAAATGTTAGATCAGTATTTTAATTATGAATTGATTGGTGAAAAAGATTAAAAACAAGATTGTACTCTGTCCTAGGAACCCAGTGGGGATCACAAACCATAGCAAAGGTGACCAGGTAGTAGTCGCCCAAGGCCACAATTCTGACCCTCTTTTTTCCTACTCTGAGACCAGAAAAACCCTGCTTTGGAGGCTAATATGAATAAGACAGATGTGTAGCAGGAGAGCTAGCACCTGATTTGTGAGAAGCCCATCTCCCTGGCAGCCTCCCCTCACAGAGACTACTCCTGCTGCCCCTGTGAAGTACAGTTTCTACCACTATGAGAAAGACCTGCACCAGGGACTGACTGCCAAGGACCACAGTTCTCCCAGAGGCTCCAGCACTTACAGTTTGGCGTTCTGGCGCTTATTAGGGGGCTCTTTGCTGGACAAAATCTCCAGGCGTTCCAGGCTGCTGAATATCTGGTCTATCCTTGCTTGGATTTCATTTTCTACTACTACATAAAAGAGAAGAAATATAATTGCTGGAAAAAGATATAAGAAATTTCAAGCAAATATATCTTTTCCCTAAGATCCTAACAAACTAAAAAAACGATAATTTCAAAAGAAAAAAAAGTTGCAACAATGGAAATCAAAGAAGACTTTTCTTTAAAAAGAACTTCTAAAATGTTATTTCATCAAATAACTTCAGCACTCTGGATCTTTAGTTCCTGTAATATCAAGTGCTATAACAACTATATATATATTTTAAACAAAGTAACAGATTGAGAAGTAATTTTTCCTAATTTGAGAAAAGTACAATTAGTATCTGAAGCCAAGTGAACATTTCAAGCCAAATGCAATATTTGCTGATTCAGAATGTTATTCTGAAAAACCCAGAATTCCCACTGCACCCTGACCATAGGACCACCAACATCTTCCCAAGTCATGGGGTCAGGCTCTTCCAAATTCCCACCCCTGGAAACATGCATCTTCATGGACCTTGCCCTCCATTCAGCTGCTGAAACCTCCCCTTTGTGCTCTCTTCCAATTGAAGTGCAAACTCTTCTAAGAGCAGACTATCAACTTCTACTATTTATTCCAGTGCTTAGCATTTGGTATATACTAAATGCTTAGTGCTTAATAATAACACCCCTCCTGTTTTCAAAATCAGTTTCTACCAAAAATATGTGTGACAGAGAGAGAGAGAGAGAGAGAGAGAAAGAGAGAGAGAGAGAGAGAGAGAGAAGTAATGGAAGAAATGAAATGATTTTAGCTTGGAAAATACATATGAAAGGAAGGAAAGTATGAAGCAATTAGAAAAATGCTACAATTAAAGACTTCAAATCCTTATCTTGACACTTAATAGTTGTGTGAACACTAGCAAGTTTATTTTACACATTTCCTAATTTAGAAAATGGTATTAATAATATTTATAGTATCTATTTCATAGGACTGTTGTATAATCATTTCAAGGCTTGCTTTAAATAGCATAAGAAATCTCTACAATATAACAACAAATTTAGTAGTTGAGAAAAATCCCAGGAGGGAATCTGATCAACCCAACTATTTTCCTTGTCCCTGGAATTCCTTTCAATACCCAAACAGAAAGTAGAAGAGTAATTTCTAGGAGGCAAAATCTATCTGAATAAGGGCTAATCTGCACAAAAGGAGAGAAAGTTGTTTTTAAGACTTTAAAGTATAGTGACAGACTAGTATAAAATGTAGATATTGAACACTATATTCCATTGTTCAGCATCTCTCTAATGCTTCTATGCCCATAGCTAGTTAATTGTTATATCAAATTGGGACTCAAGGCGTGGAGATGGAGGTAGTGGGAGGAGAGAAAGCAAATGAACAAGATGTTGTTAAGTTGTAGAAAGGAGAGAAATTAATGTACCAGCAAACAGGGAAGAGGCAAGGAGGAGGTCCCTGGATACTGAGATGTGTAGATAATTAGAATGAACTATACCACTCTCTTAGAAAAAAGGATTTTTTAATAGAAAGAAATGACATTCTTCCCCAAAGAAATCATGGTGTGGGAACAAAACTAATTAATATTGCTATTAGTTTCTGAATAATCCTCCTGAAAGGTAGAGGTTTCAGCTTAGAAAAATCACCAATCCCAGAAAGTCTCTCTGAATTTTTACAGTGCACATTCCTCTGAGAACTATGTAATAAGATTAAGACAGATGAAGGAAAGGCACTTCCATTTCACTAGAACCATGTCAGGTTGAGTGGAGGGGTAATGGGAGATAAGACTTGTGGGATTCCTTGGTGCATAATCAAGGAAATCAGTGAATTTGCCATAGGCTTTTACTGCCCACTTTAACTACAAAACTCATTTCAAGCTGAATCATTTGGCCCCCTAGGCAAAAATGCAGTAAGGAAACCCAGCCCATTAACACTGTGTCATCAGAGCATGGGCTCCGGTCTCCACAGTTAATTACTCACGGTGCACAGACTCCTTGTCTGACGTCTCCAGGCGTCCCATGTGAGACTGGATTTCATGGACCTGCCTATCAAAGGAAGGGTAAGAGGAAATTGAGGAATTAGAATTAATCAACATCTATTCAGTCAGGAAAGACTATTTTAAATGCAAACAAGTAATAGATTTAAAATCTGGCTAGAAAACTGTACTAGAATGCAGGTATGCTGCATTAAAAGGCAAGAAAAATTTCTAATATTTTGACTCTAGTACCATATTTTTGGACAAAGAACTATTTCCAAGTCCCAATTTTTACAGTTACTCTTTGATATGAAGAAATTCTAGTCTCTTTCTCAAGATATTGTGATCTCAAAAGCCATTTATAAGATGTTTCACTAACCACTTGGCTCTGCCTATAAGTAAGACAAATGAAACTTTAAATCTTTTATAGGTGACATCCCTATGAAAAAAAAAATTGACCAAAACCTCCAATAAGTCCTGGCTGTCAGTGGAGAAAATGCTACAAAACTTACTTCCTTGTTCAGTGAAACGAGGATGACATCTACCGCTCTCTCACCTCCTACATCCAATAAGTTCCCAAGTTCTGTAGATTTTACATCTCTCACATCTGTTCCAATCTCTTTATTCATTCTAATTCATGTTCTGACCAGGACCCCCTGATAGGCTTTCCCTTTGAAAAGAGACTATTTTCAGTCTTTTTTTCTTGAATCATTGTCTTTTAACAGCAATCAAAATAATCTAAGACACAAATATGACTGTATGATTCTTCCTTCTCAAAAAATTTCATAATGCCTCTACAATAAAATACAAACTGCTCAGCTTGGCACTTAATTCCACCCAGTTGAGATCTGACCTATTTTTCCAAGGTCATTTCACATTTTACCCCCTCATTCACTTTATTTTCAGTCAATTAGCATGCTTGCTGGTCCTCCGACTGGGAATCCTACATCCCACTTCTGTGCTTTTGCATGCCTAGATTTTTCTCTTCACTTTAAACTCAGATTCTTTATGAAGCCTTCCTTTCTAGATTCCCCTAGCTGTTTTAAGTATTCATTCTTAAAGCCTGTTGTCTGATCTCTCATTTGTCTCATTCACTATCTAACTCTGCATTATATTTATCTGTGTATGTGCCTTGTCCCTCAGTAGAATATAAGTTCCTTGAGGGCAAAAATTTCTTGATTTTTATTTCTGTATTCCTAGTCTAGTACAATGCTGTGCATATAGCAGATATTAAATATAAAGCCTGTTTGATGACTTGACAAACTAGTTAATAGCTAAGACTCTGTATACATTGGCATTGAGTTAAAGTCTAAGGAAGACAGTTTTGAGATGCACAAGATGATTAGGTAAGGAACCTTCATGGAAGGAAGAGGTTTTGAATATCTACCTAAAGGCAGGAAAACCATGACTTGAAAAAGAAGGTGAGAATACAGTGATGAGAGTGAGCAAGTCATATAAGGATGACAAAAAGCAAATGTATGTAACTGCAGAAGAGGCTAATCCAAACAGCAGAGGGAGGGAGGGAATAGGAAGAAATAGCTCAGTATTTTGGTACACAGTAAATGAAGCTTGGACTTCACATAACATTTGGGAGCTTCTGTGGGATTCTAACAAGTCCCAAAACACCACAGCAATTTAATGATTTGAGGATAGCATACAGTGGTAGACTTTAGAGGTAGGAAATTGTTGCAGTAATTAGCATTTAAAGTGACCGATGTCTGGAACGTAGTACAGAACCGGCTGAGCATTAAAATTTTTAAAATAATCATCAAGGGCATGATGTCAACTTAGAATTAATGCCCAGAAAAGCTTTTAGCCTCTGTTGCTTAATATTTTTTTGGTCAATGACTTGGATAAAAGCAGAATTAGCAAACTTTTGATATTTGGACATGACAAAGTTTGGAAAGATATGCTGACAGTTTAGCATAATAGGATGAAATTAACAAAAATGAAATTGACCAGAAATAAAAGCAAAGTGCTATATTTGGGTTAAAAAAAATCAATTTCACAAATGCAAGGTGGGGGCAAGCAAGATTTAAAAACTACCTAGGGATCCAGTAAATGAAAACTAATGCAGCCTTGGCCTATATTAGGAGAGGCTTACGTATCCAAGACTAAAGGTAGTCCTTCACTACTTTGCCCTGGTCAGAACACATTTAAATAGGTCAGTTTTGGAAAAGACATTTTAGAAAGGATACTGACAAGCTAGGGATTATTCTCTGGAAGGAGCTAGGATGATGAAGAGACTAAAGACCACAGAATGAAAAATGGCTGAAGGAACTAAGGATGTTGAACTTAGAAAAGTCTTAAAGGAGACAAGATAGCTGTCTTTAAACATCAGAGAGGCTGTCATGTGGAAAAAGAATTAATTTGTTCTGCAGAGTCCACAAAGTCAAACTAAGAGTGATGAGTGGAAATGACAGAAGTAGATTTAAGCTCCATGGAAGGGAAGCTTCTGAACAATATGGGTTGGAACAAGCTGCCTCAGGGGTCATGGGCTTCCTTAGATTGGAGTTCTGAGAGTAAAAACAGTATCACTACTGGTCAGGAATGCTACAAAAGCGTTTCTATCCAGGTGAAGGTTGGTCTCTGGACCCCTTCCAACTCAAAATTAGGAATAGCATGATGTGGGGCATCAAGCCTCCCAGGAAGCATTTAATATTACTGCATATTGAGCTGCCTGAGGAGATGTGTAGCCCAGCAAAGACTTAGATAGGCATGAGGGAGAAGGGAGCCAGGATCATCATGTGCAACAGAGTGGATTTTATTCACTATTGATCCATAAGGGAGAACAGAAAAAAATGGTAAGTAAAACCCTTGGCCTCCAATATCTAAACACCAGATCTAAACCAGAACTACATAGGTCCTAATGCAAGTAGGCAAATTTACTCCAAAATTATCACTGAGAAGCGGGAGAAAGCTTGTAACTAGAATATGGTTTTGAATGGCTGCATCTTATTCAAAAGAAGTTACATGAATAAAAGTGAAATTAAAGGGTAGCACTACATTTTAAAACGACACATTCACAGGAGGAAAATCAGTTAACTAGAAAGGAGAATTATATAGTAGAGAGCATTTGGGTAAATAACAATAGAAGGAAAAACAAGCAAAATTGCTACTGGTGTATGATATAGACTACAGGGACAGGGAGAAGAAAGAAATGGAAACTTGAGAAACAGACCACAAGACCATATTTTTTCGGGAATAGAGTAGTGATGGAGAATTTCAATTATCCAGACATCTGTTGAAATTCTCTCTGCAAAAAAGATAGCAACTACATGCTTATTAACTTGCCTTAATGATAATTTCAACTTTCTAAGGTGGAAGAAGCAATAAGAAACTGGTAAAAGAAAAGAAAAATGGTAAACTCTAAAGAATGAAATTCTGAGACTATAAAAAGGAACAATTCTAATAAGGAGAAAAAAAAATGGAAGTTGTTCAAAGAGGTCAATGTGGAAGCTAGCATGGAAATTTAGACAATAAAAAAGTTTTAAAACTGTATCAGGAGAAGGGGGATACTAAGCGGGAGGATCAAAGAAGGGACAGGGCCCTTGCTTGAGGAAAGAACAAAGGTAACAGACAAGTTAGAAAAGACAAAGCTGTTTAATCTTTATTGTGTTTCTATTTTCTCTGCAAGAGTATGATCTTTGCACTGGAAATGGCAGGACCAAAATTACAAACAGGAACTTAGTAACCAAGATAAATAAAAAATATATAAAAGAATACTTGAGTGACTTGAATGAATTCAAGTTAACTGAATCAAATGATCAGGTACTTAAAAGAACTACCAGTTGTAACTGTTAAGTCCCTGTTAGTGATGTTTGCAAGACTGGTTGTAAAATTATCACTAATAATTGAAATAGAAATAAAAGTAACCCTGAGGTTTTACTTCACATCTGGCAAAATGGCAAAGAAGACAAAAGATGGGAACACAGTTTATACTGAAGGGGCTGTGGAAAAACTGATGCACTCTTGGAAGAGCAGTGAATTGACACAAATATGATGGAAAGCAATTTGGAACTATGCAAATAAAGTGACTAAAATGACGATTTGAGATAGAGTTTCCACTGATAGATATAAACTCTCAAAGAGATCACTGAAAAAAAGAAAGGGTCTACATAAAAATATTTATAGGAGTACTTTTTGAGGTAAAAAAGGAAATGGAAGCAAAACAAATGCTCATGGAATGGGGAAGAGTTAAACTGTGGCACATGAATTGTAAAGAAATATCACTAAGCTGAAAGAAATGATGAACATGAACACAAGCATAGAAAAATTTACATGAATGGATGTAAAATTAAGTAAGCAGGGTCAAGAAAACAATATATATACAACTACAATATAAATGGAAAGAACCACAAAAAAGTGAAAGTAAATGCTGCATGATTATTTAGAATACCTGCTCATAAGGAGAATATATTAGAAGACTACTCCCTCTGCTCCATTTTAGAGGTGGAAAGTCCAGAGATGTGGTACACTGCATATAGTAGACAATTAGGATGATGAAGAACACTGAGTTCATTTCATAGGAAGATCTGTTGAAGGAACTGGCAAAATTTAACTTGGAAAAAGAGGCTCAAGGATCATGTTACCTGTCTTCAAGTAGTTGAAAGGCTATGATGTGGAAAAGGGATTACATATTCTGTTTAATTCCAGAAGTTAGAACCAGGAATAATGAGTGTCATTCCAAAGAAAATTTCAGCTATTTGACCTGTCCAAAAATACCTGATGACCAGGGAAGTAGAGGATTGCTCCTCAATGGATGCTTTTGATCAGAAGTTGAATAATCATTTGTTGGGTATGTTATAATTTGTATGAGTATATCAAACCTTTTAAAAAAACTGTAATTCTGATCCTTCAATTGGCAAGTTAAAGGGAGACAGGTTTCAGTTTGATATAAAGAGAAACTGTCTAGCTGCCAGAAATGGGATGAGTTGCCTCACAAAAACTCTGCCATGGAAAATAGCAAGACAAGAAGTAGTAGGTAGATAGATTACATGCCATTTAAAATCACTACAAATTGTAATTGTGGATCCTAGGCATGGGAACTACCAAGAAAGCAAAGTATCACCACTGATAAGCCTTTATCATAGGTCCCCACCATATTTCTATCTGTTATATTAACTAAATCTTAGTCTAGGAAGGCTATTGCTTAAAAAAAAAAAAAGATGGCAGGGAAAACCACTGATTTTTCCTATTCTCACTTCAATGTGCTTTGAACAGTCCAATGGAAAGATAGCCAATAAAGAGGTTCTAGTTTTGATGTGGCATCAGTGAGGCATAATGGAAATATGTGAATATGTAATCTAATCTGATACCCTGAGTTCTAATTTCCACTCTACTATTTATTACTTGTGCGGCCTCTGATAACCTATCTGAGTCTCAATTTCCTCACCTGGATTACAGGATCTTTTAAATTCTCTTCCAATTCAAAATTCCACAATCTACAGATCTGAAAGGACCTAACTGCAAAATAAGGAGTGCAAAAAACTTATTATGGGAACAACTGATTTATATCCAGAAAGTCTGTTTTAAACCAAACTGGGAACCCCCCCAAACAACAAAAAGTATGGCTATCTGGGAGAGTAAGACATTAGAACTCTGTTAATTGGGAAGTACTATGAAATGGAAGTTTTTAAAGATCCATACTATGCTTAATTGATAACAGAAACTATCAGTATTGAGGGGTTAGTGAAACAACCAGAGAGCAACAAAGGAAAACAGAAATAATTCACTGTCTGAGGCCTTTTAGTTTGTTATGTGTTGAATGAAGATTTTAAGAAGAATAAAAAAAACTGACTTTGTGAAATCTATTAAATACAATCTCCACTTTACCTTGTAGCCCAAAGTTCAAAGTTGATAAAGCAAATGCAAAATAACCTATTCCACCTTCTGCTTGAAAGACAGATGATCTATAAATGCATTCATTTCTTTTATCTCATCCTATTGCTTCTACATAGCCTACTTGTCAAAGGACACTGTTCCCCAAGGAAAACTTAAAAAAGAAAAACTTTCTGGTCATGATGGGGAACAAAGTAGGATGTCTTTAACATATACCAGAATCTAACAAATGTAGATAAAACTAGTCTATTAATTTTATCCTAACATATAAGACCAAGCACACTATTATGTAGTAAAAAAGTTTACTTTTTTTGGCCCAATTTATTCTCTACGTGGGTTTGACTGAACTCAAATCAAGTTAGACAAGTACAGATTTCAGGTACCGTAACTAATTTCAGTGCTCCTTCAGACGTGGCAAAAGATAACAAGTTTGAGTTCAAAGTTCTAGCAAAACAAATAAGCCATTTCAATCATATGTTTTCAAGTATCCTCATTTACTACAATTGTTTCTGCAACCTCAAAAGTTAGGGACTGGCATTTGTATGGTTCAATACAGTATGATTAAGAAAGCTTTTTTTTTCTTCCTCTTTAAAAGATACTAAGAATCACAAATGTTAGAACTGGGATTAGTGGGGTCATCCCATTCAGTCTAATTTTACAGACAAAAAACCTAAGCCCTGAAGAGATAGAGTGCCTCGTTTTCATCCAGTTGGCACATTAGCTTCACTGTTAGTAGCAGAGCCAAGACTAAAATAGAGATCTCTTAACTCTGTTCATTATCTGCAAAGTAGTATATGAATTCAGGCCATCCAAGTGAACGCACATAAAGATTTTCTGGCAATTGCTGGAATATAATCTCAGCACTTACACTCCATGATACATATTATGGAGCACTTTTAGTTGTTTTTTTCTCCCTACTGGAGGTGATTTATGCTGAGCTACTCATACTAACCTTGAGACCAGTTGTATATATTTAAAGAAAACTGACAATTGGTCTAGAAAATAATCTGAAGGGCTTTGAATGGGTTTTCTTTTTACAAAACAAAATGGACTACAGACCCATTAATAGCATCCTCTAACCAAATAAGAGTAACTACGTGAGATGTCTTAATAAACTCTTAAGAGCCATACTCCTATAAAAGATAAATCCTTAGTAGCAATGAAATTATCTTATCTTAGATCACCAAAAATAATTATCTTTTAGATTATATCATAATTTGTTTTAGCACGAGAAGAGGATTCCCAACAGAGGCAAATCCTACTATTTTGAATAAAAAGAAGGCTCTATGGATTATCCATAGAAAGTTTTATACTGATTAGGTTACAATGAACTTTCTTAAAAATATGAAATGTTGAACTGAAGTAACTCTCCGGTTTTACCTTATATATTGAAAATTGATTTTAAAAAAGTGCTAAAACTTTTGTTTAGCTTTTAAAGTGCTTCATAACCAGATCCCAACCTATCTTTTCAGTCCCAGCTTTTATCAGAATGTGAGTCTTAAATGTTGAAAACTCTTAGTTCCTTTCTTTAAGCAGGAAAAAAAAATAACTGTTCATGGTAACCAGGGCAAGATAAAATATTACTCTCCTTGGGAGAGATTCTCTTCAATTGATATGCTAGTACTTTGCTTCTTTTTGAAGTTGTTTTAAACCCAGGAAACCAAAATGACAGCTGTTCATATACTGGGGTATTTACCTCTCAAGGCACTCTATTATGCAGTCAAATAAGCTTTCTCTGTGCCTTTGCTTTGGCTATTCTTCACATTTGGAATGCATCTTTGCTTAAAGAATCCCTCTCTTACTTCAAGAAGTACTTAAGTACTTCTTTGGGAAACCTCTCCTGATCACACTCCAACTGTTAATGCTCTCCTTCCCTGTCTTGTATTTATTGTCTTTATATTTAATTTGTACAGACTGACATATGTACTTGTCAACCCCAGTAGAATATAAAGCTTCTTGGGTAGGGATAGTTCCCCTCTTTATATGTGTATCACGTGTTAAGCACAGTCCCCAGTACATAGTAATAACTTCTACTTTATTAACTGATTAGAGAAATGGGAACAGTAAATGTTGGAGAGGATACAGAAAGACAAGCACACTAATATATCTGGAAGAGATAGGAACTGGCACAGCTATTTGGAATTATGCAAGGAAAGTGATTAAATTACACTCCCTCTAACTCACCGTTTCTAGCACAGGGCATAGATTCCAAAGAGGTTAGTTCCAAAAAGGCAGGAACAAAGGTCCAATATTTACCAAGATATTCTCATGAAGCATGTTTTGTGGTGGCAAAGAACTGGAAATAAGGTGAGTGTTCATCAACTAAAGAATGACTTTAAAATTATGGCATATTAATGTAATAGAATGTTATTGTGCCATTAAAAATGAAGAGAACTTTGGAGAAAATTTTTAGATTTGTATGAATTGATAGACTGAAATAAGATTACTCAAAATATAAGTAGAAACTAATGACAATGTAGAAGAAAAGATCACTAAAGAGAAGCCAAACTGAGGAAGTGAAAAACCAAGCACAGTCCTAAGGAAAAGAATAAAACATAAAATCATCTTCTTGTCAGACTGGGACAAGGGAGGGAAGAGAAGGGGAATGTCTATCAAGGCAGAATGCTCCATAGTTGTTAGTTGTCACTATATCACCTGCAACTTTTATTGCTGCCCAGCTCTCTCCTCCTCAGAACATTCCACCTGCCAAGCCACTTATTTAAGGAGTTAAAAAGCTATACAAAAAAATTCATGATCCCAAAAGAAGGAAGTGTGGGTATTCTTTCCCTTGACAAATCCAAATTATTTCTTTGCTTTACCTCCCAATCCTCTAAAAAGGGAAATGAGTTAGATAGTGATATACACATTAAAACAAAATTCTACCATAACACAATTTAGAGGTCTTCTGGAAGTCATCGAGATTTTAACCATTCTGCCATCACTTAATACTTGTTCAATGCTCTAAAAATCTATCCTTTCCAAGTAAAAAAAAGCCTTAGATCTTTCCATTAAGAATTTTAATTCTAGTTAAAATTGTTGTATAAGACAAATTTCAGCTTAGCTTCAGGAAGCCTTGGGGGTGACTAGTGTGGTGACATCCAATTTCCCTACACTGGAGTCACTTAAGTTATTATTATTAGTTATTATGAAAGACATTTTATTGATTTTAACTTCTCATCATCTTTAGTCTGTCTCCTCTCTCCTCACATTGCCACCACTACAGTTCAGTTCCACTTTATCCAAACTATTTCCCCTGTATCCAGTTTCTTCAACAATCCATTCCCCAAAAGTGGCATATTGAGATTTCTAAGAGATAGGTCTGATCATGTCAATCCCCTGCTCAAAAAGCTCCAATGGTATCCACTGCCTCTGGGATAAACCAACAAATTCCTCGGAATTTAAAATCCTTCACAACCTGGCTTCAACCTATCTTTACAGGCTTGTTACACACCACTCCCTCACCTCTATTCTAACTCTCAACCAAAGTGGACGACTTGCTATTTTCCATAGCCAATATTTCATTTCTGAACTTCTTTACAAAGGTTGTACCCTGTTGTCTGCAATGCTTCCACTCATTTCCTCTACTTCTTGCCCTATTTTTCAAAGTCCCCTCCTGACTCCTAAAAAGTTCCCAAGCCACCTAATTACCTGAAATATTACAGGTGCTTAATATTTGCTATCAAGGACTGAAGACTGCATTATTCTCTCCTTCCTCTGCCTTCTTGAAACTATCTATCTTAACACATTGCAACATTCTTAGTTACTCTAGCTTGGAAAGACTGACCCAGTGCTTAGTGACATCTTTTATCACGAAGGTTTCCCGTTTAACTAAACATTGTGTTTCACTAGAAAGCCTAAAGAAAGTAGACAGAAAAGGAAATGAGAGAAAAACAAAAAAGACCAAAGAATGGAGGAGAGGAAAAACTGAGGCACGGCAGTGAAAAAAACTCACAAAAAGTAGGTGCGCCTGTGGTACAAGCTGCCTTCAACTAATCACTGGATTTAAAGCTGGAAGGGACGTTAAGAGATCACTTTGCCTCAGACGCTTACGTTTCACCGGGGAGAAACTGATGCCCGGGAAAGTGAGGTCACTTAGGTAGGAGAACTGGGATTTGAACCTAGATCTCTGGACTCTAAATCCAGCACTCTTTTCACTACACCGCAACGCATGACGCCGCCAAGTTCTTCCCTGAAACAGACATTTATTAGGCGCCTGCTGAGCTCAAAGCCCCGGGCTGAGCTGGGCGGAGAGTACGGAGCGTCCCCTTCCCATGGACCCGTTCTGAGACCCGGGATTCTGAATGGTGAACTCGGGCCGGGGTCCTCCAATCTGGAGAGCAAAGGGGGCTCAGCCGAGGACTGCCCCTCCCACCACGCCCCCCACGGCTGAGAGAGCCCAGCCTGGAGTAGCGGCGAGAGGGAGGGGGATCCCGACGTCCTCGTAACCGATTGACCGACATCCGATGCCCTCGACCCACCACCCCACCCCTAGGCCCGGGGCTCCTCCAGTCCTGCGCCCCGGCCCCATCAGGCCCTCACTTGTGGGTCTGCTGGTACAGCGGCTCCATAGCTCGGTCCCGCCGGCTCCCGGTTCCCCTGAACACGTCCACCACAAACACACTTCCGGCTTCCGGTTTAGGGCCCAACACCATTTCCGGTCCTTACTTTGGGTTGGTCACATAGATACCTGGTAAACTAGCCGGAGAATAGGACCGAAAATTATGCCAAAGGGAAATAAGAAAAGGGTCTTTTATAGGTCTCTACTGTGGCAATGAGCAAGACTGCCTAGTTCATTCAGCAAGAGATGTCGAGGATAAATGACATATTTGAATCGGGCGATTATGACAGGTAGTCTTGGAGGACCCTCATGGGTCCTGAGTGAAAGGAGGAGACGGCGAGGAGGCGGGGAGCGCTTGTCTTCTGCTCTAGCCCCGCCCCTCCATGGGGCGGTCGCGTTCGGCGCCGGTACCCGCGATTCTTTGAGTGGGGCTTGGTGTCCTGGAAGTCCGGGTCCTCTGTAGCTCTTCCGCCCCTTCACGCTGCCACGTCTTTGCCCCTGCGCTCGCTTTCACGTTCCACGTCTTGCCGCCGGCAAAGACTGGGCCAACACTCTCCGAATCCCCTTGCGCCTTCATTGCTTCTCTTTATCCTTGGGCCAGAGATCCGCGCCCGTGTAAAACCTCGAGGCTGCCTTTCCTCGGTGCGCCTAGTTCGCCCGCTTTGTGTCGTTCGGCTCCCGGCTCGGATGGCGTCAGTGCCATCGCTGTCGCCGCGGGCGCGTCTGCGGACGCTTTGGCTTGTGACCGTTCCAAGCTCACAAGGCTGTCACTTGGTCAGGAGGGACGGAAAGAATGACCTGAAGTGATCGGAGTCTAGGGCCCGTTAGAAGGACCGTTTTGTTGAGATAGGTGGGTAGGTAGGTAGATGATAGACAAATGGACAAGTGCAAAACTCTGAAGTCGCTGTTGTTTTTTTGTTTGTTTGTTTGTTTGTTTCTTGGTTTTTTTATTTTTTTTATTTAATAGCCTTTTACTTACAGGATATATACATGGGTAACTTTACAGCATTAACAATTGCCAAACCTCTTGTTCCAATTTTTCACCTCTTACCCCCCCCCCCCCCCCGACCGCGGGATGACCAGTAGGTGTTAAATATATTAAAATATAAATTAGATACACAATAAGTATACATGACCAAAACGTTATTTTGCTGTACAAAAAGAATCAGACTCTGAAATATTGTACAATTAGCTTGTGAAGGAAATCAAAAATGCAGGTGGGCATAAATATAGGGATTGGGAATTCAATGTAATGGTTTTTAGTCATCTCCCAGAGTTCTTTTTCTGGGCATAGCTGGTTCAGTTCATTACTGCTCCATTGGAAATGATTTGGTTGATCTCCTTGCTGAGGATGGCCGGGTCCATCTGAAGTCACTTTGACATAGTGACAGGAAGTGCTAAAAATAAAAAAAATTAGATCGTTTATAAACATTTATTTAACTGACAGTGCTTTGAGGAAGGGCTCAGGCTAGCTGTATTTCAATATTCTTTTAGGCAAATTTCTGACTCTAGACTTAGACGTTCCTGCCTTCTACCCCATATACTTTTCAGTTTTCTTTTATATGTTGTCTTTCCCCATTAGAATAGAAGTTCCTTGAAGATAGAGACTTGTCTTTTTGCTTGTATAACTGTATCCCCAGGGCTTAGCATAGTGCCTGGTCATTGTATATATTTAATAAATGCTTGTTGATTGACCAAATGTAAGCTCCTTGTTCAGTGATTAATGAGTTGATATATTACAGCAAATTATTTACTCTAATAAAGTTAAGGTCTGCATTTGTGATTTCATTAGTAAAAGAAACACCCGGGGGGAAGAAACTCCCACTAATGCAGATCAGCATCTTTTTTTGCAACTCATAGTCTTAGAGAGTTGTCTAAAGGACTTGAAAGTTAAATGACTTCCGGGGTAATATAACTAATATATGTCCAAGTTGGGACTTAGGTCTTCTTGGATTTGAGTCTGGCTCTTTATCCATTATGCCGTGTTACCTCTACAAATACTGATAAAAATATCAGTCCCTCTACCTAATCATCCCACACCTATAAATGAAGCTACAAGTCAAAAGTAGAAGCATGGTTTGCAGGTCATCTCTGAAAAGACAAATAAAAGAGCTGGTTTCATGTTATGTTTAAAGGCAGCAAAAAACAATTTCATGAAACACTTGGTCATTTTATTCTGCAATGCTCATGGTGAACACAAGCAAAAAGTCTTCTGTAAAGATAATTGCAGCTTATGTACCAACGTCTGTTTCCTAAAGTAAACTTGACAAAATCCTTCAAACCAAGTTACTCACATTTATATTTATTAAGTGAATTCAATGCAAAAATAAACATAGGAAAGGATGATAAAAAAAATTATATTGGGAAACATGTTTGAAAGTTCTAGCTAAGATGACAAAAATTTCTAGGTATCCCTGAGAAATATTTACTAATAATTAATAAAATATCAGAGCTAAATAAAAAGACCATTCCATAATGAACTACACAAAGTGATATGACCTAGAGCTAAGACTGTTCCAGGAGTGAATGCCTCTCCATAGGTGATAATGTAAAGAAATTAAGGCAAAGTTTCAATATCTTGTGAGGAAGAGAGTCATCTACACCCAGAGAGAGGACGGTGGGAACTGAGTGGATTACAACATAGCATTTTCACTCTTTTTGTTGTTTGCTTGCATTTTGTTTTCTTCTCATTTTTTTCCTTTTTGATCTGATTTTTCTTGTGCAGCATGATAATTGCATAACTATGTATACATATATTGGATTTAACATACATATTTTTTAACATGTTTAACATATTGGATTACTTGCTATCTAGGGAGGGCATGGAGGAAAGGGAGGAGAAATTTGGAGCATAAGATATTTTAAGGATCAGTGTTGAAAAAGTATCCATGCATATGTTTAGAAAATAAAAAGCTGTAATAAAAAATAAAATTTTAAAAAAGAAATCAAGGCAAGCAGAGTTAAGGATCTGGGGAATCTCCCAGGAGATATGCTTAAAGTTACTTCTGTCTCAGGTGGAATTTCAGATTTTGATATAGGAATTACAGTGGGAGAGGCTGAATCAAAATCCAGCTGCCCAAAGAAAAACTGACATAGTTAAGATGACAATGGATTGAAGTAGAGAAGAACATAGCGCTTATACCACATTATCCCTTCTAAAACTGTAGCAAAAGATAGTACCTCTACCTAATCATCCCATACCAGAGTATAGGGAGAGAATAGATACTACTGGCTCTGCTAAAAAGACAATCCAAGAACTGAAACTGATGATATGATTGCTCAGTGGTTTTTCAGTCATGTCCAAGTCTTCATGGACAAGAGGTTTTCTTGGCAAAGACACCAGAGTGGCTGGCCATTTCCTTCTCCAAATCATTTTATAGATGAGGAAACTGAGCAAGCAGGATGAAGTGACTTGCTCAGGGTCACATGAACTCCAAAAGAGAACTCTTCCTGATTCCCAGCCAAGGGCTCCATCCGTTGCAATACCCAAGCTGCTTCCATAAATCTCATACCAAAAAAATTTGTCATGGGTTAAAAGAACCCTATGATAGAATTCCTGAGAAAGAAACTAACTCTAAAATCATCATCAGAAACCAGGACAGAAAAAGGATTGATGACAAAGACTCTTTGAATGTGGAAGAACTAAGAAACAAATGATTTTAATCCTAGAGAATAAACAGCTTAGAGCAGAGGGTGGACAAACTTTCCCCAGAAACTGTTTCTTTGAAAAATAGAATGGAGCATAAGAGCTCAATGATTTGATGTGTCAACAAGAAATATTACAATAAAATTAAATGATTGGAAGAACAAATAACTGGAAAACAAAATAAGGAAGGATAACTTAGGAATCATTAAATTCTGAAAACCATGACAAATTTAAAGAATTGGGATGTAAAGAAATCATAAAAGAAAACTGTTCAGAGCAATTAAAGCCAAAGGGCAAAATGAAAATAAAAAGAATTCACTGATTACCTTCTGGAAGAAATATCAAATTAAATACAAAAAAAATGTTATAATAAAAATTCAGAATTTCTAGATCAAGTAAAGAATAATACAAATACTGAGGAAGAAAGAGATCAAGTACCAAGAAACCACAGTCAAGATTAAAGAAAAAATGCAAGAAAGGAAATAACATCTTGAATGTTATAACAAAAGGCAAAACAAAAAGGCTTACAAGCAAGAATAATTTATTTTGTAAAACTATATGATCCTATGGAGTAAAATAGACCTAAAATTGAATAGGGGATTTGTCTCCTAGAGTCATTGAGTAATTTTGCTAAATACTAATTCTTAGAGAGTCAGGTATATAGTATAGCAGGATGATTTAGGAAGCAGAATTTAACAATATGTTGTTTATAAGTAACAACCTTAAAACATAAAAATTCACAAAAAATAGATACTATTGGTATTATTATCATTTTTACTTCACAGAAACAGAACATTGAGAGAGAAATTGAGTGACTTTATAGAAGAATTGCATGTTTAACATATATTGGAATACTTGCTTTCTAGAGAAAAGGGATGAGGGGAAGAGAGGGAGAAAAATTTGGAACACAAGGTTTCTCAAGGGTGAATGTTGAAAATGAACTTTGCCTTATTTTAAAAGTAAAAAGCTGTTATAAAACAAAGAAATTAAGTGACTTGCTTAATCTAAGTGAATGTGAGTGTGATGTAACCTTTTGGTTCCTCAGTTTCCTCATTTGTACAATGATGAAGGCTAGATTAAACATCCCTCAAGGATTGTTTCAGCTCTGAATCCTGTGTTAGGAGTATAGACTAGAGCTAATATCAGCTGGCTCTTACAGTAGTACACTAGAATCATGGAATGCCATAGAATTTGAGAGTTGGATGAGACCTCAACCTCCATCTAGGCAACTCACAATAGAAAATAAATCCCTATTAAAATATATTTATTGAGTGATTATTCAATCTCAGCTTGAAGACCTTCAATAAGGGACAGCCCCCTATTTCCTAAGGCAATCCAATGCATTTTTGCACAGCTCTAATTATTAGGACAGTTTTCCTGACATCAAATCAAAATTTGCCTTTATAATTTTTTCCAGTTGTTCCTGGTTCTTCCCTATAGGACCATATGGAATAATTCTGATCCCTCTTTCCTAAGAAAACCCTTTACTTATTCTGCACTCCCTCAAGTCTTCTATATGCTAATTACTTACAATTCCTTCCACTGTTTCTCATACTGCATGGATGCAGGGATCCTCAAACTTTTTAAATAGGAGGCTAGTTCGCTGTCCCTCAGACTGTTGGAGGGCCGGACTATAGTAAAAACAAAAACTTTGTTTTGTGGGCCTTTAAATAAAGAAACTTCATAGCCCTAGATGAGGGGGGTAATCGTCCTCAACTGCCACATCTGGCCCACGGGCCATAGTTTGAGGACCCCATTAAAGGATATCTTGGTTGCCTTCCTTTGGGAACTTTCCATCTTCCAGAACATCCTTTCTCAACTATAGTGCCACAAAATATCCCAGTATAGCTTTCCCAGGACAAAATACAACTATCCTTTCTTTGCTGGATAGTGCATATTTACTTTCCCATTCTTTAGTCCCTATGAGGACCAGCATCTGGTCTCTCCTAAATTCAGGGACTTATAACATTTACAACAATATCAACAGTTTGTTGTTGTTTGTGTTTGTTGTTGTTTTTTCCCCTATTTCTGGTTTTTTCCCCTTTTGATCAGATTTGTGTGTGTGTGTGTGTGTGTGTGTGTGTGTGTAGCATGACAAATAAGGAAATATTTTTAGAAAAATTGCACATTTAACCTACATCGAATTGCTTGGAGAGAGAAGGGGGAAGAGAGGGAGAAAAATTTGGAACATAAGGTTTTGCAAAGGTTGAGAGCTATCTTTGCATGTATTTAGAAAAATAAAATACTATCTAAAAAGAATACATTTTTAAAGCCTTAAAAAAAACCTCTTAAACTTTTCTGCTGTTCTTTTCCTCGATCCCTTTCCCTCTATATATAAGAAAAACCTTAAAGGGCAATGACCTTTCATAGGAGAAAGTGTTGCAAGAATATTTGCAAGATCTACTGTGGGCAGCAATAGGTAATGGTTTTCTCCAGTACCTGCCAGAGGGAGGAGATGTTGGTTTAGGGAGCTACAGAAAGGAGACATTAGAGCTCTGCAGGGGAGGTATGGGAGTGGGGGGATGGACCCTCCCTCCTGGGAGAAACTATCAGCAAATTGTCTTGTGTAGCCACAACAGCCAGGAGCAAGAAGGGCAAAGAGGGTTTTGTGAGAGGAAAGCCAATGTATTCTAAACAGGATAAAAGGAGATGGGAATCACAACTTATCACTGTCTGATGTGTCCCCAGGTCATTTTGGAGCTGGACCCCCACCAGTAGTAGTGAGGAAAGGAAAGAGGATTCCCTATTAACCCCGTCATTTGTTAACGGGGGAGGGCAAAGGTCCCAATTTTCCTCTTGCTAAGTGATTCCCAGGGTCATTAGGAGGACTCAGGTGTTTCCACTATTTCTAAGAAGCCAAAAGTCATCTGGATGGAAGGGAGATATTGCTAGGGCTTCCTTCTTACCGTGGCCTTGCAGATCAGACTATTTGGGAAATAGTGAATGGTATGAGAAAGGAAGAAGCATAGAGGGGCCAGGAGAGAAGGAGCGGGATAGCAAAAGGAGATGGATATAGTTGTGTTAGAGTTAAGGTGGAAGGGTAAGGGGTAATAGAAAAGAGAATTCAGAATCAGGGGACCTGGATTTGAATCCAGAATTTGTTATCTCTATGATCTTGGCCATTTCCTTTGCCCTTTCTAGGATGCAGTTTCTCAGTTTATAAGTATAATATTGTTATTGAGTTGTTTTTTTCAATAGCTTTTGACTCTTCATGACCCCATTTGGGGTTTTCTTGGCAAAGATCTTGGAATGGTTTACTGTTTCCTTAATTCAGCTCATTTTATAGTTGAGGAAATTGAGACAAGTAGGGTTAAGTGACTTGGCCAGGGTCACACACTGAGTAAATTTTTGAGGTCAGATTTGAATTTAGGAAGATGGACATTCCTGACTTCCTGACTACTGGGCCTCCTAAGTGCCCCCAGAAGAATATTAGCTAATATTTATGTAGGGCTTTAAAGTCTGCAAAGTGCTTTACATATAATATCTAATTTGTAAAATGAGGGTGATGGACTAGATAGTCTCTAAGATTTTTTCTGGCTCCTAAGTGTGATTTATACCCCCTCTGATCTCACCTCCCCCTTTCAACTTCCCTGTCCTGAAATTCTAGGGAAGGAAGAATCCAAAGCACAGTCACATGGCCCAGATTTTCTTTGGGATCTAGGAGGCTGATAATTTGTTCTGGGACAAGAGGAGAAGAATGTTGGTTATCTTCTTGAATATCAGCCCAAATATACCAGGTTTTCTAGCTCGCTACCTCAGAGGATGGTAAATTCACAATCAGACTAAAGTGTGCTAGTGATCTCTAAAAACAGAAAGTATTTAATCAATTCCAGGAAATCAGTCCAGTTCAACAAACAAACAATAAATAAATATGTGCTTATTATAAATAAAATACTATAGACACTAGGCTCCTAAGATTAAGGAGGAAAAGAAACTGAAATAGACTCTGCATTCAGGGACCTTACTTTCCACTAGTGGGATCTGATAATATAGGTAATCTGAGAAGGCAGTGATCACTAACTACTTGGGATAGGAGTGGGGCAGATCAGGAAAAGTTCTTCATAGTAGATAATACCTGACTTGGGCCTTGAGAGAAGGTAGAGATTCTAAGAGACAGGGAAGGATTGAGGAGGTGGGGGTAAAGAGCTGCCTTTCCATTATGCACTTTTAGAAATCCAATCTTCCAAAAAAGCTTATTCCAGGCAAAGAATAATGCTCATGCTTTCTTTCTCTCTCTCTCTCTCTTTCTATATAAGAACCAGCTTCTACAAAACCATACATTTGTCAGGTGCTTCCTTATATGCAAAACATTATGATAAAATAATAAAAAGGAAACTATTCCTGCTTGCAAGAAGCTTATATTCTATTGGTAGAGAAAAACATATACAAGTATAGTATAGATATGGGGTTCAGGCTCTCTGTCTCTTTCTCTGTCTCTCTGTCTCTGTCTCTCTGTCTCTCTCTGTCTCTCTCTGTCTCTCTCTCTCTGTCTCTCTGTCTCTCTCTCTGTTTCTGTCTCCCTCCCTCCTTCACTCCCTCCCTTTCTTCCGCCCCCTTTCTTTCCCTCTCCCCTCTCTCTTTCCCCACCTCCTCTACCTTAGTAATCTCATCATTACCGCAAATCTATCGATTCAATTACTTCTATGTAGATAATTTTCAACCTTACCATCCGTCCTGAATTCCATTTTCATATCACCAATTGTTTATTGGGCATCTCAAACTGGATTCCTGTAGGCATCTCAAACCCAATACCTTCAAAAAACAAACAAACAACTTATTGCCTTTATTCCCAAAACTTCTTCTTTTCCAAACTTCTCTGCTATCCTTTCAGTTTCTTACACTCATAACTTCAGGGTCACCCTGGACTCTTCTGACACTCATTCTATACATCAAATCAAACCATTGCTTGGTATTGTGTCTTGGTTGCCCTCCCCACTATTACCCTCCCTCCAGGGCTACTCCTAGACTAAGAATTAGAATTTGCTGTTATTCAGTAAGGCCTGACTCTGTGTAATCCCATTTAGGATTTTCCATTGCTCTGCCCTCTGAAACACCTAGCTACAATAGTTAATCTGTTGGGGTAGAAAAGCAGATTGTTGTTGTTCAGTCATGTCCTACTCTTTGTAGCCCTATTTGGGAGTTTTTTGGACAAAGATACTGGAGTGGTTTGCCACTTTCTTTTTCAGCTTATTTTACAAATGAGGAAACAGGCAAACCAGGTTAAGTGACTTATCCAGGGCCACAGAACTAGTAAGTCTCTGAGGCTGGATTTGAACTCAGAAAGATGACTCTTCCTGATTACAGGTCTAGTGGTCCACCCACTGCCTCATCTAGCTACATACAATTATTATATCCATTTTGCAGTTGAGGAAGCTAAGGCTCAAGTAGTTCAATGATTTTTGTCCAGAGTCACATGGTTAATAAATGTCTGAACTCAAGTCTTCCTGACTGCAGTCCTGGAGCTCTATACACTATACTACCCAGCTGCTTGACCACATATCCTATTAAATTATTTTTTTTGTTATTGTTGAGGTAATTGGGATTATATGATTTGCCCAGGATCACACAGCTAGTAAGTTTATGAAGCTGGATTTGAGCTCAGGTTCTCCTGACTCCAAAGATGGTGTTCTATCCATTGTACCACCTAGTTTCCCTTTCACTTTGTTTTTCTTCCTTTTAAAATTCTGAGCTAAGCTCCTTGTCCCATCTTCAGAGATATTAATTAATCGACGGTTTCCGTTGATTGTTAATCCAGCTACATAAGTGAGGATTTAACAATCTATGTGATTTTAAGTCAGTTATTTCTCTCTGGGTCTCAGTTTCCCTATATGTAAAAATGAAGGAATTGGACTCTGAAAGAAGGAGGAAAGGGAATAAGCATTGCTATAGCACCTACCATGTGCTAGACACTGTGTTAAGCCCTTAAAAAAACAACTAAACAAACAACTAAACATTTCATTTGATCCTCGCAACAATCTTATAAGATAGATGCTATTATAGTCCTTATTTTACATTTAGTAAAACTGAGACAGAGGTAAAGTGACTAGCTCAGGGTCATACAGTTTTTTAAGTATCTGAGATCAGATTTGAATTCAGATTTTCCTGATTCCAGGCCCACTGTTGTAGCCACTGTGCCACCAAGCTGAGGTCCCCTTTGACCCTAAGATTTTATAACTGATGGATGTGCAGAACCCTACCTTCCCAGTCATATCTCTACATCTAGTGGGGGTAAGAGCAGAGAAATCCATTTTTCTATGAAGCCATTCATACATTCTCAAGCTTGTAGTGGCCTTTTCCAGTTGTTCATTGAGGTTTTCCTTCTCACCACTCCCTCTCCCAACAAAAATCCAATGTTCAGTAGCCATCTTGACCCACCAGGTGCTCTCTCTGCTCCTTACTGTGCCAAATTTATTTTCTCTCTCTTCCCTGCCATAGAATTTCTCAGGGTTGCCTCAGGAGGTAATGAGTCCTTCACTCACTACAGGTCTTCAAGCAGAGATTGAATGAATGAAACTTGTCCAGGGTGGGGTGTGTGTGTGTGTGTGTGTGTGTGTGTGTGTGTGTTTGTGTGTGTGTGTGTGTGTTGGGGATACTTCTTGTTCAGGTAACTTAGGAACTAGATAGTCTTTGAGTTCTCTCCAGCTCTTGGAATCTGTGATTCTAATCTAACTAGTCCACCCTGCCCCCTACCCCCATACATTCCCTCCTTACCTGTGCCCCCCTTCTGTCTTCCAGCCCTTATTTTCAAGACCTCCTGGAGACAAGCCACCTTAATAGCAATATGTTGTAGCTTTGAAAGCAAAGGCATGCAGGACCCGAGGGCATAGAGCAGGAATGAGTGAAAGAGCTTGAGAAGGTGAGGGAGAGGGAGATGGAGAAGGAAGGCCAGACAGTATTTCTGATGGAAGCTCCTGCCACAATCCTGCTGCAGGCCATGGAGTTGACGTGTCCTGACACTGACAGTCTTTCCTTACACAAGCCAGACCTCACAGAGTGCCTGGCAGCACTTGGGGGTAATGATGGGGACTGCTGGGAGATGGGGAGAATAGAGAGGAGCCCTAGAGACAGAGGAGACTTGACAAGAGTGTCGGCAGCTCATCCATCAGGAGCTTTCAAAAGCAATGGATCGGCCCTTCTGAGCATTTGGCTTTTTAAAGGAGGGTTCATTGCCCCCATCCCCCTAACCCCCCAAGCCTCAGCCTTTCTGAATCAAGCACATTCCACTACCTGAAGAAGGATTACAGGGTTGCCAACCCAGGTTGCACCAGCCCCCAGCTGCATCCCCACAATTCTCAGACACTGTGCCTCCCCCCAACTGTGGTTAAGGGGCCCTGGGCAAAGTATAAATCGTGGTCCCCTTTGTCTACTCTTTTGCTTTGGAGTTTAAGAAAATAAATCCATTAGTGGGGGGGAAAGGATCAAGGAGGTAGGAGGTGTCTTCCTTGGTGGTTCAAAATCTATGGAAGGAGTCCCTAAGAAAATAGAGTCCCTTGCTCCTCCATCTTGTTACTTTCAGTTATCCTGCATTGGACTGCTGTTCCAGACCAAATCTGCAATGCTATTGTCAAGATACCCCTGCTGGCCTTCCACCTGAATGGATCTGTCCTATCAAAGCAGTCCCCTTAGGGAATTCATAGAGAAATTTCATGGCAGAGTTCTCCCTTCAGGTGTCTGAATGCTACAGGCCAAATGTTACTAAGCTTCAAAATAGTCTTTTTTTCAGGAGGACTCTAATTTGGGTTTCTCTCAGATTTGGACCTAGAATGAAGTGAGCAGAAGCAGGAGAACATTGTACAGTGTAACAGCAAGATTATGTGATCAATTATGATACTTAGCATTTCTCAGCAATACAGTGACTCAAGACAATTTCAATAGACTTGGGATGGAAAATGTTATCCACATCCAGAAAGAGAACGATGGAGTCTGAATGTAGATTGAAACATAGTATGTTTATCTTTTTTTTTTTTTTTTTGCTTTTTCTATCCCTTTTCATCTGATTTTTATTGTATAAAATTAATAATATGTAAATATGTTGAAAAGTATATATCTAACCTATATCAGATTGCTTGATGACTTGAGGAAGGGGAGGGAAGGAGAAAAAAATTTGGAACACAAAATTCTGACAAAAATGATTGTTGAAAACTATCTTTATATGTAATTTGGAAAAAATAAGAAAGTAATAAATTCTATGTTATTTTTAAAACTAAAAAAAAAACACAAACAAGAAAATAAACTTGCCACAGATCCAAAAGAATTACTCAAATACAGATAATAAAACACTGACTTGCTTCCCATATCATAAAATGTTAAAATGGGATGAGACCTTAGAAATCACTTAGCCTAACTTCATTATTTTATGAGTAACATTTTACATGTAACATAGGTAAACCAACCTGCTCACCAGCAGGTGAAAACATACTAAGCTGGATATATTTATTGGTGAGAACACATCTAACTGGGTTTGAACTAGGCCTAGATACCTTCTTAAATAAGACAGGAAGTCTGTTGAATTGACTGAGGGACTCTGTTGGACCCTCTGGGGAGTGTAGACAAAAGACTGAGCTAGTTGAATTTACAGACTTGAATCTGGCAACAGAGAGGAGGGAACATTCCAACTAAACACCTAAAAAAAGCAGAGGCATAGGCCTTGTCCTTAGCTTTGGTGTTCCCCTCACCATACCTATAAAATTCATAATAAAATTTATAATGTCGGGAGAATTTTGGACTTTCTGCTTTTCTGAAAGCATCCTAGCCCCATCCTTATATTAATTGAAAGTCCTGTCTGCATCAAGAGCTAAGAATAGACTGGGTATAGATTTAGAGTTCTACAAAGAATCCAGTAAAAAAGCTACAATATATAACAGGAAAATCTTAAGGAATCTAGCAAAAGGATTTCCACAATTTTTTTTTTTTATCATGGAGCCTACTTTTCCCTAGGCTTTGTATGCATTGGTGGGAGTCTTTTGGGGGATTAAAAAAATACCAACTCTTCTTACTTGTATCATCTTAGTAAATATCCTTTTTTTTAAAAAATAACTTTTTATTGACAGAACCTATGCCAGGGTAGTTTTTTACAACATTATCCCTTGCACTCACTTCTGTTCCGATTTTTCCCCTCCCTCCCTCCGCCCTCTCCCCAAAGATGGCAAGCAGTCCTATACATGTTAAATAGATTGCAGTGGATCTTGGATATAATATATGTGTGCAGAACCGAACAGTTTTCTTGTTGCTCAAGGAGAATTGTATTTAGAAGGTATAAATAACCTGGGAAGAAGAACAAAAATGCAAGCAGTTTACATTCATTTCCTAGTGTTCTTTCTTTGGGTGTAGCTGCTTCTGTCCATCCTTGATCAATTGAAACTCAGTTGGATCTTGTCTTTGTTGAAGAAATCCACTTCCATCAGAATACATCCTCATGCAGTTAAATATCCTTTTCTTAAAAGATTATTAAGTCTGACTAACTGAAATCAGTTGATAATCTTGGTGAAAAATACACTCATGGAGAGACCATAAGCTATAATTCTGAAAAATCAATACCCTCCAGTCCTAAGGGCTATCCCCTAGAGCCCTGATGAGAGACATAGTAATCATTCTCTGGGCAACTGCCTTGAGAGAGCCAAAGTGAGTTGGATGAACAGCTCCAGAATTTTTATGTGCTACATATAGTTAAGGATACTTGAACCCAGAAAGGGGGCCAGACCTGTTCTCAGATTTTAGACATTAGAGGCATCCATTAAAGGTTCTATTGCTGACTCTATTTTAGGGTTATTGCTGTATGCTGTCTTGTTTGCAGAGAAAAATCTTTTTTATGAACTTTTCTGACTTGTTAGGGGGGAAAGTGGGATGCTGGATACCCCAGTGCATAGATTGCAGTGGAAAAACACACACACACATACACACACACACACAAGAGAGGGAGACAGAGAGAGAGAGAGAGAGAGAGACAGAGACAGAGAGACAGAGAGACAGAGAGACAGAGATAGAGAGACAGAGAGAGGGTGAGATAGATACAAAGAGAGACAGAGAGACAAAGGGAGGGAAGGAGAGATGAAGATAGAGACATAGATACACAGAGATACAGAAAGAAGGAAGAAGAGAAAGAGAGACACACAGAGAGACAGAGAGATATTGAGAGAGACAGAGAGAGAGAAAGAAAGAGAAAGAAAGGAAAAAAGGAGATAAAGGGAGAGAAAGAGAGAGGAAAAAAGAGACAGAGACACACACAGAAAGGGAGAGAGACACCCACCCACAGAGAGAGCCAGACAGAGTCAGAGAGAGAGAGAGAGACAAAGACAGAAACAGAGAGACAGAGAGAGAGAGACAGAGCGAGCAAGAGAGAGACAGAGACAGAGAGAGACAGAGAGACAGAGAAAGAGAGAGACAGAGATAAAGAAAGACAGAGAGAGACAGAGGCAGAGACAATAGTTTGGATGGATTCAGAAAATGATTCAAATACTCCTTCCTTGTTAGTTGGCAGTCATTCTGCTGCAAGGGCAGAGACAATTCTTTCTTCCCTTGTGATCCTTTTCTCTTGGAGGGAAAGTGTGTGTGTGTGTGTGTGTGTGTGTGTGTGTGTACTGGTATACATATATTTTTTTGCTAATCAGGAAAAGAAGACAGGCAGGACAACTCATTTGTAACCAACCTGACAATCAGTCCAAAGGTGGAAGCAGGAGGAGCTTCCTCTCAGGGAGGAAGGGAGAAGCCCCAAGAGTTCACTTCCTGCCCTGCCTGTTCCTCCCCAGATTCTATGGAAAGATGTCCTGGTAGCTTCATTAGCACTGGGTGGATGCCTTCCTCCATTGCGTAGCCCAAGCAGACATTGGCTGTCAGCCACCCAGGCTCCCCAGCAGGACCCCTCCCCAACCCCCATTTTAATGCCAGACTTTGTGGTGTGATGGACACTACTTTGGACTGGTAATACATGAGTCAAATCATAAAACAAAAAAAAAACAAAAAAAAAAACTCCATTCTCTCCTTCTTTTCAAGTTATGAAATTTTCTTTTAAGGAGTTACTCCCTTTAACACCTTAGAGCTTCTTGGGCAACTAAGTGTACCTTGGAAAGAATTTTGGATTTGTAGTCAGGAAGATCAGAGTCGAATTCCAGCCTCAGCCGCTTACATGTTATGGGATTCTGGGCAAGCCTGTGCTTCAGTTTTCTCATCTGTAAAATGGGGATAATAATAACACCTACTTCCCAGCATTGCTTTGAGGAACAAATGGGATCATATTTGTAAAGTGTTTTGTACACTTTAAAGCACTGTATAAATGCTGTCTGTTAAGTTTCCTAAGAAAAAGTCCAGATTAGATGTTATTGATTTGGAAGGTTTTTAAGTGGAGGCTAGGCAACCATTTTTCAGGAATGGTATTAGTCAATTAGTCAACTAATTATTTTGTTTTTGAGGCTGGAAATGTAGTTCTGGGCCACTCATGGACTTGATCCTAACACTGATTGGCACAGCAGCCAGCTTGCCCCAGCTTGGCAGCCTGGTGGCCTTTGTTCACCATATTGGTGCTGGACTGAATGTAAATACCCAATTAATCAGCTGTCGTTGATCTGAACTTTAGCTATGAGCTCAGAGTTTCTGAAGTCAGGTGATCCAACTCTGCAGCAGCATGTTCTACAGATATGCACCACAACACCTGGCTTCCTCAGCTAGATAGCTTTGCAGTGGAAAAACACACACACACATACACACACACACACACAAGAGAGGGAGACAGAGAGAGAGAGAGAGAGAGAGAGAGAGAGAGAGAGAGAGAGAGAGAGAGAGAGAGAGAGAGAGAGACTGAGACAAAGAGACAGAGATCTGCCAGAAAACTAAGAATAACTTAGTAAAACTCAAGATCTATCAGGGGCGAAAATGGAATATTTACTGAAGTAGAGGATTTTAAAGCATACCTAAAGAGTCTAGAGTTGAATAGGAAATTTGATATACAAATACAAAATTCAAGAAAAGTATAAAAAAGGTAAACATGAGTGAGAAATAATGAGATACTTGAAAAGGTTAAGCTGTTTCTAATATGATTCCCCTAAGAATTTTATGATCATAAGAGTAATTGGAAGGAGACAATTTATATGGAGGGCAGGGGTATGAGTCTATTGTGGAAGAAAGAAGAAGGAGGAGGAGGAAAAGGAGAAGCAAAAGAAGAAGTGTTATAGAGCAAATAACAATAAAGACAATAATGAAAATAATAGCAATTAGCATTTATGTAGAATTTAAGGTTTTCCAAAAGCTTTCCATTTCTTATCTCAACTGAACACAGTAATCCACAGATGGCCTGATTAGTATAAAATATCAGTAGCTCCTCAATGCAGACTATATACTATTAGAAACTAGGCATCTCAATTCCTCCTAAGATTTTAATAGCTTGTGCTGCTATATCATATAATTGAGTCATATTGAAGCTTCAATCCACTCAAATTCTGTTTTTTTTTTCCTCCTGTTAAATTGTTGTCTAGCTGTGCCTTTCTCATCTTGTACTCATGAACTTAATTTTTTTTAAAACATAAATTTTATTGATGTCTTTTATTTTTAGATCATAGGTATTTTCCAGTTTATCTGCCCCCTATAACATTCCTTTTGACAAAACATAAAGAGAAAAAAAATCAGGAAAACTAAATACCAGATTCAAAGATGAAGCATTCTGTATAGTATTCTGTAAACTATGGTTCCTCACTTCTGTAAAGTAGGAGACATGACTTCTCACATTTCTTTAGAGCAAAGCTTGGTCATAATAATTTTAAAGCAGTCAGTTTGAATTGTTTTGTTGTTTTTTGTGTATATTGTTTTCCTGGTTCCACCTGGTGAAATCGATTGTTTTGAAACCAAATATGAGATGTTACATTGTGTCTATTAAATGTAGTCTTATTTTATTTGGTCTAGTGTCCTACCATATTGAAAACTAACAAGACAATATTTATTTTGTTTTTAAATAGTATTTTATTTTTCCAAATACATGCAAAGATAGTTTTCAACATTCATCTTTGCAAGACCTTACATTCCATTTTTTCTCCCTCTCTCCCCACTCCCCTTTTCCCAAGATAGCAAGCAATCCAATGTAGGTTAAACATATGCAATTCTTCTAAACATATTTCCATATTCATCACACTAAACAAGAAAAAACAGATCAAAAGGGAAAAACATGAGAAAGAAAAAAACCAGACAAACAACAACAACAAGATGAAAATACTATGATTTGATCCACATTCAGTTTTCATAGTTCTTTCTCTGGATGCAGATGGCACTTTCCACCACAAGTCTATTGGAATTACCTTGAATTACTTCATGTTGAAAAGAGCCAAGTACAAGGCAATATTTGTGAAGCATTTACTACAGTGCCTGCCACACAGCAGGTGTTTAATAAATGCTTATATGTTGACTATACTTCCCACGTTTGTTAACTACAGTTTTGATAAGCATGCAATCTATTGTTTTCATCTAAGTTATTAATAAAATGATTACATAGTGTGGAGCCAACTATAGATTGTACTCCACTGAAGACCCCTTAGAAGTCTCTGTACTCCAAATGTAATAGAAAGATTGGCATTATGAACTAGGTCCTAAGGGGTAGTGAGGAATGTGTGCCGTAGAGTGCCAGGTTTGGAGTAACGAAGGATCATGTTCCTGAGTTCAGATCTGGTCTTAGCTTTGTCACCATGGCAAGTCACTTAACCCTGATTGCCTCAGTTTCCTCACCTGTAAAATGAACAAGAAAAGGAAATAGCAAATTATTCTAGTATCTTTGCCAAGAAACCTCTAAATGGGGTTACAAAAAGTTAGGTACGATTGAAAACATCTTAACAATGACCTCAAACTTCAAATCCACCACTCTTCAGCCCTTATTCTCAAGAAACTTACATATAGTTGGAAAAACAAGGTAAAAGCGCACAAAAGGCTAACCAGCACTGTGTGCTAGTCCCAATGCATTGTTGTTCATCCTTCGTTCTCAAAGAGGACTGGTAACATCATGAAGGGGATGTCTTGACTTGTGAATGAAATTGGATTTATGTGAGCAGCCTCATCCTCTCTTCCAGAATCACTGAAGTCCACTAACAAGACAAAAATTAAGATGACCAGTGATGGCCTGGGAGGCAGTGAATGACTTCATTCTTTCTAAATTAAAACCAGACTGTGAATTCTATAGGTGATCAAGAAAATCTTCATAGAGGAAGTGAGACATGAATCGGATTTGGGGTGAGGAGGTGGGGAGGAAAGGAGAGACAAAAATATGAAATAAGGCATAAATGAAAAAATTTTTAAATTTCAATTCAGTCCTCAAACTTCTATATCATGCTTGTGAAAAGATTATGAGAATGTTTCCTGCATCATTTTAGGTTTAATATATGTGAGATGGAGGGAAGCTGTCTCAGGATTTCAGGGTTCTGAATTTGTCCCATTGACTTTTTCTTCAGGTAAAATGAAAACAAGAAACTTTGGTCAATGAGTGAGTATCATTGAACTGCTTAAGTGAATGACATAGTATCATTTATGCTTTTCCCCCAACATATAAGACAGAGAATTCATCTCCAATTTCAGCTCTGTTTATTTTTCTCCTTGGTAGATTGACCCTTCCACCACAAACTGCTCCATGTTTGTTGTTAAAACCTGATCGAATGAAAGCTTCCTGGCACAAGCTGTCCTGACAGATACAGTTGTGGGATGCTTGTGTGCATGTACACAAACTCACACACACACACACACCACACACACACACACACACACACACACACACACACACACAAACACCCTTGGTTGGTTTTAGGTTAACCTAGCCTTAAACCTACATATGTGACAGGTAAATAAATGCCTGCCTCAAGCATTGTTTTCTCTGATTCTCTGTTTTTGAAAAGGACAATTTGGGGTTTAAAAATAAATGCATTGAAGATCAGTGGACAGGGATATGAGGTATTGGATCTATAATTTCTTTGGCATAGGAAGTTCCCATGTGAAGAAATTCCTTCTACCAATGCAGGCTGGAAACTCCTTCTCCTTCTACCAAGCATTTATATAGCACCTACTATGTACAAAGCACTGTATGCTAAGCACTTTACAAATATTACCTAATTTGATCCCCATAATCACTCTGGGAGGTAAGCACTATTATTATCCCTGTTATACAATTGAGTTGAGAGATCTATGGGCTGGTCAGAGAATATTAGAACCTGTGGTGTGAGGGCTTACCAAGCCCTTTTCAGAGCTGCTCATCTACCTTTGGGGTCCACCTGGCACTCAACTAGACCTGTAGCATTCACAGTGGCCACATCCTGGCAAACAATCTCAGCAGATTGGCTAAATCAGGTTGAGGGTAACTGACAGGTCACAAATCTGTTGATGAGTTTGGAGAGTATTTACCCCAAACGTGTGAAGACTTCTCCTGGTAGAATGGGAGGATGAGAACAATTTGTTCCAGTATTTACCGAAGGGTCAAAGCAGGTTCTGTGGAACACTTAGAAGTTGATCAGGCACTGACGACACCAAGGTCATCTACCACCAACCCAGACCATTGCCAATCATTTTGACTTTTGTCTTGCCATGTACCAGTCAAGACATCACCTTGTAATGTCATTAATCATGTTCGAAATGAAGGGCAAAATGAACAACAGTTGAATAAACTGAGGCAGAGGCTAAGGGTGACATAGCTAGATATTGGAGGTTAGATTTGAACTCAAGTTTTTCTGATTCCAAGACCAGCACCCTATCTACTGTATTACCTACTGTCTTTTTATCCCCAACTTAATCTTAGAGCATCACCTAAAGCTTCAATATGTGTTAGAGGCAAAACTTGGACTCAATTCTTCAGTTCTTAATCCATTAAAGTCAAAAGACCTGAATTCAAGTTCTTTATTTGCCACTAACTAGCTGTGTGACTCTAGGAAGATAATTTCATTAAGTCTTAATCTCATCTATAAAAGATATGATAATAAGGGGTAGCTAGGTGGATAGAGCATCAGCCCCGAAGTCAGGAGGACCGGAGTTCAAATCTCACCTCACACACTTAACACTTCCTAGCTGTGTGACACCCTGGGCAAGTCATTTAACCCCAATTGCCTCAGCAAAAAAAAAAAAAATAATAATTTAAAAAATGATAATATATGGAGGCATATTTGTGAGATACAAATGAAAAACAATGATCTATCGAAATGAGCTATTATTATGCAAATGGTACTTTGGGAGATTGTATTCTTTTTCCAATGGTAATAATTGCTAACACTTATATTATACTCTGTATCAGGCACTGTGTTAAGCACTTATAATTATTATCTCATTTGATCTTCATGACAATCTTGCAGGTATTATTATTATTTCAATTTTGCAGATGAGTAAACTGAGGCAAATGGGAATTAAATTATTTGCCCAGGGTCATACAACTAATAAGTATCTGAGGCCAGATTTGAACTCAGGGCTTCCTGAGTCCAGGTACCTAGACACTTAGGCTAGTCACTTAACCCTATTTGCCTCAATTTCCTTATCTGTAAAAATGAGCTGGAGAAAGAAATGACAAACCACTCCACTATCTTTGCCCAAAAAATCCCAAAATAGGGTGATGGAGAGTTGGGCATGATTGAAAATGAATGAACAACACAAAATATTAAGAGCCTTGATTAGTAAATAAATAAGGGATCGAGTCAAGTAATACTGATTGAGAATAAACACACACAACAACAACAACAACAGTAAGCAGCAGCACATCCTTTTCATAGAACACTTGGGGGTAATGAAGAGAATATTGAATAGACAGTTGAGATACATGGGTTCGAGTTCTGACTTACTCATTAGCTATGTGACTTTTGTTAGTCACTTTTCATATTTATGAAAGCTGGATTTGATTCTATGATTCTCCCTTCACTGGGAGGCACAAAGCTGTGTGTGTGTGTGTGTGTGTGTGTGTGTGGTATGGGGGGAACATAGGTCTGGGAAGAGATTCTGACAAGCCGAAGCAAAGTGTTTGGAGGTTTTTCTCCCCCTTAAAGACTCAGCTGCTTAATGACTGCTTTTATGACAAGCATGAAATTAAATAGAAGAGAAAATTTGCAGCGTCTGGGAGTGAATGCAGGTACAAAGCTTCTTGGCCAATGGCCATCTCAATACAGGTGGGCCTCATTCTACTGTCAGTAGGTTTCTGAAAAGGCATGTGCAAATTAAATTTTTATAAAGTAAATGATATTTTCCATGTGCTCATATCATCATTTTTTATCATTTTCATCTCTATCAGATCTTAAGCTCTAAGTTGCTCTACCTACCTTCTATGCCATCATTCTCCTGTAAGATAGCATGAAAATAAAACTGGGATGGAATGAGGATGGGGAAATTATTCAAGGGACAATTCTGTGAAATGAAGGATATCTTTGTGATTTAAATAACCCTCAAGGTGTTCATCTATTAGTATTGGTTGTATAAATTGTATAGGAATGTAATGAAATACTATTATAAGAAATGACAAGCAGAATGCTTTCAAAAAAACCTGGAAAGATTTACATGAACTGATACAAAGTGAAGTAAGCTTACGGTATATAGTATGAGCAGCATTTTGCAATGATTAACTGTGGATGATTTTGCTCTTCTTAGCTACACAATGATCCAAGAGAAGTCCAAAACTGGAAAATGCTGTCCACATCCAGAGAAAAAATTGATAAATGCAGATTGAAGCATATTATTTTTACTTTATTTTTTTCATGTTTTTTTTTCTTTTGGCTTTTTCTTTTTTTTTTTTTTTACAACATAACTTATATGAAAATATGTTTTACATAATTGCACATATGATCTGTATCTAATTGATTACTGTCTTAAGAAGAGGAAGCAAGAAAATTCAGAACCCTAACTTTTTTTTAGATGAATGTTAAAAATTGTCTTTACATGTAATTAGGGAAAATACTATTTAAAAAGAAAAAATTAAATAAATAATCCTTAATCTGATTTAACCCAATTTAAACAGTAATTATTTAACATCCGTTTTATACTTAGTCCTTTATAAACTAACTTAGGGGATATAAAATTAATCAATTAATTAGTTAAACAAAAACATCTACTAAACATCTACTTTATACCACAAGTCATATTTGGCTATAGAGACAGAATAGAATATGGAGACAAATGATACAGTTCTTGCCTTCTCTTATCAGAGAAGGAAACATGTTGATGTATAAGTATATATGTAATACTTTGTATTAGTTGATGAGTCGTTTCAGTTGTGGCTTACTCTTTGTGACTCCATTTAGATTTTTCTTGGCAAAAACAATAGACTGATTTGCTATTTCCCTTTCCAGTTCATTTTACACATAAGGAAACTGAGGCAGATAGGGTTAAATGACTTGTCCAAAGGCACATAGCTAATAAGTGTCTGAGGCTGGATTTGAACTTACAAAGATCAGTCTTTTTGACTCCAGGCTTGGTGTATTATGTCATCTAACTGCCTGTAGTAACCTTACTTTTGACCAAACTTGATGTAATTTTTCTCAAGAATAACTCAGTAACTTATCTATGTAAAGGAAATATATTCTGAGCTTTCTGGGTGGAGAAAAGATTTAGCTTCAGTTTGTTGAACACAGTTTGTTGATCTTGAGAGAGACAGATTGAAAGAGATATAAAACATAGATTTTAAATGGTGGCCTAGAGCCCTAAAACTGTAGAAGTACATAGGGGTCAGTCCTCATTCTGTCCCTTAACTTCCATCACAAGAAATTGAACAGAACATATTTCCTCTTGGAGAGATTTTATCTTGCTCCTAGTTAGAGTTAAATTTTCCTTATACATTCTTTCTGTATATTCTAATTTGCATAGCTTCCCCAGTTTCTGTTTGCTGCTTTCTTGAAAAATAGATTTATTAGCTATTTGTTATGCTCTTTCATACAATCATTGTTTGGTGGATGCAGCTAAACTGGTAAATGTAAACTAAAGATTATCCTCTCCTCTGGAAATGATCAGAAAAGTGGCTTTTATTAGGAACCCAAACTCATTCTCCTAGACTATTTTGTTGTTATTCAGTTGTTTTTCAGTTGTGTTCAATTCTTCATAATCCCATTTAGGATTTTCTTGCCAAAGATACTAGAGTTGTTTGCCATTTCCTTCTCTAGCTCATTTTATAGATGAAGAAACTGAAATACACAGAGTTCAGTGACATGCTCATGGTCACAAACCTAAGAAATGTTTGAGATCAAATCTTCCTGACTCTGGATCTGTACCCTATCCACTGTACCACCTAGCAGCCCTAGAGATATTTAAGAGGTTGCAAATAGCTATCTATGAATTGAAATCAAATTCCTCTTGGAAATAAGAGAAACTAATTTCAGCAATGCTGGATCCTGTCTGCCTTTCTTTTTCCAATTTCCCCAACTAGGCTATTGATGATATTCAGAACATGGTTCTCTTCCTCCTTCCCACAAAGATGAATCAGATCCTGGTTTATATCTATCAGTCTCATTCATTTACAATATTTCTATATAATATGGTGTATTTAAGCTTGAAAAGGTTACAATTTCTCCAAGACTTTTAGATACTGTATATATCATATGTGTATCTGTATCTGTGCATGTGTACAGATACTTTGTTTTATTGTGTTTTGCATTTTTGTGCTTCACAAATATAGAGTGTTGTTTTGTTTTTTGTTTTTTGTATTTTATGTCACAGCATGGGCCCTGAAGACATTGTCATAATCATACATATGTGTACTTTGGGAGCACTTATATCTGAGTATAAATGTTGGTGGGACAGGAAATGTGTTCATTTACTCAACTATATGATGCAGATGCTGTACAATGTATGTATATATCTATATCTATGCATATATGTATATATGTAATACATATATACATATATTTATATAAAAGCATCTGCATATTTTTTATATAAATGCATCTGCATATATATGACAATACATAGCCCCGTCCTAATCACTCTAGGATACCTAAAATTCCAAACGGGATTACTATCACTTCAATTCTTCCCTAATTTTACCACTACCATATGCCTGGACTGCCATCTGCCCTTTCTTTCATATTCAAGCAAATAATGTGGTCATTGAATTTCTACCCATCCTTAACTCTAAATGTTTCTCACTGTAAGGACTGGGGGTTTGAGGCAGGGTTGTTGAGCAAGAAGAAAATGAGATAAGAGCAGAGTACAATATAAGAATAAAGTCTTATCCCTTCTTTCTATCTGAAAATGGAGAGTTTCTAGCAATCAGGTCACTCAGAGTTAACAGCCTCCTCTTTCTTCTCTATACTGGATAGTCTTACTTAGGCATTAGTCCAGCCCATCCTAACCCACTGTATTAGAGTATTTACTGACCCTTTAGGGACCTTACGCTAAGAAACACTGAACTCAAGAGCTTCTATGGTAGTCTTCTCAGTCTCTTAAGTTGCTGGATCCATGTTGTGGAAGTTTTCAGTTAAAGGAAAAATACTTAAGATATATAGCCATAGGCAGGCTGATAGCTCTTGAGAGCTGATTGTTAATTTTTATATTTATATGCTAGAAATTGGAAAATGCTATGGATGAGGGCTTGATTTTTTCTTTTGTTAGTTGGTCTTAAAAAAATGATGGAGAAAATGTTAATAATACAAATTAGACCTAAAAATGGAGCACAAACAGCTCTAAAACTATACTATAAAGTGGCAGTTATCAAAACTATTTGGTACTGGTTAAAAATTAGAATGGTAGATCAGTAGAATAAGTTAGGTACACAGAACACAGTAGTCAATGATTGTAGTAATCCACTGTTTGATAAAACCAAAGACTCCAGCTTCAGGGATAAGAACTCATTATTTGACAAAACTTCTGGGAAAACTGGAGAATAATATGATAGAAACTAGGTATTGACTAACATCACATACTCTATACCAAAATAAGGTCAAAATGGGTACATGGATTTAGACATAAAAGGTGATAGCATAAGCAAATTAGGAGAGTAAGAAATAATTTGCTTGTTAGATCTATGGAGAAGAATTTATGACTAGAGAATATTATGAAATGCAAAATGGATCATTTTGATTAGATTAAATTTTAAAAGTCTTGAATAAACAAAACCAGTGCAGTCAAAATTAGAAGGGAAGCAGAAATCTGGTAAACAATTTACAGCCAATATTTTTGATAAAGGCCCCATTTCTTAAATATATAGATAACTGAATCAAATTTATTAGAATATATGTCATTTCTCAATTGATAGCTGGTCAAAGGATATGAACAGGCAGTTTTCAGATAAAGAAATGAAAGTTATAGTCATAAAAATGCTTTAAATCATTTTTGATTAGATGAATGCAAATTAAAATAATTCTGAGGTGCTAACTCACGTATTTCAGATTATCTAATATGACAGAAAAGGAAAATGATAAATGTTGGACAGGATGGGGGAAAATTGGAACTCTAATGTATTATTGGTAGAGTTGTGAACTGATTCAACCACTTTGGAGAGCAATTTGGAACTATGCCTTAAAGGGCCATAAAACTTTGCCTAACCTTTGATCCAGCCATACCACTACTAGATCTGTATTCTCAAAAGATCATAAAAAAGAAGAAAGAACTTATATGTAAAAAATGTTTGTAGCAGCTCTTTTTGTGATAACAAAGAATTGGAAATTGAGGGGATACTCAACAACTGGGGAACTTCTGAACAAATTGTGGAATATGAATGTAATAGAATACTACTGTGCTATAAGAAATGATGAGCAAGGTGATTACAGGAAAAGCCTGGAAAGACATATAAACTGATGCTGAGCGAAGTAAGCAGAACCAGGGGAACATTGTTCACAGTAACAACAGCATTGTGTGATGATCTATTTTGATAGACTTGGCTCTTCTCAGCAATACAATGATCTAATACTATTCCAAAAGACTCATGATGAAAAATGCTATCTGTATCCAGACAAAGAGGTATGGAATCTGAATGCAGATAAAAGCATACTATTTTTACTTTTTAAAGATTTCTTGTGGTTTTTCCCCTTTTGTTCTGATTCTTCTTTTACAATACAAGTAATATTTAAATATGTTTAATATGATTGTACATGTATAATCTATATCAGATTGCTTGCTGTTTTGGAAAGGGAAGAAAAGAGGGAGTGAGGGAGAAAAAAATGTGAAACTCAAAATCTTACAAAAATGAATGTTGAAAACTATCTGTACATGTATTTGGGGGGGGGCGGGAACCCTATCAAGTGGATGGGGGAGAGTATGCCATGCAAGCAAAATTTTTTTTTACACCTGGGAAGCCGGTTATTAAACATTTTCAGCACAAAAATATCCTGAAGTTCTAAGCTCCTGGAAAGAGATATTGTTGGAAATTATAGGGCCCAACGCCATTCCTAATCAGGGTACATGAAGTCGGTTTACAATCCAGATCAGACTTAAGGGGATGTCACAAAAAGGTCAGCATGCAACCTGAGGGCATTATAAAATAGGGAAGGCAAGAAATCACCTCTGTTCTCTGAGAGTAGCAGTAGAGGGATTTCTCATATAGTCAAGAACTGGAAGAGATCTGAAAGATCATTTGGTCTAATCCCATCATTTTTCAGGTGAGAACTCTGAATTGGGAAGGGTCTCATAGGTTAATGGTATTTATATAAAGACTTAGTCTTTTTTCTCTTTTAACTAATAGCTGGCAGGATCTGCCTTCACCTTATCCTTTGGTTGCCCCATTAGTTGCTATGTGTTGGGAAATAATATAGCATTACTTAACTGTCTTCTCAGATTAGCTCTTACTCTGGGAAATTAGAAACTGAGATAGATGCATAGATTAATTTAGTTCCCGGTTAATTTGGACAAGTATTCTCTTCTCTTGACCCATCCATCCCAGAGGAAGGAGCCATCATGACTATGGTGACCTGTAGTTGAACTTTAACCAACTGTTTTTTCATTTCCTTAAAAAGCTAGAAAAATGTCCCCTTCCCTTTCCTTTTTGGTCTCTTGGGATGCAAGAGAGCCTCAGATCCTGTCTGGCTGCTGCTCTTGGGAGAAGCAGCTACTCTTGGGAGAGAGCTGCATAGGGGAGGTAGCTCCTGAGTCCTCCCTGTTGGTTGAGGAAGGTGGGATCCAGCAAGTCTGGGCAGGTCCAATCTGCTTAGATTAGGCCCATTTCCTCCATTAGCTCTTGGGTGTGCTAAGGATAGGGAATGAGATAGAAAGTATGCATGGAGACCCCCTATAAGGCTCTACTAATGACTGACCACATTCCAGAATGCTGTGGGTTGAAAAATTGGCTGAGGGCTAGTTAGCCCATTAGCTAGACCTCCCAATACACTTACATACATCAGAGAAATAAATAAGTGTGTGGAAGGGAGGGGGCAGGGTGGATGGGGAAGAAAAAGTGGAAAGTTGAAAAAGGAGCTAATTATCGCTTTTATCAGACTTGGTGAGTTGATGGGTCCAGCCCTGGGGCACTTGGGGCCACATTAAAGATTAAACAAGAAGGGGAGGAAAGGAGAAGCTGGTGGCTGAGCAAATGGGCTGAGATTGTTCAAATAAGTAGGCCATATCCTCTCTCAAGAGGGGGTGAGAGTGCTGTGGTAGGTGGCCCAGACTTTAGATCTCTCAGCCGAACATTAGTCCCATTCCTGAGATGAGGCTGGAGGAATGCGGCAGGGTGGTTTGCTTTTCTCCTCAGCTGCCTCCTCTTCTGGCTTCATTCTACCAGTTAGTCTCTGCAGAGGAGATAGGATGACTAAGGTCTATTGGCATGGATATCCTGTCCTTCTCTAATCTTGTATAAACTTTTGCTTCTTGGTTTCCTACCCTTCACTCCAGATTCTCTCAATTTTCCCTTAAAGATCCAAGGAAAGATATTCCTACCCAACCCTATTGTTAGAATTATTAAGGTTATTTGGAACCTTTTCTTTAGGAGACCCAAATCCCTGTTCTACACGATGAAATTAGGACATAGGTGTTAGCCAAATTGGAAAGGATAATCTAGCTCAAACTACCCATTTTATAGATCAATAAACTGAAACCCAGAGAGGGGAAATGACATGCAGAGGCCAAATATCCATTCAGTGAGGAAGCAAGGACTTAAATGACAAGTTCCTTTATGTCTAGAACCATATCTTCTAATTTTTCCTCCTCAAACTTGATTAATTGAAGTTAAAAGAACTTGGGTTGTTTAGCTCAGAAACATGACAATAATTGACTCTGAATTTTAACTAATTCTTTGCCAACACCACATCCAATTCATAGCATCCAGAACTGTGCTCTTCAGACAGCATTCACTCAGTAAAGGCACATTAACTAATTCACAATGGCAAAGAGTAGATGAAGATCAATACTATCTTTTTCATTTTCTGGGGAAACTGAGACACAGAAAGGAGAATTGATCTGCCTACTATCACACAGCAGATCAGCCATGCAAGTGGTCATTAAGTCAGTTTTAAATTTAGATTTCTAGTAGCTTGGATTTCTTGTACAATAGAGTAATGTGGTGCAGCTTCTAGGGGAGATGTAACAATAATCCTAAGGCCTTGGGAGGGATGTAGTTGGAAATGATGTATTTCTTCCCCAAGATTATCCTGCCCCAATTTTCTGTATATGACCAAGATGCTATAACTATAAATATGACTGTCAGATAACAGCCTAGTGGTCAGTGACAACAGAGTTTCTGAGACTAATTAGCAACAATAATAAGGTGTTTAAGTTGAAGCAGGTGCAGAACAAAATTGGGTGCCTTCCACTTGAACTAGTGATATTTCAGGCCTAAAAATACACTTCCAGAAGGTTCCCTGTGAGTTCTACCCAGAGAATTATGGGTATTGTACCTGCACACAAAATCAGAACCAGATCACTCCTCAACTCTACTTCTAAATCATAAAATTAGCCTATCAGTGGCATGAAACACCTGTTTTCTCTAATTTTTTCCTATAAATTTATCTTCTTGCCCCTGTTCTTTGCTAATATCTCTTGAAACTTAGCCCACTTTAATTGGCATTACAATTATAATAAACTGCCCCTTGACTTGGAGATGGGTCCAAGTATGCAAATTCTTTTAAAACACCTCGTGACATGGATCTTTTTTGGGGTCCCTCTTGAGCCCCAACAAGAGGTTGTTGTTTTTTGCCTTTCATTGCAAGAAAACCAATGATTTCATGTGGGTGATGCCTTGACTTGTCCCTGAATTGGATTTACGTGAGGCAAAGTCGTCAACTTCATCCATTCCTCCAGAATCATCAAATTCCACAGTTTATTGCCCTTTGGGTATCTGAAGAATGATCTTTAGTACAAAGCTGCATCAATAACAAACAAAAGAAGCAGAGAGGAAAAAAGTCCACTAATTACTCAGATAGAAGATAAGGAAATAATAAAGTCTGTGCAAGTCAGGATGAAGATTATCTGAGATTCATGATGGACCTCCAGCTGAAGTTGTAGTTTGAAGCTTGAGTCTGATTCGGTATAAAAATCTCAATCTTAGTAACTTAAAGGTGATTTTGGGATATTCTACATTGCTTCTTGGAAGAATGCAGCATATAGTACTGGGCTTCACAAATGAGATGAAGGGGGAAAAATTGAAGAGAATTCCAAATATCTAGGTGCTTCTCAAATTCCACATGCCATTCCCCACCTGCTTTCATTCTTATAGTCCATCTCATGTCTTGAAGGCATTCCTTCCTCATCTTGAACTTCCTTATCATCCTTCATGGCTCATTTCAGGTGCCACCTCCTCCATGAAGCTATCCCTAATCTCTTCCCAGTTGCTACAGTGTCTTAACTGTGTATATTATGTAGCCCTAGTAGAATGTAAGCTCTTTGAAGGTCAAAGACTGCTTTGCTTTTGTCTTTGTAGCTTTATGGTCTTGCACATAATTCATAGAGAAATGTTTATTGTTGAATTGAAGAGAAGTCCTAAAGAGAAGAAAAATTGGGACTTTGACTATTTTTGTTGTTTAATCATTTTTCAGCCAAGTCTGACTCTTTGTGATCCTTTTTGGGGTTTTCTTGGCAGAAATACTGAAGGAGTTTGCCACTTCCTCCTCCAGCTCATTTTACAGATGAAGAAACTAATGCAGAGTTAAGTGATTTATTCAGGATCATATTAGCGAGTAAGTGTCTAAGGTCAGATTTGAATTTAGGTCTTCTTGACTGCAGGATCAGTACTCTTTCAACTGAGCCACTTAGTTGTCCCAGAGGTTGCTTAATCAACTTTTACTGGCTGACTGACTGGACTGGGGAGAGACTTGAGGATGAGAACCCAATTAGAAAGGCATTGCAGTAATCTAAAGGCATGAATTAGGATAGTGGCTCTGTAAATGGAGAAGTACATATATCTCATATATTTGGTGATGTGGGACTGTGGATCAGAAAAGAGACTAGGATTGGATGTCAGAATTGTCTGCATAAAGATGGAAGCTGATAAGGTCACCAAGTGAGAGAGTATAGATTAAAAGGGTCAAGGATAGAGTCTTGGGGGACTCTTCAGTTACTATGTGCGATATGGATGAAAATCCAGCAGAAGAATTTGAGAATAAATAGTTAGAAAGATGGGAGGAGAATCACAGCACAGGGGATAGAGTGGCAGGACCCAGAATGAGGAAGACCTGAATTCAAATCCCACCTCAGACCCTTACTAGCTTGTGAAGTCCGGGTTAGCTCCCTGTTGACCTCAGGATCAGCCAGAGTCAGGATAAGCAAAAGTCTTTGGTCTTTAGGGGGAGAAGTGAAGGGGATCACTCACGCTCTCCACCAATGGACCTCCCTTCTCTTCTTTTACCCAAAGTGGCTCTGGCTTGTCTTACTCCACCCCCTAATCCCTCCTACGATCATCTGTATACACCAAAAGATCAAGCCGGCACAGAATAGTGGGAAGGGCCATTTTCCCAAGCATATGCTAATAGAGTATTACCTAATAGGTAATTAGCCTTAAGTGCTCGGTTGTCTGATTCCAGTGCACCTGTTCAGAGTTTCAGCCCTTTATACTACCTGTGTGACCCTGGGCAGTCACTTAACCCTCTTGCCTCACTTTCCTCATCTGTAAAATGAGCTGGAGAAGGAAATGGTAAACCATTTCAGGATTTCTACTAAGAAAACCCATGAAATGGGGTCATGAAGAGTCAGACATGACTGGAGGAGCTGAACAAAGGAGGAAAACCAAGAGAAAAGAGATTTAGGAGACCTCAGATCTAAGGGAGAAAGTGGCCAACAATGTCATAGGCTGTAGAAAGCTCAAGAGAAAGGAGAACTGAGACAAGGGCATTAAATTGAGCAGTTAAGAGATCATTGTCAACTTTGGAGAGAGCAGTTTTACTTGCATGATGAAGGCAGAAGCTGGATTGCAGAGGGTTTCAAAGAAAATGAGAAAAAAGGAAGTAGAAGCACTGAATCTGCATTCAGAAAGAGAACTATTGAAGGTGGATCAAAGTATTTTCACTTTTTGTTGTTGTTATTTATTTGCTTGTGTTTTTTCCCCCTTTTGATCTGATTTTTCTTGCCACAGCATGACAGATATGGAAATAGGTTTAAAAGAACTGCACATGTTTAACCTATATCAGATTGCCTGCTGTCTTGATTGGGGAGAGAGGGAGAAAAAATTTGGAACACAAGGTTTTGCAAATGTGAATGCTGAAAACTACCTTTGCATGTATTTGGAAAAATAAAATACTATTTTTAAAAAGGCCTTAGTTTTAAAAGACCAAGGTCTCCTGCTGCATCCAGAGCCATCTCCAGTCGTTCTGACCTATATTTGGCCACTGGATCCAGATGGCTCTGGAGGAGTAAGTGAGGCTGGATCTTGCACAATCCTCCCTCACTTAAATCCAATTCACTTGCATATCATTGCATCACCTCTGTGATGGCATAGTGGTCTTTGATAATGAAGGACAAACAACAGCAGCAATAACAACAACAACACTCTAACCCAGGGGTCCTCAAACTTTTTAAATAGGGGGCCAGTTCACTGTCCCTCAGACTATTGGAGGGCCAGACTATAGTAAAAACAAAACCTTTGTTTTGTGGGCCTTTAAATAAAGAAACTTCATAGCCCTGGGTGAAGGGGATAAATGTCCTCAGCTGCTGCATCTGGCCCGCTGGCCATAGTTTGAGGACCCCTTAAACCAAACCCCTCTCCTGCACTCTTTAGTCCACTGCATTGACCTCTTTACTATTGCACCAAAAAGATATTCCATCCCCCAATTCCTTCCCTTTTCACTGATTATCCCTCATGCCTGAAATTCTCTCCTTCCTCATCTCTGCCTTCTATCTTTTCTAGATTCCTTCAAGTTCATGGTAAAATCCAATCTCCTAGAAGAAGCCTTTCCTCATTCCTCTCGATTCTAATGCCTTCTCTTGATTATTTATCTATTTAGTTTGTCTATAGCATGTTTTTTCCTTCTTTTCTTTTTTTATAGGATTTTAATTTTTCCAAATCAATATCCACCTTTGCAAAACCTTGTGTTCTGAATTTTTCTTTCTCTCTCCCTCCCTTCTCTCTACCCAAGACAGCTACAATCTTATATAGGTTAAACATGTACAATTCTTCTCAACATATTTCCATATTAGTCATGTGGCACAAAGAAAATCAGATCAAAAGGGGAAAAATACTAGAAGGAAAAAAGTAAATAAACAACAATAACAACAACAAAAGGTGAAAATACTATGCCTTGATCCAGATTCAGTCTCCATAGTTCTCTCTCTGGATGTGGATGGCACTTTTTATCACATTAAAACATGTTTATACATGGTTTCTTGTCTTCCTCATTAGGTTCTGAACTCCTGGAGAGAAGTAACTGTCTTTTTTTTTTTTTTTCTTTTTAATACTAGTACTTACTATGGTGCCTGATAAATTTTGTTCAGTCCTTTTTTCAGTATTATCCAGCTTTTTTGAGACCACATTTAAGGTTTGCTTTGCAGAGATATTGGAGGGTTTTCCATTTCCTTCTCCAGCTCATTTTACAGATTAGAAAACTGAGACAAACAAGTTGAAGTGATTTGCCCAAGGTCACACAGTTAGAAAGTGTCTAAGGTCAAGTGAACAATAAGAGATTAATAAATGTTTAATGTTTGGCTGTCTGATCGCTTTTGACTTTTATTAGCTGTATGATCTTGGAGCAAGTGGCTTAACCTATTATCTTGCTTCCTTATCTGTAAAATGGATATAATAATGCACTTAACATCTAATTTACAGAGCTGTTGTGAGGATCAACACTGTATTTCAACTATTATGCAAAAAGACAGGACTGGAGCTGTGATAAAGAGAACTCCTGGTAAGGAGAACTCCTGCCAAAGAAGATCATCACCTCCTCTGTAACTTATAGTCTGAAAGAATTGCCAAGATCATTGAGAAATTCAGTGCCTTGCCTAATGTAACAGAGCTAGTAAGTATCAAAAGCAAGACTTGAACCCAGATCAGCTTTCCAGTCTCTATGCTATAGTATTTAGGAGGAGTTGTGGACAGAACACCAGCTTGGGGATCAAGAAGACCGAATTCAAATATGACCTCAGACACTTATTAGCTGTGTGATTCATGGCAAGTCATTTAATCTCTTTTTGCCTCAGTTTCCTTAACTGTGAAATGGGGACAATAATAACACCTATCTTTCAGGGTTGTAAAGTTTTTGAGATAATATTTTGTAAAGTGCTTAACACAGTGTCTGGAATAAATGTTAGTTATTATTGTTGTTTTTGTTCTCATTGTTATTATAGAAATGTCAACTATTATTAGTTCTTCTTCCATCTTTGTTCTCTTCTGCCTGTGTTTCGTGTCTGCCAGTGGTACCCATGGGGCTTTCTTTTTAGTGATATTGGGGGTACTCCTTAAAGTTGGAGAGGTTCCTGAGTCCTAGGAAAGTGCTGCATTTCTGGATGGTTGCAGCCACTGATTCTTTCCACACACTCCTTATTTCAGAATCATGCCAAGTGAAAATTACTTGAATGAATAATGGAGATTTTGCCTGGAAAAGAGAATGTGTGGGGAGGGGGAGCTGGGAAGGAGAGGTGGGTGGAACATGATTGCTGTTTTTAAATATTTGAATGGCTGTTATGTGAAAGAAGGATTAGGCTTGTTCTTTTCAGCCCCAGAGGGCAGGACTTGGAGCAGTTGGTGTCCAATTTGGACTTGAGGTCAGGAAAAAAACTTCCTAACAATTAGAGCTGTCCCTGGGTGGAATGGATTGCCTCAGGTAGTGGAAAGTTCAACCTTGCTGGGGGTCTTTAGACAAGGTCTAGGGGATCATGTATAGAAGAAGTTAGTTTTTATTTCTGTATGGATTGAATTTGATGGATTTGGCGGAATCTTTAGTTCTGGGTTAATCGATAACCCATTATAGATACCTTGCTTCTCACCTGTAAATAGAGAATTCAGTTCAAAGGTATTATATTCTTTATCCTAGGGTGGAAACAAAGCCTTCTTGGTCATGTTGAAAGAAGTCTGGCTTGTTATGCTTTTGTTAATTTGTTTTAGTTGTCCAATTCTTCCTGACTCCATTTCAGTTTTCTTGACAAAGATAGTGGAGTGGTCTGTCATCTCCTTCTCTAGCTCATTTTACAGATGAGGAAACTGAGGCAAACAGAGTAAAGTGACTTGTCCAGGGTCAAACAGCTGGTGGTTTGCCATTTCCTAATTCATCTCATTTGACAGGGATTCCAAGGGGACACAATTAGTGGGTGTCTGAGGTTGAATTTGAACTCATCAGAAAGATGAATCTTCTGATCTGACACTATTTACTGTGCCACGTACCTATCTGTCTTTTCTTTGATGGTACTTGGTTTGTAATGAACATATTAAAAATATTGATGAGGAGACTCAGAAGAAAATCAGGTGGAAAAGATACAAACTGAAGAATGTAGATGCCAGTAACCATCCCTTCCTCAAAGGTAGAGAAATATCTGAGCCTGAGAGAGTGGAGAAGTCACTGTGATGAGGAGATGTGACTTTGGACATAAAGAAAACATTTTTGAAAGAGAGAGGAATAAAATCCTGGAATGAGATATCTGGGAAAGATATGAAATCTCTTGTTCTGAAGCCCACTCAGAGGAGAAAGCACAGTATTAAATCTTGATTGGTTTAGATATTTATCTAACATGTTGAAAGCTCCCTGGGAACAGGATTTGTGTCAAAATTATTTTTGTATACCCCTTACTGAGTAGCAAGCACAGTGCTTTGTGCAATCTATGAGACTGGACTTGGATGCAGAAGGAATTTGGGTTCAAATTCCACTCCCGATACTTACTATGTGGCATTGGACACATTACTTAACATTCTGAGTGTCAGCTGGTGGACCTGCAAAATAACGATCCTATACCCCATTGTCCCCATATCAAATATAAATCCCCTTTTGGGCATTTAAAATCACTTCCCACCTTTTGGTCATCTTACATTTGTTTCCCTTTCATTTTCTCTACATTCTCGAATGAGACAATCCATCTCCTGACTAGTGCTTTTTTTTTTTTTTTTACTTTAATAGTATTTTGTTTTTTCAAATACATATAAAGATAGTTTTTAACATTCATTTTTTTTTTTTGTGCTGAGGCAATTGGGATTAATTGACTTGCCCAGAGTCAAACAGTTAACATTCAGTTTTATAAAAGTTTGTGTCTCAAATTTTTCTCCTTCCTTCCCTCATCCCCAAGATAGCAAGTAATTTTATAAAGGTTTAATAATGCAATTATTTTAAATATCTTTCCATATTTATTGTGTTGTTTAAGAAAAATCAGATCAAAAGGGGAAAAAACCATGAGGGGGGAGGGGGAAGCAAACAAACAACATAAAAAAATTGAAGGAGGAAGCTAGATGGTGCAATAATAGAGCACTGACCCTAGATACAGGAGGAGCTGAGTTTAAACACAACCATCCTAGAAAAAGATACTATTCTTACCATCTTTTTACAGATGGAGGTGTAAAAGTTCAGAATTAAGTGACTTGCCCAGAATCACAAAGCTAATTAAGTATCTAAGACATGATTCAAACTCAAGTCTTCTTGACCAAAAGTGCTGCATCCTTGTGTTACCTTATTTCTGATTAGTAGATGATTTCCCAAAGTTGGCATAGCCAAAACATTTCTTTACCTGCAGATGAACCTCTCTGAATTTAACCAGATTATTACTTTCTTCCAAACTTAATTTTATTTTTATGATTATCAAGCATTTAGTTTTTTTATTATAGGCTTTTTATTGATAAAACATATGCATGGGCAATTTTTCAACATTGACCCTTGCAAAAACTTCTGTTCCAACTTTTCCTCTCCTTTTCTCCACCCCTACTACATAGCTGCTAGTCCCAATACATGTTAAATATGTTAAAGTATATGTTAAATACAATATATGTTGTACATATACAGTTATCTTGCTGTACAAGAAAAATCAGATTTAGAAAGAAGGTGAAAATAACCTGGGAAGAAAAACAAAAATACAAGCAAACAACAGAAAGAGAAGCATTTAGTTTTTCTCCTTCCTCCCCCCCCCGCAATGAGCAAAAATTTAAAAAAGAAAACTATAACCCTCATAACAAATATGCATAATTATACAATTCTCACAACAAATATGCAGAGTTATACCAAATAAATTCTCATCTTGACCATGGCCAAAATGCCTATCTTATTCTGCATATTTAGTCCCATCCCCACCTGGCAGGACATTTGATATGTTTAATTTCTGGTCTTAGGGACTCATGTTTTGACATTGAGTTGATTAGTAGATTCATAGTAGTTTTTTCTTCTAATAGTAATGTCATTGCATAAATTGTTCTGCTCACTTGTTTCTATATTGGGTCACAGAAGTCTTCTGAGTTTTCTCTGAAACTGTCCCATTTTGTTATTTATATTTATATATATTATTTTATTATTTCTTATTGCACAATAATATTCAATTAATCATATACTATAATTTGTTTAGTCTCTCCCCAGTAGAAGATGCCTTAGTTCTCAGGTTGGAGTAATTATGAATAGATCTGATACAAATATTCTTTTGTATCTATAGGTCATTTCCTTTTTCTTTGATGTCTTTGGGGGCATATTAGGGTACTTCTTGAATGACAGCTAAATAATTTATCCCTAGACCTGACTTCGAAGCCTTGGCAGGACCCAGCAGACCCTAAATTCCACTGGCACAGCCACCAAGAATCCAGGGCTGCCTCCATGCTCTCATGTCAGAGAAGGACTTAGCAGAGGCAATGCAAGTCAGACAGTTTTCAGACTTGAAAGGACTCTATAAATGTCAATTATTTCACAGAGTAGACATTTAATACATGTTCATAGGCTCATAGGTTTAAAGCTGGAAGGGGCCTTAGAGGTCATCTAGTTCAAGCCCCTCATTTGGCAGATGTTTGTTGGATTGAATTACCTGCCCGAAGGAGGGAGGTTGAGCCATACTATCTCTCTAGGTCCCCTTGAGTACAGATTTAACATAGAATAAGAGGAGTTTGGCTTTCACCTTTAAAAATGTGTTTGATATTGTATCTGCTTGCATGTCTCTTCTCTGTAACAGTGTTGCAATACAGGGATAGGATTCTCTGACTCTCTGATTCTATAGCCGATTCCCAGACTCTGGAACTTGTCAATACCTGTTGTTTCAAGGACCTGGGAGACAATACATGTAATGATTCTGTGCTCAAGCCTTTGATATAACTGGACCAAACACCAAAATCGGTGACTTTGCTTTCTGAGATTGTCACACTGGCACAGCTGACTCTATTGATGGGCTCATTACTGGAGAATAGCAGTGTAAGGAGCTATTATCCTCCTCCCCTTCTTCCCTGATTCTTGCCCTTCTGTAATCTACTAGGAATCCAGCAGAGACCACCTCAGGAATTCACAGAAACACATTCCTCCTCCTGAAGTGTCCTCTGTCTGGATGTAACTCTTTAGGCAAAATAGGAAACCACAAATATTTTAAGCTGAGATGAAGGAACGTAATGGGCTCTAATCTGAATTGACAGGAGCATTATTAGCCAGTAAAAGAGCAGAGGAGCAGCAGGGATGAACAAGGAGAGAAGGGGGGCAGGGCGGGGAGATAGGAGGATCTGGGAATGTGGCAGGTACCAAGTGAGGGAAAGTGGCAGGCAGGATTAATTGTTCTGCCCAGGTGGAAGAAAATCTATCCTATGAGACTTAGGAGAAATACAGCCAACACAGGCTGGGCGGGAGCACAAAACTGGGTTAGGCAGTGACCTTGTAGGGATCTTGCCTTTCAAAAGTCAAAGGTCTAATTTTAAAAGCTGCAGATTGAATACATTATGTACTAAAAAGCAAAGCAAACTGCACCCAATAGAAGCCTGTAGATTCATGTACAATCATCTTTTCCTTTTTTTACTATGTTGATGGAAACACTCATTTTATTTGGTGCTTGTTAAGCTTGGAATTAAAAAAAGTTAAAGCTTTTAGTTTATCTTTCAGAGTCAATTAAATTAAATAAATGTTGCATTGATCAGAATATATAGTAGGCTTTCTCTCAATATAGGCCACAACTAGGAGTATGCTAATAAATATCTAACAACCATCTTTCCTCTAAAAAATGTACCTAGGACACACTTTTAAGCTTGTTTTGCATTATTAACATTTTCTCTATTACTTTTTGAAGTCTGGACAACCAACAAAACAATAAATCAATTTGTGTTTTGTAGCTGTAGCTGATTCTTGAGGTGTAAATGCCTTCACTGAAAATTTAACAGTGGCTTCTATTGGAACTGGCACTTCCCTGGTCAGGCCACATCCCCTAAAATAAAGCCTTTTTGAAAAGAAAATTATATATAAGATGTCCCTAAAGTCTTAGTAATGTTCTAAGCTATTAAAGATTAAAACTACACTGAAACTTTTGGGATATATTGTAGAATTATAAAATGAACACAATTAAAGGCATCTGGGTAGCAGTGGGGAGAGTGTTAGACCTATAGATCTATGTAAATGTCAGTTATTTTTAATATTGCAATTATTATATAAAATTATAGTAAATATTTTAAATATATTAAAAAAGAAATATATTTTGTTGTTGAACTGTTTTTCAATCAGGTCTGACTCTCCATGATCTCATTTGAGGTTTTTTTGGTAAAGATACTGGAGTAGTTTGCCACTTCCTTCTCAGTTCATTTTACAAATGAAGAACTGAGGCATGTGGAAGTAAGTGACTTGGCCAGGGTCACATATCTAGTAAATGTTGGAGACTAGATTTGAACACAGGAAGATGAATCTTCCTGATTCTAGGCTCAGCGATCCATTCACTATGACACCTACCTGCCTCTAAATAAATATATACAAAATAAACAAAAATATTTTTCTATGAGGAGTTTTAAAAAACTTTAAAAAAACTCCAATTATCTAAATGTTTTATTGATTTTTTTTTCATTTTGACTTTCTTTCCATCTGTTATTTATCTTAAAGTTCTTTTAGTGAGACAACTTCTGAACTAGAAATGGGATTGAGCAAGAGTAGATTGGGGCTAGAATCTCACCTTTGATCTTTAGTAGTTTATGATCGAGTCATGTCACCTCTATGAATCTCAGTTTCCTTATCTGTAAAATATGGTAATACTTTTAGCAGTATTATGACAAAGAGCAAAGGTGAAAATATATATTTATATTTTCTGGGAAGGGAAGAAATAAACAGATGAAGTTTATTTAAGAGATTAAATGACTTGCCTGAGTTTTTCTTTCTGACTACAGGCCTAATGCTGTAACTGCTGTACCACCAAGCTGTCTGTAGTCAGAGATATATAAATGCCCATTATTATGATCAATGGTGTGATTGTTGTTTTGTTATTATCATCTTCTTCTCATATTGTTTGGTGGCGTTCAGATAAAAATGACCCTGGGACTAGTCATAATTCAGTTATTATACTCTTATACTTAATAATAGTTAATGTTCCACAGACAATTGCATAGGTCGATAAAATGACTGCTTATTGGAATTGAATATGAAATACAGGGACGCAAACTTATCTTGAAAGCAGGAAGGGATGTGTTATTCAGCCTATACACTTGAGTCATTTTTTAGTTGTGTCTGATGCTTTGTAACCCTAATTTGGATTTTCTTGACAAAGATACTAGAATGGTTTGCCATTTCCTTCTCCAGCTCATTTGACAGATGAGGAAAATAAGGCAAACAGAGTTAAATGACTTGCCTAGAGTCACACAGCTAGTAAGTCTCTGAAGTCAGATTTGAACCCAAGAAAATGAGACTTTATGACTCCAGGCCCAATATTCTATGCAGTGTACAACCTAGCTGCCCACTAGATGGGAATTTATAACTTATCATTTTATGAAAGCTTCTGATGTCGATTTCTAGCTACCAGGAAATATCTTATCAAATATTCAGAAGATGCTAAATTTTTATAACCAGGAGTAACAGATTGCACAAATACTACCATCTTTTTGCACAATCTGTATTGACTGATAAGTCTAGAATCTTTACAGAGAATCTGTCTATAAAGAAGATGCAAGAATTTGGTCCTGAATTACCAACTGTTTCCATAAACAAATTTGCATGACTCAATTATTTTATTACTAACATTTGTAACATATTGATGACTGAGTTCATCCACACCATACTGTCTCTATCCTGACCATGATCCCTATTTCTCACACAAATAAATTCCACACTGAAGCTTTTACACTTTGCCCCTGGATTCTCAGACTTTGCCTAGTAAGTATTCACTTTATTTTAACTAGAAGGAGTAAAGCCTCTGTACTATTCCTCAGCCATCTCCCCATTATGCTACACCATCTCCTTTATGTGCTCTCTTTCCCTATTAGAATGTAAGTTTCTTGAAGGCAGAGATTCTTTTGTATTCTTGTATTTGTATTTCTTGTATTTGTATATCCCCAATGCTTAGCAAACCCCTACTCAGTAAACTCCAATGGCTCCAGGAACAACTACAAAACGCTCCATTTGGATTCAAAGTCCTTCATAACCTAGTCCCCTCCAACCTTTAAGTCTTTTTATACCTTACTATTAGAAAGATACTTTTAGGGGGTAGGCTTCAGACACTTAGCATTTCCTAGCTGTGTGACCCTGAGCAAGTCACTTAATCCTAATAATCTTAGCCAAAAAAAAAAAAAGATACTTTTAGGTCTAGTGACATTGCCCTCCTTGATGGTTCACAAATAAAACATTTTATCTTTCAATTCTGGTAATTCTCTTTGATTGTCTCTGATATCTAGGATGTTCTCCCTTCTCTGATCCAATTACTGACCTCCCTGGCTTCTGTTAAGTCACAACTAAAACCTCATCTGCTACAGGAAACCTTCCCCAACCCTGTACCTTCCTTCTTTTAATTATTTTCTATTCACATTGTATATAGTTTTCTTTGTATATATTTGTTTGCATCTTATCTCCCCAATTAGATTATAGAATCCTTATAAAGGGAAAGACTTTTTAACCTGTTTTTTTTGTTTGTTTGTTTGTTTGTTCGTTTTTTTGGTATCCTCCTCTCTTAGCATAGTGATTGTCAATAGTGCTTTAGCATAATAGGCACTTAATAAATCTTGATTAATAGCACAGTAAGTTTATAGAAGGCCCTTAGTAAATGTTGTAGTTATGTACTTGAAACTGGTACTCATAGCCATTTGCATAACATCTCCTCATTGGAGGAGATCCTAGTCTCATGCTCCATGTATATGAGGGACAGAGATTGGGAGAAGAGAAATTCTGGCGTTCTGGTTTTCAGCTTCAAGAGAAAATATACATGGTACTATCCAATGAAGAAAGAGAAAGACTCTGGGAAGAAGCCAACATATAGAGGAGCTTCCACCTTGATCATATTCTTGTCCCCAGGTTACCACATCAAAGACTTGGAGGAATTTCCCCTTAGTTGAGATCTGGAAATTTTTTTTGGTTGAGTTGAGTTATCTCAATACTAATGGGAAAGCTCATTCACTATGTGTATTTTCTACTGTATTTTCATTTCTGTATCTACTTTAATTTATGTTTGCTATTAATTTGGATATGGATTTATTTCCTATTTTCTATGTGTGGTCTCTATGGAACTGACATTTGGTAGGAAAAGAGTCAAGCCTCTAGATACATAGCTTGGGGCAGGTATTCCCTTTTTAACCATTTGGGGCAGCTAGATGGCACAGTGAATAGAACACTGGCTCTGGAGTGGAGGAGTGAATCCAAATCTAATCTCAGACACTTATGTACTAACTGTGTGACCCTCAACAGATCACTTAACCTCAATCGCTTTGCCAAAAAAAGAATAGTGACCAGGAACACAGCTTAGATCTAAAATTATTTCTCCTAAACTAAAATTTAGTAGGGTGGCAGATGTAATTCCAGCCTGGTACTACTGTCTGAGGAGAAAGGAATGGCCAATTTTCTTCCCCTTCTGGCAGAAATCAGTCTACCTTAGAAAAGGATAAAGAGAGGAGACTCCAAAGATATCTATTCAAGCTTCTATTTGAGCCACATCTACATAGATCCATGTGTATGCATGTAACCTACATGAACAACATATATCTACATACATACATAAATACTTTACATATCTATTTATTTTAGTTGTTTTATAGGCTCCATATGAAAATAAATCACTCACATTAGAGATACCCAACAATACCCATCCATTATTAGCTTTTACTACTGTTTGATGGTGTGAAGAACATTGATTCCAAAAGCTTATCTGTAGCATTCATGACCTAAAAATGTATATCAATGTTATTTTTACTTTTTGACAACGAGACATTAGTCTTTCTATAGTCATCATAGGATGATGAGGCCTGTGTTTTATTACTATGGTATGCACTTTTATTAGATTAAAAGTCTATATTAAGGCTGAAGTTGCATCAGGTATCAATTGCTGCATATATGTTTTTTCCATTAAGCTTTAATTTCAGGATTCCAATATATCTCAACATATGCAGCCACAGCTTTCTCCTTGATGGCTTTATGCTTGCTATCAATCAATAGGCATTTATTAAAGGTGTCCTCAATTCCAGGCTCTGTACTGAGTATTAGGGACACAAAGAAAGGCACATCTGTATCTGTGGATCTTATATATTAAGCAAGATCTTAGTCACTTCCAGTGGCAGAGCTACAGCTAAGAATTTTTGTGCCTAGGACATGTACCACAAACCATGTCAGGAACAAGGCCACAGTCTAAAGGTCTCCACTGAAAAAAAATTTGGGTGGGGCAAATCAGGACAGGGCATGGGAGTTTACCCCATCTCTCTTTTAGGTGACTTTTTTTTTTTTTTTTTTTGAGGAATTGTTTTTGTTTTTCTTTTGCTAACTAGGTCCTAAGTTCTGGTATTTGTGTGTGTGTGTGTGTGTGTGTGTGTGTGTGTGTGTGTGTGTGTGTGTGTGTGTTGTTGAAGGAATCCAAGAATATCAATTCCCTCTGAATTCAGTATCCTGCGGCAAAAGTTGATTGCCCCACCTTAGTTACCATGATCCAGAAGTTAAGTGATTCAGAATCAGAAATCTTCTCTTGATGAAGTGCTCAGGTTTCCAAGATTGTGAGACAGGATGTTTATTCATTCTTTCATTCAATGTATATTTGCTGAGCATCTAACTTATTTAAGGTACTATATTGGATATTGAGGATTGGGAAAAAAAAGATAACTGAACCTCTCCTTATAGACTTCAAAGTCAGGAGTGATTCTTGTAACTCTGGCTAGGAGGTTCTTAATAGAATTTACAGCTAGCAGGCAACCTAGAGATCATCTAAGTAAGAACATGAGGATCTGAGAGATACAGAAATTTACCCTAACACACACAGGGAATAGTGACAAATATTCAAAACTAGGTTCTCCTATCCAATATTCTTTTTACCAGACCTCTGTGTCTCTGTAACAGAGTGAGATTTGGGTGGGGCCAGGGAGGGGAGTAGGAAATTCTAGGTGGGAATAGAAAACCCCAGGTGTAATGCATCCAATACTTAATGAAGGATGCTCTCTTTATTTTGAAACCTCAAGAATTGTGAGGTTGGGTCCTGATCCCCAACTTCCTTCCTAATTCAGGGGTTCACCCCCTGGCTCGGTTTTCCATGCCATAGCCTGCCCACCTGGAATTACCCTAGTTTTGGACCCCTAATGGGGGAGACACTCCTAGACTATTTCTAGTTTCCCTCCATCCTCTTGTCCCCACCCCAATCACTCCAGGGAAACATGAGAAGCAAAGTTGGCAGCTCAGGACTCTAATGGGTACCACCCTCCCCCAAGTCATCTCCTAATCCTTTCTCTGAACTTGCTGGTGGTGATGGGGGTGGGGATCAGGGAGCTGGGGAGGAGGAGGGGGGCAGAGAGTATTCACCACACCTGTGCTCATTCTGACATTCCGTGCCTCTGGGGAGAGAAAGCAATTTCAAAAATGACATGTTGCCGAAAAGAAGAAATCAGGTTCTGAATTAAAATGTGTTGGTGTCAAGTGACCCCTGGGGTTGGAGGCTTGGTTTGATGAAGACAAGTGAAAAAGATTAGAGATTGTCTGTTGCTGTGAGGGAGCTTTGGAAGAGTGGAGCAGGCCCTCAGTCATCTGAGATTGCCTACCCAGCTCTACCACCCGCCCTGGACTTGTTCAGGCAGAGGGACAGGAATTCGGTGGCCGTGTCAGGTTTATATCTTTGACCAGTCCCTTCCCTTCCTCACCTGTCCAGTTTCCATTGGGAGGTCCTGGCCCTCAGATCCCCAGGGACATCAGCAGCATAAACACACTAATGGGTCTGACATCTCTAAAAGAATGTATTCACGACCATCAGCTTAGAGTGCTGGTGTCTGTGGTGTGTGTGTGTGTGTGTGTGTGTGTGTGTGTGTGTGTGTGTGTGTGTGTCTGTGTCTGTGTTGGGAAACATGGAGAAGAGGGGAGGAAGCCGGAGAGAAATACCTCTGGAGAAGCGTTTCCAACCTTGCAAGCTGGCAAGGTAAGCGTTAGCTTTTTATATATGTTTGCAAGCTTGCAAAGCTTTATATATATTATCTCATTCAACTCTCACCAGTGAAATACTCTTTATTATTCCCACTTGAGAGATGAGGAAAACCTCATGACTTGGTCCAAACCAGATAGTATTGGAAATAGGATCTGAACTCAGGTGTTCCTGGTTCCAAGTTCATTGCTCTATCCTCTGAATCACTTAGCTATAGAAAAGCAGGTTGTTGTTGTTGCTTCTCTTAAATCCAGTTCATTCTCTAGTCAAGACTTCACCCCATGATGTCATTGAGCCTTTTCAAAAATGAAGGATGAACTATAATAATAGCAACTCTTATTGACGCCGATTTGAAGATTTCAAAGAATACATTGTTCAGGCATTTCAGTTTTGTCTGATCCTTTGTAATTCCATTTAGGGTTTTCTCAACAGAAATAATGAAATGGTTTGCCATTTTCTTCTCCAGTCATTTTACAAATGAGGAAACTGAGGCAAACAAGGTGAAGTGACTTGCCCAAAGTCACATAGCTAGTAAGTGTCTGAAATATAATTTGAACCCAGGTCCACCTGATTCCAGAATGTGTGCTCTATCTACTGCACCACCTAACTGCCAACAGCTCTAACAATCAAGCTTACTTCCACTCTGAGGATGCTTATAGGTAACAAAAAACAAGGGGAGCTGGAATCTCTGGACTGATCTTGTTCTTCAAGCTGATTTTTTATACTGTAGTTTCTGAGTAATATTAGAATGTTACAGTTACGGTGTGTATCCAACTGTGGCTAATCAGACCAATATAAACTCGGAATGCTCTGCCACAGATCCGGCACAAATAGTCCATATGAATATTTTTGAACTTTGTGCATTTCGCATTTCTTTTGAGCTGATTCAATTCTGCTTTGCTCTTAGAGACAGCACCTTCTCTGATGAGAGCGCACCATGGTGGGCAGTTTTGTGCCAGTGTCTCCAACAGAATTATGTTCTCTGATGTAAAGTCTGAATGTTTGCTGTTTTAGTCTAAGGAGGGACCTCAGTGTCTGGTATCTTATCCAGTCAGGTGATCTTCAGAATCTTCCTAAGATATTTCAAATAGAAGTGATTATTTCCTGGCATGGCACAGCTATACTTTTCAGGTTTCACAGGCATACAACTATGAGGTCAACATAATAGCTCTGTAGACTTTCGGTTTGGTAGTCAATCTAAATACCTCTCCTCTCCTAGCTTTCCTTCAGAGCTTTCCAAATACTGACCTACCTCTGGCAATGCATCAACCTCATTATCAATATGGATATTCTTGGAAAGTGTATTGCCTAGGTAAGTGAACTTATCCTGAACAATCAAAACTTTCCCCTTTGCTATAACTGATGGTTCCACATATGGATGATGTGTTACTGGATGAACACCAAGAAAATACAGATAATAATAGAATGTGAAAGCAAAAAAGCATCTTTATGTCAAAGCAGGGTATTTGGATCTAGGAGCCTAATAAATATGGGTGGTCTGTCTATGATAAAGTCTTATGTCTCAGGCTGTATTGTAAGCGGCTTGAGGTTTTGGGAACAGAGAATACAGAGGAGTTAATGATAACTTGGCTTCACAGGGTCAGTGACAGGTATGTCCTCAACATATTCTGAGCCTTTTCATATTATTTACAGTTAGTCTGCATCCGAAATTAAAGGGTTCTGTCTATAGATTTACAAGTGAATTCCACCAACCACTTAAAGAAGAATTAATTCCAATATTATATGAAGTATTTGAAAAAATAGATAAAGGAATCCTACCAAATTCCTTCTATGATACATATATAGTTTGTTACCTAAACCAGGGAAAGCAAAGACAGAAAAAGAAACTTCACACCAATTTCCCTCAAAAAAATTGATGCAAAAATTTTAAAATAGAAATTAAGGGGTTCTGGGTGTCAGAGATTATAGGATCTTTATAGTAGCACCAACATATTAGGGTGTCTGCTTTCTCTACTCCTAAAACATTGGATGCCTTGATAGGGATAGGTCAAAGCTTGGGAATACTATTGTTAAAATAGTACTAAATTATAGGATCAAATCTCATCCTGAGTGAGTTATATTCATTGTATTGTACCCCACTCCCTTGATGTACATTCTTGTGACTGAAGCCATGATGTCTTCGTTTTGGAGACAGCAGGAAGCAATATTTTTGTCTTCCTTAGTCTACATCAGCTGGTCTTTGACTCAACCCATCATCTTTTCCATCAGTTAAGGCATGTATGACATCAATCTTAGGATAATTGGGAAGGATAGCACTTGATAGAAGTCTTTTGTTAGAATAGTGGTTTTCAAAGTGTGGTCTAAGGATCCCCAGGAGTTTCCTAAGCCCCACTTAGACCATCTACAAGGGCAAAAGCATTTTCATAATAATACTCAGGTATTGTTTACTTATCAAAATGTTCTTCTTTTCCCCAATTACAGTTGTGCAAGATTAGATTTTTTCCATATACTTCAACTTGAACAACACATCATAATACTGAATGCAGAAGTAGATATGAGCAAATTACATATCTTATAGAGAGGAGAGGGAAAGCAGGGAGGTAGAAAATTTGGAATTCAAATTTTTTAAAAAGATGAGTGTTACTGATACATTGTTGGTGGAATTGTGAAATGCATCCAACCATTCTGGGGAGCAATTTGGAACTATGCTCAAAAAGTTATCAAACTGTGCATATCCTTTAATCCAGCAGTGTTACTACTGGACTTATATCCCAAAGAGATCTTGAAGAAGGAAAAAGGTGCAAAATGTTTGTGTCAGCCTTGTTTGTAGTGGCTAGAAACTGTAAATTGAATGGATGCCCATAAATTGGAGAATGGCTGAATAAATTGTGGTATATGAATGTTATGGAATATTATTGTTCTGTAAGAAATCACCAGCAGGAGGATTTCAGAAAAGCCTGGAGAGACTTACATGAACTGATGCTGAGTGAAATGAGCAGAACCAGGAGATCATTATACACATCAACGACAATACTATATGATGATCAATTCTGATGGACGTGACTTTCTTCAACAATTATATGAACCAAGTCAGTTCCAAGTGTTCAGTAATGAAGAGAACCAGCTACACCCAGCAAAAGAACTCTGGGAAATGAGTGTGGACCACAACATGGCATTTCTATTCCTTCTATTATTGTCTGCTTGCATTCTTGTTTTCCTTCTCAGGTTATTTTTACCTAATTTCTAAATCCGATTTTTCTTATGCAGCAAAATAACTGTATAAATATATATATACACATATTGGATTTAACATATTCTTTAATGTATTTAACATGTATTGGTATACCTGCCATCTAGGAGAGGGAATGGGGGAAGGAGAGGAAAAGTTGGAACAGAAGTGTTTGCAAGGGTCAATGCTGAAAAATTACCCATGCATATGTCTTGTAAATAAAAAGCTATATTAAAAAAAGATGAATGTTAACTATTGATTAGAGAAATGTAAATTGAAACAATTGTGAGATACCACTTCATACCTCTCAGATTGGCTAAAATGACAGGAAAAATAATGATAAATGCTTGGAGGAGATGTGGGAAAATTGGGATACTAACACATTGTTGGTTGAGTTGTGAAATGATCCAACCCTTCTGGGGAGCAATTTGGAACTATGACCAAAAAGTATCAAAAGGGGCATACCTTTTGATCTAGCAGTATCTCTACTGGATCTGTATCTCAAAGAGATCACAAAAAAGGGGAAAGAACCCACATATGCAAAAATATTTGAAGTAGCCCTTTTGTAGTGAAAAGGAACTGGAAATTGAATAGTTGCTCATCACTTGGAGAATGGCTGAATAAGTTATGGTGCATAAATGTAATGAGATATTATTGTTCTATAAGAAATGATGAGCAGACTGATTTCAGAAAGGCCTGGAAAGACTTAGATGGATTGATGCTAAGTGAGGTGACTAGAATCGAGAGAACATTGTACATAGCAATGACAAGATTATGTGATGATCAACTATGATGGAGTTGGCTCTTTTCAACAATGAGGAGATTCAAGGCAGTTTCTTTAGAATTGTGATAGAAAGAGCCATCTACATCCAGAGAGAATTATGGAGACTGAATGTGGGCCAAAGCATAGTATGTTGTTATTTGTTGGCTTGTTGTTTTTCTTCTTTCTTGTGTTTTCTCCCCTTTTTGATCTCAGTTTTCTTGCACAATATAATGAATATGTTTAGAAGAAATATGTTAAGAAGAATTGCACATGTTTAACCTTTAGTGGATTGCTTGCTGTCTAGGAGAGGAGGGGAGATTGGGAGAAAAATTTGCAACACAAGATTTTGCAAAGGTGAATGTTGGAAACTACCTTTGCATGTATTTTTTTTTTGGGGGGGAAAGCTATTATAAAAAATTTTAAAGTGTATTCATAATGTCTTTTTCTTTTGAGAGCTGGTTATTAAACATTTATAAGCATATTCTGAACTAAAGGGATCTTCCATAATGGTAGGATCATAGATTTAGAGGTGAAAGAGATCGCAGGAATCATCTAGGCTAAGTCCTTTATTCCAAGAAACTGAGATTTTAGTTGACATCTCACTGAAGGAAGTTAAGGAAGCCAGAAAATGCAGAAGAGAATTCTAGGCACATGAGTAAATTATTTAAAATGTCTGGAGTCAGGAGGTGGAGTATCCTATTTAAGGTATAATGAGGAGGCTGTTATCACTGGATAAGAGGGGAATAAAGTGCAAGAAAACTGGGAAGGTATGAACGAGTCAAGTTCTGAAGGACTTTTAAAACCAAACAAGATTTCATATCTGATTCTGAAAGTAGGAAGCAACAGGAGTTTACTGAGCAGTGAAGTAGCATGATCAGAGCTGAGCTTTAGGAAGATCACTTTGACAGCTGAATGGAGGAAGGACTAGAATAGAGAGACTTGAGACAGGGAGACCTTTCAGGAGGTAAATGCAACAGTCCAGGTAATAAGTTATGGTATATGAATATTATGGAATATTATTGTTCTATAATCTATAAACAATCAGCAGGATGATTTCAGAAAGGTCTGGAGAGACTTATATGAATTAATGTTAAGTGAAATGAGTAGAACCAAGAAAACATTGAACACAACAACAAGAAGATTGTGAAATGATCAATTCTGATGGATATGTCTCTTTTCATCAATGAGATGTTTCAGGCCAATTCCAATAGACTTGTGATGGGGAGAGCCATTTGCATCCAGAAAGAGGACTGTGGGGACTGAATGTAGATCATAACATACTATTTTCACCATTTTTGTTGTTTGCTTACTTTTTGTTTTCTTTGTCATTTTTTTCCTATTTGATCTGATTTTTCTTGTGTACTATGATAAATGTGGAAATATGTATAAAATAACTACATTTTAAAACAAATATTGGATAATTTGCTGTTTAGGGGAGAGGAAGGGGGAAAGAAAGGAGAAAAATTTGGAACACAAGGTTTTGCAAGAGTGAATGTTGAAAACTATCTTTGCTATTATTTTTAAAAAATTCTTTTTTAGTCTCAATATATTCTGAGCTTTATGACTTCTGACACTATTCAGGACCATCCCATACTTTCACATTCATCTCTCATTATTGGCCCTAGATTCCATCTTAGTTTTATCCCCTCTTGGTTAATGAATTTCCTGTTCATCTACATTGGCCTTTTCAAACAACTATCTCTTTTTCCTTAGCATTACACTTATTTTTTCTTGTGTAGTCAGAATTTCATTTTGAAAGCCTTTCATTTCTTCTGGGGTAACAATTCCTATAAAATTCAAGTCCATGGAATCCAACTAAACCTTTTCCTGAACACATGAAAGTAAGTTGTCCCAAAACTTAGGGGGCATATCAAACTATGTTCATATTTTCTGTCTTCTATCACAAATCCTAAGATGGAGTGGTTACTTCCATCTTCTTTCTACCTTCCCCATATCCTAGTGCACTATCATTTCCATTCAGAAATCAATTCTTCTTTATTGAGAATCAGGGTCATGATAGAAGTTCCAATGTCAGTTCCCCTATCAGTTAGTTAATCAATACATAGGGCATTGTGCCACTTTCTCAGGATACAAAGACTAAAATGAAGCAATTCCCGTTCTTAAATAACTTATTGTGTAAGGGTAACAATATGTACACATAAAATATATATATGTATATGTTAAAACAGTCAAAACATATACAATATAATGTAGGAGGGAAAGGCATCAGCATTAGAAAAGGTCAGCCACTGAAGGGGTATTGTGGAATAGTTTCACATAGAAAATGGTACTTGAGTTGTATTTCAAAGGAAACCAAGGATTCTAAAAGATGGAAGTGAGGATTGAGTTTATTCCAGACATGGGATGCATCCAATGGAGAAACACTAAGAAGAAGAATAGTAGCATTGTTGGTTAAAGGGCATATACAGCTTTATTATTCTTTGGACATAATTATGGATTTTCTTAATATATTACCCAGGATATACATTTCCAGACTATATTTCACAAAGTCTCTTATCCCACAAAGTCTCAATGATACCCATGTGGTGAAATTATCCTCCTTAAATTTCAATCTCCATCTTCTTTCCTATCTATACTCTCTGTCTTTGTGCATAAATAACAAGTCATGGGTTTTATTGTGGTTTTCCAAGTTCTCTGCTGCTATTCAGCCATATGTAACATTTAACTTAGTAAATATAAATAAGCAATCTTTTTTCTCTTCCTTTTCTATATAAAATTATTATAATTATTAAAATTATTTTATAATAATTTAAATTTTGAAGCAAGGCTTCAAAAAAACAATTTTTTTTTGCCAGTTCTTTTTAGGTGTGTGCCCTGGCCAGGAGTTTGTCATTTATATTTCATGAGCTGTCATCCAGAAACAGAAGGGAACCTTGGGAAGAAAGGTAATAGTTGGGCAGTAGATTGATAGATATGGACCAGAGACTTTAGTTTCTCTGACTAAAACCATGGTGTTGGACTTGCCATGACCTGTGTTGTTGGCACAATAGTACGGGTCCCTAAGCCTGATGGTGCAAGGCAGCAGGATCTGAACTGAAGTGAAGATCAGTACAAAGTGCCTTTCTCAAACTGGGATTGCTTTACAAGTTACTCAACCTCCATTATAATTCTTTTGCAGCAGAATCCAAGGTGACCTAGGAAAAGGGTTGAAAGGGCTAAGAAGAAATCGCAAGATGTCATATTACTAATTAGTTTCTCCTAGTTATAAGAAGATTGTCCTAAGAGTTTTTTTTAATATGGAATCAAGAAAAATCACTTGGAATTTTAGATTTCAATATAACAATGAAGTGGGAACAGACTTGGAATTAGAAAATAAATAGGTTCAAATCCTACTTTGGATACTACTACTATGAGATCTTGGATAAATCAACTAACCTCACAGGCCATTTTCCAATCTGTAAAATGGGGATAATAGTATCTGCCTCATAAAATTGTTGCATGAGATAATATATGTGAAGTGTTTTGAAAACTTAAAATGCTTGATATGTTTTGGTTATTATTATTATTTTTACCCCAGCGGAGAAAAGAAGATACAGGGTGCACCCTTCTTGGTAAACCCTTAGAGATACAAAATTAAGTAGTAGTATAGTGAAAGGGGCTCTGGATTTCTGGGGAGAGATTCTGTGTTCAAATTCTGACTCTGCTATTTACTACATGTGTGACTTAGAGTAAGTTATGTTATTGCTCAGTTTTCTGACTTGTAAAATTGGGGCTACTGAACCAATCAGAAACGTCAAATTTATGGCTTACAGGCTGTCTGGAGTCTACAGCCTCCCAAGACAGGCCTGAACTGATTAAAATATAATTGGGAATTGTTTAACACAACAGTTAGTTATTGCAGTGGATAGAGTGACAGGCCTGAAGTCAGATAGACTGTCTTCTTAAATTCAAACCAAACATTTACTTGCTATATGACCTTAGGCAAGTCACTTATCCCTGTTTACCTCATTTTCCTCATCTGTAAAATGAGTTGGAGAAGGAAATGGTAAACCTCTCCAGTATATCTGTCAAGAAGACCCTAAACAGGGTCACAAAGAGTCAGGAGAGTGAAAAAAAAACAATTTAACAAAATAATCAGAATACAACATAAATAATGTCAACTTGTGATTTTCTAAATCAATATACAGTTTACAAGGATTTTTTTTTTCTTGAGTTTGACATCATTGAACTAGAACATCTCAAAGGATCATCCTCATTTTAAATCCTCCAGTCTACATATGATCATCTCTTTGGTATTTTTTTTTGGTTATTGTTTAATTGTTTTAGCCTTGTACAACTCTTCATGACCCCTTTCTAGGGTTTTCTTGGCAGAGATACTAGAATCATTTGCTATTTCCTTCTCTAGATCATTTGACAGATAAAAAAGCTGAGACAAAATGAGTAGGTGACTTGCCCAAGGCCATATTTAATACTTGCTTGAGGCTGGATTTGAATTCAGGTCTTCTTGACTACAGGCCAGGTACTCTATCCACCATGCCCGCTCAGCTGTGCCCTCCACTATTCTACTTAGCCCAGTCATTCTGGAGGAAAGAACCAAAGACTCAAAGAAAGAGCAGGGAGCTTTGAACTTCATTGTCATCCATCTTAAAGACCTTTCCATGTTCAGAGCCAACAGTGCAGGAGAAGACATTTTTACAGACTGGAAATAATTTCACTATCTCCATTCCCACCCCTAAGGGAAATATGAAGAGGAAAAGTTACTATTTCCTTTCTCATCCCCTCCCTTTCCCCAGAGTGTTTATAGCAAGGTAAAACACATTAGCTTAAAGGTCAGTAGATAAATCCTAAAGATTTATGCAAATGACCCTTGGGAGAACCCCACAAAGATGGTATTTTAGGATCAGAGCTAAAAAACGAATCTGAGTGCAGAGTACTCTAACCACTAGGGGATGCTTGTGAGCCAGGCTAATTTCCTTCCTTATCCTGGTCACCAGCATTCAATCATTTCTGCAAATAAAAACCATCCTCCCTTTGTCTTATCTCATCTTAAAAATATGATAGTATTGACTACTCAAATCCAACATCCCAAACCAAGGGCTGCCTAAGTCTTGGACCTCTGGCAGAGTATATTTGTTTACTTGAATCCTTTTGTTCAAAATATGGTAGTCTCTGCACAGCCATATCTTTTCCCTCTCCTTTCCTGCTGTAGGCAATATCTATAGGCTATCTATCCATAGGAGTTAGTCGAGGGTATATTCCACATCACGCCGTGAAATTATTTTTGTCTTCTGGCTGGGTTTCTGCTTCAACTGATCTTTCTACTCTTCTACAACTGTTGTTCATCCTTTGTTATCAAAGAGGACCAGTGACATCATAGGGTAGTGTCTTGACTGAGGGTGAATTGGATTTAAGTGAGGGAAAGCCAATAGTCGCACTTTTTCTTCCAGTCATGGAAGTACACAATGGCAGAACAAAAGTTTAGATGATTGGCAATGACTTAGGATGCAGTAGATGACCTTGGTGTCTTCAATGTTTGACTAAGCTCTAAGTGCCATCTTCATAGCCATCACAACAAATTTTTTTCATCTGTTTATTCTACAGGAGAAATCTTCACATGCTTGTGATAGATATCCCCCTAACTCATTAGTGATTTTGAGATCTGTTACCCTCAACCTGGTTTAACTCATCTGCTGAGATGGTTTTCCTGGGACGTGACATGCTCCAGCTTCTTGGAACCACAAGTGAGAATTGGGTGATTGATTGACTAGCAACCCATGAACAGCCCTGAAAAGAGCTTGGAATTGTATGAGACATTTAGGAGGACTGGCATCTCATACAGAGAAGTTCTTCACTGGAGGTAGAGGTGGCCAGAAAGTTATACATTATTTTTCAGCTACAGATAACTCATTAAATTATAAACTCTGCAAAAGAACTATTCAGATCAGTAGAAGGAACACATTCACTGATGAAATTGTATATCTTTTAGCAATGAAGCATCCATTCATACACTCAATCTGTGAAGTGGCTTGAGTTTTACTTGTGATTTGAGGCACCAATTTGAGGCACTCTGACTAAACTCAGAGACTACAATACAAAAAAAAAGTAAACCAGGAAGCCCACCTTTAAGCATTATACAAGACAAAGATGAATTAGACTATTCTCAGAGACTTTGTATTCTGCTAATGGAACATAAAATGCACAGAGAGAAAAGTCCTCTTAGCTATGCTCTATTTTTGATATTACATTTCCCAATTCAAAGCCTTTGTACAGGCTGATCTCTTGCCCTCCTTGATCACTTGTCTCTTGGAATATATGCCCAGCTTTCCTCAAGGCTTAGTTCAGAGATCACTTCCTATTTATGATAAAATAAAATCCACTTCTGGAGAAAGAACTGATGGAGTCTCATTGCAGATTGAAGCATGTTTTTTTACTTTCTTTTTTTGTTTGTGTTTTCTTTTGCAACATGACTAATATGGAAATATGTTTTATATGACTTCACATATATAATCTATATCAAATTGCTTGCTTTGCCAAGAAGAGGGAAGGGAGAGAATTTGGAAAATCTTTAAAAAGAGTGACAAAAAATTAAAGATTTTTTTCTGATACTAGTCACCAAAGTCTAATTTCTCAGGATCCACTTCTGAATTTTAAGAGCTAGCACTTTCATGATGTTCACTAACTCTTGTCTTTCTTCTCTTATAGGCTTCCACACAAGCTGCATATATGACCAAAGTATATAAAATGCTGTATTCCAGTTTACTACTTAGCATCCTGAGAGTATTTTCAACAGGTTTCTTCCAATCAGTGCTCACGGTAGTGGTTGGTATGTCTGAAATTACCAGAACTATGTCATCTACTTTCCTGTTTCCCCAATACCTCCCTTATGAAATTTCAAACTTAATCTGATATATACCCGAGAATATATGTACCAAATACCAGATATGAATGATCTTTGTTATTTATGCCTTCATATTTTAATTCTTCCACAGGATATAAAGATATTCTCAAATGTATGATTGGAATAGGGTAGTAATTTGATAGATGCTTTCCAGAATCACATTGCTCATTTTCAATGTTCACCATCACCTCTAGTAAGATAAAAATAGACCCATTAGAAAATGATCTTAAGATTATTCTGGGGGTCTAGGGTGACTTCCCTCCCTAGCCCCATTTCATGTTCTGTTCCAATTGCTCAGTCTTGAAATTAAATCTTTTACACACTAACTCTGCTAGTATTCTTTCCTTGCTCTGTCCTGTTGGTGTTGTTCACGTATAACAATGTCACAAGCTTCATTTTCTTGGCTCTTTATCTTGCCGAGTAGGGGTCCTATGATTTCATCTCTGAACAAGATTTATGTGGTTTTCTGCCTTTCAATTTGTGTGGTCAGTACAGTTTTCTTGCTTTGCATCCGTGGCCCTGCTCTAGAATTTGTCCCAGGAGCAGTTGAAGGTGAAGCTTTTGTGGTGTACTCTTTACCCACTGTTCAAATGCTTCTACTTAAAAAAAATTACATTGCGGACTTAGAAAATTATCCTTCAATACAAAATTCTTAGCTGTGTTCTTAAATCAGATCACATTTGTAGTTCTTGGGCAATTAGGGGCATCCTTACTGTGCCTATTCTTATTTATTCCTTGTTCTATCAGTCTCAATAGAAAGCTATCCACCCATACCCCAGATCTGGAGGATGATTCCCCTCCTGTTAAATGATCATAGTGAACTTAATAAATATCATTTCAGCAGCTAAACCAGGTCATAGAACTACTCTATGAATGAATGATTGAATAAATGGGTGATTGAATGAACAAGCATTTATTATACCAAGGACTATGTAGGGGCTGAGGATACAAAGATAAATACAAAAAAAAAAAAAAACTAAGATATTCCCTGTTCTTATGGAAATTATATGAGAGAAGAATGAGAGAAGAAAAGACATATGGGGAAATTCATAACCACATGTGGAAATATGCTTACATGTTTGTGAGGGGGGGGGTTGTGATGGCATAACATGAATATAATTCTGAAATAGTACTGGCGAATGCTCACAAGTCAGAAGCTCAGGGGTCTAGGGCAGAAAGAGAGAGCCAAGTTGAAGGCAGCAGCCAAGCATAGTTTAATAGCATAGGATGAAGATGACCAGAAAGTGGCAAATCTCTTTCTCCTGAAAGCACTTATGAAATGCAATTTCAAGGTTTTCTGCTTTCAGAGATTATACAAATTGGATCCTCTGACACTAATCAAATACATTTTATCCAGCTTAAGAACCCTTTAGTAAATTCTGATGCATACTCAGTCAAACCACTACTGATTATTTTCCAGGCAGACAAGTATCCTGTTCTGAGAAAATTCCTAATTTAAGCCTATATCTCTCTGAATTGAGATATCTGTCCACAGCTGAGGTTTCTCTCTCTGCCATCTGGGATCTAGCTATCAATGAGATTTATTTTTCCCACTTCAATACTCCTATCTATCTCTCTGCATTCAAGGCCTCTTGTTCATTAAGACCTTTGTTCTCCTGACCAACTGCTCATTCACAACAAGAGTAAAACTCTAAGGATTAATTCCCAGATGTGATTTCCCATTGTCATTATATCAATTAATTTCGAATGATTATACAAATCTAAGAATTCACAGAGTACTTCCTGAGTGGTGTCTGCAGGCCCAATCTACTATATATTACCTTGCAATCTCTTAACTCTCACACTTTTTTTACCATGTTTTGTAATGTGGTTATTTTCACCACTCAGTATGGTTAGTCATGCCCATAATGCTATATTACGTTTCAACCAAGAAAGTTCCCACTTTTTAGAAAAAGAAATTGTTCCACCATTGTAGTATTTGGAAAACCAGTAGTGCTAGGTTAACACTAGACATCAGTTACATACCACCAAAACCCAATGAAGTAATGCTGTAAGCAGAGAACATTCAGTAAACATTGAGCAAGTATGTAAATTTAAGGCAGTTGCATTCCTCTATCAATAATTGGCATATTAACTAAACTGTAACACCCAATAAATCACATTCAATTGCACATGTATACCATGTCAATAGATATTAAGGTGATTGTCAATAGGATTAAAACAGATTCTTCAAATTTATTATCATTTTATGTTCGTAGCAGATTGATTCTGAGAAAAAAGTTTATCAGTTGGAGAGTTGGAGAGACTAATAATACCAGAGCAAAAAATAATTAAAACTTAATTATGTCTTTAATTTAAAAAAAAAATCAGGATTAGGAATAAAACACAATGAATAAACACAATTTTTAGAAATTGAGCACTTTCAAAATGAAAAGCAAGGTGAAGAACAATCAGGTAATATTGAACCAATTAAGAAATAAAGAAAAAAAGGTATTTTGCAGAATGAGAGAGTCCAGTGGCTTCAGTGATACTATGTAGCATGAAACAAAAATATTAAATCCCAGAGGAGTGTTCATATCTAACCACCAGGGGGAACTCCTGAGCAAGGCCACGGGTCCTCTAGCTCCAGGCACTGACAGCTTGGATAGAGGTAGAGCCTGAGGTTTTGAATCCTGGATCTTAGACCAATTGCAACTGTATGAAGTCCTCATCCCTCCATTTTTGGACCAGATTATCCTGAGCAAAACTTGCTCATCAGCTGCACAATTCAATTGGTCTTCAGTCTTCTTTAAAAAAGGAAAAAAAGTCAGCCTCTGATACAATTTGGGACTCATGTAATCCTCAGAGTTATGTAAATATTAGATGGCTTTACTCCCTTACATTAGAACTACTCCCAGGTTAAACTGCGGGGAAACCAGCTGACACTTATAAAAGAACAGGGCCCCAGTGCAAATAGCTGATTTTATTAATCAGTGGGTTTTTTTTTCTATTTTTAAATGAAAACACATTAAATGGCATAAATATAAAATGAAATGGGGAAATGGAAATTCTCAAGGGCTGCTGAAGCAGTTGGGTAGAAACAATGGAAAAACAGCAAGTGAAGGGATTAATTGGTAAATAAAGAAGCTCAACGTCTTCCTGGAGGAAAGAAGGAAGAAGATGTTCACCACATTGTCCTCCCAGCTTGCCCTTGGTTGGCAACAAATGTTTTAACTGGTCAATTCCCCAGTTGGTACTCTCCTGTTTATTATTATTCCCCATGATGCCATACTGTGTTCTGAATGGGAAATCGGCGCTATCTGGTGACTCCCCTAAAGCTGTTGCTATGGCTTCCTCCTTCCCAGAAACAAACCCATCCCTAATGAAGGTATGGGAAATGCTGATGTGTGATATGCTCAAAAGAATACTGGAAATCTAAAGACCAAGATGTCATTTGATCTGAATTCTAAGAGGTGTAGGTAAACATAATATATTCAAGCCCTAGCCACTTTCCACCTGCCTGATTTTGGACCTGTCACTTCACCTTTCTTAATTCTAAAGTGAGGCATTTTGATTAGATGATCTCTCAAATCTTTTCCAGGTTCAGAATCTATGATCCCGTGACTCCAAATAACCCTTTTACACCACAATGTCTCACAACCGCATCTCCAAGTTTATAAAAGTAGGGGCTCCTTGAAACTAGATAATCTACAATGTGGCCAAACTGTCTTTCTGATTATTCTTTATACATAACCCTTTATCTTCCATCTCCATACCTTTGCATTGTCTGGCTCCTATACCTGGAATATATTCTTTTTAGCCACATATCTTAGAATTCCTTGTTTGCTTCAAAATTCAGCCCAAGTGGCACCTATATTGTCTTTCCTGATCCTCTGAGTATCATGCTTTCTACTCTCCAAATGATCTTATATTTATTTTGAATTTACATATATATAGTATATATATTATGTGTATATATACACACACATATGTGTGTGTGTGTGTGTGTGAGAGAGAGAGAGAGAGAGAGAGAGAGAGAAAGAGAGAGAGAGAGAGAGAAACAGAGACAGAGACAGAGACAGAGAGATTGAAAGAGAGAGAGTGTGAGTCTGTCTTAGAGTCAGGAAGGTTCAAATCTGGCCTCAGATACTTACTAGTTGTGTGAGCTTGGGTAAGTCACATATCCATATTTGCCTCAGTTTCCTCATCTGTAAGGTGAGCTGGAGATGAGAATAGCAAGCCACTCTAGTATCTTTACCATGAAAACCCCAAATGAGGTCATAAAGAGTTGGATACAACTGAAATGATTGAACAACAACAAATATACACACATACATACATATTTTGTCTTCTCCCATAGAACATAAGCATCTTGGGGCCAAGGAATGTTTTGTTTTTGTCTCTATGTTCCTAGCAAATAAGACAACTTTGACAAGTCATTTTATTGCTATGAGCCTCAGTTTTATAAAATAAATATATTGAGATATATTATGACATTATATATATCTATATATCTATATATCTATATATCTATATATATATATATATATATATATATATAGATGTCATAAACCTTTCTGGTGTCAGTCTGGCAAAATCTATGGGCCCCTTCTCACAATAAAGTTTTTAAATGCTTAAAATAAAACATATAGAAATAAAACAAACAATTCTATTGAAATATAAAATATTTTGTTAAAGTTCATGGACTCAAGGATGAGAGTCCTTGGATTAGGTATAATCCCTTCCAACTTCACGATTCTGCAACCTTTTCTCTCAGTAGTTCTAGAAAAGGAATACCAATCCTCCTTCATTAAAAGTGCCTTTTAATGCAGGTCTGCAGGTGACGCTGCATTCTCAAAAGTCATTTCAGTGGAGTGTGAGTTCTGGTAGCTTAAAGAAAGTTAAAACATTTTGAATGTGAACCCCTTGCCAGAAGGCAGCTGTTTTCTTAAGACCAGCTTGTCTAAGTTCAGAGGTGTTCATTGCCAGGTGACCATAGGATGATTAATATTAAAGATGCTGTAACTTTCAAATGCTTTCTGAGTGTTTATTATTATGATCTCCATTGGTGTCAAAAATCATAGGTTCTTGAAGTATTGAAATAAGCAACAGCCCTACCCACCAGTCTATTATAGAGACTTTTTTGGTTTTTGGCTGGAAGACATAGCAGTAAGATTCAGATCATTGAATCCAACAGTGTGGTATGTTTCTAGCATGAAAAGTTCACCCCTTTCAATACAGACCAACAACTCCATAATCAAGTTTGGAAAAAAAAAACAACTTAAAAGTGCTATGCAAATCTGGAATATCATTATTATTATCATAGTCAAGAAAGACATACATGGAGAATGACAGGGTCAAGGACAAAGGTGTGATAGGGAATGGACAAAGAATCACAGCTACCAAAGAGGTGAACAGAGGGGATTAATGAAATTCATCTCTGGGATAGAACACACACAAGAGATACTTAAGCTAGACATTTGTTTTACAAGGATGTGAGATGTAAAGTTTAGTAACAATAATATTCTTGTTTAGTAATAAGAAATAGGGAAGTTCTCTTAAGGCATGTACACATGCATACACACCCCTCAACATTTCCCCCCCCCATGAAATATAGAAATGATATAAATAATATAAATATTTTCTTATATTTCTTGTCTATATAAATTATTCTCTTTTGCCCTAAAAGCTGTACATGTGAGGTAGAAAAAAAAATACCCTGTCTGACTTTCTCTTAAAGCGCCAGAATGGGAAAAGCAATCCTCTTAGTTGGGAGGGCTCCAGTGTGTCAGGTCTGAGTCAGAGAAAAATGCAGGAAAAGATGTTAACAATGGGAAGAGAGCGTCACCAATAACTGTTTCAAGTATATCTTGGTGGTTGTCCCTCAGCCATCACTTGCCCATTGCTTACAAGTCAACTTGAATGCCATCCTGTCTTGTCACTGGGCCTCCAGGATTGTTCCTCAGCCTTTCCCATCAATTTCCCTTGGAGATGGGGTCATCCATCATCATAGTAGTGACTCAGAAGGAGTGAGATGAGAGTGGGTAGGAGATATCATCATCAGGCATCCCAACATCCTCCCTACTTGGTGAGTCCAAGTCATAAACTTCAGGTGAAAGGCTGATGAGGGCTTTTGCTGGGGTAGATGGAGCAAGAGAGAGCCCTGATCTGGAAACTGGCCAACAGTGGAGGAGGGTGCGAGGGACATATTGAATTTGTGTAGACTTTTTCCCTGATGGAGGAAAAACATAAAAATCTCCCCTTCAGCCCCTTTTCCTCTCAACTCATGTTATTGCTTGTTGGTTGATTTCCAGCAATAGTGTCCATCCATATATTTGAAGATCTTATAAAGTAGTTTCTGGCTGCCTTCAAAGCTAGTTCTGCTTATCATTTTATTCTATGCTCCTAAAGACACAATCATCAATCAAGCCCATATATTGCTGTCACAAAGGACAAGTCTTTAGCTCCTGGGTTCTCCAGAGTAGGTCACCAGGAAGATGCCCTTGTGTTTCCCGTCATGATGGTACCAAGTACACTTCTGATACTTCTGCTTCCCTTGAGTATTATATTAATTTCCTGGTTTCAACCATGGCCACATGGGGAGGGCGAAAAACAGGAAAGAGAAGAATAAGAAGTCTTCCAGAAAGCCAGGTACTTCCCAGGGGAAAGACCACTTTCCTATAGCTTATTTGGTAGAAGTGATCATTCACTCAGCCATATAAGCATTTCAAGACCCTAATTCTGGTCTTTGCTTATAGGCGACTCTTAATTTTAGTAGCATAAGATAGATATGTGTATGATTCTGTCTCTCAGTTGTTATCCCATGACTAACATCCAAGGGATGATGGAAATGAGGAAACCAAGAACTGTATTTCTGCCTACACTTCTATTACAAAGGTAATTCATAGACTTCAGAACTAGAATAGACCTTAGAGACCTTCATTTATATGACATATGAGGAAACTGAGCCCAGAGAAGGGGAGTGATTAGAATACTCTCACAGAGGTAACAAGAAGTTGAGCATGGATTGAGATTAGGTCCTCAATTCTAAAACTAAGACCTTTCCCTCTCTATAACTTCCTCTCCCACACCACTCAATCTAAATAAGAGCTTTTGTCTTGACTGTGGCCATTAGCAAGTGAGGGATATTTGCAGTTGGCATCAGGGTGCCCAGCTTGCCAAACTTCTGGTGTACTAACATCTGATCAGGTTAAAAAGCTTGAGAACAAAAAGTAGAACTTGTAAATTAGCTGTGAAACCATTAGATTGTAAGTTATTTGAGGTCAGGGACTGTCTTTTGCCTCTTTTTGTATCTCCAGCACTTAACATAGTGCTTGACAGATAGTGAGTGCTTAATAAATGTTCATTGATTAATTGATTTGGTGACTGCACACATACATACATGCACATGTGCATACATACACATATATACAATATCCCCACACCACATAACTGCACATGCAGTCGTCTTTGCCCATCACATTCATGGATACTTCCACTGAATATGAGTTCCTTATTTCCTTCACACATAATATACAATTAACATTTGCATTTGTGGCTTGGCCCAGTGTTATTAGTCTACTTTACTGGCCTCAGCTGCCTCAATTGAAGCAGCCCAGAACCCATATTAATTTACTCTTTCAGGAGAGGGCTTACCACTTTTGCCTGCTTTAGCTCTGGGCTGGAAGCTAGTGTTCTCCAAGGCAAGTCTCCAGTGTTCACTTTCCCTTCCTCTCTGGGAACTCATAAGAAAACAATATCTAAGTTTTCTTAGATCTTTTCATGTCATTCTGCTTCTCTATAGACAGTCCACAGGATTCCACCTTCATTGGGAAAACTTGGGAAAGCTAGTATTCATCTTTCAACAGAATGGCAGAGAAGGAAAAGTTCTAGATTTGGTGTCTAGAGGAACTGGATTTCAAATCTTGGTTTTTCCATTTTGTGATTAAGAGCAAATCACTTACTTTTCTCTGGGATTCAGTTTTCTCATCTTTAAAATGAGGAAGTTGGGCTAGAGGATATTTCAGGTCATCTCCAGATCTAAATCTATAACTTCTAAAAACAATATCTCACAAAAAATAACTACCCATAGTTTCTCATCACATACCCCAAAAGTGCCACTATTCATGATGGCCACCAGATGGGTGGCCACTGGGGTATTTATCTTCTTTGGAGTGTTTGTGAAATGGGGCAGTAGATCAGAGGAAGTATATAGGAATCAACTTTTTAAAAAAATTAGAATTTCTTTGTGCAGGTGATTTCCAGTTTGAAAATTGTTAAAGGCAACTCCTATTATCCAGGTCTCTCTCCTTACTACCATTTGGGTATTATTATAAAAGATCAAACCAGATCCTTGGCAAGGACACCCTGTCTCAGCAGTATAACATCATTGCAAACCCAGCTAATAATATTAGAAAAAGCTGTTGACTCACCCTAGCCAAGCTCTCCTTTCCCTCCTAATAGCAACTGGCTTCCTTTCCTTTCTCATTATAGAATTAAAAATTCCTGACTTTACTGGTCTAAATTTCCTGACTGAAAATATCAGGATGACATTTTCTCATAGCTGGACTGAATTTTAGAGGTCATCTAATCCTGAATAGGAACATTCACTTTCTACAATATCACTGGCAAGTAGTCATTTACCTTGCCCTTGACAGGACACTCCCTTTCTAAGGTAGCCACTTATGGACAGTTCTAAGTGTCAGGAATTCTTCTCTTTATATGGAATATTTTTTCCCAGGGCCCAGGTATTTGTAACTGACTGTCAGCTTCTGTGGATTCCCAGTGTTTATGTCCACGAAGTCCTATCTTTGCATCTTGTATTTAATACAGCTAAACTCTTCCCTCTGTGAATTTTACTCATTTCTCTTTGGGGATTCCTCCTGACTGCTCGAGCTCCCAAACCTCATTCATCCTAGATAGACTCCTCAGCATCCTCCTGGTCACCCCTGTCCTACACCCCCTTTTTCTCTGGTCCTCCAACCTCCTGGGATCCTTTGGCACATCAGGGACACTCACACACAGTGGGTCCTGCGTCTCCTCCCTTCTCCTTGACAAGTTTTGGGCAGGAAGGGGAAGGAGCCAAGGTAGAAAGCAGCAGGAAGGTGTCAGAGCGAGCAAGAGTCCATCCAGGTGCCCGCCCTTAGCAGGGGCGGAAGCCGGGCCAGAAGGAGCGTCTCCGATCCCTGACACGCTCGGGAGGGGAACCCAGGCCTACTGCTTGCAGGTGTAGGCCAGCTCCTCCTGCACACACTGCTGGCACTCCACATAGCAGCACCACTGCACATGGCAGTGGCAGGAGAAGGCCACAAGTCGGCTCTGGGTGTTGTGGCCCCGGCCGCAGCACAGGCTGTCGCAGCTGGCCTCCCGGGAGCAAGTGCGCCCGGCCGTGCCCGGAGAGTACTTGCTGGGCCGGCAGAAGCTGGGGGAGTCGTCGATGTACACCAGGTCTCCGGGCCTCGGGGCTGTGCCCTTCACCGGGTGCCCGGGCCGCGGGGGGGCCCACAGCTCCAGGCGCCCCAAGGCCTCGTTGCTGGTGCTGGAGACCTTGACGGCAGAGTCATAGCGGAGCTTTAGTAGCTGGCCCGTCTCCCGGAACGGGGAGAGCTGCTTCCAGCAGGTCCGAACGGCGCAGGAGCCCGAGACACCGTGACATTTGCATGTAGTCTTAAGACCGTTCCTCACAGCCTGGGTGGGAAGGGAGAGAGAAGAGTTCCTGTTGGTTTGGGCTTCCTTCTCCCACTGTCAGAGCCATCCAAAGACACCCTTTATATCCCCCTAACATTCCCTGAAGGGGACGTATCAACACTCTCTGGTAATATGACCAGAGAGAGGACTAGGGAGCGAAGTGGAGGAAAGACAGAGAGAAAGGGAAGGAAAAGAGAAAGAAGCTCAGCTCAGGAGCCTGGGCAAAGTGGGGCAAACAGGATTGAGTTGTTTTTTGGGGGCAAAGTTACTGGTGTGGTTTTTTTTCATTCCTCTCTTCAGTTCATTTTACAAATGAGAAAACTGAGGCAAAAGGGGTTAAATGACTTGTCTGGGACACACTCCTCCAGGAAACCTTCACTGATTTTTGTTGGGGATCTCCTTCCTCACTTACCCTATATGTTCCCATTAAAACCCCCACAGGGGTATGTAAGCTCTTTGAGGACAGAAACATTTTTTATTCATGGAATTATCGCTTTAGAATTGCAATGAATTGTAGAGGTCATCGGGCTTAGTCTTCATTTAAATAGATAACCTTTGAGAAGGGTAAAATAATCTCTTCAAGGTCATATAGGCTGTTAAGCATCTGATAGCTTTAGAGTTGCAATGGATTATAAAGGTCATCTGGCTTAATATTCATTTAATAGATAACCCCTGAGAAGGGTACAATGACCTTTTCAAGGTCATATAGGCAGTTAAGTAGTAGAATTAGGATATTGCTCATTAGCATGAGAAAAATCTCCAAAGTCACTTAGCTCAAAAGGAAGACCCAGAAGTTAAATAACTTGCTGAGGGCATCTAGCTACCAACTATCAGAGATTAGATTTAAACCCAGATGTTCTGCCTCCAAATTCAGTACTCTCTATATCACATGATGCTATCTGTCTCTGTCCCCAGTGCCTAGGTCAGTACCATGTAAATGATAAGTGCTTAATAAATGCTTGTTGAATTTATTTAAAAAAGACTAAGTAGAAAAGAGGGAGACTTTCTAGAGTATTCTGTGCAAACCTATAAAAGAAGGAGCACAACTAAAATTTTACCTGAAATAAACTACCCCTATCCCTCCTTTTTCTGCCTTAAATCCTACCCCTGCTCAAAGGCTCATAGGCTTTCTAGCTAGATGTAACCTTAAAGATTAGCCAGTTTTTCAGCAGTGAGGTGGCTCAGTAGTAGAGACATGGAATCAAGAGGACTTCAGATCAAATCCTGCCTCAGACATTTTACAAGCTATGTGATCTTGGTAAGTCACTTACTCAGCTTCTTCATCTGTAAAATGGGGAAAATATACCTAGCTGCCAGAATGGTTGTGATAACATATGTAAAGCACTTTGCAAATCTGAAGTGCTTTTGTTCTTGTTCAGTTATGTCTGACTCTTTGCAGTTCCACTTAGGGTTTTCTCAGCAAAGAGACTGGGGTGCTTTGCTCTTTCCTTCTCCAGTTCATTTTACAGATGAGGAAACTGGGGCAAACAGGATTAATTGAGGGTTTTTTTTTGGGGGGGGCAAAGTTATTGGAGTGTTTTTTTAAATATCTTTAGTTCATTTTACAGATGAGGAGACTGAGGCAAACAGGATTAATTGTTTGTTTTTGGCAAAGTTACTGGTGTGGTTGTTTTTTATTCCTCTCTTCAGTTCATTTTACAGATGAGAAAACTGAGGTAAAGGGGTTAAATGACCTGCTGGGACACACAGCTCGTTAATTCTGAGGCCAAATTTGAACTCAGGTCCTCCTGATTCCATGCTTGATACTCTATCCACTATACCACCTATCTGCCCTTAAAGTGTTATAAGAGTGCTTTTTTGTTAAACTATTTTTTTTTAACCTCACAAAGGAAAAAGTTGAGGTCCAGAAAAGGAAAATGACGTATTCAACATCACTAAGTAGTAAAGTCATAATTCATAATCTATTCTGTCTCCAAACTCAGCGTCTTTTCCATCATACAACCTATACTGAAAATTGTGTATTGAGTGGGAGGTAGGAAATACAGGAATTTCTATGATGTCCTGAAGCAATTTAGTTCACTGCTGGTTCCTAAGCCGGTGCTCAGGCTTTTTCCTGAGACAGCCCGGTGGAAAAGAGCCCTGACACTCAGCTGCTTGATCCTATATTCTGAGAGAGACGGAGGCTGCCGGGGGATGCCCACCTTGATGCCCATGTTGGTATTGTGAGCATCCATCCGGGCGCGAAGGTCCTTGCTTCCCTTCTTGGGCCCCAGGAAGTTGCTGAGGAATTTGGTGCTGTATTTGAGGTTGTCCCCACACACACCCCACTGCCAGGCTTGGCGGTTCTCCAGGTCAGGGGAGTCATCACAGGTGCAGCGTTCCATTCGGCCCGCGCTGCAGGCCCGGGCCAACGCATGGGTGAGGGCTGCTGAGGACACTGCGTAGAGGAAGGCGGTCTCCTTGAAACCTACACCAGAAAGGGAAGAGAGTGAGGGAGAGGAAATGAAAAAACTGAGGTCCTAACAATATATGTCTGGAAAAAGGAATGCCACCTGACCCTCCTGGGACCCTGAATGACAGCAGAAAGGAAAGGTACTCACAGACTAGCAGAGTAGTTGTGAATTGTACTAAATAATCAATCAATAAATATTTATCACATATCAGATTGTGCTAAGCCCTGGGGATACAAAAAGAGGCAAAATACAGTCCCTATTTCAAAGATCTCATAATCTAATGGATGAGGACTAAGAAAAAAAATGCATGAACAAGTGACATATGGATTAAATAGGAAATAATTAGTAGAAAGAAGAAGAAGGAAGAATTAAGAGGGGTTGGAAAAGGTTTCTTGTAGAAGATAGAATGTTATTCAGTGATTCAAGGCAATTCCAATAGACTTGGAATAGAAAGGGCCATTCACATCTGCAGAGAGAACTATGAATGTGAAGTGAAGCACTTTTGTTGTTTGTTTGCTTGTTTTTTTCTTTCTCATGATCTCTCTTGATTTGATTTTTCTTGAATATAACCAATTTGGAAATATGTTTAAAAGAATTGCACATTTTTAATCTATATTAGATTGTTTGCTATCTTGGGGAAGAGAGAGGTGTAGAAAAATTTGAAACATAACATTTCCAGAAATGAATGTTGAAAACTATCTTTACATATATTTGGAAAAATAAAATACAACTGAAAAAAAGGGATTTGTAGGATGCCAGGGAAGTCAGAAAGAGGAGTTGAAGAGGAAGAGTATTACAGGAACTGGTGACAGTCTCATTTTATAGTGACCCAGAGGGAAGGGACTTATCCATAGCCAAACAGCAAGACAGCAATTATGGGGACATGTAAGACCCCAACCAGAAAACTGAAAATGTTTCCTTTTCACCCCTCTCCTTGTTTCCTAAGATGTGACACAGAGCAAATGTGCAAATTATATCTTTGAACCTAAATGCTGGAGAGGTGGAATAACAGCATCCATCCTCTATGAACAGGGTTACTACTGGCCCAGATCTGCCATTGGAGGTTCCTCCCAAAGCTTTCTGACTTCTACTTTGACTCTGATGTTCTTGAGATTTGAAGTCACCAACTCTTCCATGTGCAATCTGACTGGTGACTGTATGATGGCCCTTCAAATATGTCAAGATTAATATCATGTCCCTCTCATCTTTTCTTCTTCAAGGTATATATTCCAAATTCCTTTCGCTGATCTTCATATAAGGACTTAAGAGCCTTCCCTATCTTGGTTGCCCTCCAGCTTATCAGTGTCTTTATTAAATTGTGGCCTCTAGAACTGAACACAATGATCTAAATATGATCCTACTGGACAGATAACCTCAAGTCATCCTAGAGGAGAAAAAATGGACCTTTGATGGAAAAGAAAACTAATGAAAACACACAAAGTTAATAACTATATGTGAGCAAGTTTGAAAGTAACTGGGGTTATATATAATGATGTAGTGCTACTAGTAAGGGAGAAGAAACAAGTGTCTCTAGAACTCTAGTATTTTAAAGGGTGTTCAGGGAGTTATATAAGAAAAACAGAAGAACTGGGGCAGGGATTGGTTCTGTTCTGAGGATTTTAAGAGAGGAATGGTAAAGGAAAGTGGGAGTGTAAAAAGAATATGCTATTATAAAAAGGAAGAAATTAAAGTTGGAATTTACTATTTCTCATAATAGCAAATAGAATATAAGGGAAGAAAAATGTACATACATAGAGGGAGAAGTAAAGCAACTGGCATAAGATGAATATCATCTTCTCTGAACTGAAGAAGAGTCAAACACAAACATAGACCCCCACATGCAGAGATACACATATACCCACATCCACCCTCACATACCCTTTTGGTATAAAAATATATTGCATGCAAAGAAACAAGCAAGGAAGATAGGGAATCTATTGTTCTCTTATAAGAAATGATAAAAAGAAAATTTTAGAGAATCTTGGGTAACATGAACTGATACAGAAAGTTGTGAGTAGAACTGGGAGAACAAAATATACAAGGACAACAACAATGTAATCAAAAATATCTTTGAAAGACTTAAGAACTCTGACCAAAGCAATATACAGCCATGTCTCCAGAGGACCCATAGTGAATAACTCATGGATCTTCTCTCTGAGAGGTAACAGATTTAAGGTACAGAAGGAAACACATTTTTTGAAATGATCATTCTGTATTTGTCTTACTTGACTATATTTATTTGTCACAAGTGACTATTATTTTTCTTTGCTTTTTAACTGGAGTGAGGAATTAGCAATAGTGATGTAAAAAAGAAGAAAACTGAAAACTTTTTTTAAATGCAGAGAGGAATAGAAAATTCAGAAGGAAGCACAGATTAACAGGGTAGTTTTGAAATTAACATGGACTTTATTACATACTTTTAAAATACTAAGTGATGAGGATTCACAGTTTCATATGCAATTGTCTTTTTGTGTTCATGCAGAGAAATGCTTGTTTTATGGGTATTTAGGCTCAGAATTTTTAAAAATTAAAAAATAATTAAGAGATTTAGGGAGAAAAAAGGAGTCACTCTGAGATTACTTTCTATTTGTAAAATATATGTTATATTCTACATTCTACAGGAAGCCTTTTATAATCCCACTTAGTTCTAGTGCTTTCCCCTTTTTAAATGATTTACTATTCATACAATATATAATTTGCTTTATATAGGTCTGTATGCATGTTGTCTCAGCCATTAAATGCGAATTCCTAAGGGGCAGGGATTATCTTTTGCCTCTTTTTGTATAGTGCTTAGCACAGTGCCTGGAAGCACTTAATAAATATTTATCAAATAAATGTAACTATGTATATTTTTATATATAAATAAACTTATTATAGGTGTCATATACATATGTTTTATATGTGCATGTATATTATATTTATTGTATTATGTAAATACATACATATATCTACAGATATATTTACATACACATATGCGGTCGGTTTTCTTTGTTGTCTATGCCTATCATTCTCATTCTTACCATTATTTCACTTAATTGCTATTATTTATATTTGTATTATTGTTATTATTCCACTTAATTGATACTTTGGTATCCTGAAAAAAAATTATTGAACTGAGATTTGCTGAACTGGAATCATAGCATATCAAAGTTATAAGGGTCTTTAGAGACAATCTGGTCCAACAGAGGAGAAAACTGAAGAGAAGGGAAAGGATTTATCCAAAGTCATATACACAAACATGTGTATATGTATACAATATATATCCATGTATACATATAATAGATGTATAGCACATTTATATAGCTACAAATAACTATTTAAAGCAACATATATATGACATTAAACAACATAATTATATAATATTACAAATCCAAATGTTATTATCCCCCCAAAACACTCATTTTTCAGAGAAGAAAACAGAAGCCCAGAAAGAGCTCAACAATAAGCAGCCTTAAAGTAATATAATAATTACTATATTACAATGCATAATGTTATATTATAATAATATAATTCTTATAAGTATTATAAAATATTTTGTTATATAGATATATCTATGTGTTATATTACATAGTTTTTGCAGGGCTTTTCCCCATTAGAATATGACTTCCTTGAGGGCAGGGACCATGTTTTTACAGACTTCATGTAGATCTTTAGCACTTAGATTATGACTAGATACAAGGCTCTTGATAGGCTGAAGGAAGCACATACCTCTTTTTAGGAGCGCTGTTCTCCCCTCCAGACTACAGTTCCAGCGCTCATGGCGGAATTGGGCCTGGCACTCAAGGACACCCAGGTGCACAGCATCGTACAGGGTCTCAGCTAGGCCTGGCTCTCGCCGACATAATTGCTTTTGCTTGCGGGAAAGTTTTAACAGGTCACACTGTTTCAGGTGGGCTCTGCTTTGCAGGGGAGCCGTGGCTGAACCCAGTCCAGGGAAAGGAGTTAGAGCTTCTCTTCCTGTCAGGCTAGTGGGAGCCAGGGAAGAAAAAAAAGTTTGATTAACTCTCAAGAGGAAAAGGGAACTAATGGAATGGCACCAGTCTGGGGACATTGAGCCATGGTGGCCTTGTAGAAAGAGCCTTGGTGCATGAGTTTGATTCCCTCTCTTGCCACTTCTAAGCTGCATAGACTTGGATAAGTCATTATGTCTTGCTGAAGCATAAATTTTCTCTATGAAAAATGTATGTGTATATATAGGTAGAATGGACTAATAATACTTAGAATTACTAATAATACCCAATACTAATTAATTGACTAATAAAATACAGATAATACTTAGGCTTACAGTGGGGAGAGTAATACTATTTAGGCCTAAAAATTATATAAATGTGGAGTGTCAGTATTATGAGTACAGAGTGTAATATAGAGAATTAGTCTTGAAGTCAAATTCCTTCTTTTGGCACCTATGAGCTTAATGATTATTAACCCTTTGTACCTGAGACAATCTGCTAAGACTATAATTTGCAGATGAGTTGACAGTATGCATTGGAAGAGATTCCATGATGAGTTTCTTATACTGATGAAAGCACAAGTTCAGCCTCCTAAAATATTATCATGACTGAGATGGAACAGACTTCCCAAAGAGTAAGTCTCAGAACCAATGTTCTGTTGCTTCTCAAAGTACTAATCCTTTGCAGTCTAGTCTCTTGAGGCCTTTTTCAATGTTGCACAGTTGTTGTCTAATTCCTTTCCCGTAAATGGTTGCATTCATTTTGATTCTTTCCATTTCACAATGTCTCCCCATTGAACAGATGAGCAGACTGAGGTTTAGGAAGTGACGATGATCTATGTAAGGGCACATCTTGATTGTAGAGATGGAACCAGAACACTAACTGAAACTGATCCTTCTCATTGAGATCAGATTGGGATTGAAATCCAGAGTGACTATGATTAGTCATAAAGTGATGAAGTTATGAGAGACAAGTGGAAAAAATTCTGGAATGGGAATCCACTGACCTGGGTTCCAATTCTGGCTCTATCAATAATTAGCTGCATCATTTCCTTTTTTTCTAGACTTCAGTTTTTTTCCAGATTATCTCTAAAGGCCCTTTCAGAACTGATAAGTTGTGTTTCAAATCCACTGAATCCAAGATTTTTGCAGCATATCAGAGTATAAGTATAAATAGGATAACAAGTGGAGAATCAAACATAAGTAGGAATAGTAAGAATGAATATAAGGCGCTTAGGGGAAAAGGAGACTATTTCTTTAAGACTGGTGATAAGTTTAGTTTTAAGACTTTTAATTGCATAATCATTGCTTGTGTTCCCCAGCTAGGATCTTTGATTACTTGTATCTATCTTCTAATCTTTTTCCTCTCCCTTCTCTCCCCAATGCCTAGCACAATGTTGATCATACAGTGATAATTGAATTGATAAACTTAAGAGTTTCAGCCTGTTCCTTTCTTCTGCTACAAAATATTGGAAAAGTATAAAATAAATTGGGCAAAAGATCCTATAGCAATGGGGGAAAGGTCTAGACTGGCCAAGGAAAGGCCTAGAAGGGGAGCCAAATCTATACCCTTGTAAGCTGTCATTATCTCTTCCCATTCCTGGGGCTATCACAATAGAAAATGAGTCCTCAGGATATTGAAAGCAAGACTGCAAGAACAGGACCTAGGATGAGATTGTATGTGCAGACAGGCAGCTCAGTTCTTCCTCCTTTTACTTTTACACGGATTTTATCCTTGGTTGCCTGAGGCTTTTGAATACCCAGTTTTCATTCCATCGATCCTTTTGCAAAACTTGACTATATTTTAAAAAACCAAAGGTTCTCTGAAAAGGCATTGATCTTTTAAATGAGGCTGATGGACAGAGAGAGGAGATTAGGCAGCAATACAGGTGGGAGATGGAAGTAGGTTCTCCCAGGGAATTCCTCTCCTTCCTTCAAGGAGCATTCTGAGAGTTTTTATTGCTGGTTCCAATGACCATAGGGGTGCTATGGGACCTCTGTCCAGCTATGTATGGCCTGGTGCTAAAAGACAGCTTGGACATATTAAGGAAGGAACTGGGACCTAGGCTCATGAAATTCTCTATGCTGTTTTTCTATGGCAGTGCTTTGCAAGACTTTCAATAATATTATTAATAACAATGATAATTAGCATTTATATAGCATTTAAAAATTTGCAAAGTGCTTTACAAATTTTATCTCAATGATCCTCACAACAAACTTGGAGGGTGTGGAGTGGGTATTATTATTATTACTTTCATTTTACAGATGAGGAAACTCAAAGTCTCACAGATGGTTAAGTATTTGGGGCATAGTTTGAATTGAGTATTTCTGACTCCTGGTCCCCTTCCCCTTAGCCGCCCACCAGTCATATTAATAAGACACCTGTGGAGATCTACTGTTATCCTCTACTCCTTATCCTCAAAAGTCAAAAAACTCTGGAGGGAGCAACTAGCTAACTTTAGCCAACTCCACCTGATTCTGTCATGTCATCGAGAGAGTCTAGAACCTCAACTGTAGTCTCCTATAGGGAGGCTGTGCCTTCCCTTTATAGCTAGGGAATATATTATATATCTTATACCCTTTATACCTCACCTTGATCTAAAGAAGAGAGATGGGATGATCCCATTGTGCTTTATGCAAGATTTGAATAAAGGAATATTGCAGTTGCAATGGGTATTTATTGATATAATGATGATAATAGCACTTATAATGTCCTTTAAGATTTGCAAAACTTTAAATGTCATCTCATTTGATCCTTCAAACAACTTTGTAAAGTACTGCTAAGAGCACTCCCATTTTATAGAGGAGGAGACAGAGGCTGAGAAGGATTAAATGATTGAGACCCATATCACGCAGCTGGTAATATCTGAAGGAGAACACAAGCTCAGGTTACCCTGACTTTAAGTCTATATTGTATGTCACCTAGCTGTCTGTAAGGCTATATAAAAACCATAAATATAAAAAAATGTAAAATTGCTCTGTGTAAAAAAAAAATTCTTCTTCATTTACTCCACCAGCACCATTCCTTGCTCTCTCTTTCTCCCTAGACACTCAATAAGACATTAATTATGGGAGGGTTCCAGTCCCCTAGACCCTACCCCAAGAACCACTGCTCTATAGGGCCAGTTCCCTGAGGAAATCTGCAGCTTTTTTCTCCTTCCTTCATTCCCCACAATCTTCAGCTGGATTAATCTTTTTAAACCCAGCTTCTATCATCACATCCTTTATCTGCCCAAGTCCTTCAAAGTCTATAATATAAGCCAAAATCCTTGGCATGGCATCTGAAGCCCTCCATAGTGTGGTTCCCCGATACCTTACTAGGATTACCTCCCCGTACACCCTCATACATTAATAAGAGTTCACCTAGATAAGTCTTTACTGTTCCATAAACATAGCTTCCCTATCCCCAGCTTTGCTCCTTTCCTCACACATTTCTCCCTGCCTTTGCTCAAACTATCCAAACCTTATAAATGTTTCCAGTCCCATCTCCTCACTGAAGGTCTTTCTGACCCCACAGTGACTACCTCTTGCTTCTCTGAACTTCTGCAATGACCATTATCGGTTGTGTCTGACTCTTTGCGACCCCATTTTGGGGTTTTCTTGGCAAAGATATTAAAGTAGTCTGTCATTTCCTTCTCTAGCTCACTTTATATGTGAGGAAACTGAGGCACACAGGGTGAAGTGACTTGCCCAGGGTCACACAGCTAGTAAGTATTTGAGATCAGATTTGAACTCACAAAGAGTTTTCTTGACTTGAGGCTCACTACAACCTAGCTGCCCCATATTTTGAAATATCTTGTGTATATAATAGATACTCAGTAGAGGCATTTATTGAATCAAGAAATTAATAAAATTAACTAAAATAAGATTAACAAGGTCTGTTCCTGAAGCCAAGTCATCCAAACTAGGAACCCATGGGACTCCAAAGCCAAGATATATTTCCTCCTTCCTTGAGCAGTTTCTGGAAAGCAATGAAACAGCCTTACTTTTCAGCCACTTCAAGTGTCTTCCCATAACCTTTAAGCCACTTTCTTAACAGTGGGGCAAAGATCCAAAGGAATGGACGACCAAGCTCCAGGCTGGTTCTGACCTTCCTCAACTAAGACTGACTTGTTGAATGGCCACCTTCTCTGCAGGACATAATGCAGAAAGCCCCACAGGCAGGTGTAGGACAAGTCCACCCCCATTCAGGTACCTTCAGAGAACTCCCATGGATGGAATCTACCAGGTGCAGCCAACTCAGTGGGGAGCTAATCTCTAAAACCACCAAGCAGGGACAGATCCTATCGGACTCCATCCCAGCCAGCCGTGGCCCTGGGCGGCAATCCCAACCTGAGGGGAGGGAAGGAGCTGGCTAATAATTAAGCTGGGGGCCAATGGGTAAATTTCCAGTCCACTGCTGTCCAAACCAAAACTCTTCCCTGAAACCTGGCAGAAAACCTTCAGAGTTTCAGGATTCTTGCTTGATCTTCCCCTGATCCCCAGTAAAAGCCATGGTTCACCTCAACTGACTGGTACCCACTTCAACTGAACTGCTGAGGAGATTAATTTCCAGCATAGAAAGTGGGCTATGAATAGGCTGCATCCCCATCTTTGAAGAGAGAATTTGTGATTCAAATAGGGGTAGGACTTAGATGACCTCTAAGGCCTTTACCTTGTTTTAAGAGTTTGTCCCTTATGCACATTGGGCTGTGGCTCAGATGATTCTGAGGCAACTGAGAAGCTGAAGGGACCATGAAGTTGTGCAATCCAGGAGCACAGTTCCAGAGGAAATCCAGTGAGAGGACATGAGTTCATGGCATTCCCTTCTATACAAGCTCCCCTTCCCTACCTTGAGCCCTGAAAGTCACACCCAGAAGGGAAGATATACTATTGACATATCTTCTTTTTTTATGGACCCAGCTTCTTCTCTGTAAAAGAAAAAACCTTTCCCTTTCTGCTATGCTTAGAAACTTGGAAGAAAAACTGTATTAATACAGAAGAAAATAATGTTCTGTAGTGTCCTGATTTAACACCTAGCACCAGAATTGTGAAAAGAAGTATAAAGCTTGAAGAATTAGCCTTATGAGTCTTACCTTCCATTCCTACATCCAATGGTTAGCTTAACAACCTTTGTGTCTCTAATGCACCATTGGTGGAGTTGTGAACTGATCCAACCATTTTTGGAGAGCAATTTAAAACTAGGTCCAAAGGGCTATAAAACTGTGCATACCCTTTGATCCAGCAATATCATTAGTAGGTCTGCATCTCAAAGAAATCATAAAAAGTGGGAAAAAAAACTTATATGTACAAAAATGTTTATAGCACTTCTTTTTTGTGGTGGCAAAGAACTGAAAATTGAGGGGATATTCATGAATTGGGGAATTGCTGAACAAGTTGTGGTATATGAATGTGATAGAATACTATTGTGCTATTAAAAAAAATGACAAGCAGAATACTTTCAGAAAAACCTGAGAAGAGTTGTATGAACAAATCTAAAGTGAAGTGAACATTACCAAGAAAATATTGTATATAATAACATTAATATTGTATAATGATCAGTTATGAATGACTTAGCTATTCTGATCAATACAATGACCTAAGATAATTTCAAAGGACTTGTGATGGAAAATGCTATCCATCACAATATTATTTATAAATAAATAAAAACTAGAAAAAGCAACCTTTGTGTCTTATCCAAATTTTGAATTTCTCTTATGTCTAGCCAAACTATTATTCTGTATGGATTATGCATTTCATATGTATCTTTATATGCTCATAGATCAAAACTGTTGGTGAATTAGTGTAACATCAGAAGACAGTCAATGAAATATATTTCACTCCTTTTGGCAGAGAGGCGGTGAACTATAGATATAGAATTGGTCATGTGTTGTAAATAGCTAAGTGGACAATAGACCTGAAGTCAAGCAGACTTGAGTTCAAATTTAGCTTCAGACAATAGCTATGTAATCAGTATCTGCCTCAGTTTACTCATCTGTAAAATGAGGATAATATCTACCAAGAAGGGTTGTTGTGAGAATCAAATGAGATGATATTTGTAAAGCATTTGGCCTAGTGCTTGGCTTAGAGTAGATGCTTAATTAATGTTTGTTTCTTTCCTTGGCAGAGAAATAGTAGATGATAAGGGTAGAATTGGGTTTACATGGTCAGCTCAGATCAATGTGCTGATTCATTTTGCTTAATTGTACTTTTTTGTTATGAGAGATATCTCATAATGTTATAGATAAGGGGGAGTTAGGAATTCATATTCCTAACTATAGAAATAGTATTGGATAGGGATGTTAAAATAAAGAGCACCAATGAAATAATTTTTAAAAAAGAAAACAAAAATAAAAATAAGTCAAATTGTACTTAGAAATCCTAAATCTTAAGCTGTCAACAAGAAAATCTATGTTCAGGTTTTAAAGAAGCTCTTAAACAAATATCTGTCATTTACTAAATTAAGTGGAACTCCTGTGACTGACCGTAGGAGTCCAATAAAAAGTGAGTTAATTTTATTAGCAATAATGATGTCTAGTAGCCCTTAATGATCAACAAAGGCAACCAACCGGACAGAGGCCTCAGGAGATACTTGGCCCCTGCTCTGCCAGTTGCCCAGAAGAGCTTTCCCTTAGGGAGGGAGATTAAGGCAAAAGCTGTTATAGAGAATCAACTTGCTTAACACCATTACCAATTACTAAGTATTAGTGTAAAGGTCCTGGACCCTGGCATTCTAGATTTGTTACACATTCCATCCAACTGATCTTGCACCCGATTCTTGGATGAAGTAAGAAAATATAACAGAGAAGACAATTTCCCTCCTACTCCCAAAACCCACCCTCACTGGTTCTCCAGCCTTCCATCTGGGCCCTATTTCTAACCAGGTCACATTTCCCCTGTGCCTGCCCCCCATTTCAATAATCTTATTTGAGTGTTAGTATAAAAACAAACTGACTGAGTTCCCCATAGTTCATAGATTTGGAACTGAAAGGGGCCTCATATAGTCCAATCTCCTCATCTTATATTTACTCATTCGTGAGGTCTAAGATAGCTTAGTTGATTTGGCCAGAGTTGTTCAGTCATTTTTAAGTCATGTCTGATTCTTCATGACTCCCTTTGGGGTTTTGTTGGCAAAGATATTAGAATGACTTGCCATTTTCTTCTCCAGTTAATTTAATGATGAGGAAACTGAGACAAACAGGGTTAAGTGACTTGGCCAGAGTCACACAGCTAGTGTCTGTGGCCAGATTTGAACTCAGGAAGATGAGTCTTCTTGCCTTCAGATCTAATACTCTATCCAGTGTACCACCTAGCTGCCCTGTCACACAGGGAATAATTATCAAATAAGGGAAATTAAAACTTATGCATTCAAATATGTTTGCAAACTAACTTTTAATGACCAACTATAATCACATGAACTGTAATCCATGAATTAAATCACTTAATTCTCAATTTCCTCATCTGTAAAAAGAAGCTATACATATTTATACTGAATACCTCATTGGGCTGCTTTTTTTTTCCTTTTGGGAATTGCTTTTATTACTGATGTCTATTTGTTGCTAAACATTATACTATTACACAAAGTGACTGAACATAGGATATGTAAATTCAAATAATAGAATTATTTACTAAAAGCATAAGCCCTTATAATGGTTTCCTACAATTTTTATGGTAAATCAAAGATCCTTTATCAGTTCATTTGCTGGTTTCTCCCTATGACCCATTAAGCTTCATTTAATTCTGTATATCAGACATCCCTGTTCTGAGGAAACGGCATTCTAAAATGTATATATTTTGTAAACTATTATTATTAAGTTAGAAGCTATTAGGTAAACAATTAACTTTCAGAGGTTCATGAACTTGTTAATTTTTTCCCTTGGTTATGAGAGACTTTATGTACTCTTCAAGATCTAAATTATTGGACCCAAATCTGAGTTCCAGTCTGTCTTGTTCAGTCCTGCTCAGTGATTTATTCCCTGACGTAAGAAATCAACCCTGCTAATTCAGCTGGTTATGTGGTTTTCCCAGTCCAGGCAGTGACCCTCTTCCCATTCCATAATCCCCAAGGATTCAGGTTGTCACCTATGCTGGAAGTAATCCTGGTTCTTAGATATCCCATCAGTTTTGAATCTGAACAGCTCCCTTTGAACACCTCTCTCCCCTAAATAGAGAAGACAGCCTCCTTCCCAAATCTCTATTTCCCCCAATTTTCATCTTGTGCCAGCTTTCCATTTTTATCTTGACTTTCTCTTTTTATTCACTCTCTCCCCACATCCCTTAATACTGTCTATTTCTCCAGAGGCCTCCCCAGAGTAACCTTTTTCTGCTCTATTGGGAGAGAGATAGGAACAGGGCTTGGAAAGGCTACAGAAAGAGAAGTCCAAACATTATGTTGCCTCAAGTGGACAACAGTTGGTTTTTTAATTTCTCTGGGCCTTCAATTGGTTGATTGTCTTCTTAAAGCAGCCCCAAATTCTAGAGGATAGAGTGGTTGGGAAAGGAGAGATGGGCCAAAAAAAAATGCCCCTAAAACCACCCTGACTCTTGGAAGAATTTTTGGAGATGGGCTTGGAGCCTTTGCAACTGACCAAAGGTTCTACCAAATATTTAAAAATCTGAATGATGTAATTACTTTGATTATGAGTGCATAAAGAATGGAGCAATCCAATGAAAACTACCTAACACAAAAAAGGGTCTCTTGCATTGACCACTAGTAGGTATTTGCACATAGTAGGTATTATTATAAGCAATAATAATATTAAAATTCTTTACATATTGTCTCATTTGATCCTCACAACAATCCTGTGTGGTAGGTGTTATTATTTGCATTTTACAGATGGAGAAATTGGGATGGAGAGAGGTTGAGTTACTGTAGGTCACATAGTATCTGAGATAGAATTTGAAATCATTTAAGTTGATTCAAATATTTTAATCTATTCTTTATCTCTCCAAGTCCACTTATCTTTCATAGTATCCATTAAGTTGAAAACTAAGATAGCAAAAAGGACCTTGTAGACTTTGTCATCTTTTAGCTAGCTCCAAAACTTCTAGGTACCTGAGCCAGGTTAACTGGGACTCTCCCCTAGACAAGTTCTGATCTCAAGCCCCTTTTATTGTTGTTGAATCATTTCATCATGTCCAACTCTTTGCGATCCCACTTGGATTTTTCTTGGCAAAGATAATGGAATGGTTTGCCATTTTCTATTCCAGCTCATTTTACAGATGAGGAAACTGAGACAAATAGAGTTAAGTGGTTTGCCCAGGATAACACAATTAGTAAATGTGAGATCATATTTGAACTCAGGAAGCTGAGTCTTCTCAACTCTAGACCTGATGCTCTATCCACTGCATCACCTAGTTGCCCAATTATTGGTATTTTTCATATTAGAAATTGAGCTGTCTTAGTATTACTATGTAGTATATATTTATAATATTATATAATTATGTGTATTATAATTACTTAGTATTATTATGAAAATAGTTTTGACCTTATAGACAGGAGTCTTCCAGACCCTTGGGCATCCCTGGACCACACTTTAAGAAATATTATCCTAGAGTCCTTAGAGTATCCCTGCTGAGGACTTCCCAGGAGGTAGGAGATTAGTTGGAAGGGGACCAAGGCAATGGTTCTCACAGGTGCAGGTCATGTCAGGAGGGCCTAGAAGCTTTGCCTGGCATTAGATCCCATGCCAGCCATGGGCTGACACCCAGAAACTAGTAAAGCCTCCTTGTTGTGTCCGGAGCTTAATGCCTGGGCCCAGTGGGCTAAAAAACACCCATTAGATGCTCCAGATAACAGGCTTCCTCTACTGGGGCTGATTTGCATAGAAAGCATTCACAGTGTGCTTTCATCTCCAAAATCTAGGTCTGCCCCTCACCCCCTAGTCTGGGAAGCGGCTCCAAAGTGGCTGCCCCCCCCCCCAGAACAGGAAGAACCAATAACTTATCCTTACCACATTCCCCTTTGAGATAGGGGGCTCCTGCTACCCAAACCCCCAAGAGATTATAGGTGCCTGGAGGGAGAGAGGCTCACTTCTTCTATCTTGGTAAGACTTAAAATTTAAGTCACCTCACAGGTTTCACTTGACTAGTCAGTTCTCCTTTCCCTTAGGCTAACCGAAACCTAAGAATTGGCTAAAGTGCTGGACTTTGAGTCAGCAAAGACTAGAGTTTCAATTCTCCCACAGGGACTCACCATGTGATCTTAGGCAAGCCAATTAAATCCTCAATGCTTCAGTTTCCTCATCTGTAAAATGGGGTGAGAACATTTACCTCAAAGAGTTGTTATAGGATTTGAGGGGGAGAATGAATATATATATATATATATATATATGTGTGTGTGTGTGTGTGTGTGTGTGTGTATACATATATATGTATATATGTGTGTATACCCTTTGTAGACCTTAAAGTGCTCTATAAACATCAGATCATATTGTAAAACTCTTTTTCTCCATCAAGCCTTCCTGACTACCCCAGCCCATAGTTTTTCAATCTTACTTTCCTCCTTAAATACATCTCCTAGATTCCTTTGTTTCCAGCTAAACAAAGGAGGTCAGCAATATATATACATTGATATATAGTTGGAAAGGGGAGAGAATTTCAAAGGGCAAATAATAACTTAGTATTATTATGAAAATCAATTTTTTCTTCAAGGATCTCTTGAAAGACTCAGAGACCCCCATTGTCTTTGTATTACATTCTAAGAACTTCTATCTCTGGGCTGTCAAGATTTTTTTGGATTCTGGTGATAGATCATCTATTATATTTCTCCTAGCTGAGCTATGCAAAGCTCAGAAGGGATGCCTTCATCCAATTCCTTGATAAAAATATTAAGCAATATATTCTAAACTTTCTATTTCTAGTTTTAGTGTTAGATCCTCGTCAGGGCTTTAGACTAGACTGGAGTCTCAACCCACTAATGGATTTCTATTTTTATCAGGAATTTTTCACTTGTTCATGAAGGTTTCTTCCTATTGGTCTTTCCCCTTCTGGTCCCATCTGTTCCTTCGCTGTCTTATTGCCTTTCCTGGTCTTTGATTCTCCTCTTACTTTGAGAGGTAGTATATTTCAGTGGAAAGACCACTGGATTTGAAGTCATAATCTTTAGTACTATCTATGCAATATTGAGTCATTTTACTAGCTTCATTCCCCTCCTATCCCTGCTTATTATATCTGGACAACAAACTCACACCTTAGCAACTATCTCATCCTGGAATTTCTCTCAGATGAGTAGGGCCATCTTGCCTTGGAATATCTAACTCATCCATGCATTCTTCTCACCCTTGACTATCCCAGGCCAATCCCTTCTTTCCTTCTGGGGCCTCCATTTTGTGGAGAGATCTGGACCAACCAGCTCTCATTCCCCTCCTGACTTTGCTCCTGACTTCTGAACTTCAGAACTGCATCCTTTCATTCTTCCCCAGAGCTTTTTAAAATTTCCTTCTGTGTATTATCTTCTGTTATTAGAATGTAAGGTTATCAAGAGACAGAGACTGACTTTTTGTTTCTTTCCTGAACTTTTGTTATTCAGTAATTTTTCAGTCATGTATGACTTTTTGTGAACTCATTTGGGATATTTCAGGCAGAGACTACTAGGGTAGTTTGCCATTTCCTTCTTCAGCTCATTTTACAGATGAGGAAACTGAGGCAAATGGGTTAAATGACTTACCCATGCTCACCTAGCTAGTAAGTGTCTGAGGCCAGATTTGAAGTCAAGCAGATGAGTCCACTTACATCAAATTCTAACCACTGTACCATACACTACAACACTATCACATACCCAAAGGATTGTCCAACTTCTGCCTAAAGATCTTCAAGGAAGGGAAACCTACTAGAATCGAGCCATTTTATTTTTGTTTGGTGTCAGGACCTCTTTACATTTTTAAACATTACTAAGAACCCCAAAGAGTTTTCTATTTATGTAATTTATACTTATTAATATTTACCATATAAGAAATTAAAACTAATAAAAGTTTAAAATGTTTACTTATTTATTTAAAATATGCATTATGCATAATTAATAATAGACACAATCCTACTTCCTTCCTTCTATCTTTTCTACTATAAAATGAACTTTGTTCTGTTGTTGTTATTCAGACACTTTCAGTTGTGCTTAACTCTTTGTGAATCCATTTAAGGTTTTCTTGGAAGAGATACTAGAGTGGTTTGCCATTTCCTTCTCCAGCTCATTTTACAGATGAGAAAACTGAAGCAAACAGGGGTAAATGACTTATCTAAGGTCACACAGCTAGTTAAGTGTCTGAGTCTAGATTTAAAATAGAGAGAGCTTCACCTCAAAGATGACTTCTAAGTTATCTTCCAGGTCTAAATCTAGTTTCCTTTGAGTTACTAACATCTATAAGCTCAGAAGGGAAATAGTTTTGGTGCATAGGTTTTAGAATTGGAAGGAACCCTATAGATACAGATCTCCATTTGCAGAAGAGGGCATTGAGGTCCAGACAGTGGTTGTGTTTTACTCAAAGTCACACAGCTACTAACAGAGCCTAGATTCCCTCCAGGATTCTCCAACTCCAAATGCACCCTCTCTATATTCCCTAAGTAGGTAGTCAATACTCTCCCTACAATCCCTCCTTCCATCTCCCAAATGGGTTGACACTATAAGAAAAATCATGACAATAACAATAATTTAGTCCACATTTATATGGCATTTGCCACTTACAAAACAATTTTCTAATAACCTCATGAAACAGCACCAGGATTATTTAATCCATTTTACATAGGAGGTTTAGACAAGCTAAATGACTTACCTAAGATCACCTGGCTAATAAGAGGAGAAAAAGTCCAGTGCTCCTCGCACTACTTTCTTAAGAGTCACTGGGTTTTGCCCTTATGCCCAAGATTGGCATGTGGGCCCTCACTGCCAATCCCTCAATCCTCTTATGTTTCCTTCTCCTACCATCTAGTTGTAAAGGGGGGAAATGGGCTTTATCCCAGCTGTGAGCTTTGTGTTCCTTGCTGAATAGATCCATTTCTTGTCTCAAAGCCAGCAGGCTCAACTGCTTTCCTATCCTGCATGCAGCAGCATCAATAAAGAAATATGCATATGTACAAAACACTTCAGCAGTTCCGTACAGATGGACATATTTTGCATCTCAACAACTCTCAGTATTTAGAGTGTGGGTAGTTTAGCACCTGCAGAGGAAATGGTTCTCTTCCTCCATTCTTCCTTCTCTCTCTTTCCTCTGGCAGTGGTAGGAGGGAGTGGGGGAGAAAAGGCTCAAGTTGAAAGCAGGTCAGTCTTCTCAGAAAGCCCAATTTTGATTTTGATCAGGTTCTGTTTTTATCCCATTTAGGGGTAGCCATATATAAGGATTATGACTTAAAGAGCAATAAAAAGTCTCCCACCTTGACCTATCATATGTCCCCAACTCCTGTCATTAGAGGCGGAAAGGATGTGATACATACTACTTTTTCTCCGTTTTCCCCCTTTAAAGCTTAGTTGATATAGCCACATAATAGAGTCACACACAGGATGAGATTTTAATATGTTAACAAGACTGAATATCCAATGACACCTTTATGAGGACTAAACATTTTCAGATTTAATCAGGAAAGGGATTGTCTGTGCAAATAAATTAGCCAAGACCCTAGAGGCTTTAAATTGCTAAACACTAGAGGAATTTCAGCAGATAGTGGGAGAAAGCCCTACACCTGTGAGTCAGTATGTGAAAAAGATCCTTGCTTGGGAGGAAAGTGGGAAATTTCTCTCTTCTTCTCCCCAATAGGCCATATAACTTTGAAATGAGCTACCTGACTATTAAGTGGCACTGTACCCAGCAGGGAAAAGAGACATATTCCAGACTGAAACAGAAACAGAGACAGTCATTTGAAGAAGGAAGCAGTTTCAAGGATTTTAAGTCCTGTCAGCAAAAAGAGATCGAAGCTTTTGAAAGGAGTACCTACTGGGGGAAAAACAATTGAACAACTCCTTAGCTGAGACATTGAACCTAAACTGAATTTTGTAAAGACTCTACAAAGAGAAAAAAAGACTTTCCAGGCCCTGAAATATTAGCAATTGTAAACTGCCATTGCCATATTTGTATTCTATATATGTTCTTCACTCTCATCACATTTTAAGTTTGAGCCCATTCTTCCCAGGAGCGTATGAGTGTTTGTGGGAGAATGTATAGGGGTAATATTTTTAGCTATAATTTTACTATGCCATCTTAATAAATGTTTTTGCTAAGAGTTGATTGTGTCTTCTAGCTGATTGCTAATAGCAATTACACCAGTGGGGACTCTAATATTTATCCAGGACTTAACCAAATAAAGCCCTTAGAAACTTTGCCTAATTTGCTCGCTCTGCCAATTAAATTGTTACTTACTTGACTCAATCAGAGAAATGTTCCTTCCTCATAAAGGGATCACAGGATAATATGCCTTGTTAACACATTAAAATCTCATCATGAATCACTACATTCTGTGAATGAACTGTGAAAGGAGCAGTGTAGGAGGATCCTATCTCCTCTATTATGCTGAAAAGAAAGAGATCTGATAGGTCATTTAATTTAGTGTTGCTCAAATTAATTAAAACTTCACTTTGAGGGTTTAAATATATTAATGGAACCTGTAATATGGAAAACTCATATTCTAGAGGGAAATCAGTGAAATTTGGGAACCAATAGAGCTTTTGTTCATACTGAAAAATTGTCATACATATACATCTTTGCTACATACCAAAACATTACTAGTCTTGAAATTTTTGCAGACATATTGTCTGTTGATCCTTCATATCACTGCCAGAGTGGTCTTCCTTAAGCATCATCTGATCATGTCACTCCTCTGCTCATTTAAGGCTTGCCATATTCAAAGAAATATAATAACTTAATCCTGCAAAAGTATTGTTCAGTACTATGCACTTCCATGTGTTCTATATTCCCTCCCAATTCTCCCTCCTCCCCCACTCCCAAGTCTTTATTCATACTGTGCCCTATTCCTAGAGTGTCTTCCCTCCTCCCTCTGCAAGATGGTTTTCAACTGGTGCTTCAAAGTCCAACTGAAATATTACCTCCTCCAGCACTTCTTTCCCTGATCTCCTCTTTTCAGTTCCTCTCCAAACACCACATAATACTTTGCTTTGACTTCTCTCTGTACTCATTTCACATTATTTTGCATTAATTACTTAACTGCACTCTTTATGAGGGTAAGGACTAATCTTTAGTCTGAGTCTAAGATGGACCCTCTGAAATACAGAGAGGGAAGAGGTTAAAATCTAGAGGTTTTTGGCTCCCAGCCCAGGGTTGTGTTCATTTCATATTGCATCTGGGTTGAAGATCCCTGTTAAAAACCAGAGTTACCTTAGAGATGGGTAATGGCTAACAACTCAGCAAGCATTAAAATAACATTAGCTACAGGCCTAGGAAAGCCTGAACAACTCCAAGATACAGTGGTTAGAGCTCTAGGTTTACAGTCAGGAGGAACTGAGTTTAAATTCTGTCTCAGATTCTTCTTGAATAAGTCACTTATCATGTCTCAGCCTCAGCTTCCCCATCTGTAAAGAGAGGGGGTTGGACTCAATGACTTTTAAGGCCCCTTCCTTCTAGTTCTAAAGCTATAATACTCCTAGTATGAAATGGGAATACAAGACAAATAGTTTTGGATGTCTGGATGAGAAAGGTCTGAAGTATGGGCCATATTTTAGGAGGTCTTGAGAAGCTTTACAATCTCTGTCTTTCCCTTCACTTACTCCTTAGAGGCAGCAGTAGAACTCTGTCTGAAAGGAGTAAATGGAATGAACAGATAAAACTCTCCTATTTAACTCCCTACAGATGGAAGCATTCATATGCTACTGACTTGTTCTAGGCTTGATTTCTAGGAGCACTGATGATGACCATTCCCATTCTATTCATATGTTCGTTGGTTCACATTTTCAATTGGTTCATAGAAATAAACTCACCCCAACCACAGTTCCTATACCAGAGAGAGAAAGGTAATTTTAGAGAGAGGACATTGATAAATGACAATTCAGAAGTAGACAACCAGGATGGGCAAGGGACTTGAGATCATGCCGCATGAAGACCAACAGAAAGAAATAGAGATATTTAGATTAAAGAAGAAAAAACATAATAAGCAAGATAAATTTTTTCTTGTTCATTCCTTTTAGTCATGTCAGTGTCTTTATGACCCAATTTGGAGTTTTCTTAGTAAAAATCCTAGAGAGATTGGCTATTTTCTTCTCCAGTTCATTTGTCAGATGAAGAAACTGAGGTAAACAGGATTAAGTGACTTGCCCACGGTGACACAGCTAGTGTCTGAGGCTGGATTTGAACTTAAGACTTCCTGACTCCAAGCCCAACACTTTATCCTCAGACACTTACTAGCTATATGATCCTAAGCAATCTATCTGTTGCAAGAAAAAAAAATTGTCTTCAAGTATCAGAAGGGCTTTCATTTGGAAAAGAGACCAGATTGACCCTTACTCGCACATGAAGGCAGAGCTAGAAGCACTTATAGAAATTTGAAAGGGGTAAATTTAGACTTGTGGTCAGGAAAAACTTCCTAACAATAAGAGCTGTCCAAAAGTATGGGGTTCTTCAGAAAGCTGACAGTTCCCCCTCACTGGAAGTCTTTAAGCATGAGGCTGAGAGATTCTCGGGAAGATGCCATACAACTCCCTCTCCCCTGAAGTCTGTAATTCTTCATCATTTCTCGCTACAAAAAGAAGTCGGACTTCACTGTAAAGCCTGGAGGAAGGAAGCACCGAGATTGACTGGGGAATCACCTGTGCTGCTTCCTTTCCTGAAAGCATGTTTGGATGAGGAGAGAATAGAACACTGAGCATCTGGAGCCACAATGGAGGCATGAAGCATGTCACAGGGAAGAAGAGATAGTTTTGGAAAGCTAGAAAGAAAACCTAACATACCCTGACAAGGCTAAAGAAAAATAGACTAGTCATTGTGCTGTCTCTATATTATGCTTCCTCCAGAAAGCTTTCTGGATTAATCTCTCACTCCTACCACTCTCCTTGGCTCTTAGATCAATTTGTTGTTGATATGTTGCAAATTTGTTGTTGTGGATATATACAGTTGCATCTTTGTATCTCCCCGGTTGGATTAGAAATTTCTTGAAAGTAGGAACCAGATTGTGATGAAATACTGCTGTACTATTAAAAATGATGAGTGGGACGCTTTCAGAAAAATCTGGGAAGATTTATATGAACTGATGCAAAGTGAAATGAGCAGAACCAGGAGAACTGTACACGGTAATAACAATATTTTGTGATGATCAACTGTGAATGGCTTAACTATTCTCAGAAATAAAACAATTCAAAATAATTCTGAAGAGCTTAAAATGAAAAAAAGCTATCTACCTCCAGAGAAAGAACTGTGAAGTCTAAATGCAGAATGAAACATACTTTTTTACTTCATTATGATTTTAGGGTGGGTTTTTAGTCTTTATTTTCTTTTGCAACATTGCTAATATGAAAATGTCTTGCATGATTGAACATGTATAATCTCTATCAAACTGTTTGCCTTCTCAGGGAGGAAGGGTATAAGAAGTAAGGAAGAGAATATGCAACTCAAAATTAAAGAAAAATCTTTTAAATGTTTGTTTTACATGTAATTAAGAAAATAAAAATTAATGTAAAAAAGAAAATAGGAACCATATTTTGATTCTTGTGGGGTCCTTGGAGGAGGGAGAAGAAAAGAGTTCATCATTTTCTATCTTCTCCCCCTCCCCATAGAACCTAAATACAAAGCTTAGTGTGCTAGAAGTTTTTAAGTAGTTAGATGAGTCCTCCTTACAGGTTAGAATCATTCATTCAACAAATATTTATTAAGCCCCACTATGTGTATTAGTATATGTCACATACTAGATCTGTGTTAGATTGTGTCTGACAGTACATATACCACTGAGATACAGAGAAGAGGAAGTAAGATACCAAATATTTCAAGATCCTGGAATACTTCCATGCTTCCTTCCTGGACTTAACAATTTGTCTAACAAACTCATATCATCTTCTTTTCTCCCAATCCTTGTGATGAAAAATCAGACTTGCCCCAAATTGTTATCCCTCCCCAAAGCCTATATCCCATTCTTTCATCTGTATTCATCTCAGCCCTATCCTCTTATATATTACTCTAGCCTGCCCCTTTCACAGTGTCTTCTGGAGTTCCCATTCCATTGATAACAAAGCACTCTTAATTTTAGGCTTCTTCCTCTCAGGATCCATCTACCTTCTCATTCTCACATCCCCCTAATGACAATGCACCCCTAGCCATCTTCTCCAGCATAAACTACACTTTTTCTCAAACCTGGTGATGAGAACAATACCCTAACATTCTGTTCCTTCTTGTTTTAGGTTAGGCTAGTTTTTCCTTAAAAGCATGCTAAATTCTCATCAGCTCAGAGAACTAAATCAGCTACTTCCAAAACTTCCTTGTATCCTGAGCACAAAATAGCCACAAGAAAATTCAGGTGTGATACTTGGCTGGCAAACCACAATTGGTAACTCAGAGAGGGAGCTTCACTCAGCTGAGCAACTCAAAGTATCCTCAATTCATATCCTTGTTGAATATCCTTCTTCTGTTATTACTAAATAGAACTCCTTTTGTTAACTATTAAATGGTATCAGAGAGGTCTCAACTCATTCAACTATTGAGCCTAAACTCAGGGAATTGGCCTGCATCGGGACCAAATCAGAAAATACTCTATCTACCAATTCTGGAGGAGAAATCAGAATTCTTCTTGCTACTTAATGTCCCTGTGTCAGTACTTTCCCTTTGCTATCATCATTCAGCAGCTTCTCCTGCATTGAGGGTCAGTCCATTCAAATATATCACCCAATCTATATCTTGGGATCAGTTACCTATCAGTTTCCAAGTAACTTTAACTTTTCTTTTCAAGGGGTTCAGTACCTGGCTCACTGTCTTTCTTACCACCCATTATACTGTTGTTCAGTTATTCAGTTATGTCAGATTGATATGATATGACCTTATAGGGATGTTCTTTGGGATTTTCTTGGCAAACATAGTGGAGTGGTTTGTCATTTCCTTCTCTAGGTTGTCCCCATTTTACAGTTGAGGAACTGTGGCAAATAAGGGTTAAATGATTTTCCCAGGGTCACCACAGTTAGCAAGGATCTCGGGCTGAATTTTAACTCATGTCTTCCTGATTCTAAGTCTAGTGCTCTATCCACTGCACCATTTAGCTGCCCTGCCATAATACTAGGCAATTTCAATATCCTTCAAACACCTAGTTCCTCAATCTTCCCAACTCCCAAGACCTACTCCTCGACTCCACCTCAATCCACATCTGCAGATGGTCACACCCACAAGTGTTCCATTTCAATGATCAAACATTCTGAAATCCCTTTATCAAATTGATCATAACCTCCTATCATTCCTCTACCTATGACTTACCCCATCTAAAGCTAGTCTTGTCTTCCCTGGGATCTCCAATCTCTTCATATCCCAGTACTCTCCTAAGCTGTCACCCTTGCTTTTAATCTCACTTTCCTTCCTTGCCAATTTCTACTATATAATTAATCAGGTTGATGTTATACTGTCCTTTATAATACAATAATACTACGAGAACCTCCAAGTGCTATCTGATCTTTGGCTAGCAAACTAATACTTATCTAACAGGTTTGTTTTGAGGACCAGTTGAAATAATGTATGTAATTTGCTTTGCAAACATTGGAGCATTATGTAAATATTATCAATTATTATTTTAGCTCTAGTCTCAAATCCCCTTGACCTCCTGTCCTGAAATTCACATTCTGCCAAACTCCAATTCTGGATTATTCTCACTTTGCTCTTTTACATAACCTTGCTGACTAGACCCTCCCCAAATTTACCTAATCCCAGCTGGATCCTTACTTCAGTTAGATAGTCTCTTCCCTAATGCATTTTCCATTCCATGAGTTATGGATGGCTCCAAACTCTCTTCAAGCCTCCCATAATGACTTCTCCCCTGACACTCTCAGCCAAAGATCTCACCTCATACATTACTGAAAAAATGGAGACCATTCACCATGTTTCCTCTTCTTTCTTTTTCTTTCTCTCAAAATCCTGGCACATTTTCCATCATTCTCTCCTATTTTATTTAAGATGAAGAAGTGATCCTTCTTGTCAAGGTCAATTTCTTTCCATGTCTCTTTTATCCTAATTCCTCCAGATGTCTTTAGCAAATTGCCCTCCATAATCATATCTTCTTACATTCTAAACTACACTGTTTCCCTAGCTATTGATTCTTTCCTTAAATATAATTCTCCCAAATTTTGAAAAACAACAACAAAAAACATTGGATAGAGCTCTGGGCCTGGAATCAGTTAGACTTAAATTTAAATTCAGCATTAGACACATGCTAGCTATGTGACCCTAAATAAGTCACTTTACTTTGCCTCAGTTTTCTCATCTGTGAAATGATCTGGAGAAGGAAATAACTACTCCAAAATTTCTGCCAAGAAAACTTCAAATGGGGTCACAAAGAGTCAGATGTGACTGAAAATGATTCCACAAAAAATAAATGCTCTACTATCTTTTAAAACTATTTTTCTAAATTTCTTTTTCTCTCTTTCATAGTCAAACTCCTATGAAAAGCTATCTATAGTCATTGTCTTCATTTCTTCTTCCTTCACTCAGTTTTTAGTCCTTTGCAATATGATTTCCAACCTCATCATTAAACTGATAAAACAAACCCCCTCCAAAGTTATCAATGGTTTCTTACCCGTCAAATCTCATGACCTTTTATCAGTCTTCCTTCTTGACTTCTGCAGCATTACTCTAGAATTCCCCTCTTCCCCCGCTTTCTTCCCCCACTTTCGGTCTATCCTCTTCTCCCTGCATCACTCTTTGTCTCTTTCTCTCTGCAATCAGGGTTAAGTGACTTGTCCAGGTTCACAGCTAGTAAGTATCTGAGGTGGATTTGAATTCAGGTCCTCCTGATTCCAAGCCTGGAAGTTGACCCATAGTGTCACTTAAGCTGCCCTAATACTGTTCTCTTTTCTCTCCTCCTGCCTGCTTGCCTGACTCCTCAGTCTCTCAGGCCCTTTTGTTACTTCCACATACATATAAAGATCTCTCACTATAGATATTCCCCATGTTTCTTCCCTGGCTCCTCTTTTGTTTTCTTTATAATACCGTGTCATTTACTAACCTTGTCTCTTCTCATGAGTTTAATTATCATCTCTGTGTAGAAAAACCCCAAGATGTATAGATCTGAATTTTAGATGTATAGATTTAGAATTTTATTCCTGTACTTCCTACCACTTATATTGGATATTTCAAATTGGATGTCCTATGGATATCTCAAACTCAACATATCCAAGATAGAACTTGTTATCTGTCCCCTTCTGATCCTCCCCTCTTCCATACTTTCCTATTACTACCAAGAATACAATCATCCTTCTAGCCACCCAGGTCTGCAAACTTGGTGTTGATTGTCCCTTCTGTCCTCCCTTTCCTTTAGTCCATATAGCCAACATGTTGCCAAATCTTGTTATTTCTGCCCCTTCTGTGTCTATTGCATTCATCCCCTTCTTTCTGCTTACATAACCACAACTCCATTTTGATCCCTCATTACCTCTTACTTGTAATATTCCAAAAGTCTTCCAATGGGTTGAACCATTTTAAGTCTTTCCCCATCTCTAATCCATTTTCCACACAATTGCCAAAGTGATTTTTCTACCGGACAGGTATTACCACATCACTCCCCTATTAAATAAATTCAAATGACTCCCTACTTAATACCTTTACAAACAAATATAGATTTTTCCTAATTTTTTAGGCAAGATAGTAAGTGACTTGACCAGGGTCAGTTAGTAAGTATCAAAGAGTCTCAGGAGAGATTTAAACTCAGATCGTCATGATTCTAGAGCTGGTGCTCTATCCATTGTACCACTTAGTTGCCCCCTTTTCCAATCTTTTTAAAAAATTATTTTATTGGTGTCTTTTTATATCATCATAGTTTCAGAATCTCTACCCCCTTCCTCCCAGAAACCAACCAATATAACAAACAATATTTGACAAAAAAAGAAAAAATCAATGTAACATCAATATATCAAAATTCAAAAATAAGTTTGGAAAGTCCTTTGTGATCTGGCTCCAATTTTTCTTCCAGACCTTATATAATACATTGATCTCCTTCTTAAATTCAATATGCCAACCAATGGTTTTTTGCTTTTCCTCGTGTGCCAATCTACCTTTAAACCTTTGTATTAGCCATCCACCACATCTGGAATGCTCTCTCCTCATTTCTGCATCTTGGAATTATTTTTTTCAAAACTCTGCTTAAACTCTACCTTCTTCTACCTGAAGTTTTTAATTCCCAAAACAACTCTAGATCTAGAAGCTAATTAGGGTCCCCTAATCCAAGTAACAGACTTATTTCTGTGAGAGGTATTATTTGATTTATTTGGGAACTGTCTCAGCTTTGAATAAAACCTATTCCAATATTAACTTCATTTTGAAAAATAGAAAAGATAGGTGTCTTCTCTCCATTCAGATTTTCTAAGTCAAACTACACATTAGCAAATACGATGGCAGAATTTATAGACTTATGGGGCAGTGAGAAAAGAGAACTGGTTCTGGAGTTAGAGAATTTTACTACCTCTATGAAGGATACTTCTAACTGTGAGACCTTGGGAAAGTCACCTAACCTGCATATGCCTCAGTTTTCTCATCTGTAAATGGGGATAATAATAGCCTTTAACCTCACCCCTTTGGCTTGTTATGTGGATCAAATGAGAGAATAAATGTGAAACATTTAGCACAGTGCCCTGTATCATATAAATGTTAATTATTCTTATTATCATTACTGATAATGGGTAAATTCTTTAAGTTTTCTATGCCTCAGTTTCCTCACTTGAAGGATGAATTACATAGATGATCTCTGAGATCAAGCCCTATATTAATTAGCCTATGAAACTAATAATTGAAATGAAGAGGAGATAGGATCAACTTGTATCTCAGCAGGAATACTCTCAAGGTTACCCGACAAGCAACCATCTAACTTGTGCTTGAAGACTTTCAGGGAAAATGAACTTACTACCTTCCACTTTCCACTTTGAGATGTCTCTAATTCTAATTTGAACAAACACCCTCAATTATCCAAATAAGCCTTTATAAATGACTCCCAGAATCCTGTATCCTCAGGACAACCACTTTTCCTAGGCTCCAAACATCATCACCCCAATCCATTGTAGGCACAAGTGTTATGTGTTACACAAACTACCAAATGACCAAGGAATGGCATTTGCCACCAGAAACATCTCTTTCTGACATCTGCTTTAAAACCGAGAAATGTCTACTTGTTGGGATTTTCAAGGACTGTCCCTGGGTACTGGGGACATGTGTTCATTAAAGAAATTAATTGTTTTTGGAATAATTAGTCTTCATTGAAAACAAAAAGCTCTAGAATTTTGTTGTTTGGTTGTCCAACTCTCTATTTAGGATTTTCTTGGCAAATATATTGAAGTGGGTTGCCATTTCCTTCTCCAGCTCATTTGACAAATGAGGAAACTGAGATAAGCAGGTTAAAATGACTTGTCCAGGATCACACAGCTAATACGAATTTGAAGTCTTCCAGTTCCCAAGCCCAGTCCTCTATTCATTGCACCATATAGCTGCTTCTACTTCTAGAGTAAGGATGGTAAGAAGCTAATATAGGAAAAATGAAATATTATCCTTAGAGGATCTTTTTCGTGGAGATTCAGAGGACCCAATGACTGATTTGGGGCAGTCCAGTATAAATGTAAACAAGGTTCCCTTAAGATCAGGAATTCATCTTGTCCCCACAAGGATCCTCCCCTTACCTTTTTTCTCCCCCTCTCCCTTTACACCTTACAGGATTGTCATGAAGATCCAATGAGATTTGCAAAGCACTTAGTACAGTGTTTGGTGCATAGTATGTGCTTAAGAAATGCGTATTCCCTTCCCCGAAACCTCTCCCTTATCCCTAGTCAGAATAGTTCCCAAGTGCCTAACTAAGGTTGATTCCAGCAATAATAACAAAAGCTTGTAGGTCACTTCCCACCTGATACATCCATAAAAAGGAAGACCTTATTCTGTCACTTCCTACCTATGTGGCCTTTGGCAAGCCATGTGTTATATCTAAATCAGTTTCCTCACTTAAAATGAAAGCATCAAACTAGATTACCTTTAAGGTCCCTTCTATCTGTAAATCATGAACCTCTTGCCTCTACTGAACCCTAATTTCCCTTCTCTGGACTTCAGTTTTGCCAATTTTGTAAAATGGGGATATTTAGATTGAGAGGGTCTCTTAAAGTCCCTTCCTACTATGTCAGTCAAATCAATGTGTATTTATTATCTATTTCATATAAGGCATCATGAATATTATGATTCAACATCATTATTCTGGTTTTTTTTCTCCAAAGATCCATCAGATTGAATGATAAAACAGGATATCTCAACCAAAAGGATTCCTAAGCATAATCTTATTCTAATCTTCTAATTTTACACATGATTTCCTCTGATACTTAGGGAAGGGAAATGACTTCTCCAAGATCACCTACCAACTGGCAATAAAATTAGATCTTTTGCTCCTTAGGTTAGTGCTCTTTGCACAATAAAGTACCAAGAAAAAAGGATAGGATGGCACACCCTTAAACTCTTCTCCCTCCATCCCCACCCTCTCCCCATGTTGTGGTTAATGAATTATACTAGCATCTGTATTACAACTGAACCATACTAGGCTTCTCATCTGCTACATGTAATTACTATATGAGATGGTGTTTCCCCACCTCCCCCACCTGATCACAGAATCACATTTTAAGCTGCAGAGTTCTTAAAGATCCCAGAGTTGCCTTCATTATTTTTTTGATAACAAGCCATCTCATATCAGAATAATAGTTTAATAACCATGAAAAATAAATTACCCTTTTTAAAAAAGAAAAGAAAATACCCTCATTTGCCCAAGGCCCTTTCAGATCCCAGTCACAAGCCTCTCATCCCTTCACCTCCAACCCTGAGGGCTGGACTGTCAGCCTGTATCTTGATCACCCCACTGGCAAGTTTCCTTCTTTGAAAGCATCCAGCAGTTCATTCCTTATCCTAATGTAGCCAGTCTAGCAAACCTCTCCTGTTAAATCAACAAACTCCTTTACTAGGATGATTTGTTCAAGCGAATTTGGAACTAATTCATGACAGGTGTCTGAAGCAGGGACCCTTCGTTAAATCAGATTCTTCCTCAAATTCATTATCTTCTCTCATTTCCATTCCTCTGCATACTGAGAACTCTGGGTGTCTACCAGGTACTAGGATGGGGGATGGGATAGCAAGAAAGAAAGTGAAGATACAGACCTGGGATAGCCCAGTCACAGAGCCCCAAAGGGAGGGAGGATTCCTGCCTCTGAGACTCCTTGAAAGCAATAAGGAATCTTTTTTGCCAACCCAAGTAAGACAAAGATGAAGGGAAATGAAGTGGGGGAAAAAGTCATTACCTAAATTTTCCTATTCCAACCTAATCTTTTTATCCTCCCTTATGAAACTCTGACTGATTCTGTTTCTATTTCTATGTTTGTCTTTGTCTCCGTGTCTCTGTCTCTGTCTCTCTCCTCTCCCTCCACATGTTTCTCTGTATCTCTCCTCCCTCATTCTGTCTGTCTGTCTCTTACCGAAGACCCTCTTACCCAACCCGATTTCTCCCCCCTCCACTATACTTTTGAAAGGGATGTAGTGGATGGGATACTAGGTCTGGAGTTAGTAACTATATCTGTTAGCCTGGACAAGTCACTAACCCAGTTTGCCTCAGTTTCTTTGACTGTAAAATGAACTGGAGAAGGAAATGGCAAATTGTTTCAATATCTTTGCCAAGAAAACCCAAGAGGTCAAGAGGAGTCTGAAACGACTGAACAACAAAAGCAACCCAATTCTTCTACGGCTCTAGACTCCAAGTGACTTCTCAGGCAGATAAGACCCAGAAAATCCTCTCCAAATTTTCCATTCCTCACTACTATACTGAATTCCTTCCCATTCTCATTCCCCTTTTTAGTAATTCTCTCGGCTGTGATTCTGTTCCCATCCCAGGTCCCCAGAACTTTTTTTTTTTTTTAAACTATACATCTCCGCCTCTCCCCAACCTGTCCTTCTTAAGCAAACAATAATCCCAAGCAATACAGGGCAGAGAGGAGGCAAATATAGGGGTACTACTAGCAGGAGAAGGGGCAAGAGCAGAAGCGGGATGGAGACACAAGCACGGATCAGAGAGAGGAACCCGAGGGAAGAACAAACAGAAATGGAGGGGGGGAGGGGCCAAAGATCAGAGAAATACAGGAATAGGGTTAGAGATGAGTGTCGAGGGAAGAGCTAGGGTAGGGGATTAAAGGGAAAAGATCTTTTAGAAGAGACAAAAATGAGAGTTAAAGATTGGACGGAAGGGTGGGATCAGAGAATCTCAAGAGAAAAATCAGGATGAAGATCAAGTGGAACGAAGATGATGAAGAGAAAGTGGGGTACCGAGGACAGACAGATGCGGGTCTATACCAGAGGCCAGAGAGTAGAGAAAGGAATCAGGGTTTGACACTTCTGTGTAGGCACCGGGGCAAGACATAGTTGGTAGACCAAGATAAGGATGGGACAGAGTACCATACAGAGATAGGTACTGAGACCGGGAAAGGAGAAAGAACAGAGTCGACTGGGCAAAGAAAGTTGCTGTTGGCGTGGCAAAGGATGAGAAAAGGAAGAAGTCAGAGGAAGCTGAGGATGGGGCAGGGAAGATGAAGGGGGGAAAGGGAACTGACCCGAAGTAGGCGACGACGGCTGCTGGCAACGCCAAGAGGCAGAGTGCGGCCAGGGGCAGCGGAGGCGGGCGGCGCATGGTGCCGGCGGCGCCGCTCCAGCTCTCATCTCCTCCCTGGGCGCCCGGCTGCTGCTGCTGCGGCGGCGGCGGCGCTCCTCAGCTTGGCTACCCCGACCGCCACCTGCTCCCCGCGGGGCTTTAAGACAGAGTGGGTGGGGGTGCGGGAGCAGAGGGGTGCGGACTCAGCCGCTTCTTCCAGACAGCTAGCCCCCCTCCCCATTGGTCCCTCCGCGCGCAGCCCCGCCCTCTTTCCCTGGGAGGGGAGGCCGCGCGCATCCCGCGCCCAGCCCCTGCCGAGCTTCCCTCTCCGCAGGTGGAGGGAGTCTCACCTGGCGCCGCCCGACGAGCCTGGGGGGATGGCGGGTCTGTTACCCCGGGGAGGAGATGGAAGGGGGGAAGGGGTGGGGAGGCCTGGGCGGGGGTCAGTGGGGGCAGCGGATGGGGGAGTAGGAAGGCTGGGACATTAGCCTGAGGCTTTCAGCTTGAAACACTTCCCTGCAGATAACTTTACCTCCTTCCCACTCCTCGGGCTGGAAATGTGAGGATTGTAGTCAACTTCTGACCATCCTTGAGGTCTGGGGACTGGGGATTAAAAAAGTAAAAAGGATTCGAAACTTGGAAATTGGAGCAACGGCTGGAGAGGATTTTAAGAGATGCCTTGCCCTATCCCAGGCCAAATGTTTTGCTACTTTGGAGGGGGATCCCTGCTACTAGGGAGTGATCTCTGAACGTGGGAGTCAAAAACCTCAGAAGTCCTGCCTTATTCAGAAGTCCATTTACTAGGTGTGTGACTTCCGTTTCACCTATGGAATAAGAGAATTGGACTGAATAACCTCTAAGATCTTTTCAACTGTATTTAACATTTTGTGATTATGAATCTGTTAGTCACCTGGACATACAGGCTTTCTTTTTAACTTACTGAGCTGAACAGTGACCTGCACTGATTGTTGACTAGAAAGGAAGGTGGGAAGGAAGACAACACGCATTTATTAAGTGCTTTCTATGATAGATACTCTGCTAAGGCTTTACAAATATTATATCATTTGTTCCTCACCTACCTAGGAAATAGGTGCTATTTTACAGTGGAGGAAATTGAGACAAAGACTAAGTCATGGAAATGCCAAAGACTGTATCTGGATTTCTGAAAGATATGGCAGCCATGGGGTCACAGTATTATATATTTGAAGCAAAAAGGGATCTTAGAGATGATCTAGTTCAATCCCCTCATTTTACAAATTAGGAAACTGGGGTCAGAGGACTTAATTGAATTGTCCAATAACACACAAGTAGAAAAATAAGAAATCTAGCCTCAAAACTCAGGTTCTCTTTGGTCCTCTCCAAATCAATGTTTCTCTCCCCCCCCCCCCCCCCCCCCGACCCCCCCCCATCCATTCCATAGTACTCTTTCAAGACATTCTTTATGTCCTACACTTAGATGAAGAGATGTGAGCTGGATCTTAGGCCAATTAAGTGGATTCCTAGCTGGTTGAATAATTGTAGCCAAAGAGATAAGGTTAATGGATCAATAGAACCCTAGGGCCACAAGGCATTCTATAGAGCCAGTTCTTTTAAAAGAAAATTTTATCATGAGTAGTTAACTTATGCTTATTAAATCTACAGGTGACACAAAGAGGGTGGGATAACTATAATAGGATGAATTGTGGCATCAAGAATTCCTTGGCAAATAAGGATCTAAAGCAACAGAATGGAATTTAACTAAGATGAATGTGATCTTGAATATAGGTTTAAAAAATAGTTGCATGAATACTGGTTGGGGGAGAAATGGCTTTATAGCAGGTCATGAGGAAAAGATATGTTTTAGTTGGCTGCAAGTTCAGTATGAGCCAATACAGAATGAATTAAAGCTAACAAAAGAATAATGTATGGTCAGGAAGAGAGAAGTTGGGATAGGAGAGATGTCTTCAGTCATTTAAAGGGCAGTCATATGGAAGAGAAAGTAAACTTGTTCCACGTGACTTCAGGAAAGAACTTATGTGTGTGAACTCTCCAGAGATGTCAATAGATGGAACGTCTATGTGGGATGTTGTATTTGGTTGCCTCAATTCAGGAGTGAGCTTTCCAGCACAAACAGTATTCTGGCAGAAACTAAATGAATTTTTTGCATTATGTAGGAAGTGAGACTAAATGTCCTCTTGGACCCTTCAAAACCCCTAATGCTAGTATCTCCTTTGAATGTAAGCTATAAAGGATCAGAACTGCATAGGGGATAAACCAAGGGAGGTAAGGCTGGGAAATGCTTCTAGATGCATCTTGTGAACCCTGAAACACCAGTTCTGACTCTCCCTGAGTCATCCCATTGTCACTTAGCATCCAGGAAGCTAGATAGAGACATAATAGTGGACCTGGAGTCAAGACTCTCCTACAAATCTGGCCTCAAACAGTTGTGTAACCTTGGGCAAAGAATTATATAATTTTGGATAAATCACTTAATCCCTGCTGCCTCATTTTTCTCACATGTAAAATGGGGATATTGGACCATCTCAGTCATCTTGTCTTATGTCTTGCCACTGGTCTTTGATGACTCTGGAGAAGAGACTGGGACTGATGACTTTGTTCAGTTCGGCATTACTTAAATCCAATTCACTTATGAGTCAAGATATCTGACGTCATTGGTCCTCTGAGAAGAAAGGACAAACAACAAAATGGGGATAATAACAGCACCTACCTCCCAGATCCTGTTTATCCCAGGATAAAAAGATATTTGTAAAGTGCTTTGTCAACCTTAACTATCATCTAAGTTTTAGATATTATCATCATTTTTACTTTCATCATCAATAATTTTCCTGGACAAAGCAACAGTTTCTGGGTCGAGGCAGGGAGAATTTTTGCTTCTGTGTCAGCATCCTTTGACTAATCCATTGTCATGGAAAACAGTTCATTTTCAACATGCCATTGTATCTCTGACTCTTTGACCTCTCACTTTCTCATCTTTCTAGAGAAAGATACATACACATCACCTACAGTTAAAATACTTGTAGGCATGAAGTATCACTTCCCAACATTCCTAACTCCATCTTCTATTTATTTTGTTTCTCTCCCCACTCAAGGTACCTAGTTTAGGGTCATCCTTAGAAGAGGGACTTGGTTGGTGCCTTGGTCAGATACCAGAAGCATCATCATTTTTTAAATGGGTTGTTGTTCACTTGTGTCCAACTCTCTATGACCCCATTTAGGGTTTTCATTTAAGATTGAGAAGATTTACCTCTCAGACTTGTGAAGGAGGAAGGAATTTGTGACCAAAGATGAACTATAGATTATTATTGATCACAAAATTTTGATTATATAAAGTAAAAAAGCTTTTGTACAAACAAAACCAATGCAGACAAGATTAGAAGGGAAGCAATAAACTGGGAAAACATTTTTACAGTTAAAGGTTCTGATAAAGGCCTCATTTCCAAAATATATAGAGAATTGTCTTTCCATTCTTCAGATTATTTTACAGATGAGGAAATTGCAGCAAACAGGGTGAAGTGACTTGCCCAGAGTCACCCACCTAGGAAGGGAAGATAGATTTGAATTCAGAAAGAAGAGTCTTCTTGATTTCAGGCTTGGCATTCTCTTTGCTGAACCACTTAACTACTTATTAAATCCAGGAAGACCTGGATTTAAGTTCAGCCTCTGATACATACTGGTTGTATGACTCTGGGCAAATCAGTCAGGCTTTCAGTGATCTAGACAACTTTTTTAAGTCTACAAGTTGCTGACTTGCATTAGTAGAGGTAGTTTCTTTACCTGAGAGTTCTCTGTACCCACGAAATCACAGGACCAATCCTTCCTTATCTATCATTAAGCTAGGGATAAAAGTTAAAATGTCATTTTCCCTTAGTTGTAATCTAAATTTGGGGTGGGGAAATGGAACACAGATTGAAAATCTTTAAATTCATTGCCTAAAAACACTTGTTGAGGAAATGCTCTATGCAAGGTACTATAATAAGTACTATGGGGGCTACAAAAAAGTAGAAGACATAATTCCTATGCTCAGGAAACTTCCACTCTAGTTGAGATTAGATGTCCTCATGAAGTAAGACATGAAAAGTGGATGTAGTAATTATTAGCATAGAGGCACAGGGAAGGAAGTGATCATGAAGGACAATATCTGGAAAGTCTTTGTGGATGGGATAGGACTTGAACTGGGCTTCAAGGAGAGGTGAAATGTGGATAGATGAGGAGTCAGGAAGGCCATTCCAGTTTGGGTAATAGAATGAACTCAGGCACAGAGTTACAGAAGATGAGGGATCAGAATCAGCAATCTAGTGATAGTGTTAGCATGCAGCAATGGCAATCACAGTACAAAGGGATAGCCTTTCATACATGTGTAGCTATAAGGGAGGAAAATTCTGGCCCAGAAATGAGCTTTCCAGCTGCACATGAAAGAAGAATGACCATAAGCAATGAAACAGCCATAAACAATTAAATGACCATAAGCAATATGAGCCTGGACCCTGCTCTGGCTCTGCAAATTCTTTTATTTAGTCTGGTAATAGAGACCAAGTTGGCACCATATCCTGACTATATGCTGGAAGGCAAGCAGAAAAGTTTTAATTTTTTCTACCTTTTGGTCAGTTGGTACTTCGAGTTTGTGTTTTAATTTTGATTTATACATTTGTTAGCTTTGTGACCATGGACATGTCATAAAGTTTTGGGGTTTTTAAATCTGTAAAATGGATAAAATAGTCTCTATCTCAAATTTTATCTGCAAAATGGACAAAATTGCCCCTATTTCACAGGTTTATTGAGAGGATCAAATTAAATAATACATGCAAAATAATGTGAATTTAAAGCTGCTATATAATCTCTCTATCATCATCATTACTATTGTTAGTGTTATTGTTATCTTGCTATTTTTTATAATATTCATATGTTGTTGTTTGTCCTTCATTTTTGAAGAGGACTATGGCATCAAGGAAGTGATGCTATGACATGCAAATGAATTGGATTTAAGTGAGGGAGGGCTGGGCAAGGTCACAGCTTTACTTTCTTCTCCAGAGCCATCTGGGTCCAGTGGCAAAATATAGATCAGGATGACTGGAGATGGTCCTGGATGCAAAGGTCCTTGGCCTTTTAAAGCTAAGGTCTTCAACAGGTCTCAGTTTGATGAGGTCACACCCATTCAGTGATTAAGGCTAGGCAGCAATTGATGCAAAGAAAGAAAACAACAAAAACAAAACGATATAGAAATGGTCTAAAGACAGACCACTATCCTAATATCACTCTTTTATCTTTGATGTTTTACCAGGTTTTTGTAAAAGTGAACGAAATGACTTATTTTGTAGTTGATTTAGAATATTGGGCTATTTACAATCTAGTGTTTGACAAACCCAAAGACCCCAATTTGGGGGATAAGAATTCACTATTTGACAAAAACTTCTGGGAAAATTAGAAATCAGTATGGCAGAAAATAGACATGGACCTACACTTAACACCATACACCAAGATAAGATCAAAATGGGTTCGTGATTTAGGGATAAAGAATGAGATTATAAATAAATTAGAAGAATATAGGATAGTTTACCTCTCAGTCTTGTGGAGGAGGAAGGAATTTGTGACCAAAGAAGAACTAGAGATCATTACTGATCACAAAATTTTGATTATATCAAGTTAAAAAGCTTTTGTACAAACAAAACTAATGCAGACAAGATTAGAAAGGAAGCAATAAACTGGGAAAACATTTTTTACAGTTAAAAGTTCTGATAAAGGCCTCATTTTCAAAATATATAAAGAATTGTCTCTAATTTATAAGAAATGAAGCCATTCTTCGATTGATAAATGGTCAAAGGATATGAACAATTTTCAGATGATGAAATTGAAACTATTTCTACTCATATGAAAGATGTTCCAAATAATTATTGATCAGAGAAATGCAAATTAAGATGATTCTGAGATACCACTACACACCTGTCAGATTGGCTAAGATGACAGGCAAAGATAATGACGAACGTTGGAGGAGATGTGGGAAAACTGGGACATTGATGCATTGTTGGTGGAGTTGTGAATGGATCCAATCACTCTGGAGAGCAATTTGAACTATGTTAAAAAGTTATCAAACTGTGCATACCCTTTGATCCAGCAGTACTATTACTGGGGCTTATATCCCAAAGAGATATTAAAGAAGAGAAAGGGACCTGTATGTGCAAAAATGTTTGTGGAAGCCCTCTTTGTAGTGGCCAGAAGCTGTAAATTGAATGGATGCCATCAAGTGCATATTGGCTGAGTAAATTATGGTATATGAATGTATGGAACATTATTGTTCTGTAAGAAATGACCAGCAGGGTGAATACAGAGAGGCTTGGAGAGACTTACATGAACTGATGCTAAGTGAAATGAGCAGAACCAGGAGATCATTATAGACTTCAACAACAATAATATATGAGGATCAATTCTGATGGATGTGGCCATCTCCAGCAATGAGATGAACCAAATCAGTTCCAATAGAGCTAGCTACACACAGAGAAAGAACACTGGGAAATGAGTATGGACTGCTTGCATTTTTGTTTTTCTTCCCAGGTTATTTTTATCTTTCTAAATCCAATTTTTCTTGTGCAACAAGTGAACTGTAGAAATATGAACACACATATTGTATTTAAGATATACTTTAACATGTTTAATATGTATGAGACTGCCTGTCATTCAGGGGAGGGGGGTGGAAGGAAGGAAGGGAAAATTGGAACAGAAGTGTTTGCAAGGGTCAGTGTTGAAAAATTACCCATGCATATATTCTGTCAATAAAAAGCTATAATAAATAATAAAAAAGAATATTGGCCTATTTAGTTCATCTTCTATAAAGTCAGTGAAAGTAGCTTTGGGATCATTCCAATAATAGCCATTATGTCATTATCTATATATTACTTCAGGGTTTATAAACTGCTATATATATGTGTGTGTGTGTGTGTGTGTGTGTTATCATCCTTGATCCTCACAACAATTCTGTATGGTAGGTACTATTGTTATTTTCATCTTACAGATGAAGAGACTGAGGCTAAGAAGTTAAGTGACTTGTCCAGGGTCACATAAGAATTAAGTTTCAATAACTGGATTTTAATTCAGATTTTCCTGACTCCCAGTCAAGTGGAGTCTTGCTTACTATACCACCCACCAACCTCTGGACAATTAGTAACAGTAGGATGATAGAGATGGCACATACTTTTCATGTTTTCTTTTAGTTTTATCTTCCACCAATAGATTTCTATAATTTGAAATTATCTGTTATTTGAATATTATTCAAATAACATATTCAATATTATTTTGAATATATTATTTGAAAATCTGTGTCCTCTCAATATGGTATATGGTATTTTGTATATGATCATCCTGTATAGTATATGGTTACATTGTCCATTTACATCATTATTTCTATATACATTGTAATTGCAGTTATTATACACACACACACACACACACACACACACAAGCAGTCCATACTCATTTCCCAGTGTTCTTTCTCTGTGTGTAGCTAGCTCTATTGGAACTGAATATATATACTTTCCCTGGTTCTGCTTATTTTACTTTGAATTGGTAAATCTTTCCATGCATTCATTTTATTTTTCATTCCCTTTAGTACAGTAATGTTGCATTGCATTCAAGTACCATAATTTACTTAGCCATTCCACAATCAATGAAATTTACTTTGTTTACAATTCTTTGCTATTATGAAAATTACTGCCTTTAAAATATTGCTGTATATGGAGTCTTTTTAAATTAATATCCTCCTTGGGGTATACACCTAGTAAAGAAATTTCTGGATTAAAAGATTTGAAAAATATCATCCTTTGATTAATTCCAAATTGTTTTCCAAAATGGTTATACTAATTCACAGCTTCACCAAAAAATTGTATCCATTCTTGATGATTATATCAGATACTATATTTAAAAAATGACTCAATTTTTGTATGGTTGGTCTATTAATTGGATTCATGCCATAATGAATCATAAAGCAGTAAGGCTCCCCGAGGGAGGGACAGGAAACAGCATGTGCCAGGCAAGTCAAGCCACCATCACTGCCTTGATCTCTACCTCCCAACACCCTGATGGAGATAGCTGAGGACCCTGAATTCAAACACCTAAGTAAAGGGATCCAAAGACTATTGACCCTATTTTCAGCCCAGAATTCTCAACTTCATTCATAGAAGCAACTTTTGGAGAAAGGAAAAATGGCAATTATTTCTCTGGTTGCTGCAGCCCTGCTTCCTCCATAGCTATAAACTATGAAGACCAGAAAAATAAAGATCTTGCTGCCAAAGTCATTGATATTGCCAAATAGATCAACACAAGAAATGGATGTGATTTTATAAGAAAAGGCACTAAAGAAGATTGTTCTTCAATTGTTTCAGTCATGTCTGATTTTGGGGGACTCCATTTGGGATTTTCTTGACAGAGATGCTGGAGTGGTTTGCCATTTCCTTTTCCAGTTCATTTGATAGGTGAGGAATCTGAAACAAGTGGGGGTTAAGTGACTTGCCCAGAGTCACACCCCTAGTGTCCAAGGCCAGATTTGAATTTAAGAAGATAGGTCTTCCTGACTCCAGGAACTCACACTCACATTGAACCACTAGCTGCCCTAAAGAAAATGCATTACTATTTAGTTGTTTTGTTTCCCCTATTAGAAAGTGAACATAAGAGTAGGGACTGTTTTGTTTTTCTATTTGTTACTCCAACCAAATGCTTTTCTCATTTATTAACCAATTACAAAACGGTTTTTTTTATTATAGCTTTTTATTTACAAGATATATGCATGGGTAATTTTTCAGCATTGACAATTGCAAAACCTTTTGTTCCAATTTTCCCCTCCTTTCCCCCACCTGCCTTAGATGGCAAGTTGACCAATACATGTTAAATATGTTAAAGTATATGTTAAATACAATATATGTATATATGTCCATACAATTATTTTGCTGTACAAAAAGAATCGGACTCTGAAATAGTGTACAATTAACCTGTGAAGGAAATAAAAAATGCAGACAGACAAAATAGAAGGATTGGGAATTCTATGTAGTGGTTCTTAGTCATCTCCCAGAGTTCTTTCACTGGGTGTAGCTGGTTCAGTTCATTACTGCTCTATTAGAACTGATTTGGTTCATCTTATTGTTGAAGAGGTCACATCCATCAGAATTGATCATCATAGAGTATTGTTGTTGAAGTATATAATGATCTCCTGGTCCTGCTCATTTCACTCAGCATCAGTTCATGTAAGTCTCTCCAGGCCTCTCTGAAATCATTCTGCTGGTCATTTCTTACAGAACAATAATATTCCATAATATTCATATACCACAATTTATTCAGCCATTCTCCAATTGATGGGCAACCACTCAGTTTCTAGTTTCTAGCCACTACAAAAAGGGTTGCCACAAACATTTTTCCACATACAGGTCCCTTTCCTTCTTTAAAATCTCTTTGGGATATAAGCCCAGTAGAAATACTGCTGGAGCAAAAGGTATGCACAGTTTGATAACTTTATGAGCATAGTTCCAAATCACTCTCTAGAATGACTGAATGTATTCACAATTCCACCAACAATGTATTAGTGTCCCAGTTTTCCCACATCCTCTCCAACATTCAGCATTATCTTTCCCTGTCATTCTAGCCAATCTGACAGGTGTGCAGTGGTATTCAAAATGGGCTTTTCAAATTTATTTTCTAAGTATGTCGATGTCTTCTGCAGAGTTGTTCATGACATTAACACTATTTTGGTCATCCATTTTATAATTAAGCAGCATTTTAAGAATTTCTATTATCTAAAATTATAATGCCTTCAGCTTTTTCAACTTTTTCTGCTTCAGATTTAAGTGTCTCCTTAATTTCCACTTATTTCATCTAATCTGGGATTAGGAATTAAATTATTTCTTTTGATTGCCTTGTATGGATCTACTAGTAGTGTGTCCCTGGGCAAATTTTTTATCTCACTTTGCCTCAGTTTCCCGATTGAAAATGGGAATAACAATAGCATCTGTTTCCCATAGTTCTTATGAGGATCAATGAGGATCACTTGCTTCCCTCCACTACATTGTGATAAAACTTGGAGTTAAAGATATTGTTGAAACAAAGCAGCACAAACTCTTATCTACTATTGCTAAGGTTTATTTCTAAGCAATTCAAAACTATGCCTCAAAAATCAATGAACTGACCCTTCCTCAGCCATGATCTATACTTCAAAGAAATCAAAGATAAAGAAAGAGGACCCATATGTTCAAAAATATTTACACTAGCTCTTTTTGAAATAGCAGACAAATTGGAAACTAAGGGGCTGCTATCAATTGGAGAATGGCTATATAAATTATAGTATATAAATATATTACATTATTGTGTCCAAGCAGCGATAAAGTAGGCAGTTTAAGAAGAAACAAGAAGACTTATCTCAGCTGATTTAGAATGAAGTGACAGAAGTAGGAGAAAAATTTTATGACAAAAATACAATTTTGGGAGACATTAAACATTGATAGACTGTGATGGAACCAATGATGAAATATGATAACTACCTCTTGCTAAAAAAAATGATACATTTGTGTCTAGGTAGTTCAAAGGATAGACTTAATGGATCCAAATTCAGGAGCCTCCGAGTTCAAATCCTGCCTCAAATGCTTATTAGCTGTGTGATGCTGAACAAACGACTTAGTCTCTATCCACCTCAGTTTCCACATAGGTAAAATAGGGGTAATGATTGTACTTACCTCCCACAATTCTGAGAATAAAATGCGTTAATATCATGAAGTGCTTAAAGTGCTACATAAATTCAAGCACAATAGATAGTGTACTATTTCTGGAGTCAGGAAAACTCATCTTCCTGAATTTGATCTGGTCTCAGACTCTCACTATCTGTATTACCCTGGGCAACTCCCTTTACTTTGTTTGCCTCAGTTTCCTCCTTTATAAAATGATCTGGAGAAAGAAATGGAAAACTATTGTGGCATCTTTGTCAAGAAAACGCCAAATAGGGTCCCAAAGATGATTACACGCTCATTGGGTATACCCCCCTCCCCCCACACACATGTATATGTGGTGACAAAGAACTGGAAATCAAGGAGATGCCCATTAATTGGTGAATGAATGAACAAGTTGTAGTACATGATTATGATAGTATACTACTATTGTGTGTATTATAAGAAATGATGAGCAAAATAGTTTCTGAAAAACCTGGAATGCTTATATGAACGGATGCAAAGTGAAGCAAGCAGAAGCAGAAGAACATTGCATATAGTAACAATAATATTATATGGTGATCAACTGATTATGGCTTAGTTTAGTTATCCTGATTAAGATAATGATCCAAGACAATTCCAAAGGACCCATGTTAAAAAATTCTATTTACTTACAAAGAGAGAATTGATGAACTCTAACTGAATATTGAAAATATTACTCTTGGATTGTTTTTTTGGGAGAAGGGAGGAATCTGGGTTTTTTTGCAACATGATTAATATAGAAATGTGTTTTGCATGATTTCACATATTTAATCAACATCAAATTGCTTTTCTTCTCAAGAATGATAGATGCAGGAAGGAGAAATATTTGTTTAAAAATGAATGTTAAAAAATTTTACATGTAATTGGGAAATATTTATTGAAATAAATTTTAAAATGGGATATACCTACATGCAATTGTTTATATCTATATATATACTTATATAGATATATACATATATAGATAGATACTTATGCACTCACAAGGTAGTAGCCTTGCCTGCATAGACACATCTCCATAACCACTGAAGAATTCACAGACACAAAGTTGAACCCTCTCCAGATATATCCTGATTAAGCATAGACACTTGCCTCCAGCAAATTCCTGTTGTCAGGATAACAGGTGGTTCTGTGCTCCTAGGGAGACCAAGGAGTTTAAAAAAGTTAGGATGAGGAAAAGCATTTATTTATTAAGTGCCAACTATATATGCTTTATAATTATTATTTCATTTGATTCTTACAACAATACTGGGTGGTAGGTACTATTATTATCTTCATTTTATAGTTGAGGAAACTGAGACAGACAGGATAAGTGACTTGCCCAGGGTCACACAAATAGTATTTGATAGAGAATTTGAAATCAAGTCTTCCTGACTCCAGGTTCAGCACTCTCTATTGCAATACCCAAATGCCTCATGATTTGATATCAAATAGGATATTTGATATGATATGAAAACATGAGTGGAAGTACAGTGTCCAATAAACCCACAGTCTAAGTTGGCCTCTTCTAGTCAAGACAGATCATTCTGATGAGAGTATACTGGCAATAAATATTCCTATGAATTGTCCAGGTCGGACCCTGTCAGACTCCTTCCCTAAGTCCACCCGTGTGAGAAAATACTGTGAGGCCTTTAACCTGGGCTTTAGGCCAAAAGGCGAGTTCATTTACAAATGGAAATGAGAAATTTAAGCCCTTGCTATCTTCCTGTAATCACCAATGGGGCTCAGGCCAAATGACTGAGGGGGTGGAAATGGTCTGTGGACAGGACCGGAAGTGGGGTCAGGACATTGCTCCTGTAGTCCTGAGAAGAAACACCCATTCCAAGCACAAGGCAAGACATTCTCTTGCTGCCTCTTCTCAAACCTTGCTCCAGGCAAACTGTGGATGTGGTATTTCGGTTGGGGATTAAGGTAATTCTGTCCCCTTTCTCAGCCATTTTAGAATTCTACAGAATCACAGAACCCAGAAGAAACCATAAAGATCATGTAACATAACCTGTTTGAAGAGGATTCCCTTCTATAACATACTGCTATTCAGTCTTTGCTTGAATACTTCCAATGATGGGAAACTCATCACCTCCCAGGGCAGTCCATTCTACTTTAGAACTGTTAGGAAGTTTTTCCTGGTATTGAGCGTCTCTCTGTTTGTGCAGCTTTTACCCTATGCTCCTATTTCTTTCCTGTGGGGCCAAGCAGAACCAATCAATCAATCAACAAACATTGAAATGCCAAACAAGACTTTATGGTTGATCCTGGAGATAATAGGGAGTTCCTGGAATTTATTGAGTAGGAGAGGGACATGGCCCGATATACACTTTAAGAAAATTACTGTAGCCACTTAGTGGAGGATGGATTGGAGTGAGGAAAGACTTGAGGAAGTAAACCCAACTAGAAAGCTAGTGAAATAACCTACGTGTGAGGTGAGGGTTTGAACTCAGCAGTGAGTGCAATGTTTGGTGCAAGGTATGGCTGGTAGGGAAGCCTAATGAATATCAGGACTTGGTCTGTTCCAGTCTAGAATCCTGGAAGCTTTCTATATAAATCACCTTTCAGACACTTGTTGACAGCTGCCACGTATATTCCTTTCAGTCTTCTCCTCTTTAGGTGAAAGAATCATCTCTATTTCCTTCGGGTGATTTTCATAAAATTTGCTTTGCTGGTATATCACTATGATCCTCAGCTCTAGTTTGGAAGTATTCCAGTTTGTCAATATTCTACATAAAATGAAGCACCCACAACTAAGCTGGATGATGAAGTAAACAGAGCACTTGGAGTTAGGAAAATTCATCTTCCTGAGTTCAAAACTTACCTCAGACACTTCCTAGCTGAATGACCTTAGGCAAGTTACTTTAGCTTGTTTGCCTTAGTTTCCTCATCTGTCAAATGAGCTGCAGAAGGAAATGTCAAACCATTCCAGTATCTGCCAAGAAAACCACAAATGGGAGTCATGAAGAGAAAGACATGACTGAAAAATGATAACAACAACAACAATTCTAAATGTGGTTTGACCACAGCAAAATACAATGTAACTATCACTTTCCTTATTCTGGACATAACACTTCTATTAAAGCAGCCTAAAATCCTTTTTGCTTCTTCTGGCTGTCGGATCACACTGTCGATTCCCCCTGAACTTACAGTCCCCTAAGAATTGCCCCCCTCTCTAGGATCAGTCTGAAATCTAGTCATATTTCCTCCATCCAATACTGGTGCAATTGATTTTTTTCTATTTAGTATCCTCCCCACCCCCACTAAATACATGTAAAAAACACTTTTTTAAACATTTGTGGGTTTTTTGTTTGTTTGTTTTGCTGAGGCAATTGGGGTTAAGTGACTTGCCCAGGGTCACACAGCTAGGAAGTTTAACATTTGTTTTTAAAATTTTGAGTTCCAAATTCCCTCCCTGCTCTTTTTCATTGCCATTGATTTTTTTTGGACCTAAATAATAGAACTTTGCATTTGTCTTTGATAAATTTCATCTGATTGTTTGGCCCATTCTTTATTCTATGGAGACTAATTTTGGATCTTAATTCTGTGAAATAATGTGCTACCTAATACTTTCCAGCTTCATGGGCTGGGGATATAACACATATCTTCCTCAGACATGGGTTAGAATAGGTAACCTTATTAGATTTCCACCACAACTCTTTAAGGATCTGTGATTCTGTCAGAGGGAAGCTTTTGATCATTTCATTCATGCTAAAAACTTCAAAGAATTTATGCTTACCCCATTCCATAGGCATTTGAAAAGAGTACCTCAAGGCCATCCTTCATTTCATGTAGAATGCTCACAAGTGAATGAATTTAATGCCAAATGATCCTAAAATGGTAGAATTTTAGGCATTAAAGGTGTAGCTTACTCAGCTCTTGAAATCATCTCTCATAAGTGACTACAAATTCTGTCTGTTCATATGTTTGGCCCTATCTCTGTCCCAAAGCCCACTTTTTGGCTGATGACTTGGGTCTCTATTTTTCTTGGGAATGGTTGTTTCAGAGCTAACAAGACTCTCTCTGTTCTTCCCACAAAGCTTGCTTACCTCCTCTCAGCTCCCTTCCCCCATCCTATGCCCTATCCACTCATCCCTTGCTCAATGACAATCATTGTGCTGCTTCTTAGAAACTTTCATGGTTACATTTGGAGTCAGATAGATATTGCAGATATGTTGAACTGGGAACCATCCAGTCTGCACTTCATCCGATTTGGGTCTTTCCCTAACCTGTAGTATAACGGGGTAAGTTGCTCCTACCTCAAACCAAAATAAAGATTTGTCAGTAGCTAGGTGGTACACGGGGCAGCTAGGTGGGAAAGTGGATAGAGTGCCAGCCCTGAAGTCAGGAGGACCCGAGTTCAAATCTGGTCTCAGACACTTAACACTTCCTCTCTGTGTGACCCTGAAGTCACTTAACTTTAATTGCCCCAGGAAAAAAACAAAACAAACAAATTAAAAAAAAACAAAAACATTCCTCAGTGGTTCTCTCAGCTTCCAGAAATTCCCTTACCATTTTCCTTGGGTGGGATAGAAGACTATCCTTTCATGATATACCACAAATGCAGATTTCTTGGATTATGAATGATCAAAGGAAGGAAGTGGGAAAAGTATGACTATTTATTTGATTAATTCTGGAGGTATATCTATTGCCCTGACTTGGAAAATCCCAAATTGCCAAGCGTATTGAAATGTCTATTCAGAGATAGCTAACTACCAAATTATCTGTCCTAAGGGAGAAAATATAGTTGATCTGCATTTCAGACAGGAGATTGATTAGTGTCAATAGAGGATCTTCACAAAGAAGTTCTATTTCAAAGACCCCATTTCTCCCCTTCTCTCTCTCTCTCTCTCTCTCTCTCTCTCTCTCTCTCTTGTTTTTATCCTCTTTCAAAATCCAACTCAAAACACTAGAAAGCCTACTCTGAACATTATAAAGCTCTCATTATGAACCTAGTCTGCTTCTTTTTAGCACATATGAACTAAAGTAATTATATTAGGATGCCATGTACATAAAAGTCTATACTGTAGAAAATATTATATCTTTTTCTCATCTATCCTGCATTTTTTATTAAGAAAAAAAAAAGAAGAAAAACTCAAACTCTTTAAATATTAGAAGCTGGCAAATGATATCCTAGAACTCCAGGGGAGAAAGGAATTGTTGATACTATTTCAACTGTCTTATTTTGTAAATAGGGAAATTTAGGCTCAGATGGATATTCTTTTTCTTTTTTTTTTCCTTTCCCTAGAGAAACATCTTGATATTGTGTTTTTTTAAATTATGTATCACTTTATCCTTGTTGAATTTTAAATGATAATTAGTAGAGAATTCTTTTATAGTTTGGGATAGCTGGTGCTTGAAGGTTTTGCAAAAAGAAAGAGCAGTAGCTACATTAAAGCAGTTTTAGCTGACATCTTCCAAAAATGCAAAATTTCAGGGTACAACCTACTTTACTGACAATAGCAGTGTTTTGCTAACATGGTACAAAATGGAAAGGATAGTTGACTTGAGGTCAGAAGACTTCAGTTCAAATCTTACTTATATGATTCCATCAACTCACAATTTCTCAGTTTCAATTTTCTCATCAGCAAAATGAGAATAACGTATTTGTACTACTTACCTCATGGGGTTGTTTTGAAGAAAGGGCTCATTAACCTTAAAACACTAGAGAAAAGTGAATTATTATTATTGCCTCTAGTTCTGACCCTTTTGTATAATAGCTTTCTAAGCATTCACAACTCTGGCTTTGGTCCTTGATTTGTTCAGTTCAATGCAATTCTAAATTCTAGAATCCTATTATCTTTCTTTTAAAAAGATTAAATGAGATAGTAATTATTTTTTAAAAATATTTTATTTCCCCCTAATTACATGTAAGAACAATTTTAATATATTTTAATAAGTTTTGAGTTCCAAATTTTAGGCCTCTTTTCTTTCCCTTTCCCTTCCCTGAAATGGTAAGCAATCTGATATAGGTTATATATGTGCAACTATAATCTTATTCTCTGACCTCCATAACTTATGAGTCTACTATCATGATGTAAAAATAATTATACGTAAAAACTATTTTTAATGTTTTTAAAAAGTTTTGAGTTTCAAATTCTATCCCTCCTTCCCTCCCTTCCCCTTCCCTGAGATAGTAAGTAATCTGATATAGGTTATATATGTGCAACTATAATCCTATTATCAATGATTCTTTGACCTCTATAACTTGTGAGTCCACCAATGACTCTGTCTCAATATTCAGACTCAGTTCAACTTTGGATTTCATTACCCTGAAGGTCTTCAGGTACTCAGTATTTGGTACTTCCTGTGCTTTAGCTATACATCTACCTATGAGGAAGACAAGGCTCAAACTTGTCATTTAGTTAGGAGGATGTATATCCTTAGTATATGAAGACTTTCCCTGGCAGAATGAGTTGATGAGAGCAATTTTTCTGATGCTCCTCAAGGTGCTGAAAGATACCAACATTATCTACTGCATCCTGGGTCATCAGTAATTGTCCTGACTTTTGTCCTGCCACTGGATTTTGATGACTCTGGAGAAAGAATGAGGTTGTTTTGTGCAATTCTGCCTCGCTTAAATACATGTCCTACTCAAGTCAAGACATTACCTTTTGATGTTATTGGTCCTCTTCGAAAACAAAAGATGAACAACATAACTTTGAAAAGCCCGAATTTAGCCTTATCTATAAGAACTTTAACCTTTGCCTGGACATAATTATCCATTAACACATTTAATATGTGGGTCCAAGACGCTCCTGTGAGCCATAGGTGAGCCATAATTGAGAAGTGACAAAAATCTAGGCTTATTATTGGAGAATAGTATATACAAAGGTAACCCATCTAAAATCTGGATGACCAGTCCACTCTGCCACAATATTAACATTTCCTGCCAACTATATTATTATTTTGGGGCACCCATTTCTCAGTCTACTGAATCAGATTGCATATAAAGCTAGTGATTGAAAAGGCGTCCTATAATCTCACTAAACCTCTATTGTAAATTGGAAGTATATATATCCTCATGGGCCAAATGCTTCAACCAACTGAATTGATATTTTGGGGAGGAAAATAGAGTTAAAACCCTAAAACATTAGTATAATATTCACTGGTTTAGGTAGGTCAGAAAACCCTGCTTTGTCCTCTAGGCTTCAATTTTCTTCTTTGTAAAATGAAGAAATTAGACTACATGATCGCTAAGATCCCCTTTATCTCTGAATATCTGTTCTCTGAATTTTCATAGTGTTGAGTGTTACAATATAAGGAATAAATTTGCAGCAAAGCATTTCAGAGCATGTTACTAATCCTGCAATCTTAGTTTCACCATCTTTCTTTGTACTGGCCACTTTCTTTAACTTTCAGGCCCTCCCCTTCCAGTCTCTAAGTCCCCAAAGCCTCCCATTAAAATTTTCCCCGGGGCCAGGGATCCCACACTCAGGTCCTGCTCCTCTGTTGTGAGCTCTAAGGGGGTGGAAGTCAGATCCTAATTATCCTTGCATTTCCACTCTTCACCCCTGCAGGCCAGATTTTTGCCTATAGGAAGCATTTAATAAGTAATTGTTTTATGAAAGAATATACAAACAAGTGAATGAATGTTATTTAAGACTTTAGGTCCAGTAAATGCATTAGTTCTCTGCTTGATTCATTCAGCATGCTAAGGCATTTATAAAGTGAATTTATGTAAAATGAGGGATACCAGTAGCTTGGGATGGAATACCTTACAGAGTGCTTTTGAATGATATGTTCCCTAAACCTGATTAATATCTGGGGAACTTTGATGCAATCATGACATCAATGTTTGGTATTCCCTTTACCAAAGCAGAATTCAACCCATCCATAGTTACATGGATAGGATGGATCTAGAAAGGACATCAGAAACCATGTAGTCTAATCCCTTCATTTTACAGATGAGGAAACTGAGGTCTAGAAAGAAGAAAGTTACCCAAGGTAATAAACAAAGGAGGACAGTTAGGATTTGAAACCAGTTCCTCAGGAGTTCCATGACATCATGATGCCTTTCTGTAGGAGTAGGAATAATATTCATTCATATCCCTTCCCTCCTATGAAAATGTTAAACTATCTGCAACTCTTTTCCCTCACTTTCTCCCTTCCCTGCCTTTTATATAATCCAATGATTCCCAACTTTTTTTGTTTCTTGAATCCTTTTAAACAACAAGAACAAAATTTGTTGTGAACCTCAGGGGAGGGATGGTGGTAGTTATATATAAAAAATATTTGTGACATAATCATGTAATTATTTACTGCTTCAGGCACCATTAAAGAATTTTTAGCAGGAATCCCAAAAGAAATTTGAAAACTACTAAATAGAAACAACTGGTATAACCTACAATTCTGCTGATAGCAGCAGAATTTGATTCAGCCACACCCCTCAAGAAAGTAATTATAGCCTAAATTCATATAATACTCTTAGATTTGAAAAATATCTTACATTATCCTAATTAACTCTCACAACAAACTCGATAAGGTATTCATAGAAAATATTGTTCTCCTCTTTTACAGATGAAGAAATTGAGATTGAGGAAGGTTACACCACTGGCGCCATCACATAACTGATAAATTTTAGAGGTTACTGCTCTTAACATCACAAGAAATAGTGAGGTGCCATGGAAGGAGAGAGAGAATGGTGGTATACTTCTACATCTACTGAGACTCCTGAAATAGCTGCTTCCCTTCAGGTCTAACTTTCACATAGGGATAGGGATAGGGATGTCAAGGATCCAAGGAGTTATAAAAAACAAACAAAAAAAAAAAAACAAAAAAAAAAAACCATGGTTCCTCCTAATTCCAGATATGCTAGGTAACACCTCTCAGAGAATAAAAGAATGTGAGCCTTGGAAAGGACCACTGAATCCAATCCCTTCATTTATACAATAGGAAATCAAGGAGGGAAATTGGCTTGCCCAACATCATACAATAAGTTAATAACAGAGCCAGGGCTGAAATTCAGGTCTCTTTTCATGGCAGTAAGCACTCAGTAATAGCCAGTTTAAATAGTACATTTCCTTCTTAGCTTCAGTTTTCTTAAGTTTGAAGAGCACTTCACCGACTTGGTCTTCTTACATGAACTGATGCTAAGAGAAATGAGCAGATCCAGGAGAACATTGTATACAGCAACAACAAGATTATGTGATGATCTAACTTTGTTATTTTCAACAATGAGGTGATTCAAGGCAGTTTCAATAGACTTGGGATGGAAAGTGCCATTCATAGCCACAAAGAGAACTATGGAGACTGAATCAAAACGTAGTATTTTCACCTTTTTGTTGGTGCTGTTGTTTGGTTGCTTGTGGTCTTTTTCCTTTTCATGTTTTCTTCCCATTTGATCTGATTTTTCTTGCACAGCATGATGAATATGGAAATGTTTAGAAAAATTACTAATATTTAATCTAAAAAAAACCCCAAACCAAACCAAACACTTTATCTTCTTAAATCTAATAGCCCTGTGAGATAAGTACAATAGACATAATCTTCCCCATCTTACAGATGAGACAAAAGGGGACTTGCAGGGATCGACAGAAAAAATATTAAACAAACTGTATAGACCAGAGAATCATGATTTCATCTGTGATCTTTGTAGAGAGAAATGATTATATCTGTTAATGTTTAACAAAGTCCATAAAAAGGAAAATTCAATTAGCTTACAATGAAGAAAATGCTGAATTTGAAGTAAGAAGACCTGGATTTGAATCCTGTCTCTTGACATTTCCTACTTGTGTGATCTTGGACAAATCACTTAACTTTTCTGTGCCTCAGTTTCCTCAGTTGTAAAGAGAGTTACTTGGACAAGATGATTGACAAGATTCCTTCCAGCTCAGGATCTCAGATGCTTTAACTCGTCTCTAGGTATATTGTGTTACAGATCTAAAAACAGATGTCTCCAAGTACTGTCCTCTTATCATGATACCACATTGCTTCTTTATAGGTATTGTAGGTTGAAACCTTCAATCCTGGTCATGCTTTCTTTGGTAGGGTTGGTAACTTACTAGATCATAAGGTCATGGGATTTACAAGTGGAGGAGAGCTTTGGCATTTTGCATACACCTCAAATAGGGATTTTCCTAAGGATAGGCTTGGCTGGAATGCCTCAACTTATCCATCCCAGACTACTGGCCAGGTTGGAAAATGAAAAAGGGCTGTTAATTTACCATTAGCTCACAAACATGGAACTTCATCTTCTACAGGAGCTCCCCCTGCTGGATATCAGCGAAAATTGCTCAGGTCCAGCCACGGAATTCTGGATGCATCTGAGCTCCTAGTAAGATGGACACAGAACACAGAGTCCTAGAATGTTACGGCTGGAAAGATCATAGAGACCATCTAATACAAAGATTAATTTTACTGATCAGGAAAACTGAGGGAATTCCCCTTATAGAGAGGAAATGATTTTCCTAATATCACACACCAGTTAACAGTAAAGTCAGGACTAAAACCCAGGAATTCTAACTCCCAGACCAAGAAGCATACTTTGAATCATTCATCTAACTTCAAAATGGCAACAGAATTTCTAAATCAGGGAATTCTTGTTCAGTTTAATATCTTCTTCACTGGTATGGTGGTCTATGTGAAAGATTCCTCGTTGCTAGGGATCTTTTTTCTTCCATTTTTTCTTTCTTCTCCAAATCTGACCTATCATTTAAGACCCACATCAAGTACCACCTTCTTCCTGAAGTCTTCCTTGACCACTTCTCCTTTATCTGAAATACTATTGCTCCTATTATATACAATATATTAAGTTATAGGCTGAGAATACAAATGTGGGAAAATGGTATGACTCTTGCCCTCAAGGGTTTTTTAATCTAGTGGTAGGGGGGAATGGGAAAGTGAGATATGTATACAAATACCTTCAATACAAGCTAGAATGTATAAAGAAGAAAAGTAGAGTAGCATGAGCTTTAGCCAGGGTGGGGCATTGCTTCTAGGTGGGATGATTAGGGAAAATTTCATGAATGAGGCAGCCTTAAAGGAAGAGAAATATTTTAACAGGTGGAGTCATGTTTTAAGCACGATAAATAGCCTGGAAAAATACATGGCAGTGGGAGAGTACAAGGCAAGATCAGCAGTCCTATTTGGATTCTAGTTGGGATTCTGAGAACTATGAAGATATGAGAATGAGACTGCTGGGGCTGGGAACATTATAGACTCTAAATGAGAATGTTCTGATTTTCCTACTTTAACAGAAAATTTTCAAGATTGGTAAAATCGATGTTTCTGGATCATGCCTTTGCTTTCTCTTGCCATGCCCATCAGTCACCACTCTCCATTTTTAGGGAAAAGCTCCTCAATCATGACACTCCCAAGAGAATTCATAGTATTTTTATAAGATTTGGAACTATAAGAAACCTTATTGATTATTGAACTCAATTACCTTTTAATTTATACATAAAGAAATTAAGGCCCAGAAAGTTAATTACTTGTTCAAAAGAATATAGGTAGTAAATAGCAGACTTCTGATTTCAAATATAATGTTTGTCCTGGTACATTATAGTAATACTTTTCTATCATCAGGTCCTCAAGATTATGCCCTTGCACTTAGAACCATGTCTGCTCTATCTCATGTACAGGCTCTTTTTCTGGCAATTTCAGGGTCCATCCCAAGACCTTTTGTCATTTGTTGTCCAATAAAAATACATTTCTCTTCTCTCATTTTTTTTACATACCTAGGATATATAATTTTAAATGTAACAGTGTTACTACAACATTCTTTCCTTTCAGTGAAAGCTAAATGAAATGAAGGGGAAAAACAAAATTGTAGGACACCAAGAAATTGTAAAAGTTGTACTTGGACACAGAGGATTTGGGCTTTTCCATTTCATTATTATTATTTTTATTAATGACAAAAATTGGAGACCAATCCTACAAAATCCTCAAAAGAGGAGCAGAAGCAGAGATTGAACAAAGAGAAGATCCTCAATGCTGGAGAGCACCTTTTATTTTACTCTTTTACCAGATCATGCTACCAGCTAAGAAGTCTTGTTAGAATCTCTCTGGCTTGTCCATGGGAGAACCTACCATACCTCTATACCTCAAAACTCTTCACAATTAAAACCAGCACAGGATGAGTTATAAATTCAGACTAAAGAATACGAATTATTACTTAGAATTATTTTTTGAAAATAGAAAAATCTTTGGTTTCATTATCACCTTGCATATGGAACTTCCTTTCTGTTAAATCACTTTATAGAACAGACAATCAACATACTATGCCTATGTAATTTATTAGACATAGCAAAAAAGAAAGAAACTCTAAATCCCCTTTGAAAAGCCCTGATAGAAATAGAAAATTTCTAATTATCAATTTGCTATGCTTTGGGTAGTATGTTTGGGAGAAGGGTAGAGGGAAAAGGAACAAAGCATCCTATAGAATGGCCCAGTTATCTGTTCCTTTCTCCCTAATTATAAATGAATCAACTTTTATACAGTTAAATTCCAGAAAAAAATTGTGTCAATTAAGTTACTTGCAAATTGAATTAATATCCTAGAATATGAGAGCTGGAAGTCCAACCTGTTCACTCTATAGATGAATTTTCTAATTTTAGTCGCACAGGGAAGCTCATTTTAAAGAAACAAGATTGTAAGCTCTCTGAGGGAAAAAGATCTTAATTAATTACTTTTGTGTCTTAATTACCATTTTATTTTAGTGTTTTACAGAAGAGTACTTAATGAATGGTTATTGTAAGAAGTAAGGAATTGGATTCATCTTCCTGAGTTCAAATCTGACCTCAGACAATACTAGCTGTGTGACTTGGGAAAATAACTTAACCCTGTTTGCCTCAGTTTCCTCATGTATAAAATGATCTGGAGAAGGAAATGGCAAATCACTTCAGTATCTCTACCAGGAAAACTTCAAATGGAGTCATGAAGAGTTAGACATAACTGAAAAACATAGGAATGAATGGATGAATAAATGAATAGGGAGTGCTGTGTTGAGATTATGAATAAAGTGAAGCATACTTTTTGTAAATTAAGTGATTACACCCTGTTTTATTTGTTTTGAAAAATTCATTTCACATTTTGGGGTTACTTAAGCAGGATATACCTGTACACTAAATAGACATTAATCATCAGAGAATTCTCCAGGAAAACATTACCTCAGAATCCACAGATTGAGAGGAGGTCACCATCACCCTGGATTCATTCTTCAAAAAGATGAGAGATCTTTTAGATGGCTGCTTTAAAGGATGTTGGTGGGACAAGGCATTGCTAAAGCCATTTTGGAAGGTGGGGGAAATGGCACAATGCCATAAATGGACAGGGAGCAGGGGAGTAAGGAGAAAAAAAAAAAACAACCTTACATTGAAAAGAGTTCTTGAGTCAAAGGACCTGAACTCTAAATCCTATTCTGTCATTTACTAGCTGTGTGACTTTGAGAAAGGTGCTTAACAATGATTAAGCCTTGATTTTTTTCACCTGTAAAAAAAAATCAAAAATCAAAAAAACAAATTAAGAAAGTTCTACTAGTTGATCTTTAAGGTTCCTATGTACTTAAAACTTATGGATCCTGTTTAGGTACTGATTCCTTCAGCATCAATTCGAATAAGTCACCTTCCTTTCCTCTGCACAGACTTCCCAAGAGCTCTAGTTCCCTGTTCCCAGGCAATGCATATGAAAATTCTTAATCTTCTGAAAAAAGTACATCCTCTACCTGGGTTTCTGGCATCTCTGTGGCTGCTGCTATTTCTTGGCACCAGCAGGTGTCAGTGTGACACAGACCATCTTTGAGGTCTCCTGCCCTCCAGGTTCTGCACCCAGCTGGGTTCCCAGTCTCACCCTCTTCACTGTGGTTGGGGCTCTGTGTCTCTGTGTCCATGAAATTCCCTTCCTGCCAGGCCCCTGACCTTTCTCCACCGAAGGATGTGATGGAAGGATGGTGAAGTTAGGGCAGACACAGAGGAAAAGATCAGTCTTTCTGTAAGCTTCCCCAGGGAGAGTGGCCAGTTTTCATTTGTGAGATTGTTGAGAAGACAAAGGGCAATCATTTGGCCTGGGAAGTTTCCATGATCTCAGACCTTCAAGGTTGGGGGAAGGGATTGATCCTCCATCTCCTTCCCCTCTTTTCTCACTGACTCTTGGTTTAGAAATAGAGTCTTAGCATCACTGGTTGGAAACTACATGAATGTTTCCCATGAGTATTCAATCAACTAACAAACATTTTAAAATTATCTAACATGATCCAGGCTCTGTATTTTCACAGGTAAGATAGTATTCACCCTCAAGGAGTTTATGTTCTATTGTGGGGATCCAGATATAACTTATTTACAGATAAATAAAAATAGGATAAATATAATATGAATATAATGTATTAGTGGATATAACCTGGCCAATGGATATGGTATTAAAATAATTAACAGATATAACTAATAAATATAATATGGTTATAGTATGAATATAATTAATAAACAGTATAAAATGATATATTTTAACTATAATATAATTAGTGTAATATAACTATAATAACAAATAATATAATTGATAAATATTAATATTATATATAATATAATTATATTATATACATATACACAGGATATACATGCATATAAATATAATTAACAAATATAATATAAATCCACAATAATATGGAGAGAGGGAACAGAACTAATAACTGAAGTTATAAAGAAAGGCTTCTTAATGGAGGTGGCTCTTGAGCTAAACCTTAATGGGAACAAGGAGGGTTAAGGAGCCGTAAAGAGGAGAGGAAGCATTCCTGGCTTAAAGGGTACTCTACACCAGGCCTTCTTAAATTTTCCCACTCGAGACCCCTTTTTGCCCAAGAAATTTTTTCAACAAAATAATTACTGATGATTTCACAATTCCCACACTTGGTTATAAAACTCCATATGAGGTTGTGACCCACAGTTTAAGAAGCTGTATTAGACAAAGCAGGAATTGGAATATTGTATATAAGGAACAACAAATATATCACTTCAGCTGGAGCCCAGAGTCCCATAAGGGCGAATAATGCATAATCAGCTTAGAAAGAGAAACTGGATGCAGACTGTGAAGAACTTTAAATGCCAAACATAAACATTTGTGTTTTATTTAAAGACAATTCAGAACCACTAATAGAAGTCTCTTGACAGAAGAATGACACAGGCCAACCTGTGCTCTGAGGCACAACAATTTTATAGTTGTGTGAAGGATAAATTAAAGCTGGGGAGGGAAAACATTGCATGCACAAAGTTAGGAAGTTTTTACAGTAATCTTAAGCATGAGTCATGAGGGCCAAATCCAGGTTGTGATGCAAGTGGAGAGATACTGAGGTAGTGGAATTGACAAGATTTAACAATTGATTCTGTATTGGGATGAGTGAAAGAGTACTGATGATTACATTTTGAATAGGAGAATGGTATTGCTCTTCATACAGAAGGTAATTTAGAGTGGGTTTGAGATCTGTTTTGAGCAAGTTGAGTTTGAGTTTGTGGGATATCTAGTCTCAAAGAATGGCAGTTCATTGGAAAGGATATTATTAGAGATCGTTGAGTCTAACCTGCTTTTCCAGAGAAGGAAAGTCCTGTCCCCAAAATGATAGGAGTTTAGTGCCAGGAATAAGATAAGAACCAAGTTTTCAGACTCTCTAGTCAGGATTCTTTCCACCATATCTTGTTGTCTCTTAGGAAAAGAACAGCATAGGGTTTGAACCACTTCAAAAAGCTGATAGCTATGTTTTTATAGCTTTTATAATATGGAGCATTTATAATTTGGAAATCATCAAATGCTATCAATCAGAACTTGATTTATTGTTTTGTTGAATAGACTTTAAAAGTGATAGAGAAAATGTTAATAATGCAAATTAAGAGTGTGAACTATGTATTTTTCCCACCAAAGACCTGGTTATTACATACATAATAGCACATTACTCCTGAATAAGGACTTTCCATCTAGAATCTTTGAATCTCCATATAATGCCCTGAAAAATTATTTCAAATTTCTAAGTTCCCCAGATAGGTATATAGTAGGATAGCAGAAGGAGAAGGGTGATCATGGGGGATTAAAAACAAAGGAATATGACAATTACTGGTTCCCACCCATAATCCCCAACCTTCAAATACACAGGAATCTCAGGCAGAATTTACAAGTCTACTATGAATCAAAGAGGACCAAGATCAAGCATTTACAGATGGTAGGGGTGGGAAAAGATACCCAGAACAGGGGAAAAAAGGTCTCTGCCTTCAGAGAATTTACAGTATAGTTTTAGGGAGAGGATTAAGAAAACTGTTTTAAAATTAAAAAGTTTAAGAATGTTTGCCTTAATCCTTTAGTTCTCAGGATCCCATTACATTCTTAAAAATTATCAAGGTACCTCAATTTTCTTTATATTTTACATTTTACAAAACTACATTTTCCTTATGTAAATTTTAGAACTAATATAGGTATTATATTTATTAGATTGTATTATATGATATATATTATATTATACTGCATTGTATTAAATCATCATATCATATTAAATTATGCAATATTAGTTATATTATATTTTATTACATTGTATTGCATATACTATGTTACATTACATTGTACTGTATCATATCACATCTATTATATCATATTATTATCTCATTACATTATGTATTATATTATATTATGATATTGTTATGAAAATAGTTTGGCTTTAGACTTTCCAAAAGGGTCTTGGAGATCCCTAAGGGTCCACACACCTCACTTTGAGAACTGCTGGATTAGGGAATGATGATAAACTATCCCTAATAAGAAGATCTAGATGGCAGAGTAGTCTATCTCTAGTAATTAAAAACAAATCAGAGAATTGGGGAATTTGGTTTTTATTCATTCATTTATCACATCTTTGTTCAAATCTACTGTATTCAACCAACATCTATCAAAATGCCTATTAAGTATAAACACTGTGATGGATATAGAGGATAGAAAACAAAACATTTCCTGATCTGGAGTTTACATTATATCTGGAGGATAGAGTATTGACCCAGATAAATACATACAGGACAATTTAGGGAGGGAGAGCCCCCAACAACTTTGTAATCAGGAATGACTTTCTCTACACCAATGGTTTCTAGACTACATGTAACTATTGTTGCATTCTACACACACACACACACACACACACACTATTGTTACATTCTACACACACACACACACACATACACACACACCACAAATCCTACTTGCCCTCTCAGCTCATATTTTATTTAAAAGGGGGAATTCACCACAATTTTATAACAGCACACAAGCAAATCTCAAACACAATAAAATGATGTAACATGCACATATTTATTGATGGATAAAATACCTGAAAATTTTCATATTTCTGACTTATAGACATAATTATCATGGTGGTATTCTTAATGTGCAGAATGGGTATGATTTTTAGCCAAAATTTATCATGCCTAAAACATGACTCCAACTGTTGAAATCTTTCTTTTCCTTCAAGACTGTCTCATTTATGAAATCTTTCCTGGAAGCAATGCCTCACCCCTGACCAATGCTCATTTTACTCTTTTTGACTTCTTTATATACTCTAGCTTGTATTGCAGGTTTGTATACATGCTTCATTTCCCCACCCCACCCCAACTAGACTCCCTGAGGGCAAGCACTATACCATTTATTCAAATTTGTATCTTCAGCCTAAAACTTAATACATTGTATATAATGGGAACTTCTGTGGTGGAATTTCAGATAAAGAAGAAGTAGTCAAGGAAGAATTTCTGGAGAAGATGGTACTTAATGTGTGAGAAGAAAGAAAAAAAAAATAGAAAATGGAAGATCTCCAGTAAAAAACGAATATTCAATTTTTGTGATAGTCTTTGTGTAATGCCTGTAACTAACATTTTTAGTGGGGAAAGGATCACCCTCTAGATATATTCTTTCCTCTTTAGGGATAATAGCCAGAAGAGCAGTATAAACCTAAAAGTCATTTTTCCTCAGAATAACATTATTGGGGGAAGATGTAAAAGATAAATAAAATTCTTGTCAGGTATCCCCTATCTAACCAGAACAGAGAGGTCAGGTTCATGGCTCTAGTCTCCTGCTCCCCTTTAGGCAGGATTCAAACCCTCCCTTAGAGATGGGTGGGGAAGATTCCAGAGATATCTATTCTGGTTCTTGTGTATTGTGTTTAGACAAACTCATGTAGAAAAATATAAGCTACACTGGGAACACACACACACACACACACACAGCCCTATATACATGTTGTGCAATTGTTATCTTTAATTATAGCTGTAGTTTAATCAAATTGCAATACAATACAGGAAATTAAAAAATTTTTTCAATTAATAGCTCACAAAGGTTTTCAAATATATGGGTATTTCTCCTTCCCATTGTATTTTCTGTAAGTCGAGTTGTTTTCACTTTCCAGGGAATTTCTACACTACGATCTCTTTTTTTTTTTTTTTTTTTTTTTTTTTTAAGATTGGTCCTTCTTTCTCTGAATATATTTGTCTCCTTTCTGATTCAATCCAGTTTTCTTCATCTGTCTCCTACTCACCCCTCTACTGTATTCTTACTATATTTCAGTAACTACCCCTTTCCACCTCCTCACTGACCGCTGACCCAAGGATCCTTGGGTCTCTTCTATTCATAATGTAGTGGGAAGAGCACTGTCCACTAGGGTCAGGAAGGTTGGCTTTTAGTCCTGGCTAGGATAATTCACTGGATGACCTCAAACAATTAGTTGTCCTCCCTGGACCTCAGTTCCCTGATCTGTAAAATGCCAGAACTGGACTAGGTCAGTGGTCTCACACTCAAATTGCATGTTTGTTAAGTTTATAACTAATCTGTTTGCACTTCTACTTCTCAATCTTTGTTTCTCTTCACAAAGAGATGCTAATCCTATTACATATTTCCTTGAACAAAGAGACAAAGGGCTGCATAATATACCTTCAGAGGCTGCAGTCTGCCGATTCTTGTCTGGGCCCTGGGTCTGAGATTCCTCAGACTAGATAATCTCTGAGATTTCTTCCAGTTCTAACAATCTACATTTCTAAAACTGGTCATTTAAAAATGTTGGATGATCTTTTGGTAATACTTGATCTTCTGCTGAAAAATCTCTGGAAATAGAGAGTCTGACAATGGGGAAAAAAAAGAATAAAAAAGGAATAACAAGTGTATGATGAAAACCAAAAAGGAAAAAAAAAGGCACACTTCACAAAACAAATTAGATCAAAAGAGAGAAATCAGAGCTTCTGAACTGGGGATCATCAATTCCTTTCATTGGCCAATATCATCTTTTCATTCTTCTGGGTGCCTACTTTCAAGTTATATTTGTTTGGGTAATATTTTTAGTTAAAACCACAGTAGAAACAAACAGAGTATCAGGCTAAATTTTGGATCTCTACCAAGAAGGTGGAATTAGAAGTGTGGTTCTAATAGCAGGAAATAAATTATTCCCCCTTGGATGCCTATTCTCAACTCCTCCCTTCAGCTGACCCTGGAGGTTACTCAATTGCTTCTATTCCATCCCAGCCTTTATTTACTCCCTCCTTCAAGGTTAGATGGAGCTTGTGAGTCTGCCAGGAGAGAACAATGTAAAGAATATTTTGCCTGAGGAGTCCTTTCTTCTCCTGATCGCACTGTTTTAACTTGTTTGTAACCAGTGAGAAATCATGAAGTTTACTTGGTTTGTCGGGCTGCTTGGGAGTTTATAAAAGTATTTAAAATCAATAAGCTTCTCTCTCTTATATCTCCTGAGCCCCCAGCTAAGAGAGGACCTCTCTACAAATTACACGTGTTCCAACTTCTCTCCTTTTTACTTTTATTCTATATAGTTTGTCCTTACCTCCCTTGTCATCTTGCCCTTGGCTTCCCTTTTATAACATTTGAAGTACATGGATCAGGAGTATACTCTCTTGGGAAGGAGAAAGAGGGTTATGGAGGAAAAGGAGGCAATAGAATAAAGAGAAAGTTCAACACTGATAAGACAGCCTCTCTAATTTCAGGCTATGGTGAACAAGGTGGTAGTGGCAATGGAGGAGCTGAATATCCTTAAACACCAGGAATACCATTTGTTTCCTGTCTTTAATGTGTCTCTCCAGTCTCCATTCTGAGTTCTTGTTCTCTCTTCTGACTCCCAATCAAATTGGATGTTCAGCATCTCTGTTCACTCCCATGTCTCATAACTGCCTTATCACAAGATTTCTATCTTTCAAGTTAAGAGAAGAAAGGGCTGAATTTTTGCTGGTGGCAGTGCTAGCCTCCATAGTTTCCAAAAGCTCCTATAGACAAGCACTAGAGAACTTTTCTTGCTTCCCAAAAGGGAGAATTGGCCTTCAATGTCTTCCATATAGTTCTTAGAGATGATACACACACACACACACACACACACACACACATATATACTTTTTCAAAGCACTTCTACATAAATTCATTTGTTTGTTCTTTATGAATGGTTTATGAACTTTTTGAATGGTATATGTTCTTTATGAACCACAAATGGTGCTGAATAAGGAAATGAAAAAGATTATATAGAAAATTTATGCCTTCCTGCTATGAACATATACTTTAAAAAAAAATGGGGAGGACAATGACTATGGCAAGCACCAACTACCATTACAAAGCACAAAAGTGACTCTTTTAACAGACAGGAAAAAACTTACTATTGATGGGAGTTACCCCTGAGTCAGCTATCTGTGTATAGCCAGACTACTAGTTCATTAGAGTTGTAATGAAGCTCTGGCACATATGCAACGTGTCAGCTTGACCTGACTTCTGACATGCAGAACCTGGGAAGCTTGCTTCTTAAGAGATGGGATAATGTATTTGGTAAAAATACCTTAGAGAGATTCTGGTGTAGACATTCTGTAATTAGTTCTGGTCAGCTAACCACTTGGTGAATGGTAGGCTTTTTGGCCCTTACAGACACTTTTATAGTCTCCCATTTGTACAACAAAACCATTCAGAATTCCTTGGAGGATGTCAAAATAGAAATAATGATCCTCTGACAAAAGAAACATAAAACAAGGGTATGTTTTGTTTGTCAAAGGTATTTGCTACTGTGCTAGAGGAGAAGCAGTTTTAGGGGGGATTCCCTGTATGTGACAAGGTCTCCAAATTGTCTTATTTGTGCATGACATTGTTTAATTGTGCCAAGCTCCAAGATAATGCAGTTTCCTGAAAGAAATCTATATTTCAAAGGAGTTTGGTCTGCCATCTATACAGGAAAGATTAAATGGACCAAGTATAGCCATTGCCCAGATTTCAGCATGCATTTGCCTGAGCATCCATCCACAGGAGCTTGTTCAACTATATACACACACACACACACACACACACATATCTGGAACCAATAGCATAGACTGACACTGAGTTGGACATCAAGTGGAAAAGGAGGGGAACTACAAAGTTCATTTGCTGACCCCAAGCTTCCCATGAAAACAAATTTGCTTCAATACTGACATCCTACCAGTGTTGCTATAGAACAGTAAGATATGTCAACATCACCTTCTCCAAAATAGAAAGATAAGCATCACCATGGTATAGTGGATGGAACTCCGGGCCTGGGGGTCAAAAAAACCTGAGTTTAAATCCAGTCTCAAATACTTACTAGCTGGGTGACTCCGGGGTCAAATGAAGTAACATATGAACAGGACATAGGACATAGTAGGCAATTAATAAATGCTTGTCTGAGGGGCAGCTGGTGCAGTGGATGGAGCGCCAACCCTGAAGTCAGGAGGACCTGAATTCAAATCTAGTCTCAGACACTTAATACTTCCTAGCTGTGTGTGACTGTGGGCAAATCAGTTAACCCCAATTGCCCCAGCCCCCCCCCCAAAAAAAAAGGACTAATAAATGCTTGTATGCCTTCCTCTATTCTTTCAATTTTGCACGGCTCTATTTGCTTAGTGGATATTTCTGCTGGAAATAGAAGGTGTCAAGAACCTTTCCTGGTGTAGACTCTGAAGAGAGGAGGGAAGAATTTTGGGGAAGATGTTTGGTGTTTAGTGACAGTCAACCCCATTATTACTCTGCTTCATCTGCTTTCTTTTGATTTCAGTGGACAGGGTACTCCTAACTATTTGTTTTACATTGGATTATAACAGTAGTTATCAGTGACATAGCACTTTAGATTTTTTCTCATTTTATCCACAATAGCTCTGGGAGATAGATGCTGCTGTTATTGACTCTCTTTACAATGAGGCAATGGAGGCACAGAGTGATTATGGGACCGACTTAGGGCCACACAAGCTAGTAAGTGACTGATATTGGATTTGAAATTGAAACTCCCTGGCTCTTAGTTCTGTCTGCTATACCATAAGGTTTCCCTGGTCTCATTGATAAAGGACACTACAATGGGTTTCTATTTTGAAACTCAAATGCCTTCACTGAGGATATTGTCGATGGTCAGGAAAAGTCTAATTTCACTAGGGGGAGGGAAGGAATAAGCATTGATATAGTGCCTATTCATACACCAGGCACTTACTAAATGTTTTACAAATGCAAAATGTTGATCTTCACAACAATCTTGCAAGGTAGATGCTATTATTCTCTTCACTTTACAATTAAGGAAACTGAGGCAGAGATTAAGTGACTGATCCAGGGTCATAGATACATATTTGAGTCCAGGTCTTCCTGATTTCACACCCAGCATTCCACCCACTATACCAGCTATCTATTCCCACCACATAATGGTCTATTTATCCATTCACAACTTGACCCCAACCTACCTTTCCAGCTTTATTACACATTGCTGGCATTCCTATTGCTCCTCACAGGTCTTACTTACTTGATCTCCCAGACTTTTCTCTAACTGCCCCCATACCTAGAATATCCTCAGTCCTCCTCTCCTAACATTTCTAAGATCGTAAGCTCCCTAAGGACAAGAATTATTTCATTCTTTGTACTTGAAGCCCCATAACTTAGCACAGTACCTAGCACATTGCAGCTTTTTAATACATGCTTATTGATTAGTTGTTTAATTAAAATTCTTAGTTTCATTCAAAGTTCAGTTCAAGTACCACCTTTTATAGAAAAAGGCCTTTTCTGATCTTCCCAGCTGCAAGTGCCTCCCTCACACAATTACTTTCATAAATTTTACATCTACTTACATAAATATGCAACTAGGTGGTTCAGTGGATAGAGCATTGAGGTGGGAGTCAGAATGACTCCTGAATTCAAATCTGGCCTCAGATATTTACTAGCTATGTGACCCTGGGCAATTCACTTAACCTTTTTGTCTCAATTTCCTCAAATGAGCTAGAGAAAGAAATGGCAAACTTCTCCAGTATCTCTGCCAAGAGACTCCAAATGGGGTTACAAAGAATGGAACATGACTGAAAATGACTGAACAACTATATATATATATCTCATATATATATATAATCATGGAAGATAACATATGCATATATATATATGCATATGTTATCTTCCATGATTGATGGTAAGCTCCTGGAAGACAGGGATTGTTTCACTTTTGTCTTTGTATCCCTAGTGCCTACTGCAATCCTGGCACATAGTAAGTGCTTTAAAATGATTGTTGACTGAATGATTGATTTTTTTGGGCCAATGAGGAGCTAGAGAGGTCAGAATGAAGTCTGTGGTTAGCTTCCTAACTTTCCCAGATCTGTTATATCGCTTCATTGCTTTGCCATTGCATAGGAAAGGGGAAGGAAATAAACATTTATATAGTACCTACTATGTGCCAGGCAGTTTGCTAACTGCTTTACAAGGTGTGCCAAAAGTCTTAATGTAGATTCAGCTATTAAATCAATCCCTTACCCTTACTAATACCATCATGGTTTGGAGGGGAATAAAGTAACTTGTCTGAGTAGGTGACAGAATCTTAATGAGCCCAGGACTTCAGTTCAATTCCATTCAGTTCAACATTCATTTAAGCACCTACTATGTACCAGGCAATGTGATAGATAGTTTTTTGAATTGATACTTGTAAAATGTCACTTTGAACAAATGTTATCCCCTTCCTTTTTTATCCTCATTAGGCCATGGAGATACAAAAATATAAATGAAAGAATTCTTGTCTTAAAGGAGCTCACTTAGTACTGAGGGAGAGGAAGAATATACACACAAACAAAAGCAAAATGCATGTTTTTAAACTTAAAATCACACCAAAACTTTTGGAATACTTCATTACACAAAATCCTCAGATGGAGAAGTAGTAAAGTGCATCCATAAAGAGCTAGACTCGGGGTGACAAGAATTTACATCTTGCCTCAGACACTAACTGGCTGTGCAATCCTGGAAAAGGTACCTAACCTCTCTGCTCCTCAGTTTTTTCATCCGTACAACCGGGATGAAAGGCACTTTCCTTCTAGGTTTATTGTGAGGATGACATGAGATAACATTTGTGAAGTGCTTTATAAACCTAAAAACATTATTTAAATCCTAGTTATTGTTATTTTTATGTTATTATTATTACAAAGATATTTCCATGGAGTAGGAGAATACCAGTAGACCTACTGACTCCAAAAAAGACTCTTTGCACTTTATTATAAGGTTCTCCCAGAATATCATGCAAGCCATAGTTCAAGAGAAGCCCGCCAATCTACCTCCAAGCCAAAACCAAATGATTTCTGGATCAGCTGCTTTCAGTTTCTGTGTGCCTCAGCCTGCTTCCATTAGTGCAGACAATTGAGAGGAGACCTTAAAGGCTTCCTCCCCTGCCTCCCTCTGGTGGCAGTTGGCTGAAGCTCCTCCAAGCTCCTTCCTCCTCCTCCTCCTCTTCCTTCATCTTTTCCTCCTCACCCCCTCCCTTTCCTTTCCAGTTGCTTTCCACTCAGATCTCATTCATCCCTAACCCCCCTGGAGGCAGAGGGGAGACGGGGTATGAGGTGGAGCGAGGGGTTCTCTGGCCCTAACTGCAGGGGGGTTGGGGGCCAGGGGGCTCTCTCTAACTGCCGAGGATAGCCCTTACACACCCAGCAACACATGTCCCCCTTTATGGCGGCGGCTTTCTCTCTCTTGATGCTTAAAGGCGACTGTGAAAAGAGCAGGGCTGATTCAGGCTGCCTTGCCCGTCTCCCTGGCAACGGGCCTGGCAGGAGGTCTTTCTTCCTCACCCCCTCCCTCCTTGGCTCTTTTTCCCCCTCTCTCCTTTTTTCTTTTTTTTCCCCCTTGTGTGTTGTGTTGTGTTTCGTTAAAACTTCCCTCCCAGCCACTTTGCAGGCAGTGGCCCAGTCCTCTCTCTGCCTTTCCCCACCTCCTCTCTGGGCAGCTCTACCCAGTCTCTAGTTGGGGAGTGAGGGGGTGGGGAGGCTGAGGGAAAGTAGCTTCAGAGGTCAAGAGCCCAGAGGTAAGGCACCAAGGGTTGGAACCAAAGTTTGAAGAGAACTTGACAATCTATGGCACAACCACCAGGACCGCTGTTGGTGGTCTTCCTCACAGTAGGTATCACTTGTTTCTCCCTTTTCCATCCTTTCGTCTTTTTCCTTCTCTCTCCCTTCACCCCCCCCTTTAGAATGCAAGCTCCTCAATTTGGAAGTATACCCAAAGGGCTATCAAACTGTGCCTACCCTTTGATCTAGCAAAGTATAGGGGACTGTACCCCAAAGAGTTCATAAAAGAGGAAAAAGGACCTACAAGTGCAAAAATTTTTGTAGCAGCCCTTTTTGTAGTGGCAAGGAACTGGAAGTTTAGTGGATGCCCATCAAGAAATTGCTGAATACGTTATGACATAGTATGTTATGGAATATTATTGCTCTATAAGAAATGATTGGCAGGATTATTTCAGAGAGGCCTGGAGAGACTTACATGAACTGATGCTGAGTGAAGTGAGTAGAACCAAGAGAACATTGTATACAGCAACAATAACATTATGTGATGATCAATTCTGATGGACATGCTCTTTTCAATAATTAGGTGATTCAGGAAAATTCCAATAGGCTTGTGATGGAGGGAGACATCTGCATCCAGAAAGAGGGCTGTCAGGGCTGAGTGTGGATCACAACATAGTATTTTCATTTTTTTTGTTGTTGTTTGCTTGCTTTTTCATTGTTTTCCTTTTTGATCTGACTTTTCCTGTGCACCATGATAAGTGTGGAAATATGTATTAGCAGAATTGTACATGTTAAATGTATATTGGATTACTTGCTATTTGGGGGAGGGGAGAGGAGAAAGGGAGAGAGAAAAGTTTGGAACACAAGGTTTTTCAAGGGTGAATGTTGAAAATAAAAAGCTATTATTATTTAGAATGCAAGTTATTTGCTAGTAGAGAGAATTTCCTCTCTACTATCCCTAGTGCCTGGTTCAATCAATATCCAGGTTCCCAATATCCAGAAGAAGATGACACACCTTCCTCCTATAGGCACTTACACCATACATTCTATCAGTTATAAACTCTTGCTGCTTTTACCTTCACATCTATAATACAGGTCTCCTTTCCAATCAGTCAACCACCACCCTAGTTTAGGTCCTCATCACCCCTTACTTGGACTATTGTTTCTTCAAGTCTCTCTCTCCCCACCTCAGTTCATCCTCTACTCAGTCAAAAGGATCTTCTAAAATACAGATCTGACCCTGTCATCCCTCTATTTAACAAACTCCAATGATTTCCTATTACCTTTATTATTTTAAAAATCTTCTGGCATCTGAAATCATTTATAAAACCTCTCCTTCCATTTCTCAAATTTAACCAATACTGCTCTACTTGCTATTCCTCACATAATAATACTCAGACTTTTATATTCCTCCATTTTCCTAGGCCGCTCTCCTTGCCTGAAATAATGTTTTTCCTCACTTCCACCTCTTAGAATACTGGGCTAACTTCAACATTTGACTACAATGATCCTTTCTGCAGGAGGCTCCACTCTCTCCAGTTGTTCTAATTATTAGCCGATTAATTGTGATCCTTCCATTTTAAGCTGCTCTACATACATCTTTTTAAAAAATCAGAGCAACTCTAAAAAAGAGAAAGAGAAACAAAAAAAGAGAGAATACTTCCTTATACAAGGGAAACAGAAAAAGAGGGTTACATGGGAAATTGTAAATAATAGAGATTTGTATATATGTGTGTTAAATTCTGAAAAAAGTTTACAATAAATTCAACATATTATTGTCCTTTTTGTCTTTTGAATCTTTCTGCTCTGCTCTGTGCATTAAAAAAATACTTTGATGACTCTCTCTCCTTTTTAAAGGAACACTAATTGCTTCTCTCCTCACCAAATCTACCATTCTCCAATGAAAAAAAAAATCTCACAATTTTGACAAATAAGCAAAGTCAACCAAACTAAATCCATGCATTTGCCATGTTCAAAATCATATGTCTCAATCTGCATCTTGAATCCATCACTGCTCCATCAAAAGGTAAAGAGCACACTTCATCATCATTCTCTGGGGTTCTGGCTAATCAAATGCACTGATCAAAGTTGTGAAGCTTTTCAAAGTTGTTATTCTTTACAAAGTCATTGTTACTACATTAATTTATTTTAGTTCTGCTCCTTTCAATATGTTTCAATTCTTATTAATCCTAAGTTTCTTGGAATGTCTCCTTTTTATCATTTGTTAATGATGATATCATTATATCATCAATAATATTTTATTATATACATATGACATAATTTGTTCAAGGATTTCCATAAGTAATGAGCATTTTTTTGTTTCCAGTCTTTTGCTATAATAAAAAAGCTGATAGCAATATATATGTATAATTATCATATGAATATTCACACATACACAAATCTTTTTCTCCTTTTTTTAACATCTTTAGAAAATAGGTCTAGTAGTGGCAGATCAAAAATATGGGTAGATTAGTAACTTTTTGGGTATAGTCTTAAATTGTTTTTTTAGAAAGACAAAATCAAACCATAACTCTGTCAACAATGCTCTTATTATTCTTATCACTTATTAGTGATTTATAAAATGTTTCTATGTGACTATTGATAACTCAGATGTATTATGTTTCAGGAAAATTATTACAAATAGAAAAAACAATCATCTTAGGGCAACAGTAAAAGATACATATGGTTAAAAAGATAAGCATGAAAGCTACATTGTGCTTAAGGTGACTATAAACAATGAAATAATGTCAATACTTAATACAAGTACAACAAATAGGATAGCATCTAAAGGATAAAATGAAAAGCTAATATAATTACAGGAAGAGCAAAGTAGGAAAATTATAATGGTTGGGAATATCAATATGTTTCTTTCAGAGTTAAGCAAATCTTACAAAAGGACAAACACGAAAACATTTACAAATTTAGAGTACAATTTTTAAAAATTAGTTGTGAAAGATTCCTGATGTTTCTTGAATGCAAATAGAGAGGAATATACATTTTTACTTTGCAAAACATGACTGTATGCTAGGATATTAAAAACCTGATTAATAAATGAATGACATAGAAGCAGCTAGGTGATACAGTGGAAAAAATGGTGGGCTTGGAATATATGATTTCAAATTTATCCTCAGACACTTATTCTTTGTGCAACTCTAGGTCATTTAATATTTTTGCCTCAGTTTCCTCATTGTAAAATGGGGAAAGTAACAGCATTTACCTCCCAGGATTATTGTAAAGATAATATGAAGTGATATTTATAATTCCATATAAATACTAGCTATGATGATGATAATGATTAATGTATGAATAATACATTTATTTTGTGTCAGGCACTGTGATAAATATTGGGGATACAAATACAAATAACCAACATATTTCCTAGCTATAAGAAACTTGAATTCTTTTCTTCAGTAAATTTTTGTATCTCTTTTTTTCATTTGACCAATTCTGGTTTTTAAGGTGATATTTTCTTCAGTAATTTTTTGACATTGCTCCTTTTATATTGACTTTCTTTTCAAATTTTCTTGTATTACTCTCATTTCTTTTCTCATTTTCCCCTCTACCTCTCCTATTTAATTTTTAAATTGAATGCTTTGATGAGTTCTCTGAGAAATTCTTGTTTGATTTGTAATAATTTATTTTTTCTTTAAGGTTTTGCTTGTACCTACTTTATATTCTTTTGGGTTTCTGTCTTGATCCTCTCTATCACCATAGTAACTTGTTATGATCAGGCTCTTCTTTTAAAAACATTACTCATTGGACAGTTATGAATACAATGTGTTTTATTATTATAAATACTTTATTGAAATGGAAATTTATTGTTACATATTTTAAATCTTTTCATTTGTTCTACTATATACATGACAACTTTTTCTGTTTGTTTTCTATTTGTTTAAAAATAAATAAAAAACATGTAAAAAATATTACTCATTTTCCAACACATTTCTTGACTTCCAACTTTATGCTAAAGTTCTATTCCCAGAGTGGAGGGGACATTGTTCTAAGCTTCAGGCCTTTTGTGCTGATGTTTTCAAAGCTACCTTTGTGGGTATGTAAGTTTTTGATGCTTCTAAGGTAAAAATGAAATGACATGGTCATTGCTTTCCTGGCCTGTGTTGTAATCTTTACCAAGGAAAGGACTTTATTTCCTTGTAGCCAGAGCACTAGCACTCTTCCTGACTCTGGGACTGTGACTAAGAACCCCGCTCTCCTGCAATTACAATTGCTAGTGCTCCTCTCTGGCTTGGAACTGAGCAACCAGTGTGTGTGTGTGACATTCTTCTTTATCAGGGCCCCAGCTCCCCTGTTGTTACAAATGCTGTTGATCCTTTTTGGTCCAGGACTCTGATCCAACCCAGAATTGCATATGTGCATTGTAATAGGGTCTTGAACCCAGTGTCAACCAAAGCTTGAACAGCGGTGTCAGTGCAGGTCCCCCTGCAATCTCCTTCCAACCAGTTGTTCAACTCCTTCACTCCATTTTGTCACCAAGCTCTATAGGCTGATATCTTCCCAAACTGCTGCTGCTGGCTCCTCAGCATGTTATTTGCTGTGCTCCAGGCTCAACCACCACTCTGGTGATGTGGACATTTCCTGCTGATCTTTTAAGTTGTCTTGGGTTGGAAAATTTTTTCACCCAAACTTTTGTGGTCCTGTTGCTGTCGAATTTGATTTGAAGCATTATTTTAGAATTGTTTGGAGGAGATTTCCTCAAAATACTTCTCAACACTCCCATCTTGGCTCCAGAGAGCCCCTCAGAAACTTACATTCTAATAGAAGAAAGATAACATATACAAGAGTGCTAAATTTTAAAAGTAAGGGGAAGAGAAACATATTGTACAGTATATTTGCAGATGTCCTGGAAGTTAATGGTTTTGTTTCAGGGTAGAATAGTTGAAAGTTCATCTCCCAGAGCCCAGAGTTCAAAAGTAGAAATCTAACTTCTTGTACAAGGAGTACGACCAGGGTCTAGGTAACATGGTTTGAAGAAATTCAGAGAAACAGAAAAACTAGATATATTATTTATTTGATACAATGGAATAAAGATATAATCAATAAGAGGTATTTGAATAAAAAGTTCAAACCTAAATGGAGATCAAGTTTAAATATTAAAAATTAGTATGTAAAAAAAATCACAGAAATAATAGAAAGAAATAACAGCAAAGAGACAATATGTCAAAATCTTTATGATATAACCAAAGCAGTCTTAAGGACTTCATCACACAAAAGAGAAAATAATGAATTAGTCATGCCACTTTAAAAAGGTTAGGAAAACAGCAAATGGAAATACTCCAAATAAACACAAAAATCAAAGTTCTAAAAATCAGTGGGGTTAAAATTGAAATTAAAAAATATTAAACTGATAAATAAAAATAGGAACTTAAAGAAAACCAATAAAATAAATAAATAAATCATTGATTAATCTGATTCCTAAATAAAAGAAAAAACAAATTTCTGTTAAAAGAATAAACAATAAATGAAGGGGAAATAAAATTTACTATTAGAAATTAATTTCCTCAATTATAAGCCAACAAAATCAATAATTTAAATTAAATTAAGTCATGAAATAGTAAAATATTTAGATTAACAATACAAAAAAGAGAAAACTGAAACCAATCTTAGAAAAAGAAATTGAACAAGCAATAAAAGAATTTCAAAGGGGGAGAAAAGATTCTAGGATGGTTTCAGAGAAACCTGGGGAGATTTGTATGATATAGACTGGAATGCACAAAATTAGGAAAATAATTTATATAATAAAAACAATATTGTAAACACAACAACTTTGTAAGACTTAAGATTTCTGATCAATTCAATGACTAACCGCTATTCCAGAGGACTCATGAAGAAACATACTATACACTTCCTGATAGAGAGGTGATGGACTCAGAGTGTAGCATATATACTATACATTCCCAACTCCCCACAGTTGTGTATGTATAAATTCAGGTATATACAGACATGTGTGCATGCCTACATGTATATAAATATATGCATGTATTTGTGTGTTTATATGCACATATATACATATGTATTGTATATGTGTGTGAGGGAGCAAGAGATAGAAAGAGACAAAGACGTAGAGAGACAAAAAGAGAGGCAGACAAACAGAGAGGGGGGAGAGAAAGAGAGAGTGTGTGTGTGTGTGTATGTGTATATGAGAAAGAAAGAGAGACAGAGACATACACAGAGAGATGTAATCAGGACCTCGGAGAGAAAGGGTTTTTATTTGCTCCCTGAAAGAATTCTACATACATATACATATAAATACATGTATATACACATATATAAATATATGTATACATGCATACATACATACATGTATACACACATATAACACCTCAGACATTCTTGCCCTTTGGAATAATGAGTTCAAGACTAAGAAGGTCTTCTTCAATATCCATTATTCAGTATTATATTATTCATGGATGGTTCTTTCTGGGAGCAGATAGAAATCTTGTCTCAAAAGAACCTGATCATATCCAACAATACCGCAGTCTAGTTTTTACTGGAATCATTTTGCTATTGTATCTTTTCTCTTTTTTTTTTTACTGCTTCCCATGGCTTCTTTTCTTTGGAACAATTTTGACTTACAGATCGAACCACTGTTCAAATAGCATTGGTGTTTTATAAAAGAGTTTGGTAACAAATCAAGTGTTAGATAACAGAAAGGACATTAAATATACTTATCCAGATCACATGATCCCTGGGTTCAGAGTGAATCTCAAGCCAAGCACATGATACGTGAAGACCTGGACTTGGAGTCTGAAAACCTGTATTAGAGTCTTGGTTACAATTCTATCTGGTCCAACAAACATCGAAGGGCTTATTACCATATGTACAAAGCCATAGATATATAAAGGGGAAAAAAACCCAGTCCCCATCCTCTGGGAGTTTTCTTTCTGCTGAAGAGACAACTGTAATTACTGGTGAAAAGTACCTCCTACATATTATTTACACATATAAATACATATGTGATAATTTTCTTTTGGGGGTGGAGGAAAGAATCTAATGCCTAAAGATATAAGAAAAGGCTTCCTGCTGGAGATAGTACATGGGCTGAGCTTTGAAGGAAATTGGAGTTGCTAAAAAAGTAAAACAGATGAGAAAATGTATTTTAAGCCCAAAAGGGACTGCTTTTGGAAGAAAGGTCAAAGGTGAGAGATGAAGTTCTATGTTTAAGAAGCAATAATAAGTATGGGAGCAGTTAGGTAGCACAGTAGATAGAACACCAATCCTGGAGTTAGGAGGACCTGAGTTTAAACCTCAGATATTTACTAGCTGTGTGATCTTGGGTAAGTCACTTAATCTCACTTATCTTAAAAAAAAATCACAAGAGTCACTATGAAGTTCTATTTGGCTGGATCTTACAGTAAATGGGGATGTATGTATGTAATGAATTGAGAGAGGTAGGTTAGAACTGAATGGTGAAAAGCTTTCAATTCCAAGCTGAAGAGTTTATTTCTTATTTGAGAGGAAAGAGAAAATTATTGAAGGTTCTTGAATAGAAAAATGATATAGTCACTATCTATATGACTATACCTAATCAAATGAGATAATCAGTATAAAGTGCTTTGCAAATCTTAAAGCTCTAATTAAGTTCTATGATTATTATGAAAGTAATTTCATTTTCTTGAGTCTCAATTCCCTAATCTGTTGATTGTTGTTGTCGCTCAGTCATTTCAATCTTGTCTCACTCTTCATGATTCCATTTTTCTTGGCAGAATACTGATTTGTCATTTCTTTCTTCAACTCATTTTACAGATGAGAAAACTGAGACAAATAATTTAAGTGATTTGCCTAGGGTTACACAGCTAGTAAGTGTCTGAGGTGAGATTTGAACTGGGGAAGATGTGTCTTCCTGACTCCAGGCTCCTGACACTCTATTCACTTTCCCACCTAGCTGCCTCGAATCTGTAAAATGAAGGTGAAAATACTTATACTCAAAAAAGATATTTCAAGGCTCAAATTATAACATATAAGGAGCTTGTAACCATACAGAATAAAAGTCCTATATGTGACTTCATGGTAATGGAACCTCCTATGTAAGGAAACTCCCCCTATTTGGATTGTTCTGATGCAGCTGATCCAGGAGCTGATCATAGTCATTCTGAAACCAACCAGATGCTGTACACTCTTCTTAATTTTATTCCCTTCCCTTCTTTTAATTGTTTCCTATTCATCCTGTATATAGTTTGCTTTGTATATATTTGTATTCATGTTGTTTTCCTCATTAGATTGTAAGCTTCCTGAAGACAGGGATGATGGTCTTTTGTTTCTTTTTGTACTCCTAGTGCTTAGCACAATGCCTGTCACATAGTGGATGCTTATTAAATGTTAACTAAATGAACTGAACAAATGCTACTTGCCCTTCAATAGCATGGGTTACTAAGGTTATTTCTCTTTGAGATCAAGCATTGCTTTGGCCAAAATTTCCCCAGTACCTTATATGTATTACACACAGTCACAGTTAAATACACTGAACATTGACTCCAACATTGTGATGTCATTTTGATCCTCTTTGCATATGAAGGTTATACAACAACATATATTAACTGAATATCACATGAACCTCATCAGGTGGATTAAACAGGTATCTACTTTTTAAAAAATATAAAGTTGAGACTCTTAGATATTAAGTGACTTGAAGATTAAATCACCCAACCAGTAAGTGGCAAAGATCACATTTGAACCCAGGTCTTGTAACTCAAAATTTGATGCTCTTTCTACCAAATCATAGGAGATATGACATCACCAACACCACTACCACCATCATAATCATCATTTATAATGTCTAAGTTTCAGATACAGGCTAAGCATTTTACAATTATTCCATTTGATCTTAACAACAACCCTGAGATGTAGGCACTATTGTCCCCATTTTACAATTGAGGAAACTGAGGGGAATAGAGATTAAATAATTTGCCTGGAGTCACACACTGAAGTTGGTGCATGACTTTTTGTCTGCATTCAATGCAGACTCTTGAGGCTGAGTTGTGCAAATCCAGAGTCACTTTCACTCTAAATGACCAAATGGACCACTTGTGCCTGATCTGTGGTAGTGCCTTGTCTTTTAAATCTTTCTTTAAGGAGTTTAATTCTAAATTGCTTCAAGATGTATATAAACTTCATTTGATAGACAAATCAAACCCATTCTACATTATAAATAAGAAAATTTGTACCCTTGTTTTGTATAATGATCCCCCCATTTTGTATCCCATTTATTCAAGAATTCCACAACATAGACAAGGTCTATTTGGTAGTGCTTTCTCAACTCATATTGGTTAGATCACCCATCATAACCTGACTCCAACATTGTCATGTCATTGGTCTTCTTCAAAAATGAAGGATGAAAACCGACAAATGTCTAATATCATTGCAAGCCTAGCCTGATAAGGAATCTGAACAATCCCAAGAAAAAGGAGATGTAAACTATTTCCATTAAGATGTGTAAAACCCTCTGAGAAGACAGAATCCTCACTCTCAGCCAACTCTACACAAAGAATATAATAAGGAAAAGCAAGCGAGGGTCAACTAGATTTATTTCAAAAAGCAGTATAACTTTGTCAGGTGTTTTCCTGGAGGGCTGATACAAAACATCACTCAACTGAAGAGTGTTTCCCCTTCTTAGTTTAGTGCTAATCTTTCATATACATGTCTTTTGGGATGTGGGACACTCAAATATGATAAACAGAGGCATGATGACAAAGTTGTCACTTAGCAGGAATAAAATTTTTGGCCTAAAATGGGGGAAGTGATTCAATATAATCATTTTTTCAGTTGGAGGCAGGTTGGAACCATGCAGAAAAAATAAGAATTTCATTAGGTACCAGGATACCACTGACCTCAGATTTGGGTAGGAGGCTCATCTGGTTCTGCATCCAGTGCACTATGATGTCATGGTCCCCATGTCTAGATAGGCAGTAGGCTCTATACAATATCTGCCATTCTCTTAAGGGTATTAGTCTGTTTTTCTGTTCAGAAAAGGGTGTGTATGATATCTTTAAAGGGAGCCAATATATCACCCACAAAAAAATATGCCAGGGGAAATAATGGGCAAAATGCATCTACTGATATTTATCCCAAAGAAAAAAGCCTTTAATTGTTCAGTCCTGTTATTTGCAGGTCCAACACTATTCAGATGCATCCATGGCCCACAAAACATGAATCATGGACCTCTTTATCAGTCTAGTGAAGACTATGAACCTCTTCTCAGAATAATATATTAAATACATAAAATAAAATACCCACAATTACAGAGGAAACCAATTAATGTGAAAAGAAAGATGTATCGAATTAATGCTGAGTGAAATGAGCAGGACCAGGAGATCATTATATACTTCAACAACAATATTATATGATGACCAGTTCTGATGGACCTGGCCATCCTCAGCAACGAGATCAACCAAATCATTTCCAATGGAGCAGTAATGAACTGAACCAGCTACGCCCAGAGAAAGAACTCTGGGAGATGACTAAAAACCATTATATTGAATTCCCAATCCCTATATTTATGCCCACCTGCATTTTTGATTTCCTTCACAAGCTAATTGTACAATATTTCAAAGTCTGATTCTTTTTGTACAGCAAAATAACGTTTTGGTCATGTATACTTATTGTGTATCTAATTTATATTTTAATGTATTTAACATCTACTAGTCATCTGCCATCTAGGGGAGGGGGGGGCGGGGTAAGGGGTGAAAAATTGGAACAAGAGGTTTAGCAATTGTTAATGCTGTAAAGTTACCCATGCATATAACCTGTAAATAAAAGGCTATTAAATAAAAATAAATAAATAAATAAATCACAAAAAAAAAAAAAAAAAAGAAAAGAAAAGAAAGATGTATTTTCCCCGCATCCAACTTCATGGACCCTCTGAAATCTATTCATGGTCCTCTTGGGTATCCATGGACCCCAGTTTAAAAATTCCCCTTATAGATGAAGGGTCTTATCTTTCCAGTGCTAGCCTTGCACATGCAGGTCAAGCTACTCACAGCTCAGCTTTCTAAGAGAATTTTTTTTAAGACCCTTTATTCTTCAAGGGTCCCTATTATTGGATTGACAACTTCCAAGGTCCAGTTACACATGCCTCAGTTGAATGGGGGTGAGTCATTGGCGAAAGGCAAAATGATACTCAGGATAGAAGACTTTTGTGGGCAGAACCCATTGTATGACTAGAGGAGATTTCAGCCCTGTGACTGGAAATCTCACAGTCATAAGCTATAATGGGTTCAGAATCATTGAGGCAACAACAACAATTGCTACCAATTATATAGTGCCTACTATGTGTCGGGCATTCTAAGTACTTTATGATTGCTATCTCACTTGATCCTCATCACGATTCTTAAAATATTATTATCTTCATTTTACATATGAGGAAACTGAGGCAAATAGAAAACTTTTCTGTTTCAAATATCCCAAAGTTAAGTGTTCTGCCCAGGATCATACAGGTGAGATTGGATTCAAACTCAGGTCTTCTTGATTAGGCTCAGCACTTTGTCCATAGTGCTACTTAGCTGCCTCTAAGTGCTGCTATTCTTCCCATCCACTATATTCCTCAACATTCAATGATGTGAGCTGGAACCTAGATTTTCTTAGGACTGATCTCCTCCCCTATGTCGATTATAGGCACCAGTCATCTAATCTAAGAGTCTGGCAGAGGGATCTTGCTTGATGCTGTCAACATTATATTCATGTGGCAGCAAATAAGACTATTACAATACCACAGGACCCATGACAGGTTCATTGAAGGGCACCAGTCTTAATGAGAAGTTTTAGAGAATCTTACAATTGAGGGAATGGGTATCACAAACCCTTGGAGACCAGTACTTGTATAGATGTTTATGGCAACTTCTATGTTGGTTATTGTGGGTAGGATGAAATGGAAACCTTTGAAGTTGCTTGAGACATTCAGTGTAGTTAACATCAAACAACAGCAGGTTCTGGGAGGGAGGAAAACTATTTTCTCTCTGGTCATGGAGATGGAGGAGGCTAGAGAGCGTGGATATATTAACCTTCTTTTAAAACAATCCTATGTGGTTGTTAAGGAAGGGGATGGCACCTGGCTTTCCTATTCTTGAACGGTGTTTGTTGAGGGATCCCTATGCCTAAACCCTGATGATATTTGAGTGGATCTCTGCCCAGATGAGGGATTTAGTCACTCTTATGCAGGCTGGTCACAGGGCATGAGGCATGTGTAGAGAATCATGAAATCAGTCCATCAAACTCATCTCTGAAGAATTTCACCTCATCCCTAACTGACCCCCATCGGAAAAGTGCCTACAAAAGAAAGTCATCTTTTATTAAACCAGTCAATTATGTACAACTCTTCATCAGATTCACCTAAAAAAGATCAAAGGACAGTCCTCATCTTAGGAACCTAACTGTTAACTAGCTTTGCAAAGCTGAGATCAGTAAGACTGTCAATTTGATGGAATTCTACTAGTATTTCAATTTGGCCCCATTGAACCAATTGCTTTTCAATCCCTTGTTCTAGTGACTCATCTTTCCTGGTGAAAGCTCTCCAACTCTTGGACACCTGTGTGAAGAAAGTCACACCCAGGGGGTAGTAATAGAATAAATTGAGGCTCTTATCTCCAGGGTGGGTTCTCAGTTTATATCCTCCCTCCTACACTCTTTTTCCTTACTACTGTACTTTATATTTTGAACTTGAAATCTGGTCGACATCATAAGCTTAACATATCCCAATATGAACTCATTTTTTCCACTTCACTCCTCAAATTCTCAAAAAATGATTTCTTATTTATTCTTTCCTTCATCTCCATCTCCTGGTTTCCTGCAAGTTCTGGCTAAGATCCTGTCATCTACAAGAAGTGTCTTTCAGACCCTAAATTTTAGTGCCTTTTCTCTGAGAGTGCCTCTAATTTCTCATATATATATATATATATATATTTATATAGTATATAAATATGTGTGTGTGTGTGTGTGTCTTGTTTGTCTATAGTTGTTTGCAATTTCTCCCTGGTTAGACTGTGAGCTTCTGGAGACCAAGGGGAGCTTTCTGTCTTTTTCTTTCTTCCTTTTCTCCTCCCTTCCCTCCTTCCTTCCTCCTTCCGTCTCATCCTTCCCTCTTCCCTCCCTCTCTTCCTTCCTTCCTTCCTTCCTTCCTTCCTTCCTTCCTTCCTTCCTTCCTTCCTTCCTTCCTTCCTTCCTTCCTTCCTTCCTCCCTCCCTCCCTTCCTTTCCATCCTTCCCTTCCTTCCTCCCTTCCTTCCTTCCTTCCCTTCCTTTCCATCCTTCCTTTCCTTCTTCCCTCCCTCCCTTCCTTTCTTCTTTTCTTTCTTCCTTCTTTTATCCCCAACCCTTAGCACACTAGTGCTTAGGCACATAGTAAGCCCTTAACAAATGCTTGTTGAATGATTGCTCTTAGTGAGGATCAACACATTTTCTAGCAAGATCTCTGGATCAGAGACCATACTTGTCAAATGAAGCTAATCCACACTTCCCATAAGAATAATTCCTTTTAACTTGTGTTGTTACTAAATCCATGAGCTGTCTCTCTGCTTTCTGAGCAAAGTCCTTAAAGACTATGAGAATATACACAAGCATTTCTAGCAGCTGGATAAATGGAGATTGATTACTTTCACTTTCCATTAGATTGTGAACAAGGACTGTTTTCACCTTTCTTTGTATTTCAGAGTTTAACATAATGTCTAGCACATGATAAGCACTTAATAAATGCTTGTTGATTTGACTTGACATGCTAGAGATCCAACTTTTCTGGGCTTGTGAGGAAATGTGGACCCTAGCAGTAATATCTTCCTTCTTCCTCTTAATTTGCTTCAACACCAGCAGGTTAATCCTACCAGGTTAGTGGGGATAACCTTCCTATCACATTGAGAGGACTTTATGAACTTCTAAATTAGATTTCCCAATCTTTAAGTTTCCCTTCTCTCTGCACTGCCTTTCTCCTCTTTCAGCCATGAGATCAACCACAAGGCTGTTCAAAACCAATCCTGTTAACTACAAAAATATAATAGTCAAGTTCTGAGGCTGGATTTGAACTCTGGTCTTCCCGATTCCAGGTTCAGTGCTCTGTCAATTGTACCACCTAAATATTTTTGTATCATATAATTTCTAGCAAAAGGAAAGTACCATGAAAAAGATAGTCAGCAAAGATATAGCACTGATGCAATTGGGTGCTTTCTCCTTACCTACCAGTTGACCAAAACTTCCCAGTTGGAAAGAGGTACTGACTTAATAAGACAATGGGAAATCTGTGAAGCTTGAGAAGCAGAGAAGAGAGATGGGGCAGAGATTTTGTTAATGGGGGAGAGGGAAGAGGGAGGGAAATTTCCATTTGTATCTTATCTGTGTTCCTAGAACAGCTGCTTCGGGAGCTGAGGACAAACACATGGAGAAAAAACAATTTCAGAATTGTACAATGAGCCACACCATGCTCAAGATGAACTTCATGAGAATTTTACAAAGGGAGAAAAGAACTTCCATCTAACCAGTAAGCATTCTCTTTGCACATATACTCTATAAGCTTGAACCTACTTAGCTCTGGATTCTTTATGTGCTTGAGGCAAAGTGAGCCCCAGACTTTGGGGGTATAATTTATATTAATTGTACTTACAATTCGACTTAGGAAATACTTCTAACTAAAAGCTAATCTTGGTTAGTGAATAGTAATTGATAATCACTGAAAGAAACACACTGCTAGGGCTCATGAGCAATAACATTTGAAACAAAACTCCAAACCCCTTATAGTTACCTCTAAGATCCACGGGGAAGCAGTAGCCAACTGCCTTTCGAAAAACAAGTCTGTCAATACAAATAAGGGTTGGAAATAATGGTTTTAGGTTAATTCGCAAGATCTTATATTTTAGGAGGCTTTGTGTACTTCATTTCCATCTCCCATCTCCAATCATTCTCTAACCCTTCAACAAAATCTCTGCCCCATCCATCTCTCTGTTGCCTTGCAGCAATCACAGAATTCACATGGTCAGGAACCCAGAGAAATAATACCATTATTTTGACTATTATAAATACCCAAATTAATGATTAAAGACTTTCAAAGGAAGTTGCTATCTGCATTTAGAGAAAGAACTGATAGATAGAAATACATATAGAATGATTTTACATATATATATGTACACATATCTTTGTGTTTAATGATAGCCATCTCTAGGATGGGGGAGAAAGAAAAAAACATTACATGATAATTTCACATATTTAAAAGGTACAGCAAATTGTACACAATAGATTTGCAGTTTCATCTTTTTATAATCATCTTTTGAATACATTTTTCCTATAGTATAGACATGCTTGTTTTATCCATAAATCAAAAATAAAATAAAAAATAATACAATCATAGTTTTAGAACCTCAGTTCATTTTCATGCAGGGAGGGTTGCCATAAGGTTATAGCGTCTTAGAACTGGAGAAAACCAAAGACACTTTGTATATAATCCTTTCTGCAACAACCCAATAAGGCAATGCTCACACAATTTCTGCTGAAAAATTTGTGGTAAGAGACAGCAAACCTCTTCCCAAACATGTCATTGCATTGTTGGACAGGTTTAATTGGTAGGAAGTTTTCCTTGCATGAAATGAGGTATGTCCTACAAAGAGAGTTGGATTTAGAGACAGAGGAGACCTCGCTAATGAATTTTGGCAAGTCACTTTCATCTCTCTAATGATTAGAGATCATCTTGTTTTCTTATCTAATGCCCTTTCTAGCTCTAACTTTGATGATCCTATGAAGTTTGCCTGTTTATAACTGACACCTATCTATCCTCACGGGGAACACAAAGTAAGTTTGTCTTGAATTGAATCTGACTGGTGGGTGAGTGAGTGAAAACTTACCTAAATCACTTAATCTATCCAGCTCTATCCTTTGTTTCTCCTCTCAATCAGTTTATCCATCAGAAAGAGTCCAATCAAATTAATGGTATCACTGCTTCTGGGAAGAGTATGTTCATTGTCTGCCTGAGGGCTTTACTAGTAAACAATTAACTACTGTAGGGAGGAAGTGGGAACTTGTATTCATTACACACTTTTAGATTAATCAACATTAACTTTTTCTCCATCACTTTCTTAATTCAAGAAAATCAACAAAACAGTAAACCAAATCTTAATTTGTAGCATTTCCTTTTTACTGAGATGGAAAGCTGGTTCTAGCATACCTCTGACTTAACCTACGGCTCAACTCAAAAAACCTGTGACTGCCCAAAGCAAAACTTTCTTTCCTAGCCCATAGCAAGACTTCCTTTCCTAGTCCCCTCTCCCTTATCTAGTCTCTACATTGAAATGTAAACTTGGTTATTATAAATATCCAAGTTAACTTAAGACAAGTGAAGGAAGAGGTTATCTGCATCCAGAGAAAAACAGACAAATAGAAACCTGTATAAAATGATTTTGCATATATACATATATATAATGCATATATACAAAAATACACATATTTGCATCTAGTAGTAGCCATGAGGGGAAAGGGGAAAAATACATAATAGTTTTATTATATTTTAAGAGTTATAGCAAGTTGTTCAAAATATATTTACAGTTTCATGTACAATCTTTTTTTAAAATTATACTATGTTATGGAAATGCTTGTTTCATTCCATAAATTAAAAATAAAATAAAGAAAAAGAAATGTAAGCTCCCTGGAGGCAAAAGCTAACTCAATTTGTATTTATATCTCTAGGACCAGCACTTAGTAGACAATAAATGCTTATTCATGGATTCATTTATTCATTAATTTCTACCACATCACATGCGTACAAATATTAAAGACAAGGATCATCTCTCTTCAGTTTTCCATATCTATGTCTTCTCTTCTCTGTTAATCAATAATCATTTTGAAGTCAGTATATTCCAAATCATGTTTCTTAAATATGTGTCCCCACAATATTCCTTAAGTACCAACTAACTGATTGGTTCCTCGAAAGGTCCCTAGGGGGCCTGATAGCCCTGCTTGATGTTTCCCAGGGAAGACAGGTCCCTGCCTGTCTTGAAAAAGAGGAACAATACTTATCCCTCCTAACATACCACTCATTGATGTGTTTGATTCCTCGGGTTTCAAGAACTGAGTACTAGATTGAGTTCTGCTAATGGAAAGCAATGGGAAGAACATTAGATTTGGCACTAACAGTTTGCTTTGCTAAGTCTGTTATATTAGACAAATCTCTCTGGACCTCAATTTCCTCAAATTAGATAACTTTAAGGTTCCTTCCAGGAATGAATGTGCTGGAGCCAGCTCTTACCAGCTGATATTAAATTTTCACCATAAGCATTTACACCTCAGAAACCAACTAAAAATTGGGGCTTGATTTATTGTTAAATCTTAAGAAAGTGATGGGAAAAATATTAATACTGCAGATGAAACTTAAAAGTGTGCCAAGGCTTTTAGAGAGATGGTTGTTAAATAATTACCAGCACCTTACAGTTCTCAGGTTTAAAACCATGATCTTAATTAACCGTGTGATCTTGGGCAAGTAAGACAGGTTTTCTGTTATAGCTGGACCATAGAACTGGGACTAAGTTTAGTCATCTCTAAAGTGAGGAGTTGAACTAAATGATCCCTTTCAACTATGGTTTGCTTCTAGGTCCTTATCCTTGTTTTCTAACCTGCATTTTTTTTAAACCTAGTATAGTGCTTTAGTATTACACAGTCATAAATTTAGAATTGAAAGGTAGAAGCCATTTGTTATGTAAATGACTTGTAAATAATGCCTTCACTATTTAAGATAGGTACACAATTCAGATTTGCTAATGAAATTTTTTCCTCAGCTTCTTCTTTTGTCTCATATTGAAGGTAAGGATTGAGGGAGGGCTTTTGCCCAGGTTGGTAGAGCAGCTTTGCTCTGAAAACACCTCTTCTCTGACTCTACCACCTTTGTAAACTGGTCACTCTTATTCTAATGTCCCTAGCTTGCCCTAAATGTTTGTGGCAACCCTTTTTGTAGTGGCTAGAAACTGGAAATTGAATGAATGCCCATCAATTGGAGAATGGCTGAATAAATTGTTGTATATGAATGTTATGGAATATTATTGTTCTGTAAGAAATGACTAGCAGGATGATTTCAGAGAGGCCTGGAGAGAATTACATGAACTGATGCTAAGTGAAATGAGCAGAACCAGGAGATCATTATACACTTCAACAATAATACTATATGATGTTCAATACTGATGGAAGTGGCTATCTTTGGCAATGAGAGGATCCAAATCAGTTCTATTTGTTCAATAATGAAGAGAACCAGCTACACCCAGTGAAAGAACTATGGGAAATGAGTGTGGACCACAATATAGCATTTTCACTCTTTCTGTTTGTTGTCTGCTTGCATTCTTGTTTTCCTTCTCAGATTATTTTTACCTTCTTTCTAAATCCGATTTTTCTTGTGCAGCAAGATAACTGTATAAATATGTATACATATATTGTATTTAACATATACTTTAACATATTTAACATGTATGAGACTACCTGCCATGTAGGGGAGGGAGGTGGGGGGAAGGAGGGGAAAAGTTGGAACAGAAGGTTTTACAAAGGTCAATGTTGAAAAATTACCCATGCATATATTTTGCAAATAAAAAGCTATAATAATAATAATAATAATAATAATAATAATAAAAGATCCATTGCCCTGCTTTCAGATGAACCAATCCCAAAGCCTCCAAAGCTTCCATAAGTTCTGGTGCTCTAACCCTCTCTTATGAAAAATCCCCCCCGTCTGAGGATGACAGTAGTTAATTGCTTTTCTCACAACTCCAAGAGTGTTTCCCTTTCAGGGGAATCCAGATTTGCACAATCAATGCCCTAGTTTGGTCTTCCATAATATCTCACTGGAATTATTGCAATAGTGTCCTCATATATTCATATATATATTTTGAATGGATATATTTGTATATATGTTGTTCCTCCCTCCCCCAGTAGAATGTAAGTTTCTATAGGGCAAGGAACATTTTTTTTGTCTTTGTAAATTTGCCTGAAAACATGGGACTTCAATAAATTTATACTGAATTGTCCTAATAGAGATGGACTCCTCTTACTTTCTGCTTCTCCCCCCTCCCCCCAACATCATACACATACCACAAATATAGCAATTAATACATAAGACTGGGTCATCCTTATAAATTTCAGTGTAAAGAGACATCAATCCCCATTACTGAACTTTACTTTTACATCTCTAGAATCATGAACTCGGGAGCTAGAGGATTTGCAAGAGAGTTCAAATAGTCCATTTTTCAGCCCAGACTAATTCGGAAGATTGGGGACTGGTTATTTGCTGTCCATATTCTTAACATTTTCATGGGAGGACTCTCAGTGAGGATCTGCACCTGGACTCTGGTGTTTAAAATTGCCTTCCTTCTGACCTCCTATTCTGGGCTGACCACCAATAAACAAAAGAAAGGAGAAGGAAGGAGGGCAAGATGGTTATGGGGTAGTACAAAAGTTTTGCATACCTTGAATCCATATCAAAGAGAAGAGATCAGCATCACTAACTTCTTGGACCTGAGACAGGTTTCTTCCACGGGAAAAATAGAAAGTACAATTGTGGAGAAACTTTCAGATGAAATTTTCAAAAAATTCTTTCATAAAAACATCTGGAATATTAAAAAAAATGTTCAAGAATCATCACTCCTAACCCCCCCCCTCCCATACTCACACTGGCTCTTTGGGTAACACCTTAATCCAGCATCCCATTAGTTATCTCTTTCTCTCTTCTCTCTTCCCTACTTTTCTCTCTCCTATATCTCTCAGGCTTCCACTCCCTTTCCCATCTTCCCTTCCTCTTCTTTCATCTGTTCTTCCTCTAACTCTTCCTTTCATCTCCCTTTCCTTTCTCTCTCCTCCATCTCTGCTCCACCTCCCTCTCTGCACTCTATTCTCCTCCTTTCTTTCTCTTCCTTACATCTCGCTCCTTTCTTTTCCCCTTTCCTCTCTTTCCCTCCTCTTTCTTTCATCTTTCTCCCCCCACCCCCACCCCCACCAGACGTGCACCTTGGCTAAGAACATTGCAGAAGGCAGGACAAGCCCAGGCAGCAACCCAACCCCCCCCCCCCCCCCCCGCCCCCTCATTTGCCCCAAGGGGCCAATTCAGGAGCTGCTGAGCCTCTGCCAGAAGGACTTGGTGTGGGGAAGGATCCCCAGGAAGAGAATGCAGAGAGGGCAGTAGGTTTGAATATGGGGAACCACAAAGCTTTGAGACTTGAGGGGAGCAAGAATCAGAGGCTAGGGAGTCTGTCTGGGGTTCAAGGAATTTTTGAACCCTGTATGGGAAATTTCCTCAGCAGGAAATAGAAATGTTTCTTCCTCTTCCCTCCCCCCTTCCCCTGGTCCCTTCCCTAAAAACTGGGCTTCCAAGTAGGGACAGGATGAGCCTCAGGGTTTAGATTTCCTTCCAACTGGCAGTGATCTTCCTAACAATCTTATCGGGGAGACAGATAACCTTGTGCCCCCTTGTTGGGCTGCTCCCCTGTACCTGTTTTGGTATATCCCTGCATTACTTATGATCATAGTGCTGCAGTTCATACCTTCTGGGAATCTCAGGGAGACTAAGGTCTGGAATGTGACCAGCCCATGGGAGGCGGGGAAGGAGAGGGTAAAAAGAATGAAATGGGCTTTAAGTGGGGAAAGAGAGAGAAAACGAGCAAAGCGGGAGCTCATCATCAACTCCTGGACTTTTTGCTGAGATAGGCCTTTGAGAAGAAGGGGATAGTGAGTCAAGTTCCCAGGTGCTGTGGGGCTTCTATGGGACAACAGACCCTTAAATTACCTCCTCTCCCTTCCTGCTCAGTTTTCCCATTTTGGAATGATACTTCTTTGTAGAAAGGGAGGTTGTAAGAATTCCCTACTGGAGGTCTGAAGGTACTTGGATATTCTTTTAAATATTAGCAGTTTTATGATTTTTCCTGAAGAGTGAAAGAAGGCAAGACAGAGTTTAGATGGTAACTGAGTGTGAAAAAGAGAAGGGACCAGAGATTTCGGGGTGCTTCCAAGGTTTCTCAGACCTCGAGACTAGTTCCCACAGTAGGTAAGATCTAGGTGAAATAGAAAAAGCTTAATCTTTCTGGATTCTGGGTGAAGAAGCTGAAGTCGATTGGTAGAAAGCTAGCCAGCATTTATATAACGTTAAGGTTTGCAAAGCACTTTATATTTGTTAACTCTTTCGATTCCCACGATAACCCTATGAAATAAAAGCTATTATCACCTCCATTTTACAGATGAAGAAACTGAGGCTGAGGGGGCATGCGATTTGCCCATAATCATATAGCTAAATATTGTCTGAGACAAGACTCGAACTCAGTATTTCCTGACTCCAAGTTTCATAATTTGTACTCTAAGAGTATCTAGAAGCTCACTGCGACCCAATAGGGAGGGGTGTACTTGTTTCTTTGTTGGACTCGTCCCCGAGGAAATGAAGACATAGTCCTACGCTCGACAATTTCTTTCCTTTGTCCCCCAAAAGAAATTCTAAAGCCCAATCAATTACTTCCCTCTTGAATGGGTGAGTTTGGAGGGTTTTCTAATTTGCCTCGGGGAAGAGGTAGAGACCTAGATCCAAGAGACATTGGATAATTGGGGGGTGGGGGGGAGGACAGCCCCCAAAGCAAAAAGTGAAACTGACTACAAGCAGGAAATGCAACTGACCCAGAGTGGTGTCAGTTGCAGGAAATGCAAAGGCAGCAGGAGGTCCCGATACTGATCTGATCTCTGACACAATAATCCAATAACGCAGGGCACTTTCCCCTGGTGCCTTTCATCCCAAGATCTCAAAGCACTCTCCAGATCCTTCTTTAAGATTCCCAGAACCTCTGGAGGAGAGTTTCATTCAGCAAGTTTACTGGGTAATGAAAGCTAATACGATAGATTTGAAGTAGGAAGACAGTCTTGGGGCTTTCGGGACCACCTTTCCATGCAGACACCCATTTGAAAAACCTTGGCGTTTTCAACAATATGAAAGGAGAGGCTTTGGGTTTTTTCCAGATCTTTCTTTGGGTTCAGGGCACCAGGAGTTAATAGTTACCCCAGCAGAAAAATCATCGACCATTTCCCCAACCTCCCCCAACCTCATCTTCAACTCCCCCCACCCACCCCATCCAAAATAAATAAATAAACAAACCTAGCCCCACCCAATGGTCAGTCGGCCAAACCATATCAAAGTGGAGCTCTCCCTCCGGGGCCAGATGCTGGGACTGGCCATTGGTGTCCCCCCAAATGAACTTAGGGAGAAATCTAATTAATCCCAGAGGAAAAGGTTTTTCATAAGTTTGGTGGGGCTGTGCCCTTCGCAGCCCGAGACCAAGTTGTGGGGCCGGGGAGGGAGGGGAGGGAAGGGGAGGCATGATTGACAGCTCTGAACTATAGACTCATCTCTTACCTTAGGCCGAGCGTTCTGATTGGTTGCCTGCTGACATCCTCAAACCCTGTTTCTCTGTGGGCTTGGGGGGGGGGGGGGGGGGGGGAGAGGCTGGTGAAGGTGCGTTTCTGACAAACCCGAAAGTCATTTCCAATTTCAAGTGGACTTTGTTCCAACTATTGGGGGCGTTCGCTTCCCCTCTTCATGTTTGCCTGCAAACTTCCTCCTCCAACCCAGGACTAATGGATCACCACCTGCTTGGATTTCTCTTCTCCTTCCTGTTCAGTGGCACCAAGGTTTTAGCCGGTTACCCAATTTGGTGGTAAGAGTCGCCTTTCCCCCTGCTCCTTATTTTCTCTTTCATGTTCTGGGAGGGGGATAGGGGGAAGGGAGGTAGTACTGGTGTTGGGGTTAAGGGTGGGAGACTAGTTCGTTGCTTATCCTTTCTCTTCTCCTTCAACCCCCCCCCCCCATGAGAAATAGGTTGCTTGAATTCCTATGCTGCTATTGCCTTCAATTTCAGAATCAAAGTCCTGGGTTCTGTGATAATCACCATTTTCTTTTCCATTAATTGTAAAGGTTGGACAGTCCACCCCCCCACCCCTGCCTCCTGTTTATAAAAGACTCTTCTTTTTTCATTTCTTAAATCCAACAGCAAACCCCCGCCGCCCCTCACCCCCACCCCCAACCCATGGTCCCCGGAATCCCTTGCTTCGATTGCAACTGGGCTTCTTAATTTAAAAAAAAAAAAAAAAAAAAAAAAAAGGGAAATCTATCCCTGGATGCCCAGACAGACACACGCTCCCATCTCCATATCTGGGTTATTCTGGCTGAATTTGGGGCTTTGTGCAGAATTCTTATGTTCTGTCACCCCCACTCTAGCTCATCCTCTAGAAGGGGATCCACCTCCCCTCAAGAATCAACACCCTTTATCTTCCTCCCCCCTTTTCAAATGGCCGAGGGCTTTAAGAGACTTTTGAATTGGGGGTAGGAAGGTACGGGAGCGGTGTGGTTTTTTTTTTTTTTTTTTTAAATCATCATATTCTCCCATGTAAGCTGTGTTAATCCAGACCCTCCAAAGTGAGCGTGGCCGGCTTGAGCCGCTAACGAAGGTGCCATTTAATTTCGAGTTCGTTTATTTCTTCCTTTCTCATACTGGGGGTGAATTGAGGACTGTAGTCGGGGAAATAAGATTTGTTTTAAAGGAGTTGTCAAGGTTTGTTTTTTTTTTAATGAAATAATTCTCCATTTCAAATCAATTTCTTTTCTAAAGAGAAAGAAAAGTGGAAAGGGAACAAGAAAGCCGGGGAGAAAGGGACAGTTCGTTCCTTTTCAGAGAAAGAAAAATACAAAATAAATTTTAGAAAATGAAGATGAGAAAATGAGGAATGGGAGGCAGGTTGAGTAATATTACATTGTGGCTCTTTGGTATAGGGAGCTGTTTCTTGTTTACCGAATGACACAGTCTCCCTCCCTTTGGCAGGTACGGGGAGTCGGGAGAGAGGATACTAAAATCAGTTTCTTTAAATCACTCTGGGTCTCCCCACCACTACCCAACCCCCTACATTCCAGGAAACTTCAATTAATGAATCTTCCCCCAAGAAGATGATGAAGGGCATGGAGGGGAGGGGAACGTTAGGAGGAGATTGGGGTAGGAAAGGCTAAAGAAAAATTTGGGCTGTTGAATTTCCAAAATTATCAGGAGTGATTGTTTCTCCCTTCAAGAGAATCCAAGTGAAAAGTACCCATTGGGCTCTGCTGCAAGGAATATGGTCCTAAAGAACTCAGATCCTTATTTTTTTTAATCATCTCTCTCTTAAAATTCATCTGCTTTCATCCAGTTCCCATCCTGGTTGCATTGGAAAGGAGAAAATTATGATTTGGACCAAAATGAAGTGTCTTTTTGCAGCATCTTTCCCCTCCAAAATTAAGAATAAACAAACAAGAAAAAGAAAAGAATAGTCACATCTCAAATGTGATTGCGTGTGTGTGTGTCTCTCTCTCTCTCTCTCTGATTTTGTTTTCTCTCTCTATTGGAAAAGTAGTTTATGTCTGAGGGTAAAAAGGGCCTGGAAGGGGGATTTGGGGTGGGGGTCAGAGAAAGGAGGGTACATAGATTATAGACAGCAAGGACCATGCCGTCAGGAGAGACCCAAACTATATAGTCAGAAGGTCGCTGGGAAGTCATCTCTGCTGGATAGCTGGAGAGTCTTTCTTTGGACTAGCTCAGCATGGGATGCAGTCCTGCATTTCACTGAGTTGAGTGGTTAAAGGAAGAGAAGGGCTGGGGAGATGTCTTCCCTGGGAGAAGCAGCAAAGAAAATAGAATTCCATCTTCTAGGGGGTGGGCTTTTCTTGGGTGATGGAGGATTCTGAAGGTTGTGACAGAGGTTTGAGGGGTAAGTAGCTGCTGAGACCTACCCTCCACAGCCATTCTTCAGATCCAAAGATGAGTTCAGGGCAGAGCCCCCTCCCCCAGACAAGGAAAGGAGTGAAAGAAGGGAACCTGTGGGAAGGAGAAAAAATCAGTTCTGAAAGGCAGAAGGTGGAATCGGGGAGGCCAGCCTTGTTCTGTCCCTGTCAAAGGTACCTGGCAAGCAGTCTCGGGAGTGTGCTGTCAGCAATGGACAAAGCCAGCTGGGGAGGCATCAGTTGGCTGAGGAATGGAGTGTTGGGTTTGAAGGTGGATTTTTTAAATGGTGGTTTGAAAATCTTCCAGTTGAAGGTAGCCACGAGAGGGAGAATTAGACCAAGGAAAGGGTCATTTGAAAGAATATCTATCTGTGAGCCTGCCAGGCCAGGTCTACCCTCAGTTCTGTATTCATGGTGTCAGACAAATCAGAAGGGAAACAGGGTTGCTTTGTCTGGGTGTGGAGGAAAAAGGTTTATGTGTCTCTGTGTTTTATCATGTTTGTGTACGTGGAGGGGGGAGTGTCATCACTGCCTGTGTTTGTGTGTTTATATAAGGGTCAGTCAGTCTCTCTAGGGGGGCACTTGTGTTGATGTCAGTCACTGCCAGTACTGGTAACAGTAAGTCTGCCTATGTCCATTTGTCTGTGCCCGTGTGTCTACACAATACTCATTGTGTATGTATGTGTGTGTGTGTCTCTGTGTGTGTGTGTGTGTGTGTGTCTGTGTGTGTATACCTCTTTGTGTCTGTGTACTTGTATGAGGGTCAGTGCCTCTGGGTGTTCTTCTATGTCTGTGTAAGTCTGACCGGTGCCTCTGTATGTTCATGATCAGTAAACCTGGTTGGTCTCTCTGTGTGTCTGTCTGTATCTCTAGGAGAGTCAAGGGGCTATGTGAGAGTCAGCGCCTTTGTGTATGTGTGGGTATATATGTGTGTCCATGTCAATAATGTGTTTCCGTACCTGTCAGAGGGTCGGTGCTTTATGCCTGTTGTGGTATTTGTGTCCATGTGTGACTGTGTCAGTGTTAGGGGTCTATACTTGTGCTGTGCTGGTTGGGGTCCGTGATTCTGTTTCTGTGTCCATGGCAGTATCAGTGTTACCTACCTGCGTGAGTCTGGGTCAGTACCCTGTATTGCTGTTTTTGTTCTCCTCTGTGTCTGTCTCAGTGCCTGTGCCCATGTCTGGGCCTGTGTTTGCACTGTGGACTTCTATGCCAATGTTATTCACCTGTGCCTGTATGAACATCAGTGGCCCCATATGTGTTGTGTCTGTGTATGAGGAATAGTGCCTGTGAATGCATTTGGACAAGTATGTCAATGCTTTGTGGCTGTCTAAGTGAATGACTCTTCTGGCAGGGGGATCTTCAAAGAGGGATATGTATATATGGAGGGATGGGCTGTCTTAGCTAGGAAATGCTTTTAGTGCAGTGATCAATTCCCCTGGGAGATTCTGCTGGTTCAAGGAGTTTAGCTACCATCATATCCTGGGCACACCAAGGCTCCTTATTTTCCTGACCGGGTGGTCAGTCACCAACTTCATGAGCTGTTTGGGTCTGGCTGTGCAAGTAGAGAGGAAATACATCATTCCCACATGACTGGCTCTTAGAATTTGGTTAGGGGCAGTTCAGAAGAGTGAGAAGGGATTGGGGGAAAGATATAGGCACCCCAAATTCTACCTCTGCTCCCTAAAGTTCTGGACAGAAATTCAAGTTGCTGACCCACACTCTGGCCCACCCAGTCCACACATAAGACCTAGAGAGGAATTTGGAAGGGAAGTTATTCAATTTGTATTCTCCCTCGCTCCCAAAGTCAGACCTCTTAAGGCCCAAGGTTCCCTCCCTGTCCCCTTTTTGACGTTGAGCTTCAAATTCTCTGTGTGTGCTCTATCCTAGATGTAGAATCATAAAATTAAGGAATTTCAAAGCTGGATGGGACAGCAAACTAACCCCACACTTATAGATAAGGCCCAGAGAGGGGAAATGTTTTGCTTGAAGTCACACAGCAAACTAATGGCAAATTTCCCATTTCCAAGGCCAGGACTCTTTTGGCTACACAATGGCAGCTGTTGTCCAGTCTCCTGAGAGACTCCTGGAGTATCCTGGATCATGCAATTCACTCTTTCAGTTCCCACCCACAGCTGGTAGAGGATATTGTCTCCTCTTTCTTGGAAGAAAATGAGACCATTTTCTTGAGTATATCCTCTAAGACCCTCCTCACAAGACAATCAGATAAATGAACACTGACTCGGGAGTCAGAAGACCTGTCTCCACCCCAAACTGAATGCCTGACCTTAAGCATTAAGTCATTTAATTTATTAAAGACTTAGTTTCTTCATCTGTAAAATGAGGACTAACAATTCCTTGCCTACCTTATAGAAATGTTGTGTGATTATAATGAAGTAACAGATATAAATATGTTTTTTTTTTTTTTTAAGTTATTGGAGTGACAATGAGGATCCCTAAATGGGCTTCTCAGTATCCTGTGATAACCCTTATAGAATCTGGGCCAATTGCTTGCCCTGTGGCCAATCTCAGTTTTCCCTTTTGTAAAAATGGCATGGTCTCGACCCCTCCTATCCTCACTGAGACAGAAAAACATGTTCAGTCAAACCCTGTGGAGGTCAGTGAGCTCAGATGTGCCAAGCACCTGGAGACTGTGGGGGAGGAAGGCCTGAGGCCAGGTGTTAACACTTGTAGCAGGCAGAAATTACAGATGGCTCGGAGTGTCCCTGAGCCTGAGCTGAGGCTGCTGATCAGAAAGATAGACAGACAGACCGCGATGGACAGATAGCAGATCGGATGCCCAGGTTTCCAGTGGGTGGTCTCTCAGCTAAGTTAGATCTCTCCCTAGGGGGATAGAATGTTGAAGTTAATCCAAGTCACTTGGAAGTCAGTTAAAATCTCGTCTTCTCCAAGTCCATTTAACCCTTAGTACTCAGTCTAAATCACGTCACAGGTAGCATTTTGATTTCCTAATTGGATAGCATGGAGATTACTCAGAGAAAGATTCCACAATTTGGGAGTATTTGAGACAAAGCGCAGAGAAATGAGTTAAAGTCTTATGAAGAATTTGCTCATGGTTTAAAAATAAAATTAAACATAAAAAGCAAGCATCTTAAAGCCCTTTTCAAATAATCAACAACTTCAAGTGGCACCAGCCTAACATCATCAGATCCCAAAGAGATCATGACAGGCTCTGAAAATATCATTAGATCCTAAAGCCTTTCTTTTATATGTCTCAAGATCCATTACAATGATCTTGATATAGTTTAGCTCTTCCCCCTAAAAAACTGTGAGCTCCACCAGGGAAGGGACTGGGGGTCATTTAAATGTTGTAGCCCCACGAACACTAAGTAGGTACTCAATAAATATTTTGTTGAATTGCATTGAATTGATGCTTTGGTCTGATATAGACTAGAATAGAAAAGAGTAAGCCGCAGGGAGTTGAATTTCCACAAGATCTTGTTCTAGGTAGTGAGTTTTTAGAAACCAAAAGCACTCATTTACTTTTCCAAGCTATCAATAAGAGGACAAACTTTGATGACTGTGCTATGAAGGTAGAGACACTGTCTCCCAGAATGGAAAAAAGAGGAAAATACATATTTTAGGAAAGAGGACTGACTGGAGTTGGATAGTATTTAAACTCTCAGGATATTGTAGCCCAAGGCCCGTCCATCAAGCTCTGCAGCACTGTTGCCAGAGAGGCCACATAAGAAGGGAAAACACTCCATTTGCTGTCCCTGATGGGAGGGGGTAGAATGATAGTCAAATATCCTCTTTTTCCTTCAGAAGATTTCTGCCATTCTCCCATTTAATCAACGGATCTCTGAATTTGGCTTGTTATTTACCAAAATGTTCTCACGTCTATTATCTCATTTCATATTCACATTATCTCTATACTGGAGTGGAAAGAGCCCTGGGCTGGAAATCAGGAGATCTGAATTCTCATCTTAGCTTGGCCACAATTTTGCTTATGTGACTTCTGGGTGAGGTTTGGCAATAATGTAATTTGGGGTGTTGTTAGATAGGGGTAGAGTGGTAGAGTAGAAAGAGTACTGAACTGGGTAACAGGAACACAAGGGCTTAAGATCTGTCTCTGGTATTTATTGGTTATGTGACCTTAATCAAGTCACTGATTCCTTCTGAGCCTCAGATAACTATGAAAAGCTATTCTGGTTGTGATTAGCTTTCTCCATAGGAAGAACTCCCATACCAAGAATCTCGCAGGTTTTTCAACATGTTGAACTATTTTCCCCTAGTATTCTTCAAACTTTTTTTGATCACTGATCAATAAAAGTTTCTGACCATATAATTACAAAGCCATGAATATTTAGTTATTAATCATATAAATATACTATTATACTAACATACTGCCATATATTCTGAAACATGCAAAACAGGCATTTTAAAAGATTGGGGTAGATAATGATATTTTAAAAATGAATCCATTTTATTTATTAATGGTTCAAAAGCTTTTTTATGCTGAAGAAATTACAGTGTTTTTAGTGAGAGCAAAATAAATAGTTAGACTTTTTTAAAAAAAATTGAATTAACATTTTGTGAGACAGTGAATCAAAGGTTTGGTTCTAAATTCAGTTTATTCTGATCCTTGGTTTTAGTGGATGTCATAGCTGAAAAAAGAAATCTCCCAAAGAAACCTATCCAAATGGAAGAAAGTGCTTTGTTATGCTAAATGATGATATTAATTTTCATATTTTCCATTTATGGAAGATTTTTTGTTGAACTAGAGTTATTAAATTTCTTTCTTGTTGAAAGAGGAATGTGGTCTCTGGAGTTCACATCTCGTCTAGAAGGTGGCTGTTGCTGGGAATGGGGGGAAACAGGCAAATGCCCTGATGGATCCTGGGTTCCTGGTAGTGGTTGGGTTTGGAACGGTTTTGGGAGCAAGGTTTTTCATTTATGAAAGTTCTGTGCTTGGCTGCCACTAAGCCCCAAATTCATCAGTGGTAAAAGCCAGTCCCTCTTTCTCCCTTCTTGCTAGCTGCTGGTGCCTGTTGCCATAGCTTTGCCTCTTCTTACTGCTACTTGCCTGGGGCCCCAGCCTTTCATGTTTTCCTAGAGGTTGAGCGAAAGAGAAGAATCCTGATGGGCAGAAATAGCTCACCTTACAAGTAAGCATTTTCCCACCCTATGTCAGCCTGGCTGGCTAGGGCCAAAGAGGTCTTCTGTCCCAGGATTTTGGGTGATATACCCGATTATCTTTCCCTAAGAGTGAGAACCTGCAATTGTTCTCATTCCAGGGAAGCAAGGTCTGTCTGTCCCTGTTGCAGTCAAGATTACTCTGGCAATGTTACCTTTCTAGGATGTGGAGGATCAAGGGAAGCACACATCCCATGAGCAGATGCACACATTCCATGAGCAGTCACAGGGGCACGCGCACACACACACACACACACACACACACACATACACACACCCTCACACACCTTTTGTACCACCTGGGAAACAAAGAGTGACTCACCTCCTTTGTAGCCTAGGGCCCAGTGGGTTTGGGCAGTTTGAAGATTATAGTCCAGGATCCTTAGAAGGTATAAATTGCTTCTGTGGTGGGCCAAAAAAGGGAAGACAGGGGCATTAGGGATCCAGATAGAGAATAATTCACTGCCTGACCACCTGTATGCTTTTCTGCCCAGGAAGGAGCATAAAGCTGACCATCTAGCATGGCTGGTAATGATAGCCAAAAAAAGGAAGGGGAATAGCAGAAATAAGGAACAGCTGTGAGTTGGCTGTCCAGCTGTGCTGTTCTCCTCTGATCTAAAATATTCTTCATGTACTCTACTGGATCATTTTGCACATCTCTGGGTGTGTGTACCATACTTTGGATAACACTGTTCCAATCTAACATTCTTCATTTTTTCAGCTGAGAGAATGCAAACCTGAATAGAAAAAAAAAAAAAAGCTGCTACCAGTCACTGCTCTTCCATTTATAATATTCTTCCAGTTCTAATTTTGTTTCACCTAAAGTCATATTATTGTGGAACCATTTAATGATATTTGATGGTTTGTGCCTGTGCACCTATCCTAAATACGAAACTTTGACATTTTATTGTCTATTCATGTCCCCTGCCATTTGAACTTAATAACTTAAGGCTATTGTTGAAGATTCTTTCCCTACCTAATTCCCATCAGATTTTATAACTCTCTTTCTCTCAGGATCTCTGTCTCTTTCTGTCTCTCTGTTTCTTTGTCTCTGTGTGTTTCCTTCCCTTCCCCTCCCCTCTCTCCCCTTGTCTGTCTGCTGTCTCTGTCTCTCCTTCTCTCTCCACCATTACTTTCACTTCTCCTATTTCTGACTCAGGGCATTGATCCTCTGGGGAGAAAATCGCTTGGCTCAGAAAAAGACCCTCAGGTCTGACTAGACTTTTCTGTTGACCTTCCCCATACCCTTTCCTGGCCTAAAGATAAACTATTCCCTATTTAACTGAACATGGAAGAAGACAAGTGGTAATGGTGGAAATAGGTGGACAAAAGCTCCATTTCCTCTTCCCAGGCAATGCTGCTCTTTCAGGCCTTTACTATTTCCAGCTGAGAACTCAAATCACTCTAACCAGGCTCCATGCAGCTGCAGGAATGGGGGGGGGGGGGGCGGGGTAGGCAGGGGGAGTGGCATTGGCAGCCATCTGGAGCAGCCCAAATAGCAGTTGCTCTTCTCAGGACTGAGAGATGATTCAGAAGGTGATTTATAGATGGAAGGCAAAAAGCTTGGCTCCTGCCAGAGGCCTGCTCCTTAATTACATTCTTTGGGGGAAGTGGGTGGGAGGAGTATGGGACTTACACCTCCTCCTTCCACCCCTCACCACCATAGTCCCTTTAGGGCCTGGTTCAACCCAACCCAATATCTTCCTTCTTCATACTCTGCCCAGGAAGGAATCCCCTTTTTCTCTGGAGGCAAAGCTGGTAAGGGTGGATGGGAGACATCACTGGTGGGAAGAAAGAAAGTACATGAGTTCTGTCTTAGTTTAGCTCCCTCAGTGTCTTCGGGATTTGAGAGCAGCTTGAGCCCAAAGTGCTCCATCCCTTTTCCCCTGTCCTCTCATAATGGCGGTCAATCATCTAGCACCAGAAGGAAGCTGGAGAGGCCATTTGGTCTAACCTCCTGTCTTCTGCAGAGGATTGTTTAAGCCTCTCAGGACGGCTGGCTGTTCTTCCCACAGGGCACAGATTGTCCACTTTTTCTCTGACTCCTATTTTCTTTTGATTCTTCTGATAAGGAAGTTCTGATTTTAAATGAATTCTCCTTTCAGGGCAGATTACAAACTCTCCTGTTTTGATATATGTGCCTTTCCTATTGTCTGGCTCAGGGTGTATATTTTTACCTCAGGTATATTTGTTGAACATTTAAACGCCCATGCCATCTCACCCCTACTCCCAAAAGAATCACACACATGTTACACAAGTAGGCACCAGAGCCAACATATGAACTCAAATCATCTGACTCCAAATCTAATGATTTTAGAGCCTTTGGTATCAGGATGGCAATAACAGGAGTCTAGTTCCTTTAGATTTAAATTTAGAAAAGGAAGAGTCTCTAAAGATTAGCTTTAACCTTAACCTGGTTGGTTATCATTTCATTATTTCAGTCATGTTTAATTCGCCATGATTCCAGTTGGGGTTTTCTCGGCAAAGAGACTGGAATGGTTTACCATTTCCTTCTTGAGTTCATTTTCAGATGAGGAAACTGAGGCAAACAGGTTAAATCACTTGCCCAGGGTCACACAACTAGTAAGAATCTGAGCTCAGGTTTGAATTTAGCAAAATGAGTCTTTCTGACTCCAGATCTGGTATTCTGCCCACTGTACTGCCTAGCCGTACCTGACTTAGTCTATGAATATTCATTTAAAAATTTAAGAACATTTTATATATGTAAAATATATTTATATGTAATGTGCATTTAAAATATTTATATATTTAAAATATAATGGCATTTTATTATTTTTTTCCTTTGTAATCCTATGTATTTTATTTTGTGCATTTAAAATCATGAATCATAGACTTCATCAGGCAGCCAAAGGGGTCCAGGACAGCAAAAAGATTAAGAATCTTTGCTGAAGTCCAACTTCCTCATTTTATAGGAGATGAAAACAAGTCCCACACTTATAAAAGGGCTTGTCTAAGGTCAGGTAAATAGCAAGTGAAAGGACTGGGATTTGAGCCCTGGTCCTCTTGTTCACCTTTAGTTTCTCATCTGTAAAATGAGCCAGAGAAGGAAATGGCAAACAACTCCAGTATCTTTGCTGAGAAAACCCCAAAAGGGATCTCAAATAGTACAACATGAATGAAACAACTGAGCAACCTCTGATTCTAGCTCTCGTGATTCTTTCCAAGCTGCTGCTCAGATCAACAAGTTGCTTTACTCAACAACTTCTTGGAGCTGTTCTGCCTCTCAGTTCCTTTAAGAAAATACTATTTTCAGATTTACTGAAAGGGAGCACCTATTCTACTTAATTATTAGCTTTGCTGACATTTGAACCTCTGCTACTGACTGTCAGCACATCCTCTACTCACTTGCTCTTGTGACATTCTTATTTGGCATACAGCCTGCATCCCAGAAGCCCTTTGAAATCTAAATACTTAGCTGCCTGTCCGTGCTCTAAAGGTGAGAGAGAAAGGAAGCAACTCTACTTATAGGGCTACTGTCTATTTCTAGCAAAAAGTGTTGTAGGGAGGAGTTGGTGAGGGGTCAGGAAAGGGACACTGGACAGCTCCTCAACTCTCCCTCAGGCAGGTATTCACAAAGTGGCTTCATTATTTGCTTTGAAGTGAATTCCGGAAACATTAGACACACCTATATATCCAGTGTAGGGTCAGAAACACATTCCAGAGTCAAATAAAGAGTCCATTGCCTCCGTCCTTAGCCCATTCCACTTTGGGGATGCTCAAATTTTTAGAAGGTTTTTTTTTCTTCTGATATCAGGGCTAAAGTTGCTCCTCTGGGATCAAACAGAATCAACCTATTCCTCCTTCCATAGGATAAATCTTCCAAAATTAGAGCTTCCTATGTCTAAGTTGTCTTTTCTCCAGGCTAAATATCCAAAGTTTCTTTAACTATTACTTATGTGACAAGGCCCTTCAACCAGCCTCATCTCTAGTTTATTAATATCCTTATAAAGATAATATCCATAATAAAATGAATAGATGGATGAATGAATGAAAATACTTCTGACACGATCTGATCAGTACAATGCCATTATTAGCTGCATTGTTTCTCTATGTAAACTAAGATTGTGCTAGCTTTATTGGCTATACTATCACACTATTGACTCATATTAACCTTGTCATTCATTAAACCCCCTGCCTGTTTTTCAAACAAACTTTTCACATTTTCACAAGTCACATTTCCCCCATCTTATACTTGTGTAAGTGACTTTGAACTAAGCATAAGACTTTGCATTTATACCTATTAAAGTGCATTGCAAACCTTAACATGATGCATAAATATAAGATTATACTTTGTATATTATAAGTGCTTTATTAATTCATTCAGTTTTATCTTAAAGATTCCGCCCCAAATGGCTTAAATCCTTTTGAATTTTGAATCTGTTATTCTGTGTTTTAGCTATCCTCAGCATTGTATCACCTGCTAATTTGACAAGCACACCATTTGTATCTGGTTCCAAATCACTGGTAAAAATATTAAATGGCCTAGAAACAAGCCAAATGAGGAAAATCCTAGCGGATGATCTTTAAGGTTAATTTCTAAAAAGTTACATATAGGGAAGTAATTTCTGAATTAAACATTATTTTGTACAATCTGAGATTTAGTTTATTGATCATGCTTGGAGCAGGACTTCTTAAACTTTTGCTACTCATTACCCCTTTATGCCAGAGAAATTTTTATGCTACGCAGGGTATATAAATATATAAAATAGGTATACAAATCAAATATTAACTGATATTAAATTCTAATTTTGTAACTCCACATTCAATTGTATGACTCCACATGGAGTTTGAGAAGATTAGTTTAAGACTCTTTGGCTTAGAGTATATACAGTACTATACTTCATAGATCTGTGGGGCCATATTCCTGTTCTCAAAGATCTTTTAGTTTAATAGGAAAAGCACATTTGCTAAAAGTGGTAACTTTAAGGACAACTAGATGGCACAGTGAATAGAGCATCAATTTTGAAATCAGGAGAATCTGAGTTCAAATCCAACCTCAGACATTTAACACTTACTATGTGACTGTGGGCAAGATTATATGGAAGAAAAAAAACAATGTCGCTTCCACCAACTAGGTGATGTCCAAAGACTCAAGATGACTTAAGCAAAAGAATCATGGTAAAAGAAGGAAAGAGACAGAGAGCATGTGGGGAAAGCGAGATGGTAGTTTTCATGCACTCTTTTAAGAGTAGCTGGTCAACAAGACCAATAAAGGAAGCTTGACCATTTGCAGAATACTTTTATATTATAAGATTATAGATTTTAAAGATGGAAGAGACTTTAAAAGTCTTCTAGTCCACATCCTTCATCTTCAAGATGAATAAACTAAGTTCATAAAAGGACTCCAAATCCTTTGGGTTCTCACCACCACTACCCTGATTCATCTGTCATGGTCACATAGAAAATGCTATTAAATTAATCTTTGATATGTTTTGAAAATGTCTATCAGCAATGAATATGTTTGATTCTTGATATGCAAGACAACTGTAGACATATGTTGCAAAAGTTTATCATATAATAATTCCGAGTAACATTGTTAATACATTATAAACCAAACTCATGGGTGAACTCACAAGGTTGCTACTGTAATGTCACATGGCCTATTACCCATTTATAACATTGTTTCTATGGAACCAACTGCCCCCTGTAATGGAGTTTTGTCTGGTGTTGCATTTTAATAGGCCCAATTAACAACATGCCAGTTGGGCAAAACAATGACCCCATTAGAAGGTAGGGGTGAGCTTTTGAAGCTTTGATGGCAGAGTAAGGCAGCAGAACCAGTTTCCACTCGAGTTGGAATTTGTTTTTATTGCTTAGCTCAAGTTGCTAACAGTTCTACTTATGTTGAGTGACTTTAAATGGTTCTCCAAATTTTACAGAGTCCATTGGACCATTTGCAGATGATCAAATGCACAAATTGGGACCTTTTCCCTTACGTATACAAAGGCTACCACATCATCAATAGGACTTCTTATTTAAATGATTTACCCAGAGTCACAGAGGTAATAAGTGTCTGAGGCAGACTTTCAACTCAAGTCTTCTTGACTCCAAGCCCAGCCTTTATTCCCCAGCTATCTGTTTGTTTACTCGTAGTGTGATTCCAGGCAAGTCTTAGAACTTCTCTGAGCATTTTCAAAGTAAGGAAATAATAGCACTTACCTTACAATATTGCTATGAAAAATTAAATGAGTTCATGTTCATCAAATGCTTTGCAGGTCTTAAAGGCTCCAGTTTTTCTGAATCAAGACTTCTTAACTTGAGATTCACAGAAGGGATCTATAGATGTATTTCAGAGGGCTCATGAGCTTGGTTGATATTAATACATCTTTTTTGATATAATTTGTTCCCTTTATAAGGTATTTTATACATGGGTTTCACCTGACTACCAAAGGTAACCAAGTCAGAGAAATAGTTAAGAACTTCTATAAATTTAGATTTCAATTATTTCTTCCACATTGCAGGGATTAGAGGCACAGTGTCCCCACAATCTGGAAAATCCACTAATTTTTTGACCTTCCCTTTATACCAGGGGAAAAAAAAGCCTAAACTTTTTCTTTATCTTTAATGGGATGGGTACAATACCTTATTGTAAAATTTGGTTTAAGGATTTGGTCATAGGCTCTATGCTATCCTCCACATTTTATCAGTGGTTTCAGCAAAACTCTCCTCAAAATTACTATTTAATTTCTTATGTCAATATGTAATATATTGAAACCACGATGGAAATGTGGAAGGGATAATTGTAATTTCAAACTTCTCCCCTTCATTGCATCCCTGGATTTTCATCTATTATAATTCCTGACTGATAGAATATAATGTTGAGGGTATTGGTTCCTCTCAAATCTTTTCCATTAGATTATGAGCAGCTTCTTGAGAGCAAGGACTGCATTGTATTCTCAACATTCATCATAGTGCCTAGTATAGTAGGTGTTTAATAAGTGTTTTTTGACTTATTGATTTTTCTGTTTTTATAAATCCTGACAAGCTGCATGGAGTGAATGTATTAGCATTAGCTATTAGAACTTAAGGAAGCTACTTCTCAATCAGCAAACATTTCGAAACATTGTGTTTCAGGCACTATATTAAGAAAATACCAAAAAAAAGAGTAACACTATCCCTTGCTCTCCTGGAACATGAATTTTAATAGGGTGTCAACATGAAGACTTGATGGGAGAGTTTTTTTTTGTTTGTTTTTATTGATTATGTAGTTCTTTGTATTTTTAAAACTTCAATAGTATTTTATTTTTTTTAGTTACATATATAGTTTTCAATATTCATTTTTGTAAAATTTTGAGCTACAAATTGTTTTTCTCCTCCCTCCCTATTCTTCTCCCTCCTCAAGACAGCAAAAAATTGACTATAGAATACACCTAGCCAATCATTTTGTTTTATTTATTAATTCATTTATTAAATGAAGCTTTTTATTTTCAAAACATATGCAAGGATAATTTTTCATTATTGACCCTTTGCAAAATCTTATGTTCCAGTTTCCCCCCTTCTCCTCACCCCCTTTCCTCAATCGCAAGTAATCCAATATAAGTAAAACATGGTAAAAAATATATGTAAATCCAATATAGGCATACATATTTATACAATTATCTTGCTGCACAAGAAGAATCAGATCAAAAAGGAAAAAATGAGAAAGAAAATAAAATTCAAGCAAACAACAACAAAAGAAGTGAAAAGGCTATGTTGTGATCCACATTCAGTTTCCACAGTCCTCTCTCTGGGTGTAGATGGCTCTCAGCATCCCAAAATCATTGGAACTGGCCTCAATCATCTCATTGTTGAGAAGAGCCACATTCATCAGAACTGATCATCATATAATCTTGCCATTGCTGTGTACAATGAAATCCTGGTTCTGTTCATTTCACTTAGTGTCAGTTCATGTAATTCTCTTCAGGCCTCTCTGAAATGATCCTGCTGATCGTTTCTTATAGAACAATAATATTCCATAACATTCATATACCACAATTTATTCAGCCATTCCCCAAATGATGGGCATCCACTCAGTTTCCAGTTTTTTGCCACTACAAAAAGAGCTTCCACAAACATTTTTGCACATGTGGGTCTCTTCCCCTCCTTTAAGATCTCTTTGGGATATAAGCCCAGTAGAAACACTGCTGGATCAAAGATTTGCACAGTAAACAATATATGAATGATGGACAATCATTTTAAACATTTTATGGAAGAGAACTTGAAAGGGAATGATATCGGTTGTTGGAGACTAGGATGAGGATAAGGGGCCAGGAAAAGCTCCTGTAGAAAGTAACCTCTAAACTGAATTGTGGAGGGAGCCAGGAAAAAGAAACAGAGAAGGGGAAGAAAATTCCAGATGTGGGGAATACCTAGTACAAAAGTGCAGAAGTAGGAAATGGAATGTCATGTTAAAGGAACTGAAAGTAAACCAGTGTTTACTTTCAGAGTAATTTCTATTTTATACTGAAGATAATAAGGAAGCACTGGGGATGAGTGAGAGAGTTGCTTGCTCAAGCTTGACACAAAAGAAATCACCATAACACCATGAGTGAAAGATTGGAGTGGGGAAAGACTTGGGAGGAGACTAATTAGAAGGCTATTGCAGTAGTCTAGGTGAAAAGTAATGAGGGTATGGTGGAGGATTGTAGTAGTATAAGTGGAGAGACACTCAGCATCTCTTTGAAGAACTTTGGAATCAACTGTGAGAAATGGGAGACACTGGCATAGGTCATGCCCACATCAAAGAAGGTGCTGTGCTCTATGAGTGAAGCAGAATTGAAGCAGCTCAAAAGAAACAGGAGATTTGCAAGTACAGAGTCATTTCTACTCCAAATATTCATATGGATTATTTGAGCCCAACATGTAGTAGAACCTTCTGAGCTTATTTGTATTGGTCTGATCAGCCATAGTTGGACACACAATACATAGTGACAATATTTTAGTCTTTTTTGAGTAGGAAAGACAATAAACAATAAATGGAGAGAAGGTTCTGTATGTGAGAGATACTGTAAAGATAGAAAGAATAAGATTTGGTCAAAAGCGGATATAATGGGTATATTTGAGTGAGGAGTCAAGGATGAGACAAAACTTGTGAGCCTGAGTGATGGGAGGATGGGGGATACTCTTCAAATAAATGGGTAAATTTGGAAATGGGGAGGGTTTTGAGGTAAAGATACTGAGTTCTGTTTTTAACCTGTTGGGTTTGATATCCAAGGAACATCCAGATTGAGATGTTTAAGAGATAGTTAGACATTCTATCTATCTCTTAGCTAAAGAGAGAGACTAGGGCTGGATATATAGATATGGGAACCCTCTTCTTAGGCTCATAGATAAGTAAACCCCCAAAACTGATAAGATCATCAAGTGACATAGTATAGAATGAAAAGAGAAGGGAGCCCATAACAGAATCTTAGGAGGTATGACATGAGCAAAGAATTAGGAATGATCAGGCAGGTAGGAGGAACAGGAGGGAGCAATGTCATCAAAACTTGAGAGGAGAGGGTATCTAGGGAGAGATACCCCTTAGATTTGATAGTTAATCAAATTTGATTAACTATCAAATGCTGTAGAGAGGTTAAGGGGGATTCTGGTTTAAGAAATGACCATTTGATTTAGCAATTAAGTTCTCAGATAACTTTGGACAGAACAATTTCCGTTGAATGATGAGGTTGGAAGCCAGAGGTTTAGAATTCAATGAGAGGAGAGGAAATATTGCCATTGTTTGTGCCTTCTCAGGGAGTTTGGTCACACAGAATAGAAGAGATATGGAATGAGAGTAGGATGGTTGCATCAACTTAGGTTTTTTAAATAGCTTTTTATTTTTATTTTCAAAGATAATTTTCAGCATTCACTCTTGCAAAATTTTGTGTTCCAAATTTCTCCCTTCCTTTTTATTTTTTTTAGTGAAGTATGAGGTGAAGTCTTGAGTTGAGAGAATAAAGAGAGGGGATACTCTATGGGGCTTAAGAAGAGATGAGAAATATTAGATCAGTTGTTGGAAAGAATAGAGCAGTGAATCAACCCAGGAGGAATGTAATATTTGTCTTGCTTCATTGAAGACATAATGGAAATGAGATACCATAGTTGACTCATTCGATAAATACTATAGTGGGCTCAGTCCATACAATTTCATGATCTCCTCTAGCTCCACTCACCATCTCCTGAATAGGAATGGAGGAAATAGGTAGTGAGAATAATCTGTGGTGAGGGGTTGGCAAGCTATGATTCGTGATCAGATACATGAGAATCAAGGATAAAGAATCCTAGAGTGCTGAGTTGGTTCACCAAGGCAATCAAGGGAAAGGAAGGAAGGTAATCATTCCAAGAGTGATGACCTAGGAAAGAATGAAGGGTAGAACATATACAAGTTATAATCAGGATGAAGAATAGAGTTGGGAGCAATAAAGTACAGGGAAAGATAGAATGAACAAATATCATGTTCATATAAAATCATCTTAGAGTTCATGAGTATGGAAATAGAATACTTGTGAAATATGGCTCAATTAAGGGTTTGAGTGTAATTGAGGAACAGAGGCAAATTGAGTAGAATGAGGAACTAGAAAGTTAGGGTATTTGTTGTTCAGTCATCTAACTTATGTATAATTCTTTGTGACTCCATTTGGGGGTTTTCTTTTGAAAAATTTTTCATAGTTATTTTATTTTTTCAAGCTCATATAAAGATAATTTTCAAGATTCATTTTTTGTAAGATTTTTGTGTTCCAATTTTTTCTCTTTCCTTCCTTTACCTCCCCCTCAAGACAGCAAGCAATTTGATATTAGTTAAATATGTGAAATTATTTTAAATTTATTTCCATATCTGTCTTGTTGTGCAAGAAAAATCAGACCAAAAGGAAAAAAAAACATGATAGACAAACAGAGATGAAAATACTATATGCCAATCCAGTCTCTATCACTTTCTCTGGATGCTGATGGAATTTTCCACTTATTTGGTGTTTTCTTGGCAAACAGATTGGAGTGGTTAGCCATTTACTTCTCTAACTCATTTTATAGATGAGGAAATATAGACAAAGAAGGTCTAGGATCATACAGCTAGCAAATTCCTGAGACCATATTTGAATGCAGGATGATGAGTCTTTCTGATTTTAAGCCTGGCACTCTATCTGCTGCACCATCTAGCTGTGCTTAGGTATTTGAGATGGCATCAGTATAAATGTTGATGTCCCCAGTATGAGAAAAAGAAGATAAAAGAGGTTAGAAATACTATGAATCAGAAATTAAATTCATTGCTGGGAAGGAGAATGTCCTGGGATGGAAAGGTCTAATGGTAATTGTCACCAGCATCTGAATTGGGTGATATTTTTATGGGTAGCTTGAGTCTCAAAAGGGGAAGTTGTTTTACTGAAGGTGTGGTATAGAAATGTCAATGGGAAGCAAGAGTATTGTGACTCTCCCATCATGATGAGTTAGTGTAGGGAGCATGAGGGAGAGTGTAACCAGTGACCAGTGGCCTCTAGAGATAGACTACTCTCCTCGCTTTAAACTATCTGGTGGGTAGGCTCTTCCCTTTCACTTGCCCTTTGATCTCTCACAGATTTCAAAGTTTCTTCCCTTGGGTGGTGAAAGAATCCCTCCTCTCCAGGAGAAATCTCCCCAGATTAAATCTAAGACTGTTTAATATCCTTTCATTCTTTGGAACCAACCAACCAACCATGATCTTTCCATTTCTCCTCCAAAAACAGAATCATGAGAAACTTTAAGGTTTGGTTGTTTTGATTTATTTGGGGTGACATTAGAAATCAAATAGTTCAACTATCTCTATTTATGGAGAAGGAACCTGAGGCCCAGGGAAGGAAATTATCTAGTTCACAGTTATATAATGGATTGGTAGCCAAACTAGATTTAGCTAGATTTCCTGATTCCTACTCTAAGACTTTTTCTACCACCCCATTTCATTGATTACACTGAATTACATTGATCCTTTTTTTTTATTACATTGATTTATATTGGTTATTCTTTCCTATTCAACAAGCATTTGTGTGAATACTCTAAACCAGTTACTATGACTAAGCCCTGGGGATTAGAAAAGACAAAAGTAGTTCCTGCCTTCTGGGAGTTACATTCAACTGGGGAAAACAGCATATACAGAGATAAATATATAGAAAACATATGTAGAGCACATAACAATTTTTTTGGAGGTTAAGGGGAAGGAATGGAAGAACTAGGTGGCACATTGGATAGGAATGGGGATCAGAGGATCAGGAGATAGCTCCTGAGCTGTACTTTGAAGGAAACAAGGAATACTAGAAGGTAGAAATAAGGAGAAGGTATTTCAGAGAGAGGGAACAGCAAGGGCAAAGGTACAAAGATGGGATCTGTAATGTTGAGCATAGGAGCAGCGATTAGGATATTTTTGCTGGAAAAAGGAATTCAAGAAGAGGAAGATGTGATCAATCTGGAAAAATGGTTTAGAACCAAAGTAAGGATAGCAATTATCTTACCCCTGATCCTTTCCTTCTCTAGACTAAACAGCCAAGATCTGTGAAAGCTTTCTCCATTAGAACCCAGCCTACAATACTTTGATTCCTTTGGTTGCTCCTTTCTGGATTTCCTCCAATTTATCTGCATTTATACTAAATTTTAGAGCTTTTAATGAGACACTTAACACTTAAATGAGGGTCTGACTATGCATATGATTGCTGCCCAGCCCTTTGCTCATCATATTTTTAAAAAATTACTATTGCACTTGGTAGTTTTTTTTCCTCCCCAAATTAGTAGTTCTTTGTGATCTCAGCTTATGATCAGGGATGATTCTATTGAATCTTTCTTTTCTTGTTGTTGTTCATTCATTTCAGTTGTATCCAATTCTCCATGACTCCATTTGCGCTTTTCTTGGCAAAATGACTGGAGTGGTTTGCCATTTCCTTCTCCAGCACATTTTAAAGAACCAGGCAAACGGGGTTAAATGACTTGCCTAAGGTCACAATCATCAAGCCTATTCTTCTAGACCCAATTCAAATTCCCACCCTTCTGAGAATCTGCCCTTGACCATGGCACTACAATGTTCTCTCCTGTCTATTAATGACAAGGAAGGAGTCTCTGTAGAAGATAGAATGCTGGCTTTGGGATCAGAAAGGCCAGTGTCCAAATTTTGTACCAGACTTATGAGCTGTGTGACCCTAAGTCTGTAACTTGCTCCATGTCTCAGTTCCCCATCTGTAAAATGAGATGGTGATTATATACTTCAACAACAATACTATATGATGATCAATTCTGATGGATGTGACCCTCTTCAACAATGAGATGAACCAAATCAGTTCCAATAGAGCAGTAATGAACTGAACCATTTACACCCAGGGAAAGAACTCTGGGAGATGACTATGAACCACTACATAGAATTCCCAATCCCTCTTTTTTTGTCCGCCTGCATTTCTGATTTCCTTTACAGGCTAATTGTACACTATTTCTAAGTCTGACTCTTTTTATACAGCAAATTAACTGTTAGGACATATATACATATATTGTATTTAATTTATACTTTAAAATATTTAACATGTATTGGTCAACCTGCCATCTGGGGGAAGGGGTGGGGGGGAAGGAGGGAAAAAAGTTGGAACAAAAGGATTTGCAATTGTCAATGCTGAAAAATTACCTATGCATATATCTTGTAAATAAAAAGCTATAATAATAAAAAAATGAGATTGTTAGACTTGATGATCTCAGAGGTCCTTTCTGACTCTAAATTTGTGACTCTATGATATTTGCCCTCATTTCTGAATTCCTCTCTTGGAATATTATCTTTCATATACATACATACACACACATATCCCTTATCTCCCCAGTGAGTCTATAAACTGCATGAGGGTCTGGGGACGCTGTGTATCTTCCAGGGGATTGTCCTTAGCACAATGCCAGTAATATCTTAAATGCTCAGCAAACACTCATCAGCAATCAGTGAGGGGCCTGTGATTAAAAAGATCTGCTGCAACCTCATTAACTACTCACATTGGCACAGCCTGGTTTCCCAGAAATGAAGTATTAAAAACTAAGCAGCAAAGTAGTTAACCTACAGTTAAAACTCTATCTGTATAAAAATAAAACAAAACAAAAAAAAAGAACTCTATATGTGTATTTAGTCTAGCCCATTCATTTTCCCGGAGTGGAAATTGAGGCCCATCTTTGTTACATTGATAGACATTGATTAGCTCCTAGCATGCGGAGAACACTGTGCTACTAGGTGCAAGGAGGGAGAACTTGTTTCATAGAATCCTAGGAGTTTGAATATGCAGCCAGAAGTGACCCCAGAAGCAATCTATCCCAAGCTCTTCATCTTATAAGTAAGGAACTGGGGACCCCAAAGACCTCAATATAGTCAGTGGTAAGGTGAGAGTTGCTCCAAGTCATTGTGAATTTAGAGGTAAAACTAGCCCTTCTTTGGAGGTAGCATGGGGTAGTAAGTAGGTAGATAATTAGTCCTGGAGCCAGGAAGATGGATTTACTTCCAGATTTTGGCACATTCTGGTTGTATCATCTTAAGCAAGTCACTTCTTGACAACTATCTGAGACTACATTTTTTAAATTTTATTTTTTATTTATTTTTAATGCATATTGCTTTATGAATCATGTTGGGAGAGAAAAATCAGAGCAAAAGGGAAAAACCATGGGGGAGATTGAAAAAAAACACCCAAAAAAAGAAGTGAACATTGAGACTACTTTTTGTAATAAAAAGGTACCATCCATCCTTCATTGGAAGAGAGTTTCTTCACTCCATCTCAATGAAATCATCCCTATCCTTTAGACTGGAATAATCTAAATTCTGAGCTCAGTGGCAAGTATTTCAAGAGATCTGAGGAAGGAAAGACAGCTTCTAACATTCCTACTATGCCTTCCACATGTGCTGCTGGTTTTAGTCTCTGAAATGGTGAGTCTACCTGAAGCGTCTTTCTCCACTCATCTAACTCAGATCAAAACTCTCCTTCCAGCAGTGAAAAGTTTTTACTGATGATCCACCCCCTCCCCACAAGGTCCCCTTTTTCCTGGGTCCCTGATGTGCTCAGGTGCCCAGCTCATGTTACAACATGGGGCTTTCACTTCCTTGAATGTGGCTCCGATATTGCTTTGCCTGTTTTGCCTCCCCAAATAGACTAGAAGCCCCTGAGGGACTGTCTCAGATTTCTTCGGCATTCTTTTCCTCCCCCGACATCTAGTCCCATCACACCCAATATTGTACAGCGTTTGGGTGTACAGCAGGAGCTGGGCAGAGGCCACACCCAGGAAGAAAATGTGAGATCCTAGTCCTAAAGCAACTAATCCAAGGAGGAAGAAGAGGGTGGCAGACACCGTTGAGGTTCTCTGTCACCTGTGCAGAGTTTGAAATCCGATTTGGGCTAGAGTGTTCATAGTGCTTTTTCTCATAAGAATCTCAGTAGATTCTCCTACTCTCCCTTGATTAAATGACACATTTAATGACATTTGGGAAGTATGGTATACTTGGAAAGAGCAGTGGATTTAGATTTGGCTTGGATTCCAATCCTGACTGTTATTATTATTCTTAAAGACAATAATAACATTCACACTGTGTTTTAAGGTTTAGAAAAATATTTTATCTATTAATTCATTTGATATGGCATTGCAGTCATCCCTGTTTTACAGATGAGGAAACTGAGGCTGGGAGTGGTTGGGAAGAGAGGAAAGAGCACTGTGGGGTCAGAGGACTTCAGTTCAGATTTCACCTTTAATGCCTATTATGTGTAGGATATTAGACAATTGTCCTAATTTCATTGTGTCTCAGTTTCCTCATCTGTAAAATTAAAGAATTGGACAAGATGAAGTTGAGATTTCTTCCAGATCTAAATCTATGATCTTAAGATGTTCTGGCTTTTGGAGATCCAAGAGAGGAAAGGAACAATTCTAACTTTGTCATGCTATGAACTACAGAAAATATATCAGCCAGGTGGTGCAGTGGTTATAATGTTGGGCATGGAGTCAGGAAGATCTCAGTGCAAATGTAGCCTCAGACACTTACTAGCTGTGTGATCCTCAGTAAATAAGTCACTTAATGCTGTTAGTCTCAGTTTTTTTAGTTGTAAAATGGGGATAATATAGTAGTTACCTCCCAGGTTGTTGGGATATTTGTTGGGATGTAAAAGCCAGAACATCTTAAAATCATATATTTAGACCTGGAAGAAATCTCAACTTCATCTTGTCCAATTCTTTAATTTTACAGATGAGGAAACTGAGACACAATGAAATTAGGACATTGTCTAATATCCTACACATAGTAGGATTTAGGACAGAGCCTGGCACATAGTAGGTGCTATGTAAATGCTAGTTATTTTTAGTAAAACATGCCATTTGAGCTTATTCAATGAAGCAATGAAGAATTCTGAGCCCACATTCCCTAATATAATTAACTAATAGAATCTTAAATCTTAAATAAAATCTTAAAATTCCTGGAGTCAGGAATAATCATCTTCCTGAATGTAGATCTGGCCTCAGATACTCACTAGCTGTATGACTCTGAGCAAGCTATTTCACCCTGTTTGTTCAGTTTCTTCATTTTAAATGAACTGGAGAAGGAAATAGCAAACTACTCCTGTATCTCTGCAAAGAAAACTCCAAAAGGGGTTATACTGAGGTTGCTCCCAGATATTTATTTTAGCTCTATTGTTATCTTTGCAGGCACATAGTGGGAGATTCCAGTGGTCACAACATCCCAGCTGTATTCTAGAAGCAGATCCCATCTCAGGCAAAATCTGTCTTTTCAGTATGCCCTAAGAATCACTGATTCCTCCAGGGTGCCCAACAGAAATTCTTGAGTATATGCTTAGCCTGGGGCTGTCTCCCCACTACCAGAAGTCAATTTCTAGACCCTACTTAAAAGAACAGAAAAATCACCCTCAGTTTAACCTATGTCTAAAATATTCTAAATTTCAAAATTAGCATATTTATTGTACATGTTTGAAAATCTCTACATATGTGTGTGTGTGTGTATAAAATTTTATTTTTATCCTTACAACAATACCCAGAGGTGGGTACTGACATTATTCTCATTTTATAGTTGAGGAAATTGAGCACAGGGCTTAAGTGACTTGCCCAGGGTCACATAGTTAGTGTCTGAGGTCAGATTTGAATTCTTACCCCTCCAAACCCAGAGTCTATCTATTATACTACCTCACTACTTCATTTTATGTATAGACCTGACTATCTTATCCCATCAATGGCCAAATGGGATCTGCCTATAGTAAACTATTTAAATTCATTCAAAACCAATCAAAGCATGACATGAGAAAAGAGTGTCGTTAGGAATACAAAATACTATGTCAGAGACATCATTATGTGATGGAAATGGCATGGTATGTGGAGTTAAAGTTCAAATCTTGGCTCTATGATATTAATGTCAATGTCAGCTTTGAAGGGTATTTCCAGTGGAGTAATCCAGGATCCTGTGCTTTACTGCATTCTATTTAGCATTTTACCAATGATTTGAATAAAACTTAGATGATAGAAAACTAGTAGGGATAATCAGGATGACAGAGTCAGAATTAGAATTAGAAAAAAGCTCAAGATACTAGAATGTTGGACTGTCAGTAAAATGGAATTCAATAGGGATAAATATTAAGATCTTCCACCTGGGTTCAAATTATAAATTTCAGAAGTACAATATCAAGGGACGTATGATTAGATTATAGTATATTAGAAAAAGTCTGGAGGTTCTAGTGGACTATAAGCCCAATATATAATTATTAATGTAATATGGCTACCCAAAACCCCCAACAACTAACATAATATTAAATTATGTAGTGCAGTGGATGAAGTGTCATGCCTAAAATCAGGAAGACTCATCTTCCTGAATTCAAAAATAGCTTTAGACAATTATTAGACAATTGTGTGACTTTGGACAAGTTTCTTAATCCTATTTGCCTCAGTTTCCTCATCTGTAAAGTGAACTGGCCTAGAAAATGTCAAACTACTTCAGTATTTTTGCCAAGAATACCCCAAATAGAGTTACAAAGAGACAAATAATACTGAAAGATTGCAGGAAAAGAAGTGTGGTGACCACCTTTGACTTTAAATTCACTACAAATCTTCCTAGTTTCTATCTTTCTTCAATACCAGTAGAATTTTGAATAGTCTTAAGTCATTGTTATGATTCCATTGACCATTTATAGGTAGATCATAAACAAAAGGCATGAAGAGAAAATATAAGAATATAATGGGAGATTTAGATGAGAAGAGGATCCCCATAAGTTTGCATGATTCCAATGGTCCTGTCATCCCAAGTTGTCCTTGGTGACTTTTCTATATAAATGATCTAGCTGAATCTTCTCCCCATTCAAATTCTTAAAAGCTGTGTATGACCTTGGATAAATCTTTGCTTTCCTCTGAGTCTTAGTTTACTCCTTTACAAAATGAACAGGTTGGAATAGATGTTCTCTGAGACCTCTTAGTTGATTCAATGATTAATAAAGTCACTCCTAATTCTGACATAACACCTCTATTCAGGGATCTCAAGATACAATCAGTGAATTTCCATAGTCAAGCTATTTAGAATAAAACATCCCACCTTCATTTTCTCTCTCTTCTTCTCATGCTAGTTAGGAAGCCGTCCTGGAATTCCTGATCCATGAAACCCCATCCTTCTCACATAAGGAGAGTCTCCTGTTCACCTGAAGGCAACTTGTGCACACAGAACCAATGTGTTAGGAACGAAATTTTAAGGGAATTGAGGTGAACTAAAGCTTTTAACAGGGGAACAGACTGATTTGAAAATTCTAGAAGAAAGGAAAATTTTTTCCCCTTCTTCATGGTTTTTTTTTTTTTAACCATCTTCATCTTTGCTTCTCCTTTTGCCCCTCCCTCCCTCCCTTTCTTTCTGTATTTGTGTGTCTCTCTCCCCCTCTCTTTCCTTAATCTTTTCTTTCTTTCTTTTTGTCTCTTTTTCTTTTGAGGGCAAGGTCCATTTCTGTCTTTGATTTGTCAAAACTTATCTTCATGAAATCTCCATTGTTCAGTTTATTGCCTGCATGCAGCAGGCACTTAATAAATGCTAGGCAAATTAATAAATGAATGAATTCTCTATTAATTGCTGTGTAAGTTTGTCTTTAAAAGTATAGGTTGGGTACTTATTTATGACAGAACTAGAGCCACAGAGGATCACTTAAAGCCATTGGGATCCCTCAAACACTTTCTATTGTAAATACTTTTTGCTTCTCTTCTCCTCTTTTCCCACCCTGTGTCTGTTCTATTCTCCCTTCCTCTTCTGCTAACCCATTCCATTGTTTTCCTTTTCCCCTGGCTAAGTCTACCAGTAGCTTCTGCCTAGCATGAATCTGCTTGCTGTTTGAGGAACCCTACAGGTTTGGGGAAACCCAACCTAGATTTCAGTGAGAGGAGAGAAGCTTCTTTGCAGGCCATATCCTCCTCAGCATCTATCACTTTAGCATCATTTGTCTAAATGTAGGCAATACCGCTTTGGCTAAAACCTCATTAATCCATTCAGGAGAAAACTCCACTATTGTACAAGGAAGAAGGCATCTGAGGACTTTCTAGGCTTCAGCTTTTCACTTTTCTGCTTTCTCCATCTCTGTGTACTTACCACTACATCTGTACTTCAGTCAGCCAATATCTTCTCACCCTATCTCCCACCCCCAGCTCTGCCTGTTTAATTGAACATACATTTATTAAGTCTTTGTTATATGTAAGGCTTTAGCAGAGATTACAAAGCTAAAACATAGTCCTTGGGCTCTTAGAGGTCCCAGTCTAGTAGGAAAGATAAGATAAGTATGCAGAAAACCACATACTGGCTCCTTAGAAAGTAAGTACAAAAGTACTATTATAAATTGGAAGAAAGAACTTACCCTCAGCTGGGGATGGGGTCGGGAGGAGTTAGGGAAGAATACAGGCAGAAAGGAGTATTTGACTTGAGACTTCAAGGATGGGAACAGTTTCAATAAGCAGAGGTGGGGGTGAAGGCGAAGGAAGAGAGAACTATAGGATTGAGTTCATTCCAGGCAAAGAGGCAAGGGTATAGAAGTAGGAGATAGTAAGATAAGATATTTTATTTTAATCCTTATATATTTGAAAAATTAATTTTCTCTCTCCCCAATTGAAAAAAAGCAAAATCAATAGCTTTTTATTTTCAAAATACATGCAAAGATAGTTTTCAGCATTCACCCTTGCAAAATCTTATGTTCCAAAATTTTCTCTCTCACTTAGACAGCAAGTAATCCAATATAGATTAAACATGTGTAATTCTTCTTAACATATTTCCACATTAATCAAGCTGCACAAGAAAAATCACATCAAAAAGAAAAAAAATGAGAAAGGAAAAAAAGTAAGAAAACAACAAAAAAGGTGAAAATACTGTGTTGTGATCCATATTCGGTCTTTTTGATGCAGATGGCCCTCTCCATCTTAAACTATTGGAATTGGCTTGAATCACCTCATTGTTGAAAAGAACCAAGTCCATCAGAGTGGATCATCACATAATCTTGCTGCTGTGTATAATGTTTTCCTGATTCTGCTCATTTCACTCAGCATCAGTTTATATAAGTTTTTCCATGATTTTCTGAAATAAGCCTGCTTATCATTTCTTATAGAACAATATTCCATTATGTTCATATTCCATAACTTATTCAGTCATTCCCCAACTGATGGACATCCATTCATTTTCCAGTTCCTTGCCACTACAAAAAGAGCTGCTACAAGCATTTTTGCACATATGGGTTCTTTCCCCTCTTTTATGATCTTTTTGGAATACAGACCCAGTAGTGATACTCCTGGATCAAAGAATAAACACAGTTTTTTAGCCCTTTGGGCATAGTTCATGGTTCATTTCTTTTAAAAAAAATTAGTAAAATATCAACAGATCTTAATATTTCCAATAAAAAGAGGACCAAAAAAGGAATAGATGAATTAACAGCATGTGAAACTGAATCTTTTACATACATCTTGCTTATCATATATACTAAACTTAATATGATCAACTTTATCCTGATTGTTCATGTTCTTCTCCCTCTAGTCTCCTTGGTGTATTCTTAAAAATTTTGTTTTATCTTTCACTTTCTTCCTTCTTGTTTTTGAATTTTTATTTCTCCTAATTGTCATTTGCCCCCAAAGAAAGCCATTACTTGAAATAAAAGTATAGTCAAGCAAAAGAAATTTACAAGTTTATGTTGTGATATTCATATGTAGAAAAATATGCCTGACACCTATAGTTCATTACTCCTCCACAAACAGGTGACTGCCGTGTTTTTTAAAGCAATCTTGTATAATTGTCTTTGGACATTGCATTAATTAGAGTTTTAAAGTTATTTAACTTTATGCTGTTGTAATCATTGTAGTAATTGTTTTCTTGATTTTTTTCATTTCCCTTTGAAAAAGTTCATGTAAGTTTTTGCAGGTTTTTCTGAATATATTCCTTTTGTAATTTCTTAGGACAAAATATTGTTTAGTGACATTTAAATACTATCATTTGTTCATTCATTCCCCAATGGATGTGCACCCACTTTGTTTCCAAGTTTTTGCTACCAGAAAAAATGCTTTGATAAGTGTTTTTGTCTGTATGGATTCACATCTTCTTTAATCTCTTTGTACTATAGATCTAGCAGTAGTGTCAATAGGTCAGAGGATGTAAAGATAGTCATAACTGATTTCCTAAAACCTGGACCAATGAATAGCTTCATCAACAGGGAATTAATGTGCTTGTCTTCTCACAGACCTTTCAATAATTGAAATTTTCCATTGTTAATTTTTTTTTTTTTGGTCTTCCTTGCCAATCTGAAAGATGTAGGTTTGAATCTTGATGTTGTTTTAATTTGTATTTTTCTCTTATTACTTGTGATTTGGGGAATTTTTAAATTTGCCCATTGATTTGGCTTTTTTTCTTCTGAGAAGATTTTTATATCCTTTGACCATTTATCTGTTGGGGAAATAGCTCTTTTGTATATATTTATATCAATTTCCTATCAAATTAGATTATCAAACTTCAAAACTTTTTCCAGATATTTTTCCTACTTAATAGTTTTCCTTCTTGTTCTAAATGTGCTGATTTTGTTTGTGCAAGAACTTTTCAGTTTTATATAACCATAATTGTCCATTTTATCTCTCATGATCCTCTGTATTCATCGATGGCCAGGATTTATAGATTCATTGACATATTCTCAAATCAAATTATCAAATGATTTATTTGCAGAAATAAACAAAATTATAACAGATTTCATCTGGAGAAGAAATAAAAAAGTAAAGCTTCAAAAAAAATGAAAAAAAATTGGATCTGAGAATATGCACAGTTTTATAGTCTTTTAGGCATAGTTCCAAACTGCTCTCCAGAATGATTGGTTCAGTTCACAACTCCATCAAAGGTGTATTATTGTTTTTCAGTAGTGAAACTTACTCATTTGGGTTTTTTGGGGGCAGAGACTGGAGTGGTTTACCATTTCCTTCTCCAGCTCATTTTACAGATAATAAACAGAGGCAAATAGGGTTAAGTGACTTGCCCAAGACTGTGCACCAGTAAGTGTCTGAGTCAAAATCTTTATTCAGGAAGTTGTCTTCCTTTTTTCTATTGTACTTTGGTCTGTCTCAGCTCCAGAGGTACACCTGCCGTTGTATGTATACCTCTGGGGTTTCCTCCTGTTTTGATCAGAACTTTTCTTGTCCTTTCAAAAAGGTTGATTAGAAATAGGTCTTTCCTTGTAGGCCTGGCATTAGCTGCCCCAGCAGTGATTTAGTGTCTGTTTTCCCATATCCCTCCAACAGTTGTTATTTTTCTTTTCTCCAATATTTCTCAATCTGTTAGGTATGAAGTGATATCTAAGACTTATTTTAATTTACATTTTACTAATCAATAGTAATTAAGAGCATTTTTCACATGATTATAGATATTTTTTATTTTTTCATCTGAAAACTGTTCATACCCTTTCACCATTTATCAGTTAGAGAATGACTTGTATTCTCTCTATATGAAAAATGAGACCTTTACTTGTAAAAAAAAAATCACTCCCAGTTTTCTGCTTTACTCCTTGGCTGAATTGGTTTTGTTTGTGCAAAAATGTTTAATAGAATCAAAATTATCCATTTTGCATCTTGTAACTCTCTTTATCTCTTTAGTCATACAGTTTTACTTTATCCATAGATCTAACTGTAACATGCTCCCCTAACTTTGTCTATATCATGTACCCATTTTGACTTTATTTTGGTTTATGATGTAAGATGTTGGTTCATACCTAGTTTTTGCCAAATTGATTTCCAGTTTTCCTAGAAGTTTTTGTCATATACTGAGTTTTTGTCTCCAAAACTGGGACCTTTTTATTTATCAAACATTAGATTATTATGGTCATTTACTCTTGGATATGTGCATCTAATCTAGTTCATTTATTATCATTCTATTTCTTAGCCAGTACCAATTTGTTTTGATAATGACCACTTTGCAATACAGTTTGAAATTTGATATGGCTAGACAATCTTTTTTCATATTTTTTTTCATTAATTCTCTTGATGTTTAAAATCTTTTGTTTTTCTGGCTAAATTTTATTATTCTTTTCTAATCTCATAAAATAATTGTTTTGGTAGTTTTGTATTCCAGCATTTAATGTAATTTTGAATGGGAACATGTTTTTCTATTGCCTTCTTCTGGCTTTTATGTGTAATATGTAGAATGGCTGCTGAATTTTGTAGGTTTATTCTATGTCTGTCTACTTTACTGGTTATTAATAGTTTCTACTAATTTTGCTGTATTCTTTAAAGTAGCATCAAGAAATCATTATATCATTTGTTTAAAAGTGATCATTTTTTCCTCTTAATTGCTTATGATAGTCCCTCAAATCTTTCCTTTTTCTACTCTTATTGCTACAATCTTTACTTACGACTGATGTTCTTGGAAAGCCCTTGACTGTTTCTCCATTACAAATGATGCCAATTCTAGATTCAAATAGACACTTTTTACCATGTTAAGGAAAGGTCTACTAATGCTTTCTACTGTTTTCAGCATGAAAGGGTGCTATTTTTTATTTAAAGTTTTTTCTATTTCTATTGATATCCTTATATTTTATTTTTAATTGTTAACATGATTTATTTTTGTTAGTTATTAATATGATTTATTACATTCAGTTTTTCCATTATTGAATCAACTCTTCATTCCTAGCAAAAACAAAACCTTGCAGCAGTGCTTCATCTTTCAAAAATATGTTTCTGTGACCTCTTTGCTTTTTATTAAATATTTCTGCATACTCATTGGCATATGTCTTTGTATATCCTTTGGAATATTGATCTCTAGTTTTCAATCCTGATTCCCTATCTTAGGTATCAGGACAATATTTGTCTCATAAAAAAAGGCCTACGTCCTCTGATTTCAGGGGTGATGCATTATTCATTATACCATCTAGCTGCCCCTTTTTTTCCCCTCAATTTTTAATCTGGTTCTTAGGCCCAAGTATAGCCAATTTTTTTTTTAACCAAGATGCCATGCACAGCTGAGAAATATTTATTTTTTTATTTCCACTCAATAATAGAGATCTATCATATCTAACTTTTCTAAAATTCTATCCTAAATGTTCTATTATTAGACTTGTCTAGGACTGAAAGGGAAAATTGAGTTTACAAATGTTATAATTTTGCTGTTAATTTTCCTTTATAATCATTCCAATAATCTCCTGACTGGTCTTCCTGCTTCAAATCTCTTCCCCTTTCAGCTGTCTTTCACATAACTAATCAGCTGAATTCTTTAATGTCACTTCTTTTTACTTAAAAATCTTCAGTGATTTTGTATTATCTCGTGTCAAATACTAGTATTTAAAGCCCCCATAGTCTTGCTCCCATCTATGTTCCAAATTTATTTCATATGCAACCTATATTCCATACAATCTGCTCTAACTGAATTTGATATTTCATGATCTGAAATGATGACTTTGCCCTGGATATCCTTTACATCTGGAATGTTTTCTCTTCCTTTCTCTGCCTCATAGAGTCTCTGACTTCCTTCAAAGTTCAGCTGAAGGTTTGTCTTCTACAGGACGCCTTTAATGATTTCTCCCCAATCCCAATTTGTAGTGCACTCTTTTTTTTTTAATGGTATTTTGTTTTTCTAAATATATGTAGAAGATAGTTTTCATCATTTATTTTTGTAAAAAATTTGTGTTTCAAATTTTTCTCCCTCCCTCTCTTACCTTACTTCCCCAAAACAGCAAGCAATCTGATAATGACGTGTGCAATTCTTTTAAGCATATTTCCATATTTGTCATATTATACAAGAAAAATCAGACCAAAAGGGGAAAAAACCTCAAAAAAACAAAAGCAAAGAAACAAACAAAAGTGAAAATACTATTCTTCAATCACATTTAGTCTCCATAGTCATTTCTCTGAATGCAGATGGCATTCTCCATCCAAAACCTTTTGGAATTATCTTGGATCACTGCATTGCTGAGAAGAGCTAAGTCTATCATAGTTGATCATCACATAATCTTGTTACTACATACAGTGTTCTCTGATTCTGCTCACTTCAGTGAGCATCATTAATGTAGGACTTTCCAGGCTTTTCTGAAATCAGCCTGTTTATCATTTCTTATATAACAATAATAACTGGAATAATGAAATAATATTCCATTGCATTCATATACCATAACTTATTTGTCATTCCTCAACTGATGGGCATCCACTCAATTTCCAGTCCCTTCCCATGTAGTGTATTCTGTCTAAAACTATCTTTTATTTTCTTTACTTTGCACATATTTTAGTTACTTATATATGTACATATTGTTCCACCTTCCTCCTCTTTTCCAGTAGAACAAAAGCTCTTCAAGAGCAGGAAAAATTTCGTTTTAATCTTTAATTCTTATCAATTCCTTTCTTGTGCAGTTCTGCAAGTTCCTTGTATAGTTGATTTTCAGGTCCTTAAATATTTGTTGCTATATGGTAACTTCAGTCATATCTGACTTCATGATCCAATTTGGGGTTTTCTTGGCAAAGATACTGGAGTAGTTTGCCATTTCCTTCTTTAGCTCATTTTCACATGAGGAAACTGAGGCAAATGGGGTGAAATGATTTGCCCAGAGTCACACAACTAGTAAGTATCCAAGTCCAGATTTGAACTCAGGCAGATGAATCTTCCTGACTCCAAGTTGGACACTCCATCCACCATATCATTCAGCTGCCCCTAGTTGCAATTTATACTTTTAGAGTATTGCCTTGAGCATGAAGAGACTAAGAGGTATGCTAAAGGTCACAAAGCCAGTTTATGTCAGAGACAGAATTTTAAACATTTTCTTTATTTTTTTTAAGCTTTTTATTTTTCAAAACACATGTATGGATAATTCAACATTAACCCTTGCAAAACCTTATGTTCCAATTTTCTTCTTTTCCCCCCACCTCCTCCCCTATATGGCAAGTACTTCAATATATGTTAAACATGGTAGAAATATATATTAAATCCAATGTGTGCATACATATTTATACAATTATCATAGCTATTTTGCTTGAAAAATCAAATCAAAGTGGAAAAAATGAGAAAGAAAATAAAATGCAAGCAAAGAACAACAAAAAGAGTGAAAATGCTATGTTGTAAACTACATTCAGTTCCCACAGTCCTTTCTGGATGTAGATGTCTCTCTTCATCACAAGATCATTGGAATGGAGCAGCTAGGTGGTGCAGTGGATAGAGCACCAGCCCTCAAGTCAGGAGGACCTGAGTTCAGATCTGGCCTCAGACATTTAACACTTCTTAGCTGTGTGACCCTGGGCAAGTCACTTAACCCCAATTGCTTCAGGAAAAAAAAAACACAAGATCATTGGATCTAGTCTGGATCATCTCATTGTTAAAGAGAACCACATCCATCATCGTATAATCTTATTGCCATGTACAATGATCTCCTGTGAACCCATATTTTCTTGATCCTAGGCCAGTTCTTTATTTACTTTGCCAGGCTCTCTCTAATATCAAATTATATACAGAATATCATAAAATCAAGTTAAAAGCAAGAAGAAGAATAAGGGCAGGGAGGAGATTGGGCAAAACTACAAAAGGTGGTACTTAAACTGTGATCTTAAGGAAGCTAAGAATTCTGTGAAGTGCAGGTGAAGAGAGAGTACATTCCAAAAATTGTTTGCTTGGTTTTTTTCTTTTCTTGTGTTTTTTTTCCCTCGTTTGATCTGATTTTTTTTTTTTTTGCACAGAATGATGAATATGGAAATATGTTTAGAAGAATTGCACATGTTTAACCTATATTGCATTGCTTGCTATTTGGGGGAAGGGGAAGGGAGAAGAGAGGGAGAAAAATTTGGAACACAAGGTTTTGTAAAGGTGAATGTTGAAATCATCTTTTTATGTATTTGGAAAAATAAAATACTATTAAAAATTTTAAAAAGCAAAAATTAAAAATTATTTTTAAATGCATCTGGGAAAAGATAAAATACTAAATTAAAAAATGGCATGTAGAAATCAATCATGAAAGTCTTTAGATTCCCAATTGGGAATTTTGGATTTTTTCCCAGAGGAAACAGGGAGCCTTTGAGGATTTGCTGGATGGAATGCTGTTCCCTTTTCATTTCTGTGGCTATCCTGGCTAGATATAGTCAAAATCTGAATGACACTGGTTTGTATTTGAATCTCCTGTTCTGGCCTTGTCTTCCAGGTTTTGTCTATCAGCTATCTTCTTTATTATCATTTTTGCTTTGTGTGAACTATTTTTGAAGTTGGGATATCCCTCATTCTTGCCACATTCCATCTTCTTTTTCCAAAGTGTATTTCTTATATTGCATGCTTTCCTCTGATTCTTTTGCATAGTTCTTTTTTTTTTTTTTTAAGAAAAGGAGCATTCACATCTAACACATACCTCCTCTACTGCCCTATGAGAGCTACTCCTTAAATTCTTCATAGACTGTGGAGGTTCGAGTCTCAAAACTTTATGAAAATATTAATATGAAATTGGAATTTAAAAGATGTCTTTGTCCCTGGGAGAACTCTGAAGTTGTTATAAAAGATTTTCAATTCCCCAAAGGAATCTACTCAGTTTTCTTCCCCCTTAATAAGTCTACCTAAGATTCACACACATTCCCTTTGTTATCAGATCCAGAAGTCTTTCGGCTACACCATGACATCCCTTAACTTCTATTAACATATTAACTATTAGTCTGTCCTTAATATTCTGAAACTTCTTATTGCACATATACAAATCTTTTGATCTCCAAGAGTTTCCATTTTCTTTTCTGCAAAATGAAGGTGCTGGATTAATTGACCTTTGAAGTCCCTTCCAGTCCTAGATCTATATGATCATGGTTTCAAGGCATAACCCCTCCCCCCCCCAGCCCTTTGGGGATCACATTAAGACCATCTCTTACAAGATGTCTATTCGAGTTTCTATCAGGACAGCTGGCTGGGAGAATCATTGATCCAACTTCTATACCTTATACTCTCATGGAAATAGGAGCCCCCACCAAAAATCATTCACTCTTCCTCCCTCTATAGCCATCATAAGCCACATCTTTCTGTTTATAGTACGTTTGCTTCTGACCCCCACCATACAAATGAGACATTAAAAACTTAGAAAAAGTTCCTGAAGAGGGCAGCTGGGTGGCATAGTGACTAGAGCACCAGTCCTGAAGTCAGGAGGACCTGAGTTCAAATCTGATCTCAGACACTTAACACTTCCTAGATGTGTGATCCTGGGCAAGCCACTTAACCCCAATTGCCTAGGCAAAAAAAAAAAAAAAAAAAAAAACCCAAAACGAAAAAGTTCCTGAAGGACCAGAACACACATCCTTTGTCTGATTGTTGCTTATTCTTTCCCCTTCTCTATTCCTCAGTTTCTTCATCTGCAAAATGAGAGAATTAGACTAAAGCAGGAGTGGTTAACTTTTTTTTTATTATGGACCTTTAGGCAGACTGGTAAAGCATATGGATTCCTTATAATATCATTTTTTGCATGATATCATAATTCATAATTCCATAAGCATTTATGCTATGCTATGGACATACCCACTATCAGCCAGGCATAAGGACAAGGTCTAAAGCTAACTATTTTTACAAATATCTCATTTGGTCCCTGGACAACCCTGCAAAATTGGCATTATAAATGAAATAATTCAAATGGTTTACCTGTGGGATCTGTATTGAAGCTATTAACCCCTGCCCTTGGCATCTAACTTTCCTAAAAGTTGCCAATCACTGCTCAGGTTGGCATCTGTTGAATGGGCAGCATTAACCATGTTACTAACAGATTGCTGTGGATTCTGGTCCTACAGAGGAGGCCCTGAGAACAGCCAGTTAATGAGAAGCAATGTCTTGCAATGGAAATAATAATGGAAACTTTAATTTTGATTTTAATGCCTACTATGTCACACTAAGCAAGTTACTTTGTCTTTGGGGACCTCAATTTCCTCTGTTAGACTAGTTTATCTCTGGGATCTCTTCCAGCTCCCAGGATCATGGATTGGGAGTTCACTGAGTAGAATGGGAACAAGATGAGAGGGAAAAAGGACAGGATTAACACAAGATATTGAAGACAGTGATCTCTCTACCCTTAAAGAACTTATAGTTAAACTGGGGAGATAATCCATGTATGTCTGAAATGAATGAAAAAAGAGCTAGTGTCCAAAAGAGTACAAATCAATATAAAATTAAGTATAGATAGAGGACCCTCGATTTCATTGATGTAGGGATCTCCCAGTTGAAGAGATTCCTTCTATCAATGCAGAAGGATGCCTTTCATTCAACTTCCTTTCTTAGTTTTAGAACTGAGAATTTAAGTCCAGGGTCACTCAGTCTGGAATGTGTCAGAGGAAGGACTTGAACTCAGGTCTTCCTGCTTGGTTCTCTACTACTACATGCTGCCTTTATATGTGGATATAGAGAAATTTAGGCATAAAAATTACAGGGGTATATCCTAAGGAGTCCTGGACTTGAAGTCAGAAAAATCCAAGTTCTATTTAATTTCTGTCTTTGTGTCACTAGTGCCTTTTACATGGGTACTTTGTAAGTTTTGAGTTTAATTGAAATGTCTGACATTGAATAGCCATGGAACAGTGAATCATTCAGCCACTTTTCACCCTCAGTTTTCTCACCTGTAAAATGGGAATAATAGTAGTACTTGTCTCATAGTGTTATTGTGAGGATAAAATGAAATAGTATATATGAAGTACTTAATAAACTTTAGTATGCTATAAAAATGCTATCCATTATTATTATAGGGTCCTAGAATATAAAAAATCTCTCATATACATTTGGTTAAGTCAGCACTTTTGCTGTGCTATGTTTTCCATAAAAGTGTTTCCCCACTGCCTCACTTCCTGCTATATCCTGAATCATTCCTTGTGCTGGTTCTCTGTTTCCCCTCTTCAGCCATACTTATTGAAAAGCAGCCCTTCTGTCAAAATACTAAGAAAAAGATCTAGGGAATCAAAAAGAACCTTAAGTTACCTGGCATCCTAACACAGACAGGAAGAGGCAGAAACTCAAAGGACCTTCCTTCTAGAACCAGTGTGATTATCCCATGATGAAAGGCAGAAGCCTTTCGCATGATGGAGCTAGTGGAAAGTGCATTGTACCTGAAATAAAACTCTTAAGATAAACTCCTAAGTCTGAAATTTATTAGCTGTAGGATCATGAACAATTGACTAACCTTCTCAAATCTCAGATTTCTCAAGTATAAAATGGGAATAATAGTACCTATTTCCCAGAGATGTTTTAAGAACCCAGTGAAATAATATATATAATGTTCTATAAAAACATCATTTTATTTTTTGTATTTTTATATAATAGTATTTTTTTCCAAAATATATAATGAGAAAATATTTAGCGTTCATTTTTATAAGATTTGGGTTCCAAAGTTTTCACCCTTTCATTCTCCTTACCCTCCTGTCTTCTGAGAAGGTAGGCAGTTTGATTAGTTTATACACATGCTATACATGTAAAAACATATTTCCATATTAATCACTATGGTGAAAGAAAAAACAGATCAAAAGGAAAAAATAAGAAAGAATAAAGTAAGTAAAAATATCTGCTTTCATCTGCATTCCTTCCAAGTTTATCAATTCTTTATGTAGTTATGGATAGTATTTCCCCTTGTGAGTGCTTTGTACTTGTCTTGGATCATTGTATTGCTGAGAAGAGCCAAGTCATAGTTGATTGTCACAGAATTATACCATAATACCATGTTTTCTTGGTTTTGTTTATTTCACTTTGCATTAGTTTGTACAAGTTTTCCCATGTTTTTCTGAAATCTGTCTGTTCATTTCTAATTGCACAATAGTATTTCATTACATTTATATATCATATAATAAATGCATGATTTATTAGGTCAAATATAAGATTAACTCTAGTTATTCAGAATTAGTAGATCTGAGTTCTATGTATAGCCCAAGAAAGCCATTTTCTTCTGAGCTTCAGTTAGTAATACTTGTATTACATCCCTTACAGGTTGGTGAATGCTGTCTGGGGAAAATGTATATTAAATGTTTTATTAACAAGAAAAGTTGTGTAAATGCAGAACCATAGCTGGAAATTTTGGTACTTTGAACAAGTCTTTTTCAGGTGAAGTGGGAGAATCCTAGTATACTATTCCATATGGGAAATCCCTCCCCCCCCCAAAAAAAAATCAAGGGACACCATGAGATTGCTGTTTAGAAAGATGATGAACAAGGATTGGGGGAGGAGGGTAGATGAGTAAGACACTGCAGGAGAGCTCATCGGGTGTTCAGTCACAGCAGGAAGCTGACATCTGGTAGCTCTTAGTTAAACTAATTCTTCTTGCTAAATAGATACTAAGCTCAGTTATCTCTACATTGCAGAATTGCAAGTGTTGTCAGTATTCTGCCACAAAGCTCTAATATCCTGGCCCTAGTTATATCTGTATGTGAATGTGAGTCATTTCTAGATTGGGACAAGACATATATGCTCAAGCAAGGCTTTAAATTGTACTTTCACTCCTGTCCCATCTGCCAGAAGCTCTGAGTCTTTGCTTTAATACCTGCAACTTGCCTTATCACAAAACAAATGGTCATATTCCATTGAGAACAGGATTTGCTGACATTAAATACATGTGTATGTGTGTATTATTATTATTTTAAATAAGTGTAAAAATCTGTCATTCTTGCATGTAGAACTTTGCCTGGAAGCCTAAACTGCCTAACCCTAGTCCAGGGGCTGGCTATTATCAATGGGTATAACCCCACTCCGGGAAAAACACCTCAACAATCTTGCCTTACTAATGGCAAACTGATACTTTGTGGATTATTTGTTAACATTCAATCCACAAAGTCTTTTTTTTTTTTATTTTAAAGAGTGACTTTAAAACTTTGGTATATTCTTAAGTTTAATCTTTACTACATTTTGAAGCCAAACCCCCCCCCCCCCCCCCCCCCGGTGAGGAAGCTCTCTCCAGATTTATAGAAAGTGCCTCTATCAATATAGAGCCACAACTATTCTGCAATTTATAAATTTAGGGAACTTCCCAGGACATCAATTCATTAAATGACTTGATCTGGATCAAGTATATCAGAGGCAAGACTTAATCCAGGCTTTTCTCTATCAAATATACCATTTTGTCTCTTGTCCAGTCTTACAATAAAAGTAAATAGAGATAAGATGTATTATAGTGCATATAGAAACTTATTCTATTGCTGAAACATTTCAGGAATACATACATTTTCTTAGTCGTGTATTTCTACACTGAATATTATAATAATTGAACAAAAACATGAGAGTGGGGTTAATCTGGAAAATTTTTCTTGGAGGAGATGAATGGTGAAAAAAATTACAAAGGAGACATTTTAAGTAGGGAGAATGTGGAAAGAAGGGAAACCTTTACAAAGAATGCTTGGACAGGTTGAATAGAAAGCCTATGCTCATAAATAATGAGAAATGAAATTGGTACTGATTGGCACAAAGCTTTGAAGGCTGAGCTAAGGAGTTTGTATTCTCTATAATGGGCAATCACTGTTGTTGTTCATCCTTCATCCCCCAAGATGACCAATGACATCACAAAAGTAATGTCTTGACTTGTGTGTGAATTGAATTTAAGTGAGGCAGAGCTGTACAAAGTCATCATCTTCACTCTCAATGCCAGTCTAATGGCAAGACAAAAGTCACGATGACTGGTGATGGTCTCAGATGCAGTGTATGACCTTGGCCTTTTTAAACTAAGCTCTTTCTCAGGTCTCATTTTGTCTGAGCCAACTCCCACTCAATGTTTAAGGGTTAGGTAAGAATTGAGATAAAAGATAATCTAATTTGCCATTGAAAAAGAATCAGGGAAAGATCCCCAGAGTTTCTGGCCAGAGGAAGTAATTGCTGTAATCTACGGGGCAGAAAACAAATCTGACAAAAATCAGTGATGGAGCAAGATTATTATGACAGTAAAAATAAGAGTGATAGCAAGTGGAGAGGTAGAGAGCTAAGAATCATCAAATATCAGAATTGGAAATGATCTTAGACACTATATATTCCTCATTTTCTAGACAGAGGAAGATATCAAGAAATTGGGACATGAAATTACTTGCTTAAATTCATATAGCTAAGATTCAGATCCAAGCCTTCAAATTGACATCTGGATAGCTCTTTTTTTTAATCATTTAGTAGATTGACCTTTACAGGAGTCCAGCATGATGTTATGAAATCCTTGACTGAGGGGATATCAGTGAAGGAGAAAGGAAGGAATCTGGGAATCTTCAAGGGAGAACAAGACTCTAATTAGATTAAGTGGTGGGAAGGAAGAGGTATTTAAAAATAACTTCATGGTTGCTTGCCTCAGTAGGGGGATGCAGGTAGATGAATGGGAGCCAAAGCTAGGAATTCATGTAGATCCCAGACAAACAAAGAAGTGAAGATATTAGGCCTATTTATCTGCTTTCACCTATATACTTTCAATGATGTGGGAAGAAGATGTCTCAGAGAAAACCTGAGAAGATGGTAGAAATGTATAGAGTGAAGACATTTCCTCCATCATTTCATTTTACAAATGAGGAAACAGAGGCAAAAAGAATTAAGTGACTTTTCCCAGATCACATGACTAGTGTTTGAGACCAGATCTGAGCTCATAAAGATGAATCTTCCTGACTTCCAGACCTGAAACTCTATCTTTTGTACATCATCAACTGCTTATTGTACACTTCTAGCTGACATCTCAACTTCAACATGTCCAAAACTTAATTCTTCTTTCTTCCCTCTTCTGAGCTTTCTTGTCCCTCTCAAGGGTACCAGTTCCTTCCAACCACCCAGGTTCTTTATCTTAGAGTCATCCTTAACTATCCACTCTCATTCATTCTATCTATTCAATCAGTTGCCAACTCTTATAATTTCTTCCTTTATAATATCTCTTCCATTAGTCCTCTTCTCTCTACTCACATAGACACCATCTTGTTCAGGCCCTGTTCATCTCTAGCCTGGATTACTGCAATAGCCTTCTAACTGATCTCTCTTTTATGTTTCTCCTCTCTCCAAAATGTCTTCCATTCAAATTCAGGTTTGATCATGTCATTCTCCTATTTCATATATTCCAAAATGAATGAATGAAAAAATGGGAATGATGGGGAGGTTCCCTCCCATCACTAGAATAAAATAGAAACTCCTCTTTTGGGAGTTCAATTCTCTTTGCCATCCATCCCCACTTTTTCTTTCCAGCCTTATTACATAATTTATTCTTGTTCATGGATTCTCCATTGCTGTCTAACTAACCTTCAGAAAGATTCTCCCTTCAAATAACCTTTTATCTACTATATATATATATATATGTGTGTGTGTGTGTGTGTGTGTGTGTGTGTTTGGTTTTAAATAGAATGGAAGATCCTTGAGGGCAAGGACTATTTTACTTTTGTCTTTGTGTCCCCAATACCAACACACAGTTCTTAGCCTGTTATTGTTCAAGTCATTTCAGAGGGTTTCTTGAATGAGATACTGGAAGGATTTGCCATTTCCTTCTCCAGATCACTGCCCAGAGTTACCCAGCTAAATTTCTAAAGGCAGATTTGAACTCATGAAGTTAACTCTTCCTTACTCCAGGCTTGGTACTCAATCCACTATGCTGCCTAGCTATCCTTCCCCAGTTTCCTGTTGTTTAGTTGCTCAAATTCAACCTCAGACACTCACCAGCTGTGAGACCCTGGACAATTCACTTAACCCTGTTTGCTTCAGTTTCCTCATCTATAAAAATGAATTGGAGAAAGAAATGGTGCAGAAAGTTTAAATGACCTACCCATGGTTACACAGGGAACAAGTGACAGAAACAGAATATAAACCCACATCTTCTGACTCCAAACCCCGCCCCCCCCCTCTCTCTCCTCTGTCTTTGTTTCTTTCTTTCTATGTGTCTGTTTGTCTGTCTGTCTGCCTGTGTGTGTCTCTGTCTCTCCTTCTGTTTCTTCAACTGTACAGTGAGGATGTTGGACTCAGTAACCTCTAAGTTCTCCTGTTCCAGTTTTGGGCTCCTAAATATAGAAAATTGCACATAATAGGTGCTTCGTGGGATCATTCATTTATAGCTAGAAAGGACCTCAGTATTATCAAGTCCAATTCCCTTATTTTATAGATGAGAAAAGAGAGCCTCAGAATGCCTCCTTCCGCAGGCAGTGAGGTTATATGACAGAAAGACAATGAGTAGCAAAGCCTGGGTTTGAATGTAGGTCCTCTGATTTGAAATTCCTCCTTCCCTCTGCCTACAAACATCTCCTAAATTGCCCACAAAGAAGGAGCAAATACCAGCTATTACATATTTCATGGTCATACTTATGCTTTCCATGCTTATAGGATGATAGAAGCAAAAAGAACTCCAGAGATCATTTAGTCCCATCCATTCATTTTCCAAATATGAACACTGAGGTCTGGAGATGAGAAGTGACCTTCCCAGGGCCATACAGTAAGCCAGAGGAAAGCATGCCTTTCCTGTTACCAATAATCCTTTATTTAAATTGAGGTCTCCTTACCCTGCTACCTATCCCTTTCAAAGAGTGAAAGAATCATAGAAACAGGACACCTGGTTTCTTAGTAGACACGAGGGAGACCCAGCTTCTTGCTACTAACTAGCTGTATGGTCTCAGGCAAGATTTTAATGTTTCTGGGCCTTCATTAAATGGAAAGAATGGCCCTTTCCTTTAAGCTGCACACAGAGAGGGTTAAACTGAGAGAAGAGTTGGGGAAGAAAGTCAGAGAATACCTGCTGGGCCATCCCAAGTTAAACAGATTGCATGCCTTTCATTCCTGGTAGAGCCAGACCTTCTCACGGTGTGGTTATGTGATGACAGTTGTCATGAAGGTGCAGAGGGTCTTATTTATACTGACAAATGATTACCCTTCACAACAGAATTATAAACGGGACCTTAATGATAGGATTTGCTAACAGTCCTTCCCTCTTGCCCCATTAGGGCAGAACCTTATTCCAAGGATATTACCTATAAATATGAAGATGGCAAAAGAGATAGAATAAATTGGAACAAAATATGGTGGGCTTATCAAGGTGCTAATTCAAACAGGAGGAAGAAGATAGGTAGTCCAAATCAGGACATAATCAAGGGTTTCCTAACCCTAGGAGAGAAGAGGCTTGGAGAGCAGTAGGAACTTGAACTGAACAATAAACCTAATAACCTCTTTCTATCCTCTATTTTCTTTCCTATCCCCTTTTTTATCTCCTGCATTTATTCTCCTAATCTCCTTATCTTATTCCTTTCCCTGTCTTCTTTTTACTTTTTCTCTTCTCTCTTTTCTTTCATCCTTCCAACAAGTTTTCTTCCCTATCTCTTCTTTTTACTCTCCAAACTGCTCCTTTCTTCCTTCTATTTCTTTTTTCTTTCTTTAGTCATCCCTAAATGCTAGCTTTGCCATTTACCAATAGTAGGTATTTAAGGAAACCTCTTAAATCTAGGTTTCCTTATCTATAAAATGGGGACAACAATACTTGCCCCATCTTTCTCAATGAATTGTTGGGATAATCTTATGAGATAATGAATATGAAAGGGCTTTGTAAATTGTAAGGTATTATATCAAGAAGTACTGTAGTTTCTCCACCGTTCCTTCTGTGCTACCTTTTCTCTCTCTTCATCTTTCCTTCTCACCATGCTACATCCTTGCCATTTTCCTTTTTTTCTTTCCTTCTTTCCTCCTACTCTTCTCTTCCTGTTCCCATTTGATTTAAGGGGACAATCCCTCTCTTTGCTTTTTACTATTACACCAGTCTCCTTTCTTATGAAATGAAACACACATGCTATACACATTCACACACACACACACACACACACACACACACCCCCAAAACAGGTTTAAACATTTTACAGGTTTCAACATTTTTCAGGCAGTCATGTCACATCTTATCAGATCAACCCTAAGCCCCAGGCCAGAGCTCAGGAGCAGCTTTTGAGAATAGAAGCTGTAACATTCCAGCAAAACCCCTGCCCCCGCCCCTGTCCTCTCCCCTTCCCCCTACCTGCTCCTGCCTGGTCCTCTCTCCCCTTATTCTACATCTCTCTTTTTCTTTTCTTTTCCTTCAAATCACCCACTAACAAATCTTCAAAGTCAGTAGTGTCAAACAGATAGAGACAAGGACACTAAACGGAAGCATATTGACTTAGAAAGTCATATATTGACATTCTATGTTTTATTAGGTTTTTTATTTATTTGTTAAGTATTTACTAAATACATTTTAATCTGTTTTAAATAGAATTTGACACTATTGCCTGTTCCATGCATGACACCTTTGTTCTAAGTGATGGAGGTTTTTCAACTGCTTCCTCTGCCATTCTTTTGGTCTCTCTTACATCTCATAGTCTTAATAGAAAGAGCTCAGAACTGGGAGTCAAAAGACCTAGATTGAATCTCAGTTCTGCATTAAGTAGTTCCTTAGCCTTGTGTAAATTCTTCATTTTTCTGGGCCTCAGTTTCCTTATCTGTAAAATGAAGATAACAATACTACCTAATTTGCTGAATGATTGTGAGAAAAGTTCTTAATAAAATATTGTAGAAATGTGGCAGCATAGTAAATCAGATAGGAAGCTATCCTTGAAGTCAGGAAGTTGCTGTTCTTGTTCAGTCATGTCCAACTCTTTGTGACTCTATTTGGGTCCTTCCTAGAGATATTGGAGTGGTTTGCCATTTCTTTTTTCAGTTCATTTTACAGGTGAATAAACTGAGGCAAGCCAGGTTAATTGATTCTCCAAGGGTGACATAGCTAGTAAGTGTCTGAGACCAGATTTGAACTCAGGAAGTCTCACTTTCCTGGCTCCATGCCTGACACTATCTACTGCTCCACCTACTGCCCCAAAGCCAGAAGTCTGGAAGAGTCATTTATTTTTAGTGTTTTTGGCTAGAAATTCAAACACCCCAAGTGCAAGTGGTCCACAGTATTCTTCATTATGAGTTAAATCAGATTAAAATACAATAGGAAACTTTAAAAAAATTAAATAGTATTTTATTTTCCCAAATATATGTAAAGATAATTTTCCACATACATTTTTTACGAATGTGCTCCAAATTTTTTTCTCTTGATCCCATACCCCACCACCCCCAAGACAACAAACAATCTGATATAGGTTAAATAAATTATTTTAAACATATTTCCATATTTGTCATGTTGTGCAAGAAAAACAGACCAAAAGGGAAAAAAACTACAAGAAAGAAAAATAAATAAGAAAAGGTGAAAATACTATGTTTCAATAATTGGGAAATATTTAACAAAATAAATAAAAATATAATAGAACACAATGTTAATATATCCTTGTCTAAATCAGCATGTACCCCCCAGGATCCTTCTATATGGTTTAATGGTCTCATTTCTATTTGAGTTTGACACACTGCTCTAGGCAACTCTCTAAGAATCTAAGTAACAGAGAAGGTGTCAAACGATGTTGGCACAGGGCATTTCCTCACCTAGGAGTTCCCTATACCAATGAAATCACAAGTCTAGTCCTTATCCCAATTCTTATAGGACTGTGAAGTAGGAGTAGTAATAGAAATAGTAGCAACAGTGGTAAAGTATATATATATACTGAGAGGAACCAGGCTACTACTACTTTGCAGCAAGGGGAGGTTCATAATTGTTGATCATTGTATTTTGTTTTCAGACATTTTTCATGCATTGTTGGTTTTGGTGAATTTTTTTTCTCTTTTTTTCTTAAAAAAAAAAAAAAATTCTGGCCATATGGAATGGCCCTTTAGAAGGAAGAGAAAAGGGCTTTTGGAATACTTTTTTTTTCCCTTGGCAAAGGCATTAGAATGGTTTGCTATTTCCCTTATGGTAAGGAAACTGAGGCAATCAGGATTAGTGACTTGCCCAGGATCACACAACTATTACGTATCTGAGGTAAGATTTGAACTCAAGCAGATGAGTCTTCCTGACTCCAAGACTAGTATTCTGTCTGCCCAGACAAGCAATAACTATAATTTGGGAAATACAGTCAAGTTTGGGAAATGGTGTTCAATTTTGTTGGAATATAGGGACTATCAAAAAAATATGTAATAAGAGAAAAGGCGAAACTAAAAGATTTCTATAAAAATATTTTTTTAAAAAAAAGAACAAATACATAGCTAGGTATTGCAATGGATAGAGTCCTGGATTTGAAATCAGTAAGATTTGAATTTAAATCCAGCCTTATATTTGTATGCACCCCCCCACACACACACCTACACACACATACAAAGTATGTATGTGCATATATATATATTTAAATATATATAAAACACATATACATATAATATATATAATTTTTCAATTAATAACTAGAAGTAGGATACAACCAACAGAGAAGGAAATAATTGTAATAATAATAATGACTAGCATTTATATGTCACTTAAGATTTGCAAAAAACTTTATAATTTTTTTTTGACCACCCTCTCAAGTAGGTATTATTGTACCTGTTTTACAGATGAGGAAACTGAGGTTAAGAGAAGTTACTCAGGGTTGTACAGTCACTAAAGAGTCTGAGGCTGGATATGAATTCAGGTTTCCCTGACTCTAGGAAAGTACACTGCTACCCCTAGTTGCCTAGTTAGTAGTACTTTCTATGATTAGGTCATATTTTCTTTGTTGGTGGGAACTCAGCTGAGCTCCCTCTCTTACTATCCAACTGTTGTTCTGGGTACAATTTTGCTAGTTATAATTCTGCTTCAACCATTTCTTATTTTCTCATTCTGTATGAGAACATACATATTTTTCTGTCCATGCCCTCCCAACATATTAGGGTCCTTCATCTTGAGATATTTCCTTCCTTCCTTCCTTCCTTCCTTCCCTCCCTTCTTCCTTCTTTCCCTCCCTCCCTTCTTCCTTCTTTCCCTCCCTCCCTCCTTCCTTCCTTTCTTCCTCCCTTCCTTCTTATCCTTTACATTTTGTGGATGCAAACAGCACTTCTATCATTCCCTTATTCTTCACATGATTGGCCTACCTTCTTTTCTGATTATTTTCTAACTAATATTTTTGTAATTTTTTTTAAACAAGCAAATTTTTTGATGACACAGGGTATCCTAAAAGTTTTAAGCTATTAAATGTTAAGGTATTAAAGTTCTAAAGTGCACTAAAACTTTTGGGATACCTTATATTATAGAGTAAGTACCACTGTCCTGTGTCTTGACTGAGCATTGGATCAAATGGTATATAACTAAAGTAGAACAATAAGGCCTGGAACAAAGGTCACAATCTGGAAGAGAGTGAAAATTTCCCCTTCTTATTGAGAAATAATTACCTGATCTTCCAATCCTATGCTGTACGTAAGGTAGCTGAGGTCAGTATAAGAAATTAAATAAGAACATTTTCAGAGTTTTGCAAAAGCTGCAGATGACATGTGAAGGCCAGAAGGCAATACTGAAAAAGTATTTTTACTTGACACTTACCTTTTGTAGCCTATGACCAAATACTGACCCAAATTTCACAGTAAACATTCCATAAAAGAAAATGAAGAATTCACACTTCTGTGGTATGAAAAGAGGGCAAAAAAATCTACAAGGATTTTTCAGATCACCCTCCCTCAACCCTTGTGACATGAAAGGGATAACTGTAATTCAATTCAGTAAATATACACTTATTAGTAGGATATGGTACTTGAAAACATAGGCATGAACCAAACTTTACCACATAATGCATGGGGTTGCCTAGACAGTTACTTAACTTTATTTTCCTCAAATATAAATGTGGGGGTTGGGTTAATTGCCCTCCATGACGCCCTACGGGCTCTAAACCCATGGCCCTATTATGTACAAAGCCCTGAGAATAAAAAGACATTTAAATGCAAATAGGCCCTCCACTTAAGAAGCTTACATTTTTATCAGGGGATATAACAAGTAAAAAAATATTAGGCAAGGGAGAAAGCATTATTTGGGGAATCAGAGAAGGCTTCACAGAGGAGGTGGCCATGGTGCTAACTAAGCCTTAAGGGAAGTCAGGAATCCTGAAAAGGTGGAGATGGGGTGTAATCCAGTGTATGTCTCTGTGCATGTGTAAGACTAAGGGAGGAAAAAAGTGGTTCATGAGAATATAAGAGATACAATGAGAAGCAAGAGATACATAAAAGATACATAATGAAAAGCAAGAATTGTTCAACTGTGCGCAACTCTTCATCATCCTTTTTTTTTTTTTTTTTTTTTTTTTTTTTTTTTTGCAAAAGCATTAGAGTGGTTTGCTATTTCCCTTATGGTAAGGAAACTGAAGCAATCAGGGTTAAGTGACTTGCCCAGGATCACACAACTAGGAAGTATCTAAGACGAGATTTGAACTCAAGCAGATGAGTCTTCCTGACTTCAAGACTAGCACTCTGTCTGCCCAGAGAAGCAACAGATATAGTTTGGAAAATGCAGTCAAGTTTGGGAGATGGTGTTCAATTTTCTTGGAACACAGGGACTGTCAAAGAAATATGTAATAAAAGAGAAGGTTGAAAAAGTAGACAGGGAGATGTTATGGAGGGCTTTAAATGCTATGCTAATGAGCGTACCTTTTATCCTGAAGACAATAGAGAGCCATCAAAGTTTTTTGAGTAAGGAGAATGACATGATCAGAGTCATGGTTTCCTTAGCAAAATTATTTTGGCAGCCATGAAAAAGATGGATTGATTGGATTATAAACAAGGGCATAAGCTAGATAGCTACTGCAACAGTCCAGGTGAGAGGGGCTGATGAAAACAACTGTAGAGAAAAAGGAATGGATAGAGTTCCAGGTCTGGAAATCAGGATGATTCACTTTTGATAAGTTCAAATCTATTTTCAATACACTTGCAAATCACTTTACTCTGCCTCAGTTTGCTCATCTGTAAAATTAGTTGGAAAAGGGAAATGGCAAATGACTCCAGCATCTCTGCCAAGAAAACCCCAAAGAGGATCATGAAGAGCTGGACACGATTGAAACAATTGAACAACAACTAAGTGAGAGATCTCCATAAGACGTGGTAACTCTTTGGGTATGAGAAGCATGGAGAAAGGGGAAAAAAATCAAGGATGGCTTTGAAGTTGTAAATATAGAGTACTGGAAAATGGTGCTCTCAATAGAAGCAGGAAAGTTTGGAAAAGATGGGTTTAAGGGATAAGATGTTTTGGCTATGCTGAGTGTGAGTTGCTGATGGGAATAATAATAGCAGGCATATACATGACACTTTAAAGTTTGAGAAGCATTTCACAAGTATTATTTTATGTCATCTTCACAATAACTTTCAGAGGTAGGTACTTGTATTATCACCCCCATTTTACAGATAAGGAAACCGAAGCAGATAAAGATTATATTATTTATCCTGGTTCATTCAGTAACTGAGTGTTTGAAGCCAAATTTGAACTCAGGTTTTCTTGACTCCAGATCCAGTGCTGTACTAACTGTTCCACCTAGCCGTCTCTCCATTTGAATAGAGGTATCTCACAGCAGGTGACACGAGACTGGATCTTGCTAACTGAAGAAGGGGCAAGAGAGGGGGAAGAACTGATGAGCTTCATGATCTTCAAAAAACATGGAAAGACTAGCATGAAATAATGAAGACCAAACTAAGCAGAACCAAGAGAACATTGTATTCCGTGAAAACAATATTGTTTTAAGAATGATTTTGAGTGAATAAGTTATTTTGAGTATTACAAATATCCAATTAATTAAAAAGGACTTATGAAGAAAGATGCTATTTTCATCCAGAGAAAGAACTGATAGGTAGAAATCTGTATAGAATGATTTTGTATACGTACTTATCTGTATATACTTATTTATATAATTACAAATGTCTAATGTCTGTCTTTAGGGGGAGTATAAAAAAGGAGAGAAAAAGGAAAAAAGAAATTTACATGATAACTTTTTTTAAATTTTTAAGCTATTTTATTAAATAACCAGTTTATAAAATCATATCAGTGCAGTAACTTATTGGGAACATAGAATTAGTGTCTATATCACAACTGTTTCCCTCAGTCATATCTTGATTTATAGTATGTGAAGAGAAGGGCAAGGCAGTGCACTAACGTGCACAAAACAAATCTCAAGAAGGCTTGGTTTAAATACAACACCCAATTCCCATTTGCCTTTTTCAAAGACTCCACAACTTTAAATAACAAGTCAGTGGATTACAGTCACCATCCAAATGGGTAAGTTAAGGGCTCTGTGGTTTTCATTTCTAACATATATGATAACTTTAAAAGGAATATAAGTTGTACATAATAGATTTGCAGTTGCATGTGCACTCTTTAAAAAAATTATAGTTATAGATATGTTTTATTCCATAAATTAAAAATAAAATAAATTTTAAAAATTAAAAAAATACTAGACCTCTAAAGAGATTACTATCATCACATCTAGAGATATAAGAGACCTCAGAGATCACATAGTCTTCCTCTCTCATTTCATAGGGAAGGACACTGAGGTCTCTAGGATATATCTACATAATAATGACAATTGAACCCATAGGAATGAAGGAAATAATCAAAAGAGAAAAAGAGCATCAAAGTCACAGATTTGGGGAGTATCGTAGTTTCTTGGCAGCAGCAAAAGAACAATGATCTAGCAAAGAAGACTGAGAAGGAGGATGGAGGAGTTTAGATAAGTCAGAGGAGGATTGAGAGAGGAGAATGTCACAGAAACCAAGGAAGGATAACTTAGAGTTTGTCAACAGCATCAGAGTTTGTAATTTGCCAAAAGCTTAAAAACAGTCATTTGGAATACAGGTGGATCATATGATCAGCAGGATGCCAGAATGATTTCAAAGTAACTCTCCCAATTTAACATCCTTAAAAGAAGGAGAAGATATATCGAGTCTAAAGTAATTAAGCTAATTTGGTAAGACAGAAGCACCATACAAGTTGAAAACTTTATGAAATGGTATCTGAAATACTTACCCACTCACCCTAAGAGCATCCCTAATCCTAGACTTGGTCAGTTCAAACAATCAGACAAGCTTGGGCTTCAGAGCATGACTGTGGTATGTCCATCCTGATCTCTCCATAGTTCAGTTGGAACCCCTTCTTGGGAGAAGACGAATCTCATTGATCCTTCTTGGACATGTGAAAGAAAGTAATTACAAGAGTAAGATATAAAGGAATCATGGAATCCCAGAGCTGGCTGAAAGATAATTTTACTCTGAACATGGACCAATCTGAATGAAATCTCTGAAAAAGAAAATGTGCTTGTGCCAAAGCAGAAGGAGAAGGGTGGAGATAAACAGTAAAGAGGGAAGTTAGAAACCAGTTACTGTAAAAATAGGAAAAAGACTGAAAGACAAAAACAAACAGAAACAAGATAGATTGAGTATAACTTTAGTTCCAAAGCAGATAATCTAATAATGAAAATTATCCAGACAGAATGAAAATGAGTATAAACGTCAGAAAAGGTCAAAACATAATGAATATATATGTTATCTCTCAAAGGAAATTCAAGTTAAGTCAATAAGCATTTATTAAATGCTTATTATATTCCAGCTATGATGTTAAGTGTTAGATTTACAAAGAAAGATAAAAACCAGTTTTTGCTCTCAAGGAAGTAGGGTCAAATGAGAGAGAAAACATGAAAACAATTGTACAGACAATCTATGTACAGGATAAATTAGAGATAATCCTAAGAAAGAAGCACTAAAGTGAAGGAAAACTGGGAAAGGCAGAAGGAACAAAATGTGGGATTTTAAATGATATTTGAAAGAAGCCAGGAAAACTCAGAGATGGGAAGAATTCTAGGGACTAGAAATAGCCAGTGAAAATACTCAGAGCTGGTGGATAGAATATTTTCTTTGAGGAACTGCAAGGAGACCAGTGTCACTGGTTTGCAAAATACTTGGAGAGTGAGGAAAGGTAGAAAGGTTATGAAGAGTTTTAAAAGTCAAATAAAAGATTTTTTATTTGATCTTGGAGGTAATAAGAAACTACTAAAGTTAACTTACTTGAGAAGTGATATGGTCAGATGGGTGCTTTAGAAGGATCAATTTGAAATCTGAGTGGAGGATAAATTGAAGTTCATCTTAAGACTTAAGTAGGAAGACCAACCAATAGACTATTGCAACAAGGTAGGCATGCAGTGATAAGATAAGGGCTTGCACCAATTGAATCAAAAACTTCCAATTAAACAGAAAACTGACAATATATTCTGAAGATTCCATAGAGATCATCAGGAAACTCTAAAGGGGTTCAAATGATAAAGTAATGATTTTTAAAAAGATATAAATGTGGAAATTAGATTAGAAACCAGAGCTTTCAAGGTAAGGGTAAATGAGACCAATACAAGAGTAAGTAACATAGAATACAGGATAGATAGTATCTTCAAAATAGCAAGAGATCTGAAAAAAAGGGGAAACTTGGGAGTTCAAAAATGCGGAAATAGTAGGAAAATTAACAGAAAAGAAGCAAAAGATGACAATATTGAAAGAAATTCGTGAGTTCCTTTTAAGTTAACTAACTGACATTAGGTTAGAATACATAGAAATAAGACTAAGGCATGAAATAGTAAAATTTCAGAATTTCAGTGGCTAACAATAAAATTTGCAAGTAACTAAGAGAAAGGCTGTCAGCTATGAGGGAAAGCCTACGTAAGTAACTCAAAATTATATCCATGACAAATCAGAGAAGCAGATTTTTTTAAAAGTAGATTATTTTTTAAAAAACCAAACAAATCTAAAAGAGCTCACGACCCTCAAAAATATTGCCTTCAAAGTTGAGCCCATGAGTGAAATGAGCAGGACCAGGAGATCATTATATACTTCAACAACAATACTATATGATGACCAGTTCTGATGGATCAGGCCATCCTCAGCAACAAGATCAACCAAATTATTTCTAATGGAGCAGTAATGAACTGAACTAGCTATGCCCAGAAAAAGAACTCTGGGAGATGACTAAAAACCATTACATTGAATTCCCAATCCCTATATTTATGCACACCTGCATTTTTGATTTCCTTCACAAGCTAATTGTACAATATTTCAGAGTCTGATTCTTTTTGTACAGCAAAATAATGTTTTGGTCAGGTATACTTATTGTGTATCTAATTTATATTTTAATATATTTAACATCTACTGGTCATCCTGCCATCTCAAGAGGTTTGGCAATTGTTAATGCTGTAAAGTTACCCATGTATATATCCTGTAAATAAAAGGCTATTAAATTAAAAAAAAAAAAGTTGAGCCCAAGCATCACTGAAAAATAGTAGACACTTCAACAAAAGAAATACTGGAGGCATTCCTGAAGAACAAAGCAAAAGTCAGAAGAGATTTGATTTACAAACATTACAAACAAGAGAAACACACGATAGGTCAATAGATACAATTGCCAAAAAAAAAAGATTAAAACAGTTTCATATTTCTAGTTTATTATTTAGAAAAGAAATTGGATCAAGAGGTAGAAGAAATGAAAATGATGGATCATAAGGAACAAATATATTAAAGAGGTTAGAAGCTTAAAGAAATCTTTGAGAACTAGTAAAAAGAAGGAAAAGCTGAATTATTCTAATGACTAAATCTCATTTTTCCTATACAAGTGAATCAATATCTTTTTTCTAAGATGAGGGGAAGATAAAGTAATAAGAAGTTGTTTGAGTGGAGAATTGGAAGACAGAGACAAAGGGATGTTGGAGATGTGTTCCCACTAAAACTGGATGTGAGCATACAAGTGACAGTATCTTCATTCTTAGGTAAGGAGCATAGGAATAAAAGGTGATTGCATAGGAAGAGATCTTGGAGAGTGTCTATTTTAACCTCAATTTTCAGATGAAGAAATTAAAATTCAGAGATATTAAGTGGCCTGCCCAAGGTCACAAAGATAGTAAATGGCAAAAGTTTAATGTGAATTCAGGTCCTAGGACTTCAAGTTCTTCTTTACTTCCTATGGGCCACTATCTTCAGCAGTAGGAAACGAGGGGCTAGAATGGGTAGAGAAGGAAAAGTTGCTTTCATCCTATAAGGGGAAATAAATGGTGACATTAAAGTATGTTCCCATAGTAGGTTAGGAAGAGAGGACTCCTAAATAGGTTTTGTCTGGAGGAAATTGGGACACTCTTCAAAGAACTGTTACATCCTACCACAGAAGAAAAGATGTATGGTCTCTAGAAGTGACCAATACCCAGGAGAATAGTGAGGAGAATATTAGTTCAAAGGTAATATAGACTGATCTTAGGAGAGATATGTGATCATAGGTAGGACCACATTTCCTCTCTCAAGATAGAGTGTCTATTGTTATGTCTAACCTACCTATTTCATAAACTGATATATTGAGAAGTGAAAATCTACTAAAAGAAAAAGTGGAGGAAAGACAGGAGTGATATGTACAAACTCATAAATGTAGAAATGGAATATAGAAAAGAGTTCAACTTTTGTATTCCAGAAGCCCTTCTGGTGAATGAAAAGAATAAAGGAATATGAGGAATTGAGGAATATATTTCAAAGTAGCGTAAAAGGAGATGGAAATAAGGACAAAGTAAATGAATACTTCCTGGAATGGGGCACCACAGAAAAATGCTGTTTGAATTAAGGAGTTAGGTAAGGCAATAGAAAAGGAAAACATCTGGGATCTGGGATGGAAAAGAAAAGGGTCAAAAAAGGTGGGAAACTGATTTTTAAAAAGAGGAAGAATGTGTTATATATAAAGATCTATATTTACAGGCATTACTGCTTAGAAGGTAATGTTATTACTAATATTAATGTTAAAATATTGCCAGATTATCTGCTCCAAGGTGCATTCAAAACCAAAGAGATACCTTCTTTGGTTAACAAATTAACCTTTGTTTCAAGGAATCCTGATATTTCTTTGAATTTAATTGGCTTTTGAGAAGGAAGAGTGATTAGATCTTTGATTAAAAAAAATAAGGGAAAATGAATTTCTATGCAAGACATTTGTCTCTTTAGAATTCTGATTAAGTATAGATGAGGACTGGTGATCAAGAACTTTAACAAAAGATGCTATATTATTACACAATTAATGCCTAGAAGCAGAAAGAGGAAGTGCCTAGTATTGCTGTATATTCTATTAGATTACAACCTCCATGAGGGCAGCAATGATGTCTTATATACTTTATTCAAGATATATTTAGTTTGTTCAATTATGTCTGGAAGAAGTAAAAACGATTTAAACTCTGCCTCAATCTCCAATTCTTGCTTGATAGGAACAGAGACTTTTGGGTTGGGATTTAAATGTTTCTTAAAGATTAAAAGTTATTTGACATGGCAAAGATTTCCTAAGTCCCTAAATCAGTGTGTTTCTTTGTTGAATGCATCCTAGTCATATCTCTCTTTCTTTTCTTTTCAAGTATAGAGAGGAAAACCTTTAGTTAGAAATCAGCACTTCTGACCCTCTGTCCTGCACTGTTTCCTTCCCTTTCTTTTTCTCTTTTCTGGGGATTTGCCTGTTTGCCATACGATACTTTAATCCTGGAGGAAGGAAGGGTGATCTTTCATCTAGTACTATGGTGGAGCCAGCAGGTGGAGCACAAGGCATCATTTTGATGTAGTCCTACATAAGTATCTCAGCCACTTTCAGGTAAATTGTTCCAATCTTGCCTCTAAGGCAAGGATAAGGGTATGTACATGTGCACACATTAGATATAACATTTTAAGAGATATCAAGTCTTCAAGTCAGAACTATAAGCAACAAGGAATCAAAACTTGGGACAAAAAGGTTTCTTGTAGGGCAACCTAGAGAGAATGGGCCGTTCCATCTAGAAAAGGAGAAATGCTGAAGGCTGATGGGAGCATGAGCCAAGTCAATAGATTACAGAAGAGGCAGCAATGTCCTGGGCTTGGATTGAGCTACACATAGTTTCAATGTTATCTCAGGTACTTCTTAGCAGCGTAGCTCCTGAGCAAATCACTTCTCTCTCCAAGCCTCTGTTTTCTCATCTGTAAAATATAATAATATCTCAAGGGGTTGTTGTAAGGATCCAATGAGATAACATGTATAGATTATTTTTGCTAAACAAAGTGTCACTTAAATGTGAAATATGATTACCAAGAGTGTGGATGGAAAAATTGAAGAAGCACTTGTTGACCACATTTCAGGATCCCAGAGCCAAGTACCACTGTCTGCCCCTATCCCCAACTTAAAGCACTAGAAAAAGCACTATTATCCATACTTTGGTCTCACCATTTTAGGGAGGCCATTTTGTGACAATGTCCTTTTAGTGTTACTAAATTAATTACTAGATAAATTGGAAATAAATGACTTCTGTATCTCGGATCCATCATATGTACCCCCTGACAGATTAATTAATTAAACTCTAGTAGCTCAGGAGCCCTGACTCATCTGTAGGATAAAGTTTATACTCCCTGGTCTGGCATCCAAGACACTATAATTTAGCCACCACCTTCCTTTTCATCTTTCTATCCAACTTCTTTCCTAATTGTACTTCCAACTCTAGCCAAACGAATGTATTCCTTGTTTTACCGTAGATCTGGAAGGAATCCCTAGAAGTTAATTCATTTTAGATGAATAAACAGACCCAATAAGGTTCAAATTCCTAATTCAGCATCTAATAGCTTTCCTTTTTAGCTCTAACATTCTATAATTCTGAATTTATAGATAGGTTCAAATCAAATTTCGATCAATTCATGAATAATAGATCTGTAACAGATTATTAGGGGAAGACAGAAACAGGAGTTCTTAGTGAGGAATCCAAGAAAAGATTTTGGGGGTCCTTGGACTTGGGTGGGACAAAATTGTTATGTTCCTTCAGTTGTATCTTACTCTGTGTGACCCAATTTGGGCTTTTTTTGGCAAAGATATTGGAATAATATCATTATTTTAATATGATGGGTTTCCTTTGTAATCTTATATATTTTTGTGTTATCTAAAAACAGTATTCTGAGGATCCATGCTACAAAAACAGTTTAAGGATACCTGGGGTATAGAATATGTTCTTAAATTCTGATGGGTCAGCTTCAGGAAAGGCAACTGTAATATATTTCCTGGTAAATATATTTTTGAATGGATAGTTGGATAAATTGCTAATATGATCATTGGTATAGAACTGGAAGGAAGCTTAGGAGTCATCAACTCCAATCTGACCCCACCTCCCACCCCCATCCCATTTTACATATAAGGAATCAAGGCTCAGATCCCTAAGATGACTGGTTCTTTTGTGTGTTCTTACCATACCTATATTGTTAGGTGTAAGTTGATTGGACATATATGTCCATCTGAATACAAATATTGCCCTGTCCTTTGCCATATGGAGTAATCTTCATCCCACTGTCAGGGAAAGCTCTGCTATCCAATGTCTATAATCATTGTTTGTGTTATCAATGATTTACTGAGATCAGGGTATCAGTGATACCTGCTGAGACGGGTATCAGCTATGGGTATAACTGTTCGATAAATTGATTTCTGTTTATTTTGGAGAAGATTTTTATAATGGTAACTGGTATACCCAGTCATGATCCAAGGGAAAGTTTTTTTTATTGGACAGAGGAAGGCTTTTGGAAAAATAAAGATACAGACTCAGTTTCCTTTATATCTACATAGAATAGTGTGTACAGAAAAACTAGTGCTAGAATGAAAGAAGGAGCAGAAGGAAGAAAATTATTCCATTGGAGAGGGTACCTGAAATTCTAAGGAGTCCTCCTAATAGAAAGTACACCTAGATGAGAGTTAGAAATTTGTCAAGTTCTGAAGAGGAGACTCTGGTTGAGGACATAAGCTAGATAATGATGTCCCCAGGGGAAATCTTGAGTGGAGGATATAGATAACATTAATTCTTGAGAAGCCTTTAAGATGGAACTGGGATCTGTGTGACTCAGTAATGAGCCATAGGTTATGTTGATATTATAGCCCTCTACATTCCTTGCTTCTATCTGCTCCCTGCTCCAGTTGGTTGTCCACATCAGTCTACAAGGTTCTGTGGGCGGGTAGGAAAGATAGGTCATATGTAGAGAGTGGGATGGAAAATGATCTGTATGATGGGGGAAGGGTAACTTGCCTGGGAGTGTATCCTTTCTCAGGGTATAAATAGGATAAAAATAACTCTAGGGTGGGAAAGGCAATGTGTTCAAGGAGCCCTAAGGGATGGATGCCCTCCTTTGCCCTCACCAGCTGCTGGGTGCCAGGCTGGTCTTTTCCCTGGAGAGTCATCTCAGATCTTAAACCCAGGAGCTTACTTGGCGGAACTGAAGAACTCTCCACTCCTGTATGAAGGCGGCCACCTCCGGATGCTTCAAGGGCTGATGGGCTGTGTGGGTGGTATTGGTTGGGGAGGTTTCAACACAATATTGGGTCCCATGGCATTGACTAAAATAAGAGAGACATCAAAGCTGCCCCATTTGGAGCAGGTTCTCAGCAAAATTATTCAGTAATTCAGTAAGGTCACATTTTCTTTCTCATTCCCCTCTCTGTGCCTTTTCTCCCTCTGCCACCATACCCTAATGTAACAACACTCTTCATCTAAAGTATGTTCTCAAAAAAAGATCAAATAACTGCATTCATATTATGATTTCTTTGATATTTTGATACTGGTCTCATCAATGCGGGCACCATTTCCTCCTATGATACAGATTATAAACCATTTTTGCCTCTCATCAAAATATGGTGACTGTTTTCCATATTTTCTCCCAAATCTTGCATGGAAATAGAACTCCATGGAGGCAAACATTACAGGGCTCTTCCTCTAGTTCTCTAAGAGATTATATTTTTAATATATTCATTTCTATAAAATTTCTAACACTGAAGTCCTTAGCATATATAGCTTAACATTACAAGTGGACATAATTTTTGATGAATGGAAATGATGTTAGAGAAGATGTTTTGCCATTGAATTCTAGGGATCACAGGAGTTTCCATTTGACTCAGAGCTGAAACCTCTTCTATAAGTCATTTCCTCCATGAGAATATGAACTCATGAACCCATGAGAACAGGACCTTTCATTATCATAAGCACTTATTAAATCTTTTTTTTATTCATTGATAGCCTCAGATCTCTTGACTTTTTCCCCTTTACCATCACCACTCATCCATTGCCTCTACCCAGACAATCCCTCTCCCTTCCCCCCCCCCCATCTAAACACAAATATAGATAGATTTGGTTCCAACTCCAATTTTAACTTCTCCAACTCTGAAGCCCAAGATGGGATTCCCTAGTGAATCCCTAGAGTTTCAAGAATCATCAGGAGATCCTAGTGCCCTTAAGTCCGACTATATAAACTAGACCTTTGGCTTATGTTAACACTGCATCTAATCCATGGAGATAAACTCTCATTTTCAGATGATTTCCTTAATAGCTGATCACTGCTCTAATTCTCAGATCTGAGATGTAACTTCCCAGTTGATCAAGATGTTTGTGCTTCCTCTGAAGCCATTTCTATATGGCCTTTGCTCTCTAGTTTGCCTTTTGTTCCTAAATGCTTCCCAGGTCTCTATTTAATTAACCCAGTTAAGCATGGTACTGCCTGAAGGCAGGGGATAAAGGGATGATTCCTTAAAGCCTCATAGCTATAAGAGTCTATGATTCTAATACTTTCCTTTTAAGAATGAGAAGAGGATTGATGAGGTGGTCCATGTGCATAAATTGGGAAGAGAAATTAGTCAAATGGAAGAAAGGATTTCTTGACTTCAGCCCCAAAACACAGGGACAAATGCTAGAAAAAGCTTTGAAAGTTCTAATCACAGTGGGGATTGACAAGGGAATACAGGGTCTTTCTTTTTCTCTCTCTCTTTTTTTTTAAATAACTTTTTATTGACAGTACCCATGCCAGGGTAATTTTTTTTACAACATTATCCCTTGCACTCACTTCTGTTCCGATTTTTCCCCTCCCTCCCTCCACCCCCTCCCCCAGATGGCAAGCAGTCCTATACATGTTAAATAGGTTACAGTAGATCTTGAGTACAATATATGTGTGCAGAACCGAACAGTTCTCTTGTTGCTCAGGTAGAATTGGATTTAGAAGGTATAAATAAGCTGGGAAGAAGAACAAAAATGTAAGCAGTTTACATTCATTTCCTAGTGTTCTTTCTTTGGGTGTAGCTGCTTCTGTCAGGGTCTTTTTCTTAATTAACTCCCAACTTCATCATCTTTCTCAGAGTGAAGGAGAAACTCAGAGCCTCACAGAAAGAATACAGCAAAGAACTTAGTCAATAAACTATTGATTGCAAGAGCTCTTAGAACCAAGGAGAGAGAGAGGCCTCTAAGAAAGCTAATTGGGCTTGGAAAGAGATAAGAAATAAACATTTGCATTTTATCAGCTGACTGCATTTGGGGTGATTATTGATTTTAACTGAAACTAAGGCTGCCTCCAGAAAACCTCCCCAAGAAACCTGCTCCCAGAGAGAACCATTATATTTTAAAAGAAGAGACCACTACAGGTCCATAAGTCCTAGAAATAGTCCAAAAGGAATCCATTGTCCATTAGTTCATGTGCCAGGAATCCAATAATTACTGTAAGCTCTGAAGTACTGCAATAGCCTCATCAACAATTTTTCATCTCAAGGAATCCAGTGATTCCTGCTGGTTTTCAAGAACTGAAAGCTGAAGATTTTTAACTGAAGATTTTTAAACTGATTTTTAGCTGAAGTTCTTTTAACAGTCTCATTGTCAGCCATGCTCTTTCAGTATCAGATGTTTCTTAAATCTTCTCCTTTGTTTTGAGGTTTTTCTCTTTTTCTGTTTCTCTCTGATGGACAAGGCGAATACGGCTCGTTAGCACCCATCTGATTCCTTCTCCTCCTGTAGAGATACAAGTAAACCCTCTTCCCCAAGCAGTTACCCTATCTAATTCCCTTCTATTCACTACTTTCTGGATCTCTCCACATCACCTGGCAATTATCTAAAGATAGTGGAGCTGCTCACATTGGACACTGCTCTTCTGGTGGGTTAAAAAGCCTGTACTCTCCCCAACTGTAATCTCTTCTTGCCATGTGATTATGTTTAGGCTGATTGATCACATCAGAGTCCTGACCTTTTAAATACTCTCTAGGTGTAACCTCAGTTGCTATCATGCCCCACCTATCTTTTGATTGATACCTTGGAGCTGGGCTCCACCTCTCATTTCTCTGGGTCAATCTACATTCCCAGGACCAGCATAAGCCTCTGTTGCTTATTTTGGACATGGGGTTTTGGGTTTTCTCTCAACCTGTCTTCTCACTTTATCTCCATATCTACACTGAGCTCCAAGATATCCAACTTTTCCACATTGAAAACATCGACGAGTTTCTCTAGAAGTCCCTTGTCAAGAGGGTCTTTCCATATTCATCATAGTTTGGACATAATAAGCATTTGTGCCTACTGTGGCACAGCGTCTTATGACCTCTTCTAAAGGAGCATCTTTGTCTAGTCCTCATATAATTCTTTTGCAAACCTCATTGGCATTTTCCTTAGCCAGATGTCTGGTCATTATTTCTGTGGCAGCATTATCTCCAATGGTTCTTATATACTGACCTTCATCAGCTAGTTGATCAAAAGTGATTTGTCCAATAGCTCCATTTGCCTATTGCACTGGGCTTGAATCCTACATAATTCATGAAACTCCAAAAGTCACAACAAATTTTGTCCAGGTTCTAAACATGTCTTAGCTATGGATTTCCAATCATTAGGGGTTAAGATTTCATAAGACAAATTATCTAATAACATCTTAACATATGATGTAGCCCCATAAAGAGTGTAACCCTTTTTCAAATCTTTAACTTTTTCCAAATTAAAAGGAGTGTATTTTCTTTCTTTTTGACCTGAAGAATCAAGCTTTTCAATCACAGGATATGCATTTATAAAATCAAATATATCTTCTCCTTCATGTTTTGCTTTAATTAATGCCTTTTCTAATCTTGTCATTCTGCTTCACAAGAGATGATTGTGTTTTTGCCTCTCTCCCTCCCCCTTCTTCCTCCACCCATGAAGGGTTAATTGAGGGGGGAGGGTCATGAGATGTGGAAGGATCTAATTTCTCCTGCTGTGAAGTATCACACTCAGAATTGTACTTACCTCCATTCTTATCTGATTCTTCCTCCTTTTCACCTAGTATAGTTGGCACTTCCTCTTCTTGTCTTTCTTCTTTTTCCTTATTTTAACACTTATAAAATTTCCTAAAGCCAGTTGTATTAAATTATATGTATTGCACTTCCTCTTCTTGTCTTTCTTCTTTTTCCTTATTTTAACACTTATAAAATTTCCTAAAGCCAGTTGTATTAAATTATATGTATTAAGTATGTCTTTGGAAATTGAGTCAGGTCCATTTTTATTATAGAATTGACAAAGATCATCTCCTACTAATTTCCACTCCTCTAGATCTAATTCTTTCTCCATAGAGAAATAAGGACATATGTGCTTTACAGTTTCTAAAAGTTCAGTGATCTGCTGCAAAATTATAATCAAACCTTGGCTTTTCATAACCTTGACAATGCTCTCTAAACATTTTCCTTGAACAGAAACAGAAGGCCGTTTTCTAAACATCTGTCTCATCTTAGCTGAAATTCTACTTTAACTCTTTTAACAAAATTTCTTTAACAAAATTTCTTTGTTGTACTCACCCTAATTTCTGGGTTGAGGAGACTTTTCTACTGGATCAGGATCAGAGGCTTTTCCACTGGAATCAGGATCAGAACTTTTCCACTGGAATCCACTGAGGGGCCTGTCAGTCCCATGTTCAGGGCACCAAAATGTGGTGAACACCACTTCTTTTAAAATATAATGGTTCTCTCTGGGAGCAGGTTTCTTGGGGAGGTTTTCTGGAGGCAGCATTAGTTTCAATTAAAATCAATAATCACCCCAAATTCAGCCAGCTGATAAAATGCAAATGTTTATTTCTTATCTCTTTCCAAGCCCAGTTAGCTTTCTTAGAGGCCTCTCTCTCTCTTTGGTTCTAAGAGCTCTTGCAGCTTTGTCCTTTGCTTGTGCCTCTGCTTTCTTCAGCCTCCAGCTAGCACAAAGGTGGAAGATGGAATGAATCTCTTGTCTCCTTGCCTGGGGCTGGGCAGCTTTCTGGAGAGCCTTTCAGACCAGCCTTGGTCTCAGTGGGGGAAGTGCAGGAGGCCAGCCACCACAGTGAAAGTTGGAATGAATCTGTCTTGCCTCCGAGAGAGGGCTTCTGGCTCTCCCAGAGTGCTCTGTGTCTGTCCCAGAATGCCTCTGTGTCTGTCCCAGAGTGCTCTCTGGCCCTAAGAACTTCTTGCTTATATGAGCTCTCTCAAGATGTGAACACAAGCATAGTTTCTATCAGTTCTACTTAGTACCTTGTTTCAAGTTCTGGCCCATAACATCTCCTTGTAAGATCAGATCAATCATACTGAACCATGCTAAATTATATAATTATTGTTTCTATCAACTCTAATGAGTTAACACTTTGTAAGGATTCCAACAAGAAATCTAATATGTTCCCAAGTATTCATGATAGCACTCTTTGATGTAGCAAAGCACTGGAAACAAAGTAGGTGCCTATCATTGGAAAGAGCCAAAAAAAACAAAACAAACAAACAAAAAACTATGGTATATGAACACAAATTTTTCCCCTTTCCTTTTAATTTTGATTGCATTGGTTTTGTTTGTGCAAAAACTGCCAACCTGGGAACAGACCCCAAATAAGGCACGAATAGGAGAAGAACAAGCTGTGGGGTCTGAGAATTTTCCTTTCTCCTTCATCCTCCAGAGTTACAGAATTTTTTTTTCATACTGCCTATATCCATGTCTATGTCCATGTCCATCTATTAGCAAAGCTATGACACTGCTTTGGAAGCCCAGTAGGCTGCCTCTCTGGGACTTTTGAATACTTCTATGAGCAATGATTACATGACATAGATTACATGACCATCAGTCAATCCAGCACTATCACCCACATTGTTATGCCACAAGAAGATCCATCTTATATCATATATAAATGAGTATGACATTTAATTAATGGTTCATATTCCTCATCTGACTGCCCACTCCTTTTCTGTTGGTTCTCAGCATATTATATGAATCAAAACATATGCACAAGGAACTATAGTAAGCAATTTAATTGTATTTGAAAACATACTATAACAATATTAGTAATATATACTATAGCAAAAACCATAGTAAGAAATTTAATTGTATTTGAAAACATATGGTAATATTAATTATATATACTTTAGTAAGCAATTTAATTGTATTTGATAAAAGTATAATAAAAGCAAAGCAAAATAAATATCACAAAAATAGATCACAACATTTTCCTAATGCCCCATTTCTAAACCTTCCTGAGGCAGAAAGAATTCTATTTGAATAGGTTTCCATTTTCCCTACCTTCCCTAGACAAGGTCTCTATTAGAAGACCATAGGAAGATTTGATCTCATCATAAATATGGGACACAGGGACAAAATAGTCTAAACTCATAACAGGTGCAATGAATTAATGTCTAAATATATCCTTTTGCCCTCAATGGGTGGTAGACATCTCCTATGTTCTTTCTCACTAAGAACTCAAAATCTTGTTTTGTTCTTGCTTTGGTCAGTTCTGGACACTTGTCCCTGTGATTCAAACCTATTCTTCAAGCTCATATTCATTGAAAAAGAGTTGATGCTTAAAGGCTCCCTAAGACCATCCTAGCCACTATTTCTGCCTGCCTTGTCACTCAAAGACCCATATAAGTTCCATTTCTGATATCCCCTCCCATAAGGCATATGTGGGGAAACAGTAGAAAATGAGTCTGGAAAAATATGTTGCAAGAACCCTAAATGATAGGGTCTGGATATTTTCCCCACCTTGGTTTTTCTGAATGGACTGGCTTAGAATTACTCTCATGTGACTGCAATTCTCTTCTACTTATAAACTCCAATGGCTCTCTATTGCCTTCAGGAAAAAATACAAATTCCTCTGACTTTTAAACCCATCATGATTTGGTATCATTATATATTACTTCCTTTCCTATACTATACAATTCAGAAAAAATTAACTTCACTCTGTTTGATTGAAGTCAAGATTTGGTTGAAGCCTTGAAGTCAAGAAGCTGCTGTCAGTTTTCATTCATGGTCAACATTTTGTGACCCCATTTGGGCTTTTCTTGGCAAGACATTGGAGCAGCTTTGCCATTTCCTTCTCCAGATCATTTTACAGATGAGGAAACAGAGGCAAATAGGGTTAAGTGACTTAGGGTCACACAGTTACTCTAAAAGACAAATTAATTAAAAAGACGAGTTCAAATCCAGGCAGACACTTGTGACAATTAAACTTATTAAACTTATTACTTTCCTTTTCTGTAAAGTGAAGGGAACTAGACTCACTGGCTTATAAGGAAACTTTCCTTTAACTCTGTGCTTCTATGATATGTACTTATTGTTTCCTCTAATAGAATGTAAGCTTTTTGAGAGCAATGATTGTTTCATTCTTTTTGTCTTTTTATTTTTCTTCAGCTGAGTCAGGAAGACTTATTTAACCAACTTGAATCCAATAAACATTTATAAAGAACCTACTATGTGGCAGGCACTGTATTAAGAATTGGGGATACAATTAATAATAGTTCCTGCACTCAATGAGTTTACAATTCAATAAGAGAGATAACACACAAAAGGAGACATAAAAGCAGTGTGGAAAGGAATGATAAAGTTCAATTCCATCTTGTTCTACGGAGTTGAAAAATACAGGAAAGGTAACAAATGCAGAATGGGGTGAGTCCAAAAGTTCAGTTTCTATCTTTTATGGAGAAAGGCATTGGAAGGAGTTTGGAACTCTACCTTCTAGTTCTGCAGTAAGAGAGGAGAGGAGGGCTGAGGGAGGTGGTGTCCATCAAGGCTTGAATTAGCAATATGGTGATGAGATTGCTGAGGATGAACTCAACCTGCCAGGAATATCCATGGAGGTGAGGAGCTAGGCAGATCAGTAGAAGCAAAGTGAAGTCTGAATCCTACCTTCGAAGTTTACTAGCAGTGTGATCCTGAACAAATCACTTAACTTTGATCTATCTGTATTAGTTTCCTCATCAGTAAAATGAGGATAGCAATAATACCTACTTCACAGGCTGCTTCTAAGGATCAAATTAGATACCCATGTAAAATACTTTGCAAACCTGAGAGTACTATATAAATGCTAGTTAATAATAATGTAATAACTATAATAATAGATTTATATATCATAATGTGGAATAACATGTAATATTATACAACATAATTATATATAATAATATATTTATTATATTATATTACAAATTGTATCGCATAATACATTGAATTGTATAATGTATTAAATATACAATAGTATACTTACATGTTATATATAATGTATAATATAATGTAATACATTTATAAATTGTACAAATATTTGTTTCATGATATATTATATGAAAATATTTATATATTATATAATATAAAATGTATGATATAATTATATATTATGATGAATATTATATAATATGTTATATAATAACATGTAATAGATCTGTCATATCTGATATAATAGAAAGACATATGATATATTGATGTGATATAATAGATGTATATGATAGGTATATGATTATGATAACATATATAATATATGATGTTGATATAGATAATATATGGACACAATATAATAACAATTATACAAATTACATAAATGTCAATATATTAATAATAATATACAATATAATGTATACAATAATATTGATAATAATAAATGCTTTATGATATGAGACACTTTCCTATGGGCAGATGTAGAGTTGAGGGTTTTGTCTAATCATCATCTGGGCTGCCTTTGCCATCTTTCTCTGTGTTATTTAGAGCTGGACTCTGGGTAAGGTCATTAAGACCTTCAAAGAATGTATAGATCCTTAAAGGACTCTTAAAGCCATGTAGAACTTTAGACTGTCAGGCCTAGGGGAGAGCTCCCCCAATCCTTTGGCCTCACAATGAATTGCCTTGACAATGAAAGTGACCTACCTAGGGCCACACAGATAGTAAGACGCAGAGCCTGGGCTTGGATCCAAATCTATCCATCATCAGACTTTATAGCTAAACCAGCCTAGAAAAATAGCTGTCAACTTTTTTTTTCTTAAAACCTTTCCCATAATATCCTCTGGTGACATATTCCATCATCTGGGCAACTCCCTTCTCCCCTCTGGGCTTCAGTTTCTCTCTCTGTAAAACTGATGGTCTTCATGGTTGTTTCCAGTTCTAAATCCTTTGAATCCTGGATCCTTGGTAGAAAGATTTTCTAGCTCACCTAAATCTTTATGGTTGAACTTTTGACTTGGGCCCTTTTGTTCTGTCCAGTAAAACCAAACCACTGGTTTCTGTGTGCTTCCTGTAGGTCTTGGTGGAGTCTTTCTTTAAGGAGAAAGACTGGGATCTTCTGAGATAACATGGAATAGGGATCAGAATGCTAGATTTGTTGTCCAGAAGATGGGTCAAAATAGCCTCTTGGACACTTCTCAGCTGTGTTGCCCTCTGTAAGGCCTCCTTATCTGTAAAATGAGAAGACTGAACTAAATGGCTTCTAGTGGTTCCAAAGAGCCTAAATGGCTCTAAATCCATGATCCTATGAGCTCAATCATAGAATCCTAGAATGTAAGAGCTAAAAGAGACCTTAGATTATTAAGTCCAGGGGCTCCTAACCTTTTTTATGTCATAGCTCTCTTTGGTCAATAGAATGAAGCCTATGGACCCCTTCTGAGACTAAAGTTTTTAAATGCATAAATAAAATTCACATGATGACAAAGGAAGTCAATAAATTTCATTTTCTTTTATTCCAGTCTTCTAGTACAAAATGACTAATATGGAAATGTTTTATATAATTGCACAAGTAAAACCTATATCTGATTGTCTACCATATCAGGAGGCAGGGAGGGAAGCAGAGATAGAATTTGAAATTCAAAACATTAACAAAAACAAATGTTAAAAAATAACATACAATTGAGGAAAAATAAAAAAAATTTTTAAAAAGACATACAGTTATCAAATTAGTTTTAAAAACCAATTTCAAGAACCCCGAGTTAATAATCTTTGATCTAATTAAATTTTTTCATGTCATAGTCAGCGGGGTGAGGAACTAGATAGTGGCAGAGACTCGATAAAGAATTCCTGGTTTCCTAGAGAAGAATTAAGATAAAAACTTATTATATCTCGACTCCCAGTTCAATGATCTTTCTTTCTATTGTACCTGACACCTTTCTAGCTGGTGTCCAAAGCACGATACACATTTAATAAGTGCTTGATGGTGGTGATGGCAAATGTGCTTCTGTAATTCTCCACTATCTATTGCAGGTCCCTGGCCCTGGGGCAGCAGTACACATCATTGGGGTCCCAGCCTCTACTCTGTGGCTCCATTCCTGGCCTGGTCCCCAAGCAACTTCGTTTCTGCCGCAACTACATTGAAATCATGCCCAGTGTGGCAGAGGGAGTGAAGCTGGGCATCCAAGAATGTCAGCATCAGTTCCGGGGCCGACGTTGGAATTGTACCACCATTGATGACAGCCTGGCCATCTTTGGGCCTGTTCTTGACAAAGGTGAGCCCATAAGATACTGCCTGGCTGGGGAGAAGGCTAGGGTCTGAGGATGGTTTCACTTTATCTATTTCTCTAGCAGACTGGCAGTTCTGGTATTCTAAAGGCATGTGCCTTCTTGACTCCCTAAAAAGTTGAATTTTGACACTTTCCTCTGTCTCTTGTGATTTCTCCCTGTTTTGAAGGTGGGGGTAAGGGGGGGGGGAGAGGGATGAGATTTTAGGAAAGGCAAACCCAATTATTATGCTTGAGAAAATGAGTATTTTTGCTGATAGTAAAATCTCTTGGAAAGCTGGGGATATAGGTGGATGACAATGTGACGCTGGTCCTTGCCATAAGCATCTGTTATTTGTAAGTCATCTTCACTTCAGAAAGCTAGTCAGAATATTTCATCATTGTGATATTCCTAGGCCATTCCCAGAGAACTCAGCAATCATGCATGAGTACAGAGCCCCCACAGCAGCTTGTACTGGCAGTGAAGTATGGAAGGATGGTAAGAGAAGGATGGGATGGCATGCTTGTTAATTAGTGTGACATCTTCCAGTGGTTTGCTACACATTGGACATAGTTCATTGGGATCTTTTGGATTCAGGATTCAAAAAAGTTTCTTTGGCTGTTCTTCAAATAAATAATAAGGCAGATATTACTCACCAGTCAGTAAGCATTTAGTAAGCTCATTATATGCCAAGCACTATGCTAAACACCCAGTGGGGATACAAAGAAAGATAAAGTTCCTGCACTCCATGAACTCACAATCTAATGGGGATGAGATGGTCAAAAATGGTGAAGTAAAGTCAAGGGAAGAATGTATAAAATGATTTCAAATATGTACATGTGAACTTTAGAGCTCCCAAATCCCAAGTTTATTTATATGTGTGTGTATACTTATATTTTTTGATTTAATATTTTAATATTTTTTATTTTCATCAGTTTCATGTAAAACAATTTTACATTTGTTTTTTAAAGTTTTGAGTTTGAAATTCTCTACCCTTTTTCCCATCATCCCCCATTGAGAAGGCACATGTGAAGTATAAAATATTTCCATAAAAGTCATGTTATAAAAGAAAACATACATTCCCCCCACAAAAAAACCTTCAAGAAAAATAAAATTTAAAAAAGTATGCTTCAATCTGTATTCAGACACAATCAATTCTTTCTCTAGGTATGTATAGCATTTTTCATCATGTCTTTGGGAATTGTCTTGGATCATTGTGTTGCTGAGAATAGCAAAGTCATTAACAGCTGATTATTGATTGGGTTAATTTTTAAGCAGCGTAGATATTCTAAGGAACTAAATCACACCTCCTTTGTATTGAACTTTCTAGGCTTTTGCTCTTTTTTTCTCTTTTCCTCCATCACTCAATTTTCTTTTCCTAATACTTTCTCCATTCTTCCTACCCTTCATTCTGTTCTCTCACCCAATAGTAATGATGGATCATCAAAGCATAGTATTTTCACCTTTGTTGTTGTTGTTGCTTATTTGCTTATTTTTTTTCTTTCTCATGTTTTTCCCCTTTTGATCTAATTTTTTCTTGTACAGCATGATAAATATGGAAATACATTTAAAAGAACTGTGCATGTTTAACTTACATAGGACTGCTTGCTGTATAGGGAAGGGGGAGGTAAGGAGAAAAATTGCAACACAAAGTTTTACAAAAATGAATGTTGAAAACTGTCTACATGTATTTGGAAAAATAAAATACTATTTAAAAATAATAATAATGGATCACATTTAAGCTCTTTAAAGCTTACTAAGTGAAGCACATTATTCACTATCATTAGCAATAATTATTGCCATTTTACAGGAGAAGAAAATGAGAATCAGTCATTATCATTTACTAGATTCTGTTCAACTAATGCGTATCAAAGATAGGCTTTGAACCCAAGGCTGTTGACTCCATGTCTGGTGTTTTCCTTCATATGTCATGATGTTTCTCCACTTTTTAGAGAGGCTACATGGTGTGGTGATTAGCATGCTGAGCCTAGACTCAAGAAAATCCAAGATGAGTTCCACCTTTTACACCTACTGTGTTATCCTGGACAAATCAATTAAGTTTTCTGATTCTGTTTCCTCATCTGTACATGGGAATAATGATGTTACTACTACTACTACTACTACTACTACTACTACTACTACTACTACTACTACTAGCTGTGTTACCCTGGGCAAGTCAAATTAAATTTTCTGATTCTGTTTCTTCATCTATAAATAATACTGCTGCTGCTGTTACTACTATTACTATTACTACAAACTAGCTAGTCAACATTTTTATGGCACTTGAAGGTTTATAAAGCACTTTAGGGGTATATCTATACATAATTTACTACTGCTATCATTATTACTACTATTACTATTACTAGTTAGATACCATTTTTATGGTTCTTTAGGGTTATGTCTATCTATCCATAGTTGTCTACAACTATTACTATTAGTAGTTGTATTACTACTAGCTTACATTTTTGTGGCATTTAAGGTTTGTAAAGTATTTCAAGGCTATATCTGTCTCTCCATAATCTTCTACTATTACTACTACTACTATTGCTACCATTAGCTAGCTAGCATTTTTTATGGCACTTCTAAAATTTGTAAAGCACTTTAGGGCTATATCTATCTATATAATGTATGATTATATATAATGTGCAATCATATAAATATATGTGCATATATATAACACATATTAAATATATGTTTAAAAATTCACTTAATTCTCATAACATAATTCTCATAACATCCTTTGAGGTGAATACTATTACTATTCATATTTTACAAATGAGCAAACTGCAGATGAAAGTAAATGCAAACTTACCTAGGGATAGTCAACTAGTAAGCATTTTACATAGGAGTTTAAATCAGCTTCCTAACTCCAAGTCCCCAAATTCTAACTACTACTCCATTTGGTACTTTTTAACAAGATTGTTGTAAGGATCAAATGAGATGATGTATGCAAAACACTTTGAAAGCACTTTATATCAATGTCAGCTATTGTTTCTTTCCTTTTTTTTTTTTTTTTTTTTTTTTTTTTTTTTTTTTTTTTTTTTTTTTTTTTTTTTGCTTCTTATGTGGCACTGGACTAAGTTGTTTCTTTCAATTTATTTGTGGATAAGTAGGATTTTGGCAGCTGGTAAGACCTTGCCCTTTTCTACTTCATGGTCAAGGGAAACAATTGGTTCTCTGTTTCCAGGTGGAGAAGGAGATGCACCTAAGACCTCCTCTTTTGTCTGTCATATGGCTGCAAAGCCACTGTTCCCCACTTTTGAATGCACTCTTAATCTTTATCAATGTATGAAGCTTTTGTGGACGATAGTCAGCACTGAGCTTTAGCCTTATTCATTACATGTGTGTATATATGTAAACACATGTATTCACATAAATATATACGATAGCTAAAGACTAAATACAGGCTATGGTCATGGAGAGAGATAAAGATATTTTGTATATATTTTTACATTCACACAAAACCTGTTGATAAAGTACACATTATACTTAAATACCAGCTATTGTGGTAGAGAGAGAAATATAGATGTATTTCACATGTACACATATTCATGACTACTCATAAAATATATACGATGGCTAATTACCAAATATTGGCTATTGTCATAGAGTGAGAAATATAGATATATTTCATCTCTATTTATATATACACACCCAGTCATGCCTGTTCATAAAATACATAAGATAACTAAAGACTAAATACTTGCTATTATTGTTAAGAGAGAAATATAGATATATTTCATATACCTATATATATAAGCATACATCAACACACTCATGCCTATTCATAAAATATGCACAATAGCTAGACTAAATACTTATTGTCATACAGAAATATAGATATCTTTCACACTCATACACATATATTTGCACATTCATAAATTCATAGAGTATATATGAGAGCTAAAGGCCCAAGCCTGGCTATTTTATTTATACACCCCACACTCCCCAACTCATATAATGAAAAAAGCTAAAGACCATATGATGGCTATAGTTCACAAAAAGCAACAGAAAAGATATTATTTATAGTTCTTATTATATTTCTTTTACAGGTCTTATTGGTTACATGAAAAATTCAACTTTCTATGCCCAGAGTAAAGATTATTTGTATTTTAGAAGGATGTTTGACCATATGCAGGCAGGTTCCTATCAACATGTCTGATTCAATTCAATTAACAGCAATTGTCAAGCACCTAGTGTGTGTAGTGTACTGGGATGTGAGCCCTGAACTACTAAGATTGATAAGATAACCCCTGTCCTCAAGAAGCTTACCCACTAATATGTGCATATTTATGTGTTTGTGTATATGTGTGTGTGTGTGCATGCATGGGCACATGTACATGTTCACAAATAGCTACAATTAATTTTAATTAAATAGTTTAGTCTTCTGTTGGGCCACATATAACACAATGTCCATCCATAATTTTTCAGATATTCTGTTTCCTGCACCCTTTACCTGTGTTTCTCAGTAATTTTGTCTTTCTTAGATTGCCAGCTCCTAAAGGGCAGGGACTGTGTCTATCTAATTCCCTTAATTCAGAGCTCACACACAAGGCAGCTAGAAATTGTTCTTTGTTGGGAATGGTCTGCCTCTGCATCCCATTCCTACCAGTACCACACTGGGCTAATCATTGGCCCGGGTTTGAAGTTGCAGAAGGCAGGAGCATGGCCTGCCTTGTGAAGCACTTCCCAGGACCAAGGCTGTCAGGAAAAGAAGGACAGAGCCCCGAGGAGAAGAGAGGACAGGATGACAGGTTGGCCCCGGAATACTGTCCAGCCACGGGCAAGGCTGCTAATCGGAATCTTCAGGGCTAGCTGGATAGAGACCGAGGAGTGAAGGGTTTGTTGGGAGTGGAGAGGGCATCGGGCCGCGGGGCTGAGATCAGGTGGGCATGTCTGGGATATCTCAGAGGCTGCTGAGGCTGGTGGCCTGTGACTAAGGGTCTTCACCGGGGAGATGAAAAGCAATGACACATGAGATGGAAGTGTAAGATTAGTCTGGAGGGCTGAGACTCAGGGAGACTCGAATGCCCAGGGGGCTGAGGTGGGCTGGAGCAAGGGTCAGGTGCCAGGGAACCAAGACAGGAAGGGGGAGAGGCCGGAGGTCTTGAGGGGGGGGGTGCAAGGGGCAAGGGTAGGGGCAGGGGCAAGCCAGGGAACCGAGAGGAGGGGCCAGGGTAGGAAACAGGGCGGGTGGTCATGTTACAAACTCCGGATTTTTTTTCTCTCCCCCTTTCCAGGGAGGAGCTGGGGGAGGATAGAGCAAAATGAGCTTATATTGATTGAAAAAGGGCTAAGCCTTGTCCCCCACTGTGAGGCTGGGGCTGCGGGCCCGGCCCCCGCCACACTCATTTCACATCGCTGCGCCATTCACACGCCCTTTCCCCCATTCTGCCCGGGGAGCGGCGGGGGGGCGGGAGCCCCATCAATAGGGATTTCCCGGCCCCGCGCGGCCCGGGAGGGGGAGGCCCGGCTGGGGGGAGCTGCCCGTTGCTACGCGGTGGCGGCAGGGAATGCCGGGCCCTGGCGCCCTGGGCGCAGTGGCCAGAGGAAGCCTGCCACATTAGGCGGATAATACAGTGTGACACGGGGGGAACAAAGGGAGATTGAGTGGCCCAGCAGGTAACGGCCGGCCGGATGGGGGCTAGGCACAGGGGCTCACTGTCAGCCGCAGTTCTCAGGCTCTCTAATCCCTCCCGCCCCGCGGCCCCCTTCCTGCCCCTCCCCAGGGCTGGGAACCCAAGAAGGCTCTGGGAAATTCCTCCCTGGGCCCAGCATGGACCCGCTCGGGGGATGAGGGCGGGGGCGGCTTGGGAGGTTCAGGGTTTGGCTGAAGTTTTTCGGGTTCCTCCCCCACTTCGGAAGAACGGTCGCTTTTCTTCCCAATTTACAGATCCTGGGTTGCTTTCTCCTTCACATCCCACGAAACTGGGCCAGAAAAGAGTTAGGATGTTTATATTTCGGGGAGACATCACGGGGCGGGGAGAATAACTGGGATCCCTGCTCCAAACCTTGGGTACTGTTCAACAGAGCTACCTGAACTTCATCATTTGCCACTTCTCAATTTTATTTAACAGCTTCTGAACGGAACAGAGAGAACTCCGAGGTACTTGGTGGGTTATATAGGCTAGATGATTCTTTCCCGTCAATTTTTTTTTTAAATTTAAGAAAAATCAATTTTCCTTCCATCTCATCTTGTGGGAAAAAAAGATTCACAAGATCGTTTTAACGTTTATATTCCAGCAAAAGAAATCCTCACATTCTGTATATCCCTAATAAAATAAAATAAATGTCATTTTCTGCCCCCTGTGAAGAGCATTGAAAATTTTCTCTCCATCGTCCTTAGTGGTTGGTCATCACAATCGGAGATCTTAAATATCTCTAAGTTATCTATCAATCCCTTGCTGTTGTTACTGCATAAATTGTTCTCCTGGTAACTTCCTCCCTCTTTGAGGGGGAACATTGCAGAACCCCAGCTCCCATGCCAATGAGTCTGGATGTTTGGGCAAACAAAGCCTTGTACTTTCTGGAGGATGGTGAACTCTACAAGAAGCATGGAAATGAAAAGGAAGAGCAAAGATGAGGGCAGTGACTTGAGAAGTCACTTCTATCTGTTGCCTGGTCATAGACAACCCCTACCCTAGATGAAGAAATCCTGGAGGGTCTGTGTGAGAAGAAGAAGGGTGCTGAATGGGATGGATTGAAGATAGGTTTCCTTGTTTCCCTATCCCAATAGCTAGGGAGATGATGTTTCCCCAACTCTGTCCTTGGGCTTTGTTTAATAATCAGTCTGTCAATCAATCAACAAGCATTTATTAATCACCTATGTGACAGGCACTTTGGTAAGTGCTGGAGATACACAAAACAGTTCCTTCCCTTAAGAAGGTACATTGTAAAGAGGATGGAGGGTGGGCCACATACATATAATCAGGTCCAGCCAATTTACATCTAGAAGATAATTTCAGAGAAGAAGGCTTTAGCATTTGAGGGCATCAGGAAAGATCTCAGAAGATAGTGTTTGAGCTGTGTTTTGAAGGGAACCTGGGATTCCAAGAGGTACAAATCAGAATGAAGAACATCCCAATTCAGGTATAGGAGACAGTGCAAAGGAACAGAGTTTGTGAAATGAGAGAACAGGCAAGAAGAGTGGAAAGGTAGAAAGGTATGAGAAGCTTTGAAATATAAAACAAAGGACTTTGATTCCTATGATCATAGGAAGCCACTGGAGTTCATTGAAGCAGGTTGGAAGGAGGCCACACTTACACTTTAGGAAAATAAGTTTGGCAGCCTTGGGAGCTGGGAAGATTTGAAGCAGATGGATTAATTAAAAAGCTATTGAAATAGTCTAAGGGAGAGGTGTTGAAAGGCTTGAATTAGAATAGGAATAGAGAAAAGGGATAGATGTGAGAGAAGTGGAGAAGGTAAAAATGGAAAGAAAAAACCACCCTTGGAAACTGAGTGGATACATGGGATAAGAGAAAATAATGAGTAAAGGATGAGGTCAAAGTTGAGACCAGGGAGATGAAGTACCCTCAAAAGAAAGAGGTTTTTGGAAGGGATTTAGAAATGGGTTCTGTTTTGGACATGGTTAAGTTTGAGATGCCTGTAGAACAACCAGTTCAAGATGTCCAATAGCATTTGGTGATGTGGGATTGGAGCTCAGGAGGGAGACAAAGGCTTGATATATAGATCTGGAAATCATTTGCATAAAAATGATTATTGGATCCATGGGAACTGATGAGATCAGAAATGACTGAGATGATGAGAACCTTCGTGCATTCCCTCCAATTCTGCTTAATCATTTTTCTTTTCCCTTTTAGACTTTCCTCTTCTCTCTCTTTTACAGTGTTTCTGAATTTCTGGCAATGTGTTGAAGAAATCCCATGAAGGCAGAAGACTGTATTTTATCCAAAACTTCATATATTTCTCTGTGTAATAAGCTTGTACTAAACAGTTTATTAAATTGAATTGAATTAGATGTTAACCTTCTCTGATTTTAAAAGGTTTTGAGTCTAATACCAAGAGGCAAAATAATATGTCCTGAAAGTATAGTGCAAATATAGCTTGAAACTATTAATTAACACTCTTTTCTTGGTAAGACCCTGGTGACACCGCCTTTGAGGGGTCTTCTTGCCCATGTGGTGGGCCATTTTGAGAGGGCATGAAAAGTCTCAGGTTTGAGATGTCAATCTGACACTTATTAGTTGTCACTTAACTTCTTAAGCCTTAGTTTACTTATTGATAAAGTGGTGCTAACACTTGGCACTACCTGCTTTTTGGAGGTTATTATGAGGAAAACTGTTTATCAGCATGAGCTATTATTATTTCTCCACTCCAGGGGGAGAGAGAGCCCTAGTAGCGAGGCTTGGAAGTCTGCTGGACCCATACATTTACAACATGGGTGCCATAGTATGAAATTTTTTACCATTCCCCCATTCCCATTCTCCCTTTCCTTTATTGCCCATTTCCCTCTCTCCTTTTCTCATTTCTCCCCTTTCCTCTTCCTCTCTTTCTTTCTCCTCTCTCTTCTCCTCTCCTTTGTCCTCCCTTCCTCTTTCTCTCCATCTACCTCCCCCCTATCTCTCCTTCTTTCCCTTTTCCCTGTTTCTCCCTCACCCCTTTTTCCTTCCTTCCTCCTTTTTTCTCCTTCTCTCCTTCCTCTCTCTCCCTCTGTCTCTCCATCTCTCTCCCTCTCTCTCTTCTCTCTTTTTTCCTCTCTCTCCATCTCTCCATTCTCTGCCTCTCTTTCTCTCATACTTGGTTTCTGTGTCTCTGTTTCTCTGTCTCTCTCTCCTCTCTGTCTCTCTTATGTCTATTAGCTAGTGTGCTTTAGAGAAGACAGGCAGGAAGCCAGGCACTATGCAAAATGCTTTATAAATATTATCTCATTTGAGCTTTACAACATCAACTCTGGGAGGTAGATGCTATTAGATTCCCATTTTATAGTTGAGGAAACTGACTTGCCTGGAGTCACACAGTTAATAAGAGTCTGAGGGCAGATTCATACTCAGGTCTTCTTGATTCTAGGTCCAGTGTTCTAAATCTTGTGAAACCTAACAGCCTCTGAGCAGCTATGGGAATTTTTGATATTGGAATGAGCCTTCTCACTCTCCTTTCAATCCCTTCTCTCCCTATTGGATACACTAAAAAACGTAGTCCATCTGAATCTAAGAGCAGGGATTAGATCAGCATTCCCTTACTTTAGCGTGAATGTTTTCTCCCACACAGCCACTCGAGAATCTGCTTTTGTGCACGCTATTGCCTCCGCTGGTGTGGCTTTTGCCGTCACCCGGTCTTGTGCCGAGGGCACCTCTACAATCTGCGGCTGTGACTCCCATCACAAGGGGCCTCCTGGAGATGGCTGGAAATGGGGTGGCTGCAGTGAAGATGCCGACTTTGGGGTGCTGGTCTCCAGGGAGTTTGCTGATGCCCGGGAGAACCGCCCAGATGCCCGCTCTGCCATGAACAAACATAACAATGAGGCTGGCAGGACGGTGAGTAAGAGCCTTCTCCCCCAGTCTTGCTCTCTCAAATCTTCATTCTTTTTCTTTCTGATCCCACTCCCTTTCACTTCTATTTTCCTACTCCAGTTCTTCCTTTCAGGTCTTAAAGCTCTCAATTTATGCCCCCAGAGCATCTTCTAATCAGCTCCCAGCATTGCCTTTGGCTGGACCATTTTCTGCCTAGGAGACCTTGTCTTTCAGGAACACTGATCTAGTTGTTTATAAGTAAGAGAAGAATCAGCAGGGAATCTGTGCTCTCCTCTCCAGCTTTGCCATTTTGCTTGCTGTCAGTCTTTTCTCAATTCTGGACCTCAGTTTCCCCATCTATTCTCCTAGACAAGGTTAAAGAAATTTTGAGGGAAGGAAAAGGGAATGGGGTATTGAGTCAGAAAGAACCCAGAATGATAATGTGGGAGGAGATAAGTTTTTGCCTGACTTTGAAGCCTAAGAAATAAACCTTGCCCAGTTGGCCATAGTTATAGGTAACCTTACAAAGAGGAAATGAGAGTCCTGAGATATACTGTGGCTGCTTTGGTCCCTCTCCTTCCCACAGACTATCCTGGACCACATGCACCTCAAATGTAAGTGCCACGGGCTCTCGGGGAGCTGCGAAGTGAAGACCTGTTGGTGGGCCCAGCCTGACTTCCGGGCCATCGGTGACTTCCTCAAGGACAAGTATGACAGTGCCTCTGAGATGGTGGTAGAGAAACACCGAGAGTCAAGGGGATGGGTGGAAACCCTCCGGGCCAAGTATGCACTCTTCAAACCACCTACTGAGCGGGACCTGGTTTATTATGAGAACTCCCCCAATTTCTGTGAACCCAATCCTGAAACCGGGTCCTTTGGAACTAGGGACCGGACTTGTAATGTAACCTCCCATGGGATCGATGGCTGTGACCTTCTGTGCTGTGGCCGAGGCCACAATACACGGACAGAGAAACGAAAGGAGAAATGTCATTGCATCTTTCATTGGTGTTGCTATGTCAGCTGCCAAGAATGTATCCGTATCTATGATGTCCATACCTGCAAGTAAAGACCGGAGGTAGGAGGCAAACCAGAAAGAGAGGGTAAGGGTTGGTTAATGTAGAGGAAAAGGGAGGGATGGGAGGGAGGGAAATGATCCCTGATCACCAGGATAAGATAGCAAGCACTGTTTATTCCTCCTCCTGACACCCATAGTCAGTTTCTGGTTTGTCCAGGTATTTGAGTTCCTAGGTAGCTTGAAATGGAAACAGGCTTTCCAGACCTAAATGGAATGATCTTGGATTAATGGACTAATGACCTTAAGGCCACAGATATACAGGAACCATAGAAACGGGTGATGAAATGGGCAGAGGTTCAATAACTTATTGAAATTCTCATTTAAACTTCTAGTAGATAATGAACCAGATTGTTTGGGGTAGGGATAGAGTGAGGGGCAGAGATAGGGATTCTAAGAAGAGATGAGGATGAACAATGTTTTATTCATAAGGAAGACAGTTTGTTCAAAGTGACAAAGGTGCCACTGAGTGTGCTGATACTATTAAATTCAGGTGGAGAAAAAAGAGGCTATATTGTAGCCTGATTATTAAGTAAAAGATCAATTGAAAAGAGGAGATGGGGACTTTTTGTACAGAAGTTTAACTTCTTAATATAGGGACCCCTTTAAAATATCAGGATTTAGGGAGATATCCAACATAGTTCTACAAAGAACCTAGGGTCATTTCTAGTCATTCTAATATCTCGTCACTGGATTCAGATGGTTCTGGAGAAGAGATTGAAACTGGTGACTTGGCACAGCCTACCCTTACTTAAATCCAATTTATTTGCAAGTCATGATATCTCCTTCCCATGGTCCTCTATGAGAGCAAAGGACAAAGAATAATTTGCAAGTAGTAGTAGCTGCCCCACTGGGGACTTCCCAGTTGGACAATGTGGGGCTTCCTTTCTTCTTTCCCTCTCTCCCTCCTTCCTTCCTTCCCTCTTTCCTTTCCTCCTTCCCTCTTTCCTTTCTTCCCTCCCTCCCTTCCTTCCCTCTATCCTTCCTTTCCTTCCTTCCTTCCTTCCTTCCTTCCTTCCTTCCTTCCTTCCTTCCTTCCTCCTTTTTTTCCTTCCTTCCTTCTTCCCTCCCTCCCTCCCTCCCTTCCTCCCTCCCTCCCTTCCTTCCTTCCTTGCTTCTTTCCTTCCTTCCTTCTTTCCTTCTTCTCATTCCTTTCTCCACATAGGGAATCATATCTTTACCCATAGAAGTTCTGCCCAAAGGAATGTTAATTTTAATTGCTGAAATCTAACAAGTATCTTGTGGTATACAGGCTAGTTTTCTTCTTTATGGACCATGACTCAAACCCAAATCACTTTGGCTGTACTTGAGTGGTCAACCATGGGTTGCAGTCCAAGCCTCACTTGGTCATTGTATGAATTCTGATGGTTCAGAGTAAGTGTAAATAGCAATTGTTTCTGTTTTGGCCAGAAACCCTGAGGTCTTCCCTTCTCAGATTTTCTTTCTTTCCCTCCTTCCTTCCTTCCTTCCTTCTTTTTTCCTTCCTTCCTTCCTTCCTTCCTTCCTTCCTTCCTTCCTTCCTTCCTTCCTTCCTTCCTTCCTTCTTTCCTTCCTTCTTTCTTTTCTTCTTTCTTTCCTTCCTTCTCTTCTCTCTCTCTCTCTCTCTCTCTCTCTCTCTCTCTCTCTCTCTTTCTTCTAGGTAAAAGAAGCCATTCTTTGCCTCATTTTTACCTAGCCTTATCACTGAATAAATGGTTGCTTCAGTCAGACTGAGACCTGGGAAAGACCTTAGCTTAAAAAAGGTCAAGACTTCCCACTGCATCCAGGACTATCTCCTCGTCTATCTAGTCATTGGATCCAAATGGCTCTGGAGGAGAGAGTCTAGTGACTTTGCATAGCCCTCCCTCACTTAAATCCAATTCATTTGCAAGTTATGATATTTCTGATATCATGGTGCTCTTTGAGAACAAAGGACAAATAACAACAAAGAAGCTATAAAAAGTCCCATAAAATTGCCTTTTATTCACCTGTGAAAACCCCTACTTCTCATTGTAGAATGAGAAGGAATGAAAAACTTTTTTTTTCAATTAAAAATGGAAAATCATCTTTTCTTCCTATTGCCCCAATGAAAATTATTAAAAAAGAAAATGCTAAAAATGCTAGTTGATCAATAAGACAAGAAAAAGAAATCAAAGGAATAAGAATAGGTGACAAGGAAAAAAGTTATAGATTTTTTGCAGATGATATGGTGTTATGCTTAGAGAATCCTAGAGAATCAGGTAAAAAACTAGTTTAAAGTTCATTAAACAATTAAAGATTATCCATTATGATGAGGTGGGATTTATACCAGGTTCAGAATTAGGAAAACTATCCATATAATTGACCATCTTAATGACAAAACAATTGTAAGATTATTTCAATAGATGACAAAATACAACATTCTTTCTAGAAATAAATGAGGCTTTGTGAAAATAAGCAGTATTTCTCTAAAATGTTCAGGAAGCATTATCTGTAATGGGGACAAGCTTTCTAGTCTTCCCCAAAAAAATCAGAGGTGAAGTAAGAATAGCCATTATCACCATTATTATTCAAAAATGTACTAGAAATATTAGCTCTACCAAAAAGCAAGAAAAATAAATTGAAGGAATAAAAATAGGCAATGATGTAACAAAACTATCACTCTATGCAGTTGATGTGATGGTATACTTAAAGAATCAACTGAAAACTGAAATAATCAACGTTAGCAAAGATGTAAGGTAGAAAATAAACCCACATAAATTATTGGTATTTCTATATATTACCAACAAAACCCAATAGGATGAGATAGAAAAAGAAATTTCATTTAAAAACTTCAGGCAATATAAAATACTTAAGAGTCTGCATGCCAAGATAAACCCAAGAACTATGCAAACACAATTACAAAACACTTTTCATACAAAAACAGATATAAACAACAATTTGCCTGTCAGAGCTATAGAAAAGGAAAATTTTTATGATCAAACAAGAGATAGAGAGGCTCACAGGAGGTAAAATTTATAATTTTAATTACATGAAAGTAGAAATGTTTTCACACAAACAAAAATCAATTCAGTCAAAATTAAAAGGAAAGCAGGAAACTGGGTGGGGGGTGGATTTTGTAGCAGTTTTCTTTGATAAAGGCCTCATTTCTCAAAAATATGGGGAACTGAGTCAAACTTATAAAAAAGTAAGAGCTATTCTCAAATTGATAAATGGCCAAAGGATATGAAGAGGTAATTTTCAGAAAAAGAAATCAAAGCTACTATAGCCATGTGAAAAAAATACTCCAAATCATTATTAATTAAAGAAATGGAGAAAACAACTCTGAAGTTTCACCATACACCTATTAGGTTGGCTAACATGACAGAAAAGGAAAATGACAACTATTGAAGGGGATGTGGAAAAATGGGGATACTTATGCACTGTTTGTAGAGTTGTGAACTTGTGCAATCATGCTGGAGAAAAATTTGAAACATGTCCAAAAAACTGTAAAAATTATGGACATCCTTTGGTTTTTTATCTTTTATTTTTCTAGCAGTTCTTTATTTATGTAATATTTTCCTCCAGTTACATTTAAAACATTTTTTGACATTTATTTTTAAAACTTTTGAGTTCTAGATTCTTTCCCTTATCATCTACTCCCCAACCCCCATTAAGAAACCACATGTGAAATTATGCAAAACATTTCCCAAAAAGTCATGTTGTGAAAGAAAACATAGATTTCCCATCCTAAAAATAAACAAAACAACACAAAAACACTTCAAAAAAACAAAAGGGTGGGAAAGACACACACACACACACACACACACACACAGAAAGAGAGAGAGAGAGAGAGAGAGAGAGAGAGAGAGAGAGAGAGAGAGAGAGAGAGAATGCTTCAATCTATAATAAGACACAATCAATTGCTTCTCTGGGTATGAATAGGATTTTTCATCATAAGTCCTTTGGAGTAGTTGTGGATATTGCTGAGAATAGCAAAGTCATTTACAACTTTTCATCCCAGAACATTGCTATTATTTTGTATACAGTACATTTCACTTTGCTCATTGAGTTCATGGAGTTCCAGGTTTTTTTTCCCTGAAAGCATCCTGCTCATCATTTCCCATAGAACAACAATATTCCATCATAATTACATACCACAATTTATCCAGCTATTCCCCAAATGATGGGCATCTCAATTTTACCCTGAGTTGAGAGCTACTATAAATATTTTTGTATTGTTAGATTAAAGGATATGCTTGAATTCATAGCTCTTTGGGCATAGATCATATCTTTTGATCATTTATCAGTTAGGGCATAGCTCTCATTTTTTATAAATTTGACTCAGTTCCCTCTATGTTTGAGAAATGAGACTTATCAGAGAAACTTGCTTCAAATTTCTTTTTACAATTACTATTGCCAAATATATTTCCCCATTCATTCTATTCTTTCTCCTTTCCCCCGTCCTCTGTCCATTCTCAAAAGCGTTTTGTTACTGACCACTGCCTTCTCCAATGTATCCTCTCTTTTATCACCCTCCCCCCTTCCCATATTCCATTCCTCTCCTACTTTCCTGCAGGGTAAGATAGATTTCTATGCCCATATTGAGTGTTTGTGTTATTTCCTCTTTTGAGTTCATTTTGCTGAGAGTAAGGTTCACTCATTTACTCTGTACTCCCACTCCTTCCCTCCACTATAAAAGCTTTTTCTTGTCTCTTTTTATGGCAGATAATTTTAACCATTTAGGAATACCCTTTGATCCAGCAATGCCACTGTTAGTTCTGCATCCCAAAGAGAAAAAGAAAAAGAAAGAACACCTATATGTACATAGATATTTATAACAGCTCTTCTTGTAATGGCAAAGAATTGGAAATGGAGAGAATGCCCTTCAGTTAAGGAATGGCTGAATAAGTTGTGGTATATGACAATGATAGAATACCACTGTGCTATAAGAAATGATAAAGGGGATAGTTTTAGAAAAACTTGGGAAGACCTTTGTGAACCAATGAATTGAATGAAGTCAGGAGAGCCAGAAGATCATTGTATACAATAATAGCAATACTGTAACAATGATCAACAGTGAAAGACTTCGACATCCTTACTATCTGTGTGATCTTGGGGAAATCACTTAAACTTTGCCTCAGTTTTGCCAACTAAAAAGTAGGAATAATATCCCTGTTGGTATCATTTATGTTTGCGCTATGTCTCTGATTGTATCGTTTTTTCTTACTCTCTAAATTTACTATTGTCATCTTGAATAAACTATGTTCTCTTAGGTAGATGAGATACTTTCCCAAAGCCCACTTTAGAAACACTTACCTCTTGAGGATCAAATGAGATAATATTTGTAAAGTGCTTATCACAGTCCTGGCACATAGTAGATACTTAAATGATTTCTCCCTCACTCCCTTCCTCCTTCCTTCTCTTTCTCCCTTTGTCTCATCTTTTCCCTCCTTTTCATTGCTTTCTTTCCTTTCCTTCCTAACCCTATCAGGAATCTTTGTTTTTTCATGGAATCTCAGAATTGAATCTAAGAGTCATTCAGTCCAATTCATAGCAGGGCAGAAATCCTTTCTACTACATTTTTGACAAGTAGCTCTCCACTTGAATATTTCCTTTGGTGGGTAACTCATTTTCTGTTGAGTTAATTCTTTGCTATAAAGCCACACTTTTTCCTAAGTTCAGGGCATTAATAATATGTGACTAATAATGCTAGAGGTGATTCAGGAGAAGTGGAGCACAGAAATAATTGGGTCTCCTTGCCTCTTGAAGATTTTGCTTCAATTCTGAAGGCCCTCATATGAATATCAATAAGTGGGATCTAATGGTGATGTCAGATTAAGGAAATCCGAAGTGATTCAAGTCCTGCCTCTGGAACATGCTAGCAGTATGATTATGTGATTGTTAACTTCTCAGTGGCCCCAGGTAACTCATTAAGACCATAAAGACCAGTTGCTTATCTGTATTAGAGGAGGAAATTTTCCATTATGGGAGTTCCATACACCAAAAGAAATCACAGATCCAAACGAGAGAGAGAGAGAGAGAGAGAGAGAGAGAGAGAGAGAGAGAGAGAGAGACAGACAGGGAGACAGAGACAAATAGAGACAAAGAGAAACAGAGACAGACAGACAGACACACACACACACACACATCCCAAGTATTACCATTGAGTTATTGCTGATTATTTGGCATAACTACCCATGACCAGAAAGGAACACAAAAAAGAATCATGATCATTTAACCTAAAACCAAGTATTAAATCTCTTAGAAACAGTTCTAGATTTCAAAGTCTATACATAAAGTTGGAAAGGTCTCTGAAACACTAAATTTGTTCCCAAATATCTTATTAGGCTTGGTGAGTCCAGATTGAATTGATCACTTGCTGTAAAAGCAACATAAGCATCTTATGGACTTGAAATCTGAAGTGGAAATCAGGACATTGTGGTTTTGTTGTCTGTCCATAAGGATTGCAATGAATTAAAAGACCTCGCTTTTCGGTCTTTCCTTTTTTCCATCTACAAATAAAATCATATGAGAAGTAACAATTTAGTGGATAGAAAACTGAACTTAGAGCTAGAGAGGATCAAAGTGAGTAGCACAAAGGAAAGAGCATCATGCTTGGCATCAGAAATATGTGAATTCAAATTCTATCTCAGATATTGGTTAGCTATGTGATCACAGGTAAGTGATTAAAAAAAAAAATCTCTCTGTGCCTCAGTTTTCATATCTATAAAATCAGGATAATAATAGCATTCACCTCTCAAGGTTGTTGTGAGGATGAAATGAGATAATATGCTTTTAATTTTTTAATTTTTATAATAATGGCATTTTATTTTTCCAAATACCTGCAAAGAAAGATATTCAACATTCACCTTTGCAAAACCTTATGCTCCAAAATTTTCTCACTTCTTCCCTTCTCCCCCTAGACATTAAGCAATCCAATATAGGTTAAACGTTCAATTCTTCTAAATATATTTCCATATTTATCATGCTATGCAAGAAAAATCAGATCAAAAGAGGGAAAAATCACAAGGAAGAAAAAAACACAAGCAAAGCATGAAAATACTATGCTTTGATTCACATTCATAGTTCTGTCTTTGGATGTGGATGTTCTTTCCATTATAAACATAGGATAATATTTATAAGGTAGTACTTTATATCTATTAGCTATTATTCTTCATAACCTATATATATATAATATGCATATGTATATATTTCTGACATAGAGTAGCATTTCTTAAATATTGATTAATTGATTGATCACTAGCTGTTTGACATGGGCAGGTCACTCAGTCAGCATTGGTCAAGGGACTTGTGACACAATTATGAAATCACAGGTCCTTAACATAAAGGTCTGGGTAGATTCCCTAACAAAACCAGCTGAATAATCTTGACAACCTCTGGTGGTTTTTTCCTTCTGGCAGGAGTAATGATATAAGATTTCTGTTCTGTTAGCCAAGAACTGGATTTTAAAGGTTGCCACATCATTACCTAGTTGGGTTAAAGAATTTTTGGGGGGAACCACATTCTGTACTTTCCCTCTGCCCTTTCCCCAGCAATGAATCCTGACCCACAAAATAGGGTCCTTTATTCTAGAGTAGAAAACTAAAATCTCAGATTCAGCTTAGAGTATATATAGCTTATAGTATAAATTCTTGGTTTTGGCAAACCATTTTTCCTCTGCGGCACTCCATTTCCTCACTTGTAAAGTAAAAAGGATGATTTTTGATTCTTTCTCCCCCCAGAATTTAGGATTCTGAGCCTAAGTGTTTAATTAGGGTTCCTATCAACTAGTCAGTCAATCAATAAACATGTATTAAGCAACTACTATGTGCCAAGCACATGCTTAATGCTGAGAATTAAAAAAAAAAAAAAAAAAAAAAAAAAAGACCCAAGATAGTCCTTGTTCTCCAGGAGCTCACAATCTAATGACATTAATCTATTAGGGGGAAAATATTTTTTCAGTCTTCAAGAAGATTTCATTTATGAAAATCAAAAAGTTATTGTAATTAAAAGAAACTCTACAAAAAGTTTCATTGACCTTTGCCAATGGGTCCCCTAAGATAATGTTCTATCTATAGCATAGATCTGCTCTGTATCTATTTTGCGAATAGTGACTGAAGGGTCATTTTATAGAACTTTAGCATTCTATGAGGAGTACTGGCCATTGGGTCCAACTGACACCAGAAAAAACATTGTCTTCTAAGAATATACAAATACATGAGTACAGCTTGAGAATTGGAAGGGACCATAAAGTCCTAATTTTACAGATGGGAAAATTGAGGTTCACAGAAGATGTAAGTGATCCATGATCACAAAAGCCAGCATTTGAACCCCAGTTAGACCATCCAGCTTGTTTGAAGACCTCCTGAAAGTTGGGTTGGGGGTTGGGGAGGGAGAGACACACTACCTCCCGAGGCAGTCCATTTCACTTCTGCATAGCTCTTAATTGTTAGGAAGTTTCCCCTTATTTCCAGTCTCTTTGCAACGCCCACCTGTTGCTCCCAGATCTGCCCCCTGGGGCCAAATAGAACCAGTCTAATCCTTCTTCCAGGTGATTGGTTTTCAAATACTTGAAGACAGATATCATGTCCCTCTACCCCTCCCCTTTCCCCAGGTATTCTCTTCTCCAGGCTAAGCATGCCCAGTCCTGTCAACTCATCCTCGTATGGCATGAACTTGAGGCCCTTCAGCACCTGCTTGTTCTCTTTGGACAAGCTTGTTATTGTCCTTCCTAAGGTATGATGTATGGGACACAGTTCCGATAAGGTGTCCTGGGCATGCCAGAGTAGAGTGAACTCCTCCTCAGTCCTGGAAGCTCAAGATTGCATCAGGTTTTTTGGGACATCCCATAAAGTTGCCTCATCTCGAGCTTGTAGTCCACTACCAACAACTCCCGGATCTTCTTTGGGTTTGGGGTTCTCTGGCCAATGCCATTCCCAGCTGGTACTTGTGAGGTTGATTTTTTGAACCAATATGTAAGACTTTTACATTTATTCCTGTTACCTTTCAACTTGATTCAGTGCAGTGATCTAACCTGCCTTTTTGAATCTTGCTTTCATTATCTAGTATATTGCCTCTCTCCCAGATTCATTTTATTAAAAATTGATCAGCATGTCATCTGTTTCTTTATCAAGAAATTGTTAAAAATGTTAAATAGCTTGGGACCAAGAACAGCTAGGTGGTGCAGTAGTGTCTAGAGCAACTGGGGATTGGGGTCAAGAAGACCCGAGTTTAAATCCAGTTAAAACTCAGGCACTTACACACTGGGTGATTATGGACAAATCACTTAATCCTATTTGCCTCAGTTTCCTCATCTGTCAAATGAGCTGGAGAAGGAAATGGCAAACCATTGCAGTATCTTTGCCAAGAAAACTTCAAATGGAGACATGAAGAATTGAATATTACCAAGAACTCTATATTACTGCTTCCATCTTCTGTGTTAGTAGTTTTCAGATCTTTGATTTCAAGATCTCTTTAAACTCTTAAAAATTATTGAAGATCACCAAAGAGCTTTGGTTTATGTCAGTTATATCTATTGATATTTACTATATTAGAGATTAAAATATCAGTATTATAAAAATAGTTTTGACCTTGTGGACTCTTTGAAAAGGTCTGAGGAACCTACTACTGTCCCTGGTCCACACTTTGAGAAAGTCTATCCCGTACCATGTCTTTCCATGTTGTTGGTTCGTTGGTGAGTTTCCTGCACATTAATTTTCTTTGGACAACAACTTCTTCCTTCATATCAAAATGGCTTCTTTTTTTTTTTGTCTCCCAGATGTCATTTTTAGGAGCTTCCTGCCCTTCTGGGCTGGAATAATTCTGTTATAGTAATACATTTGAATGCATTAGGTCCAATCTTTGAATCTTTTAAAATCTGTTCTTCTCAAATGCCTGATAGAGAATCTGTCAGAATATCTGCAGTTTATCCTTCCTCTATCACATGCTCTTAGAGTGATCTCTCTCCCCCAAGATTTCCATCATTTCCACCTCAGCAGCCAATTTCTTTCTGTTGATTAGAGTCAAATCAAGAATAGAATTTCTCCTTGTTGGCTCCTGGATGGTTGACCAGTGTTTCTTTAATCTTTCAGAGTCACGAAGACAGGCAATCTAATGAGACAGAGAAAGCTAAGCCAGAGGGAGGATCACAAGATGAAACTCGCAAAGACAGGTCTAGAAACTGGTCCTCCAGCTGCCTTTACCACAATTACTCCTGTCTAGGGTTCTGAGAGGTGTTATCGCTCTTTGGTTATATCCGACTCTTTGTGACCCCATTTGGGGTTTTCTTGGCAGATACTGCAGTAGCTTGCCATTTCCTTTTCCAGATCATTTGACAGATGAGAAAACTGAGGCAAAAAAGTGACTTACCCAGATCATACAGCTACTAAGTGTCTGAGCTGGGTTTCAGCTTACAAAGATGAGTAACTCCAGGACTGGTACTTTATCCACTGAGAACAATGGAAAGGGAAGGATTTCAGACAACTTGTAAAAAATGGCTTCAGGAGATTATAAAATAGAGTAAGACACAGAAACTCAAGCCCAGGATTTTTCTGGGAGAGAAAAATTAATAGCTATTCTTTCCAGTGGATTAATTTAATTTAAAAATATAAAAATATTAACTTTCCTGTGGTTTGTGAGAGTTATGGTCTTTACTAGCCTTCAAGCAGACTGAGGTCTAAGCCTTTTGCTAAAGGGCTAAGCCCAGTTACTTATAGATGATCCCGGAACAGTTAAATAAGATATGGACCAGGTTTCCTGTACTTAATTTCTAGTCTCCAAATTGTAACCCATGTAGTGGTAGCTATTTATCACTATGCAGGAAACCTTGGGAAAGTGGATTAATAAATCTGGACCTCAGTTTCTTGATTCTTAAAGGGTGAGGTTCACATCATATAGTTTATGCAAAACATGTAATAAATGAAAGATACCCTCACAGTGTTCTCATAGAATCAATTAAGCAGAATCATTTCCTTCAGGTTAGGATTTCTCAGTGGTAGAAAACTCAAGTCTTATACTTTTAATGACCTTTTCCCCTATCACATTTTAAGGTTTGCTTTAAGGTATATTTTGGAGACATAGCATCAAACCAGTTAGGTTGGCCTTGGGTCCCCATCTAAGATAATTCATCATGGAAACATTGATTGATCTCTTCCTTTCCAAGTAGAATGAGAAATACCTGTTTGGGGAAGATGGGCCAGATAACTAACTCCTCAGGCAGCCTCATAAGCATAGGTTCCATGAAAGGAGCTTTTTGATTTGAAAATCAAAAGCCCTGAGAAGACTGAGACAGGACCCGGTAAACCACTAAGCTCATGATTTAAAGACAGAAGTGGTCTTAACACAGACAACCTCGACTTTAATGTTGGTCAAATGAATTAATGAATTTTAAACCAGTGCCTAGGTATACAAACCAGTTCTAAATCATCCTTGCAGAGAATTATAAAGCATTTTATTAGCTCACAAATCTTCCTTCCCTGCTAAAAGTGCAGAGACAATAAAGTGAATCAAATCATTGCTCTTTAAAATGTAGCCTGTAAAGTTTCTACTTGTTCAGGACAAGTAGCTATTTGTTTTTTATCCTCATTTTCATTTTTGTATCAATGACCAAGAATTTCACGGACACAACACCAGGCTTTGTGTAGTGAAGAGTTCGATTGATTGGATGGACGAGGAGCTATTGGCAAGGATGGACGAGTGTCCTGCAGTCACTGTAAAATACACTGGAATCCTTTCTCCTAATATTCCAACCAATCCAACGTCCATGGATGTCAGACAGGGTAGCCAGCCAGCATAGATCCCTTCCATATCTGGTCTTAGGATTTTTTATTTGTTAGATCCATATTTGTTAAATTTTGCAAAATAAAAACCTTTTTACTTTGTTGTCACCAAGGCTACCAGATTTTCCAAGTAGCTGTTGCATAGTGCTAAAAATCTTAATGAATGAAATTAGAGCTGCTATCAAGTTGGGAATGTTAGTGGAGCAGATAGAACAAACAAGTCTGCATTATTTTCACACCCAAATGGGTGGTCTCCCAAGAACAGATCATCTTCCCTTTTCAGTCATTCTCATTTTTTTTCCCCAAAGGGCACTGGGAGCAGGTGAAGCATGTGGCTGGGAGGATTGACCACAGTCCCACGGGAAAGCCAGGATCTACAGCCAGGACCCATGCTCACAGCATCGAAGAGCATTGAACAAAACAGACTAATGTCAGATGCACATGTGGTAAATTACCTGGACCTAACCCACTCAATGAATGGGACTTATTCCTCCTTCCTTTTCCTCAAGATTTTCACCCTACTCTGGATGTTCGTTTTTTTTGTTTTTGTTTTTAAAGAAGGGGCTTCTCTTTGGTTCTCTAGGGTCTGACAGGCACAGACCTCAGAGTTAATCTTTGCACATGTTAAGAGAAAATTAAAATTAAAAAAAAATCAGCTCCAGCAGGACAGGCTGGGCTGATCTGAGCTCTCTGCCTGATAACAACAATCCCTGGTTTCAAACTGTTACTTAGAAGGGGATTCCTAAATGTCTTCGAGGTGGGGATTAGGAGGCAAGACAGCCCCCTGTGGTATCCTCTTCTCTAACTGCTCCCATCCAAATGTGACATCCCTTTACGTGCTGGTGAAAAGTCATAGTTTTAGTGAGGATAAAGTGATAGGCTGGGCCAAGGCTGGGCTGGAAGAGGCTTTTGAACTTTTAAGCACCTGCTAAGCTGCCCAAATAGCAGCAGTTCATTATTGTCTCATTTTTCCAAGAGGGCTGTTCTGCTTAAGAAGCATTTATGAACAGTAGATGCAAAACCCAAAGTCTCTTGGTAAAGAGGTTTCACCTGGAAATGCAGTCAAGTGGTTTTTTGTGAACCAGCAATGTGGGCAAGGCTTGTTCACCAGCTCTAATGGAGTCTAACAGAAGTCTTTATGAGGCTATCCATCTCTCTCTCTCACCCCCTCCCCCACTTTAGTTGTAGGAATGAGAAGTATTCTTGTTTCCTGTGAAATAAGGACAATTCCCTCTTCCCCCCACCCCCCGCAACAACTGTCTATATCTTTCTTTGACATATATAAGGAAAAATTCAATCAAATGAAAAGCTCATCAATAACATTTTTCTTCCCTTTACTTTTACTCAGAGGTAGTACTTAGAACATTTACTTATCATCCAGCCCTTGATTTTTGACATAATCCATTCACAACAGGCAGGCTTGATCTTCTTGGTCCACAGATTATTGGAATGCACTTAGTAAGATCAATTACCCAGCCTTCGAACAATTTTACATCTCCTATAGGTTATTGAACTACAGGCAAATTATTGATTTTTTTTATGGGGGTGGGGTGGGATGGGAAGAACTTTTACAAAAGTGTATGGGGAAGAGGATTCAGGGAAGAAAGAAGAAAATTATTTTCTATTTGAGCTACCACATTCTTAGAGCCAGGGTCAGGAGACAGAATGAATAGCACTCTCCTTGTTCTCTAAGATGGTCTACACCATTACCTAGGAGCCTCGCATGCATACTTTAAGCTGAGTACACTTCCACCTCTTCTCCCTTCCTCCACCTCCCCTATAAGGAGCCTGAATGCTCCCTCCACCTCACCTTAGACTGCCAAGTATTAAACCAAGATGACTTGGTGATGCTTGCCATAAGTGGTACATATTTTAAAAGCAGCCTTTTCATACCTATGTATTCTATATTAAAAGTGATAAAAAGTCATGTTTTTGGGGAGTATTCCAGTAGCTGACTTAATTATTTAATAATAGTACATTGATTACATTGTAATTATTCTTGCGGTAGTCAGGTATTAGTATCATGGAAATTTCCTACAAACCTGCTGTATCCAAAGTTTTGTAAAAAGTTGTAGAGGTTGTTGATCTTTTTGATTTTATATTCAAAAGAATTCTCTTTTTATAAATATTATTTATTATACAATGTATATACCTTTGAGTTAACTAAGATTATATATTATATAAATATATTATATATATATTTGGAGAAAATATATTTCATCATGCAGTTTTTTTTTCTGTTAAGTCATTAAAAAGAAGGTAAACAAACTTAAAACTGACACGTGGTAACAGTCTGTGTACTTTACAGATGAACTCTCACAAGGCCAAGAATATGAAATTCCATACATAGCGACCTTAGCTTTCCAGTCCCTGGCCCAGCTCAAGGTTTTTTCCCCTACTCCTTTGGAAGAATATTCTAAACAGAATTTCAATTAGTAAAGTCTGAATTACTGGCAATGTAAAGTTACCAGAGGCAAGCTCCTGCTTATTGCTTATATGCATGCAATATACATAATTTACAAGTTGTAAAATTGATAACATTGGGTATTAATTAAATTTATAGGGACTATTACCTTTAAGGACTTTACAATTTGGACAGCATTATTTATTAGACTACTAGTAGTATCTTCTGCTAAGCTGAAATTTTGCAGCCTGATTTAAAAAAATCAGATATATTTCCTTCCATAAAAACAGAGAGGAGCTATATTCTGGAAACTTTCAGGATCTCCTGTCTTATCTGAAACTATTTTGTTTGGAAACAGATAAGACAGGAGTTTTGATGGGGTAAAAAGGAGATCACTGGGTCAAGAATGTACCAAAAATTCTACAAGTGCCATTGGATGCTCACCAATTTTAGTCCCTTCTTCACAAAATATTTTCAGTTTATAATCTACTGGGAATTTTGTAAGGGAAGCCCATGGAAATACAGAATTTGCTTTGCAAGCACCTCTGATAAAATTGTTTATATTCTGTAAAATAAAGAATGCTGGTAATGGAGAATGTTCTGTAAAATGTCACTAACAATAGTTTCCTCTAGGCCCCACCATAAGGAATAAGTCAGAAAGAAAAGGGTTGGTGATTGGGGAATAGCATTCCAAGTCTCTTAATTTCAGGGAATACAGGTTCATTATAATTTCTACATTGGCCTGGGCAGTAAGAATAGGAATTCTCAGTAGGTGTATTCCAGGTGGGCAGGTTTCTGTTTCTTGGCTTGAAATCCAAAGTTAATCTAAGTATGAGATTCTATAATTCAGAATAGGGGATAGTTCTTCCAGTCTTTAGACCCAACTGCAAAATTCTACCTTTAAAAAATATAGTAATTCTAAAGCTCAAAAATGCTTTCATATTTACATTATACTATTTCTTTATTCTGCATTTTCTCTTTATCAAACAACCTTTAGAATTTACACTAATAAGGATAGAGGATGGATCGATGTTCACCAGTGTACCCCTAATAAAGTTTGGAGAGAATGTTTTCCCATTCTTTTGTAACTGACTCCTTAGTGTAATTGGTGAGATAGATTAATTTTGAGCAATTTAAAGTAGACAACCTCAGGATTACTATATCCTTCCTAGGTAGCACATCTCTCAGAACACAATTTGGGGGAAACTGAGCCATAGGAGGATAAGGTGAAAGAAATAGAATGTTTAACTTGGAACAGTGAGGACACGGGGTGGGGGAGGGTGGAGGGTGTGAAAAGGAACATGATAGTTGTCTTATTTGAAAGGCTGTCATCTGGGAGATTATGTTCTACGTAACCCCAGGGGGCAAAACTATCAGCAGTGTGTGGAGGTTTAAAGACAGTCAAGATTTTACTTCGATAGAAAGTTTCTCAATAACTGGAATTTTGTAAAAGTGGAATGGGCAAGAGGTAGTTGTAATCCCACCTTGTTCTCCAACCTCCCCCACCTACCCGATTCCTTAAGGTTTTAACATAGGGAATGGATAACCAATCTGTGTGAATGTCTCTCTCATGGATTGATGAAAGGCTACTGACAAACTGCAGCGTGCCCCGAGGAGACTCGCCATGTCCTAGCAAGACAGATTGAAGGAACTAAGGAATATAATTTTCCTCATTTTGCAAGCAGAGTAACTTAAGTACAGTTTCATGGGTGACAAAATGGCCACAAAGACTTAAGAGAAAGCAAGGAAATGTACAATTTTTGTTTGTTTATTTGTGCTGGAAAGGAAATTAACTGGGGGAAATTATGCCTGCTTTTATTGATTCTCTCGTCTCTCATCCCATTCTCCATCCAACTAGCATCCTCCCTGCAAAAAATAAAAATAAAAATAAACCCTGAGGAGCACTTTTCGAGGAGGGGGCAGGAGGAGTCATGATGTTCCTATTCATTTTATGCTCCTGAAGTAGTAAAGAATTGGGATCATATGAGGGAAGCTTTTAGTCACTGGCCTCTTTCTCACCTTTTTTCCAAATTTTATATTATTTTCACATAGAAGGGATTCTTGTTGATCGGAGGTGATATCTTTTGAACTTGGATGCAGTTCCTGCATACAACACATACAGTCTCAGGAGGCTTATTTCAGAACATGGTGCTGGCAGTATCTGAGAGAACAGAAGCTGGCTATAGTTTAGCATCTGAATTTAAAATTCACGTATGGCCTTCTTATTACTGGTACAAACTTTTCATTGTTCCATTACTTTGAAGAGAATTGCAACCAAGCTAGCAGAGAAAGAAAAGGAAAGAACCTTTGTACTTAAGACTGGGGTTGGCTTTACAGGCTTTAGACAAAATGTGTTTACCAGCAGTTGTGTTCAGACACTGAAAACCTGGGTTTAGTAACTTGCGATTGAAACTCAAAGGAGAGTTTCAAAATACTTGTATTTTTTTTTTTTAAAGAGAAATGAAAGGATTCCCTGAAGCAAAGCAGATTTACATTATTTTGAAGATAATTATGCTATATGCAAGGTGTGCTAGGTACAACTCCAAAAGGCTCATGAAAGCTGATGGTTAAATTTTTAGTGTGAGAGCATTTACATCTGGAAATCCACATATACTACAAATCAGCTTGATTTAGTGTTTTAATGACTGTCTAGGCTTAAGAAAGGGATGAAGAAAATACTAATAAAATAGGTTAAACAGCACAAAGTGGGTATTACACACATAGCCTCTGGCTTTCGAGAAATGACCGTTAAACATTTACTAGCACACCACTCGTATGTATCTTTCTATAGTAACTAACAGGTCAACCAAGTATATATAATAAAGTATAAAGCATAAATCACTGTCTGGCCCAAGAGTTAAGGGTGAGGACTAAAGAGTTTGGGAAATGGTGTGAATAAGATAATAAGCATTCTCCTTTTTTGAAGTTCTAAAAGAAATCTAATAGAAGTTACTTGTTGATTGTTCATCAAGGGAGGAAGATGAATGCTACCAGTTCCCTGTCATTCTAAAAATGAGTTGTATGAAGAGCTAACTTCAGATATGTAATTGCCAGGTTCTTGCTTTTAAGTCATTTTTAGGACTCTTCATCAAGCACATATTTGAAGAAATCTAGTCAGATTCCCAAGAGAGTGGATTTTCATGGTAAATTTTAGTGTCCTTCTGAGATTTTTTTTCTTTTTTTTTTGTTTGCTTTATTACTTTGTTTTGCATTTTTCTTGTGGTACAGAATCTTTCTGCCTAAATTCCTTCAGAGTAACTCTAAGACCCCAAGTCACCAAATTAGGACCCAGATCATTCCAGCAATCTTTAGTCCTGATCTAGACTTCTTCTAGGACAGCCTAAAGAGTTCTGGGAGGCATCTAAAACTCTCTGGGGAGTCTCCAAGAACATATGAGGAGTGGAGGGAATCCACTCCTTCCCAATAGGGTTCTTCAAGTAAGAGATTGGAACTGCTTGATTTGTGTGCTTTATAGAAGGGTCTGGTTCTAATTAAGAAGAGTTTTTCCTTCTAATTTCATTACTGACTTATTGCATGGCTTCTGTACCTCAGTTTCCCAATGGGAAAAATAAAATAAAGCACTTGCGATTTTACTTGTAGCGCACCTTTTTTTTTTTTTTTTTTTTTTTTTTTAATATGTAACTTGTGATTGGTAGCAAAAAAAGAGAGAAAGATAATCACACTTTTAAAATGGTCTATTCTCTACCCTTTGAGAATGAAATGAGTAGTTTTGGTCAGTATTTTAATTCTCTTCACAACATAGCCACTAGACTACCAACTGTGCAAGCAAAGTCACCAAACTGACAAACTTTCCCAAGTATATGTGCTATTTATTGTATCCAGTCATTGGCATTAAATATAACATATTTCTCAATATATCCTTGGACAGAAGCACAATAAAAACAATTACCTCATTTAACCAGAGACATTAAGTTAATATATTATGTGCTGATTTCCTGGGAAGAGGAAGTTGCAAGATCTTACACAGAAAGGAGTCACATGGATACTGGCCACTGGAAATCACAAATTTTTACCATACACATAACTGAAAATGAACAGAGGATGAATCCCAAAAGAAAGCTGATGACATGCCTAAGACTATGCTAAAAGGATATCCATCAAGGCCTGGAGAATGATTTGTTCTCCCCTCAGGAGGACAAATGACAGAGACCTACATAACACTGGGGTTATGAGCTGACCAGGCTAACATTGAGCTCTGTCATTTGGTTTTGGGTTGTCTCCCTTTTGAAAGTGGGGGTGGGGGAGAAAATGGCATGCTCTATAAGCCTCATTACCAAATGAGTTGACCTAATTAAACACATTCTAACTCAGTTATTAGAAGTCACCAAAAAGAAATGAATGCTGATCTCCTTACCCCCTTTGGAAGGAACAGGTAGATGATAACTGAAATTTGACATATTTGCTAAGATGAAATCAAAAGATTAGGGGAAAAGGAATATTTTTGGATATTTCAACTAATAATAATAGTGTATTCTTTAGATACTGCATAGTATAAATAAAGCACTTTGGTAGCTGGTTCCAAAGGAAGAAAGGCTGGACTGTATCATTTAAGTTTTTTCACTGAGGAAAGAAAAAGTGACATGTTAATAAATTTCATAGTGCACTAAGGAACTGGTTCATTTAAAGATATGCACTAATTAGCACAAAGAAGTTCCTGAATTATTTTTTAACAATCTCTCTGTTTCCCACAAATAACTCTCATGGTTTTTGACAATCATGTAGAGTAACAATAAGCTGAATTCCTCCAAATCAAATAAATAATATTAAGGAGAAATTCTGCCATCTTCAGCACTGATGCCTCTGTAGTCATATTTTGTTTTCCTAATAGGAAACGTTTTTTGACTGTAGATCACAAACTTCATTTAAAATGACCAAAGAAAGAGCAAGGGAGAAATTTAGATTCACATGTAAACACATGGCAAGGGTAATAATTGGGTATTCTGGAAATCCATAATCTAATTTTTGTCTCTGACATTTATATACATCAATAATACAAAGAGAATCATATCCCCTCTACAATACCATTCCTGTCCACTTTCCAGTGATGATTTTGGTCTCAGTTAAACCAGCCAGATGTTTACTTGCAATGTTCATCAAATCTATTAGTGGCATATGGAGCAAGACATTTGAGATATGTAACATTAACAAGTAGAGTGCATTCCTTCCACACCTAAGCACTGAGTGAGAATGTCTTCTCTTAGTCTGCACAGAAATAGAAGCACAACACCCAAGCAACTATCACTTGCCACAAAAACACCAGAGTATCTAAAACAAGCATAAAGAATAAGAATATATTGCACTACACATGCAGACTGAGGGCTTATGGAAGGTAGGGTTGCATTTCCATTTGTCCAGTGCCCTTGAATAAGATGCGCTGCTGTCATCTTCACCTTGGTCACTTCCCTTGGTCACTTCACATGGTAGACAGTCCTCATTCAGTTATAGTCAAGGGGGCTACTGTAAAGAAACACCAAAGAAACAGTTACCAGGTTGATGGAGTTGTTCCTCCTTTGTCACTTGAGCCTTTCCAAAAGTGAACCATTAAAAAAAGTCCCTTTGAGAAGTTTTTCTTCCTATTGCTGCACTGGCTATGCAGGATGATCATATTCACCATCAGTGAATAGTAAACTTATTTGACACTAGTTTTTACTGCTAACAAATTTGGAGATCGAGGACAGGGAAGACAAAATCATCAGGACAACATCTATGTGTGTTTTTTGATCACACCTACAATGGTAGTGAATAATTTGGAAAAGAAAAAAAATGCAAGGTCATATAAGTGTGGTTGAAAATTCAAATATGTGGACTCTAGCAATTTTTAGAAATATGGAAGCATCAGGATTAAACTGAGGCAGCTATCAAAATGTAAGCTGGGTTGACAGGTTTAAATGTTATCTACTTACGCCCCTTCTTCTCTTAAGAGTGCCAGGAATTTTCTCACACGGTATTCAGGATCCATCTAAATATAATAAAAAATATTAAAAATCCAGGTTAACAGTATACTGCACTTCAGTTAACTATATACTTACTTCCTCCTAAATAAACACTAATACCCGCACTTCAGTGACCTTCTGACTGACCAACATTAGTACCTAATCAGCATTTTCTTCATTAATATGATTTATAACAGAATACACAAGTTGTTTTGAAACAGAGCTGGTTTTCCAAAGAAAGGTTCCCACAATCAGGGCTATCTTAGGCTGCCATTATTTTGATTGGTTTAGTTGCTCTTTCATACAAAGCACATCAAGAATTCCTTATAGCTATTATCAGTATAGGAAAAACATTACATTTTTTTTTTTTAAATACAAGTAACTTGATCAGGTGGCCATTTATAAAGAATTCAAATTAAATTATTTCACAGTAGAGTCACAGTAGCCCAATGGATAGGACAGACTCTGGGTCTGGAGTCAGGAAAATCTGAATTCAAATCTATCTTCAGACACTAAAAAGTCATTTAACCTCAGTTTCTCAGTTTGCCTCAGTTTCTTTATCAGTCATAATGGGGATAATAGTCCACTTCACAGGGCTGCTGTGAGGATTAGAGGAGATAATATTTGCAAAGTACTTAAGCTACAATGCCTGGCACACAGAAGGCACTCACTTATTCCCTCCTCTCTTCTCTGTTCCTTTATCTAATGATTAAGAGCAGACTAGGGGAACTTAAGGTGAGAAAGTCCCCTCAACCAACATGCACGGTCAGGCCAAAAAAAAAAAAAAAAAAAAAAAAAAGCAAGACTAAATCTGAAACAAGTTTAAATGATGATAATGTAGTTTTAGTCCTTCACTTGATCATACAATTATTAATCAGAAGACTTATGAAACAATGCTTTCCTCTCTCTGGATCTCAGAGTTCCCACATAAAAAAAGGGAAATAACTAATGAAGGTGTTGTGAAGATGAAAACAAAAAAAGGCTGCTAGAATTCTTGGGAGAAGCAGGACCTCTGATTAGTTCTGTTAATAATCATATGTTTGGCTTTCATTTTTAAGCCATACGAAGTGAAAATAAATTCCCCCACAACTTTCCACTCATACTGGGTCCAGCAGAAATGTGAAATTAATTTTGATCACATCAAAAATCATTTCAAGTGCCCAAAGAGGAACTTGGATTGTAAGAAATATACCTAATTTAAAAAAAATGTTCCAGGACGACAGTCTGATTCCCAAGAGGGAACTCCCTTCCCTCCAGGAATAGCTTTCAGATACTCCGTGCAGCTGTGAGTACATATGCACTTGGATTTCTTTTTAAGGTTACTGATTTTTTCTATCTCAAGAAACAAACAAACAAAAAAAGAGTTTCACATGCATTATAGTTCAGAGGTCATACTACAAATGACTTAGGAAAAGTGTGGATTTTTTAGCAAAAGAAACATTTTCATTCTTTGGGAATAAAACTACATGAGAATCAATTGTCAAGTTTTTAAAAAAGAAAATTGGCTGCAACTCTGTGGTAGTCAGTACTTGCAGGTCTTTGCCCATTAAATATATTTAATATGTGTGAGCAATGACTTACTGACTTGCCTGTAGCTATGGAATTAAAAGTCAAGAGAATGAGAGGAAAAAAGTAATCTAGATAAATGACTTTATTCCCTCAGGTGACATCTAGTCAGAGCAGATCCTCAGTACTGTGCAAGTTTTAACAGAATTGTGTATAGTGAACAGAGAGGTAACATGACTTATATTCTGCTAAACTACATGCCTCTCCACTTAGGCTCAGCCTCTCTTAAGCAGATCTAAAGAGAATTCATTCAGCTGCACGAAATCCATTTGACATGAAGGAGTTCAAACTTTGAGGTCTATGAAATGTCAGTCGCTGAAGATTAGGCCCAAGTGCAACACTCTTCCTTTTACTCCACATACATAAGAGGCATTAACTTGATCCCTGACTTGGAGGCATCAAAGGAAGAAGGTGGGGGTTGGAGAGAAAAGAGATACATATTTTTTCTCTATACAATGATTTTTTTTTAAGTACTGAGACTAAAAAATGAATGCAGCTGAGCACTCTGACAGATTTATCTTCTTCCAAGAGCCAATACACCTGTATCTATAGTTTTACTGAAAAGAATCTTGAGTAATGTGATTAGCCTGTAATTTTAATTTACTGCTCAGACTGCAAATAAATCAATTTATTCAAAACAACTCAGTTGGTAGATTAATTCGTTCTCCAAAATTTAGGTTTCTAAGATGTTATATTTAAAGCATTTACTGATTATTACATTTACTAATTAGTAGGGGACATATTTTCAGAGTTCATGTTTTTCTCCAATCATTTTTCATGAATCCATTTAATGTATTCTCAATTTTAAATCAGCTTTTGTTGTGAAATATACTGAATGGAGAAGGCAATTTGGATTGCCATTCTGAAGATTCAGCAAGAAAAATATGAAAGGACAGGTAACTTAATTGGACTGGAAATTTGGCTGAAGCTCACATTTAATGCCTTCTAGAATGAGAGAAAATACTGGTAAGGGCCAAAATTACTAGGAAATATCTTTCCCTGTAAACTCTGTGCCAGGACAAGGCTTGAGATAGTAGAGATAGAGAAGGGCTCCAATTCTGTTATGGTATGGTTTTCATTGAATTCTACCTTTCTTAATGGGTAAAAAACATTCCAGAATATTCTTCCTTTTAGTATGGTGGAAAGAGCATTGGACTGAATTTAGAAAAGGTGTCATGATAGTTTCATGGAACCACTGAACTATTTCATGGAACCAGTACTATACTGGGAAGCCAGGAGCCCTATGTAACTTTTGAACAAGTCACTTTCTCTGGGTCTCAGTTTTCTCATCTGTAAAATAAAGACAATGAACGAGATTATTTCTAAAATAATATCCCAACTTCTAAATATTAAAGTAATCTATGATTTGTCCAACTTTCCTTTCTATTTTAACTTCCTTCTCTTTATACCATCTCCTCTCCCCATGCAAAGTAATTCTAGTTACTAGAGAGATGCCTGAGTGTACCTAGATATAGTACATCCATCCTGTAAGGTGTCCAAGGATGCACACTACCTGGGTGATCATAGATAAAGAAAAATCACTTTGTCCAGGCAACCAGGCAATGGCAAAGTGAGGCCTGAATCTTAGATCTCCTGATTCCCACAGCCCTGTTGCCTCCATTATGCTATCATAATGACTATAGAAGACTTGCATATATGTGAGGAATAAATGACAGTGTGCCCAAACTGCTGCTATAAAGTGAGCACAAGTAGAAACTTAAAGGTTTCCTTTAGAAGATAAGATTAAAGGATGACTGAAGGGTTTTATCAAATAATGGAACAGATATTAAAAAAAAAAAAAAGATAGTTATGAGGGGAAAAGCCTGACAGAAAAGAGCATTAAAACGCGTATAAGCAAAACTAATTACATGATCAAAATAATAACTTAAAAGAGGAAGAAAATAAAAATATGAAAGAAAAAAATGGAAGAAAATCTCAAATCTAACAATCACAACTTTAAACGTAAATGTAATAAATAACATATTAAATGGAAACAGTAACAGAAAACGAAATCTAGCAATCTGCTGCAAATAAGAAACAATTAAAAATAAAAATATATACAGAATGAAAGCAAGAGGCTAGAAGAAAATTTGTTATCTACTAGTTGAAGCTCCCCCAAAGTAGGAGTTACAATGATGCTGCTAGATGACACAAAAATAAAACTTTAAAATATCAAGAATAACAACTAGGAAAACTATTCTTAAAGGAACCATATACAAAGAAGCTATTATCAATATAAAACAAAGCCAAATGATATAGCATCTAAATTCATAAAGTGAAAATTAGCTGATTGTAAAAATAAAAATATATAATTGTGAAAAGACAACTAACAACATGATAACTGAAGGTCATTTTAATGTTCCTCTTTCAGAGCTAGATAATTCTAGCAAAAAGATAAACAAAAGGGAAATGTAAAACTGAGCAAACTGTTGAAAAATTAAAAAAAAATGAAAGACTTGTGGCATTTTGTGAATAAGAGCATTAAAGTATATATATATATATACTTTTTGACAATGCATAATACTTTTATAATTAGACAGCGACCAGCTTTATAACTATTGTATTAGTATGCAATCTTTTTACTGTTTAATCAGTATCAAATCACTTTGGTTACTGTTTTTTAGTATAGTTTGAGATTTTTTTCTACTTCCTGAGATTTCTTTCCCACTTTTTTCCTTATGATTTCCTTTGAGATTCTTGTCTTGTTTGTTCCGCCAGAAAAAATTTCATTATTTTTTCTAGCTCATAAAATAATCTGGTAGTTTTAACTGGCATAGCACAGAATAAGTAAATTCATTTCAGTAGTACTATCAATCTGGTTTACCCACACACAATTAATATTTCTTTATTTAGGACTGTTAATATCTGTAAAGGATATTTTATAGTTGTATTCATATAACTGTGTCTTGGTAAGTAGATTCACAAACATTTTATATATTCCACGGTGATTTTTAATGTAATTTCTCTTTTTATCTCTTCCTTTGGGTTTTTATTTGATAATGCATAGAAATGATGATTTATGTGCATTTATTTATATTTCACAATTTTGCTGAAGTTATTTCATTTTAATTTTTTTGGGGAGGAATGACTTTTAGGTTTTCTAAATAGATTACCATATCATCTCTAAAACCTGGTAATTTTCTTTTATTTTTGCATATTTATTCCCTTGATTTATTTTTCTTGTCTTATTGCTACAGCTAGTATTTCTCTAATTATGATAAATAGTAGTGGTGAAGATGGACAACTTAGCTTTACTGCTGATTGAAAAGTCAGAAAGGATTTTAGCCTTTCTCCATTATATATAATGTTGTTTAGTTTTAGATACTACTTTTCATAATAAAGAAAAGATAATTTATGCCTCTCTGTGTACTAACAGAAAAGAGTGTTGGATTAAGTCAAAAACTATTACAGTTTTTATTTAATTAACCAAATGATTTTCTGTAATGTCCGGGCTAGCTTTCCGGAGGTCCTCAGGATGGGCCTTTGGTCTCAGCAGGATAGTTACCATGAGGATGGTTAGGAATAGAGTCTAAAAGCATTATTGTCTCCTTCACAGTCTGTTCACTCTGACTGACTGACTCTGACTCTGTCCCTAGTTCTCTCATTCCTTAAATACCATATTACAATTACATCATTACAGCATACTGAGTATATGCCAACTAGAGTGATTATATCATATATCAAACTAAACTGATTATATCATTATATCATACTTGATATATGTGAACTAGAGAACCATTATCTCATCAATTCCACTGAGTTAACACCTTGTTGTAAGTATCCTTCAAGTATACTTCTTCAGAGTCAGGCCCTTTACAATTTTCATTATTTTTTTCTATTAATATCATTATATTTATGCTTTTTTATTAAACTAATCCCAAATACCCAGTATAAGTATAATGTAGTCATAGTGTATAATAATTTTTAATATGTATTATACCTTCTTTGTTAATATGTTAATATGCTATTCTTTTCTAATATGTTTGCATCAACGTTCATTAAGGATACTGGCTTCTACTTTTCTTTCTCTATGTTTCTACCTGATTTAGGTATAAAGGCTTCATTTATACTGCAGAAAGAATTTGAAAAGATCTTTTCTTTTCCTATTTCTGCAAAGAATTTAAGTAATATTGGAATTAGTCCTTTCAATGTTTGATAGAATTCATTTGTAAATCCATTTGAATAAACTCATCCTGTTTCTTCCCCTCAACCCCCTCCCTCCCAAAAAACCCCAAAACCTTTAGGACTTCATTTATGGCTTGTTCACTTTCTTTTTCTGATATTGGGTTACTTAAATAATTTTGTTTCTAAGTCAATCTGGGCATTTCATATTTTTTTGTAAATATTCATCTATTTTATCTAAGTTATTAATTTTGTTGACTTATAATTTTATTTCATTTTCAGGTGTGAACCCTCATTTTTAGAACAATATAATAAGACAAACTAACTTTATTTCATTTTTAAAATGACTACTTGTTTCTATTCTGAACATAAACAGTGGATTACTGTATACATCTAAAGGTCCAGAACCTTAGAAACAGTACAGTGGCAGTACATCTTGTGTTTTACAAGTGTCTCAAAAGAATAAACTGTACAATACTACACTACAGCAAGTAAGTTACCTCTTTTTTAATGAGACAAGAGAATTTTTATCATTTCATTATTCAATTTCTATCTCAAATTTTTAAATCAATAGTATTTCTATTTTGCCTTCAGGTTTATTAATCTTTGCTTGGGATTTTTAGAAATTGTTTTGTTTCTGTTTTTTGTGTTTTGTTTGAATTTTTTGATTTGTTGCTCTTTTAGTGCTTATTTTTTAATTGCACAATTAATTGAGCTGTTTCTTTCTAAAGTTAAAAAAATTTGCTTCAATTTACATTCAGACATCATCAGTTCTCTTGGTAAGATTATTATTATGATTCCTTCAAAATTGTCTTGCTGAGCATAGTTACATCATTCACAGCTCATCATCTTACAATATTGTTGTTACTTTGTACACAGTACATTTCATTTTGCCTCAGTCACAGAAGTCTTCCCAAATTTTTCTGAGAGCATTTTGCTCATCATCTCTTACAGCACAATAGCATTCCAACATAATCACATATCACAATTTTTTCAGCTTTTCCCCAAATGATAGGGATCCTTTCAATTGCTAAGTCTTTGCCCCCAGAAAAGAGCTATAAATATTTTTTGTATATATAGGTCCTTGTCCTTTTTTTTTTTTTAATTTGTCTTGGGATACAAACCTAGAAGTGGTATCGCTAGGTTAAAGGGTATGCATAGTTTTATCGCCCTTTGGGTATAGTCCCAAATTACTCTACAGAATGGTTTAATCAGTTCACAAATTCTATCAAGAGTGGATTAATGTCTCAATTTTTCCACAGCCTTCCAACATTTGTCATTTTCCTTTTCTGTCCTATTATGCTATCTAATAAGTATATAATAGTACTTGAGAATTGCTTATTTGCATTTTTCCAATCAATAGTGAGTTAGAAAAAAATTTTTATATGGTTATGTCATGGTTATGATTATTTGATCTGAAAACTGCTTAAATCTTTTCAACATTTATCTATTGAGGAATGACTCTTATTTTTAGAAATCATATTCAGTTCTATGTTTGATAAATTGTCTTTATCAGAGAAAATTGCTTCATTCTGCCCTCCAATAATTATTCTATTTTCTCTTTTCTTTCATCCTGTCTTTGCTTTAAAGTATTTTGGTTTTGACTACCCCCTTTCCCTCAATTTTTCTCCCTTCTATCACCCCTCACCTCTTAACTCCTTTCCCTCCTACTATCCTGAAGGACAGCAGTACCTCCTTTTCCATTTGTCCAATTCTACTTTTAAAGATATTTTTTCAGTGGATTTTTTTCTTCCATTTGACCAATCTATTCTGCCAATGGCCATTTGGATATTTATAACACCTTTCATGGGTCATACAAAATCATCAACTTAAGCAGTGAGAAGATGCTGTTGCTTACGGTTGCCTTGGCAAAACCAATCAAATGATTTCTCAGGTCTAATATAGCCCACAGGCCAGATGTTCCCTAATCCAGTGTAGAATAGATAGATTTTTATACCCAATTGAGTGCTTTTGGGCACTCTTTGGGCCAATTCAGACGAGAGTAAGTTTCACTTACTTCCTCTTATTTCTCCTATCCTCCTATACTGTAAAAAGCTTTTTCCTGCTTCTTTATGCTTTATTTTTCTTTATTTCATTCTACCTCCCCACTTCCTTTTCTTCTAGTGCATTCTTCTCTCATCTCTTTAATTTTATGTTTTTAGATATGGTCCCTAAACATTTAACTAATATTTGTGCCTGCAATATTTTCTCCTTAACCTAGGAGCTCTGGCTACACTTTTGGCTATACTATTTCTAGGAGTTCTCATTTTAGGATCTCTTTCAAGAGGTGGTTCAATGATTCTTTTAATTTCTATTTTGCCCTCTAATTTTAGACTTTCATGGTAATTTTCTTTGCTAGTTTCTTGAAGGACAGTATTTAAACTTTTTTTTTTTTTTTTTTTTTTTTTTTTTTTTTTTTTTGATCATGGCTCTCAGATAGTTCAACAATTTTTAAATTATCTCTCCTGGATCTATTTTCAAGGTCAGTTGTTTTCTAAATGAGGTATTTCACACTGTCTTCTATTTTTTCATTCTTTTGGCTTTGTTTTATTGTTTCTTGATTTCTCATAAAGTCATTAGCTTCTACTTCTTTAATCCCAATTTTGAAGGAATTATTTTCTTCAGTGAGTTTTTTATACCTCCTTTTCCATTTATCCAATTCGACCTTTTGTAATGCTGGAGAAACTGAGCAAGATAGAGATTAGAGAACAATTTAATGAAGAGATTTACTGGGACCAAATGGATTCATGGTTTGGTCTCAGGGCTGAATGAGGCTCTCATCTCAAAGAATTCAGCAGGGTATGTCAGATACAAGACTCTTTTATAGGGTTATAAGAACAATGACATAATGGGGAAGGTATCTGGTTGGGGATGACCTAATGGGGAAGGCACCTATGATGACATAATGGGAGGTACTGGAGAGGCTCCTGATATTCTAATGATATCTAAAATGGATAAAGACCTTTATCCCATCAAACATTAAGAGGGAATGAGTATAGCCTAAGGTCTAAGATACAAGACCTATATTCTATCAAACATTAAGAAGGAATCTCTTATAAGTCACTAAGTTATAATCTGAGGCAGAGTAATCGAATAGGATCATTAGGGAAACTGGGTCAGGACATTAAAAGAGAACTGTGGCACAACACTTTAATGATATTTTTTCCAGTGGATTTTTCCCCCCATTTGGCTAATTCTGCTTTTTAAGCCTTTTTTTTTTTTTTCCTCAATGGCTTTTTGTACTTTTTTTGTTTTTACCATTTGACTTGTCTGTTTTACTTAATTATTATTTTCTTCAGCATTTTTTGGTGTCTCCTTTACCAAGCTGCTGTTTTTCATGATTTTCTTGCATCACTCTCATTTCTCTTCCCAATTTTTCTTCTATCTCTCTTACTTGATTTTCAAAATCCTTTTTGGGCTCTTCTACTTCTTCATTGTGGCTACAAGCTCTAGTGTGGTAGTGTTCTTCCTTGCCCTGGGACTGCTATCTAGGACTGTGACCTGGATCCAAATATGGACAAAACATGAGTCCTGTCTCAGTACTATTAAAGAGACTCGTAATCTCCTTCTAATCAATTATTTGATCTCTTTAACCATCTGTAGGCTGAGAGCTAAGCCACCATTGCTGCTGTTGATTTAGTGGCTTCTAAGGCCTGTTCCTGATGTGCTGGGGCCCAGGCTGTGCTGGCCCAGCCTGAGCTGAAATGTTCTCCACACTTACCTGAGTGTGACAGACTTTTCCTTATGACTTTTTAATTTTTTCCTGGGCTGAAAAATTGTTTCACTCTATATTTTTGTGGGTTCTGCTGCTCTGGAATTTGTTTAGAATAATTATTTAAAGTTGGTTGGAGGAGTTTGGGGGGAGAGCTCAGGTGAGTCCCTGCCTTTACTCTACCATCTTGGCTTGACCCATTGGAAGTCCTCTCTTTCATTAAAGATTCATTTTTTCACTTATGGTAATTTAAGTTTTTCTGGGTTGTGAGCCTTTTTCTTTGCCTCTTGCAATATTGTATTACAGGCTTTTCTCTCCTTTATTCTGAAAGTCTTGTACATTCTTGACTATATGTCTCCTCAGTACTTTAACTCAGCTCTTTCTGGTAGCTTCTGGTATTTTTTTTTCCCTTGACCTTGAATCCTTGGATTTTGGATATAGTCTTGTTTCTATAGCCTTGTTTCCTTTCATTCTCAGGAATATTCCCTTATTTCTCCCTCCTGTTTCCTCTCTTTAAATCATAAAACAATAGAAGAAAGCTATCTCTAGGCCTTTTGCCTGATGTATTAAAGATAGCAAAGTTTTGAAGGGGCAACTAAATTTTTTCTCCCTATAACAGGATGTATACAATTCATATTGTGTCCAATACAGACACTTAATTTTGGTATTTCTTCAGGAGGCTTCTTTTTTTTTTTTTTTTTTTTTTTTCCCATTTTTGCCCTCTTGGTCTAGTTTTTAATTAGTGTTACATTTTTATTTAAAATTTCTCTAAAGATAGTACATGGGTTGTTTTGTTTTTGTTCTTGATGTTTAGATAATTCAAGAATTCTAAGAGTTATGTATTTTCTTTTGCTTTTCTTTTCAATATTTTAATTTTTAATTTACTTTAGTATTTTTTATTGTCAAAGAGTCATTGCTTTCATTTTGGCCCATTCTAAGTTTTGAGGAGTTCAATTTTAGTGAAAGACTTCTCATTGTGCATTTTAAATATTAATTTTCCTAGCTAGTTTTTTTCCCCCTTTATCTGTTATTTTCTCTAATACTGAATTTTGTATCTCTTATTTCAGTTCTTCAGGTACTCCTTTATTTCTTGGAGCTTTATATTCTTTTCTTTGAGGCTGTATTTAGATATGTGGAGTTACTACTTTTTTTTCTTCTTCCGGGTTTACCTCTTGGGTTTCTCTTAGTCCAAGGTATTTCTTCATTGTATTCAGTATTCTGTTCTATTTATTCATATCTTCAGCCTCAATTTCTGAACTGGGGTTTTGTTTTTAGATGAGATTTTGCTCTCTTTTTTACTTTTGCCTGAGCAAGCCTTAGTTGGTCCTATATGAGATGGATAAGACTTGTCCCTGCTTTCTGGAGGAGTTAGTGAGTTTTGGCTCAATTTCCTAGTGACTTATCTTAGGTTTTGTCCTTAGTTTCTTTTTTGTCTCATTCTTTTTATATAGTTCCAAACCAAGATTTGGCTCTCTATTGTGAACCTGGCAGGTCTGTATCTAGTTGCTGTTGATAATGCTGTTTGCAGGCCTACTGGAAGACTCCCAAATGCTTTGTGGTCCTTTCTTTCTTATTGACTTGAGTATGGGTCTCCTAAGCCCCAAGTCACTTGGATGCTATGTTGTCTGGTACTGTTGTCTGCAGTGCCTTCAGTGGGGCTGCCTGCGCACTAATTTTCTGTGGAAGCACATGCTGTGCTGCCTAGTGCTGGTCTGGCCCTATCTCCTCTTGTTCTTTTGGCAGGCCGTCTGGATACTGAGCTCTGGGCACTAAGCAACCAAGAGCTTGTCTTGATCTGTACTTTGGTTTCTGGGATCCTTTTGTGAGGTCCTGGACCTCACATTACTGATGTTATCTGTAGCTATAAGTTTCTAATTTTATCATTGTTTTTTTTTCTACTGTATTTTCAGATTTTTTTCCTAAAAAATTTGTAGGTAATTTAGGCTTCTAGAGGTCTTAACTTACCATCATTTTTCCATAAGTCCAAGACCAATGTTTTTAATATCAACATCTCTGGTAGTGTTCTATGGTTGGGAATTATGAAATAAATATAACTTTTGAAGAATTTAAATTGGAAGTCACTGAAGGACAATAGTGAGAAACATAGTGGGCATGGAAAAGCTAGTATACTACTATTACAGAACTGTGTATAAGAAGCCATATAGAAAAAGTTAAATAGATGTCTGACCGGTTGGTTATATATATAGAGTGCAGGAAATAATTGAGAGAACGTTCTTTCATGCTGGACCATCCCATACACTGGGATCTTTGTAATGTAAGAAGTCCTGGAGGAAAGCTTTCAGCATTGTAGGTGGAGCTTCCTTTGGAAAATTAATTTAAAAAGGGCAGAGATGGATTACAATTTTTACTTCTGAAGGGAATACTCACATTAGGATATTCCCAAATCTTGTGAAGTACTGAAGAATATCTTAGCAAGAACTAGTTTTTGAACTAAAAATAAGTTTGATTGAATAGGACATAGGATAAGATCTAGAAAAGCTAATTAAAGCACAGAAGACAGAAGAAAAATTCCAGAAGGATGGAAAAGAACATTAACAGAAGTTAGTGGAGACAGAAAGGTAGTAAAGAAATTTTATGACTTATCTTAGGACTAATGACATGAAGACTGTACAAGTACATTAGTGAGTATCTAATATACAGATGCTCAGCAAATGTGCTGAATGATTTAAGAAATTAAAGATAATCATACAAATGAGACATTATTTTGTACTAAAGTATAATGAATCAAGCCATAATCCAGGTCAGTAAGGTAAATTGTGTGACATGCAGTGGAGTGCAGGCCTTAAGCCCTGGCTTCTCAGTTCAGTTCCACAAATCTGTAGATTCTGACTTAGGGCCACTCACTTCCCTTCTGTGGGTCTCCAATTCCTTATTTGGGAAACAGCAGAGCTGGAGAATATGTTCTCTAAAGTACTTCCATCCCTAAAGCCTAAGATAAAGTAACTAAAATGCCTTGGGGCTAAAATCTCCTCATTTGTACAATGAGAAGATTTGGCTAGGTGATGTCTAAGATCCCTTTCCTTTCAGCTCTGTTTCCTATTTGATCACGAAGAAGGAAAGAATACTCATTGGATTATATTTCACAATCTCAGAGACAAACAATTGTATTACACACGACTTGAAAAGTAATATAATAATATTGCTAGCTTGCTAAAATTAAATCTTTGTAAAATAAAATAATAAATTCTTTAATGGTCTATTCAGTGACTATTCTTACTTGTAGTGACATCTCAATCAGCATTAGTAATTTCTTGATTCCTATCCAGACATCCTTTCCTTTGACTTGCTGTGCAATAGTGGCACGTTCTTTATCTTTGAAGTTACCCAAAAGCTAGAAAAAATGAGAACAAGAAATATTTACAATGGTTCTTAAAATCCACATTAAAAGCATAGTTAATTCTCACATTTATACTTAAGAGACTCATTAGAATATTTTATTGATATTTAAATTGCTATGCTTTTCTCATAGTATATTTAATATATTCTCATAGTATATTTAATATATTAAACTTTGATTTCACTTTCTACATAAATTATTATCATGAATAAACATTTATTTTAAACAAAAGTTAGTATCATTTTACCACTGGTATTATTTCCATAGGAAAAAATTAGAATAAATATGTAACAATTACCAGTGAAAAATCCAATTTTTACTTCAAGAAACATAGATATATTATAATAGAATAAACTGGTGTTTCATTCCCTATACATCCCTTGCAAACACACACACACACACACACACAATACAGGAACAATACACTTATTCTACAAACAAACAAAGAAACACAAGCAAAAATACACCAATAAAATTACTATTTTATTGGGTTTTCTCACTCTCAAAAGGACTTTTAAAATGTAATAATGAGACTGCAGTAAATCGTAATGATTACTCTATTCAAGTATTTAGCAGAATTCATGAGCTGAAATGATCACATGGAGATACTTTTAACAAATCAACAAGTTATCTGTCAGGCACTGTGCTATGTGATGGGGACACAAAGATATAATTGAAACAATCCCTTCTCTCAAGTAGCTGACATTCAACCTAGTCACTATAATTAGTATAATCACATGTGTAAAAAAGCATTCTTGATAAAATAAATGAAAAATTAGGGTTGGTTCAAGAATTAGGGAATCTTCACAGAAATTAAAAATTTTTTTTTAATGTAAAATGTAATCTTTTACATTTTAAATGTAAAATGTAAATAACAACCAACCCTACAAAGGGTATTGAGAGTCATTCTTTTGCCAAAGTCTCTGAAATTTTGCATTTGTTTCTGCAAAGATACTTTATATTAGATTAATATGATTAGTTACAGATAAATATGTTAAAAAAACCAACAAATGTTTTAAGTAATTTACTTTTAATTATTTTACTGCCTCTCACAATTTATCCTTCTTTCTCCATTAAATTTATTAGGATTCGACCATGTGGCTCCTAGAGTTTCTAAGGGGGTAAAAGAAATCTTTCAGTTCTTTGTTCTGCCTATGTTAACCATAATCCAGAAGTAGGTAATGAATTTGCTTCTAACTATACCTATTTTTCTATCCTTTCAGATAAGATGCATCCTTATTAGCATAAATTTTTTTTGACAAGAATCCTATTACCAATTTATTCACAACATCATCTTTGGTCAGAAGCACAATTTAGAGATAATATGCACAGAGTTCATTAATTTATTATTACCTCCAAAGCTTCCATCAACTGTTCACCTGTAGCAATGTTAGGCACGTGAATGGTGGTACTGAAAGCATTAAGCATTTCCATTTCCTGCAGGACATCTTTGCGGCTGGTGGTACCAATGATGAGAAGCTTGCGCCCCTGATCATAAGGAGAAAATATTTAAAAATTCAGATAATTAGTTTTAGTAACATCAAAAGGGAGGAAATCATGCACAAAATCTACTCATTTAATCCCAGATATAAAAATGAATAAAGAAAGAAAAATAAAATACTCAGAATTTCCTGCACAAAAGATTGAGAAAATATGATAAAATTTAGAATGAAATGAGGACAACTTGTAAAGAACTTTTTCTCTCCAGTCAAAACAATAAAACAAAATCAAGAAATGAGGGAAGTGGTGAGGGTAATATGCTGAGTATTCTAAATGTCATAGTATATTTTTAATGGCTTAATGATTTCATTAATTTGAAGCATTCCCTCCACCCACACAGTCTGAAACCTTTTAATAACTTAGTAGCTAGCCAAAAAATTGCAATGAACAAAAATTTCAATATGTGTTTCACATGGTGATGAGCATTTCAAAACATTGGTCCTCCGATGAAAATCTCAGTTTCTTATTAGATCCATATTTAAAGACTAATCTCTTGAAATATACAAAAGACATCTGATTCAATTACAAAGTACTCCTTAAAGAAATAAAGAAAAACTTACATAACTAGAGGAAGAGCTGAGTGTTCATGGCTAGGTCATGCCAATATAAGAAAAATGACAATACTATCAGAATGAACTTATACTAATTAAATTACTGAAGTGATATTTTTTATTAAAGGGATACTGAATTTGATAACAAAATTCAATGGAGAAACAAAAGATCAAGAATATCAAAAGAAATGATAAAAAGAGGTAGGGACAAAGGGTGAATAGCACTTCTAAACTGCAAAGCAGCAGTCCTCAAAACCATTTGGTATTAGTTAAAAATTAGTTAAAAATAGAGGGAGATAAATGACAGAGTTGACAAGGGACTATTAGAAATAATCAAACTCAATAACCTAGTATTTGATAAAGTACAAAACATAAATTACTTAGGGAAGAACTCCCTATTTCATTAAAAAAAATGCTAAGAAAACTGGAAAGCAATTTGGCAGAAACTAAGCTTTAACAGATACCTTATATTCCATAATAAAATTTTAAATGGAAAGGATATTGTAATATTAAAGATCATACTACACAAAATCACATCACATATCTCTCACAGTTATGGGAAGGAGATATGTACTTAACCAAACAAAGGATAGAGGCAGTTACAAAAGATAAAACAGATAACTTTGATTACATGACACTGACAAACATCTCATCAGACAAAATAAATACACTTAGGATAAGAAGGGAAGAAGTGGAATGTTGAAAAATTTTTATGTTAGATTTCTCTGATAAGAGTTTGGTAAACATCCATCCACACACACACAATATTCATTCTCCAAAAGATAAATGGTCTAAGGATAGGAGCAAACAATTCTCAAAAGTCGATTCTTTTTTTTTTTTTTTTTTGGCAAGGCAATTGGAGTTAAGTGACTTGCCTTGGATCACACAGCTAGTAAGTGTTAAGTGATCTGAGGTTGCATTTGAAATCAAGTCTTCCTGACTCCAGGTCCTGTGCTTTATGCACTGTGTATCTAGTTGTCCCAAAAGATGAATTTCAAAAGAAGAATTCAATATAATAACAACTACATGAAAGTATGCTCCCAATCACTAATAATAATAATAATAATAATAATAGAAGAAATACAAATAAAAACAATGAGATTTCATCTCACAACCTGCAAATTGGCAAAAATGATAAAATATGGGAATAGTCAATGTTGGAAGGATTGCATAGCAAGATAGTACTTTGGCGCATTGTACGTGGAATTGCAAATCAGTGTTGTTGTGTGAGGAACAGAAAGGCCATTTGGAATAATACAACACTTAATCATCTAGCCAGATCATCCCTATAGAAAATGTGTACTGTCAAGTCCTAACATCAAGGCCAAAGTCAGGAAGTAGAATGAAAAAAATAAACAAGAAAACAAAAGAATTTTACCAAATGACCAAAAAGGAAATTTGTTTTTCTTGATTATGTTTATTTCTACAAAGGTTTTTCTTTGTTTTTCAAAAGGGGGAGGGGGGGGGAGAAGAAGAGGTAGAAAGAAGAAAAAAATATTGGGTTATTATTACAGACACTTCTTACTTTTTGTAAATGTACTATTTCATAGTCCTCTATGTAAACTGAATTTGATCCTGGGCATAAAGAGAAGAGAGAGGATGGAATCAATGGCAGAGTAAAGTCAGGAAGCTGCTCAGGCTTTCCCAGTTTCCCTCGCACATGAAACCAAACCTCTGAACAGAGTCTGATGGAATGAAACCACTCTTTAGCTCTAGATTGGAAGGACTTCAAGAAGAGTTAGTCTCACTGGGGTCAAAGGGGTGTTCAACCCAGCTCAGATGGTGTTTGGGAAAGCCAGCAATTAAGACCCTCTCAGTAGTATAGCAGACCAGTGGAGCAGCCTCTAATTTCAGCACCAATTTCAGCTGGCAAATCACAGCCTGAATAGTATACAATACACAAATTAACAGCCTGGAAAAAGCAAGTAGAGCTACACCCTGCTATGGGCAAGACCCCTAACACAGTGTCAGTGGCAGGGGCCAAGACCCCTGAGCAAGGCTCAGAGCTGCATGAGAAGCTTAGAACAGTGATCCCTGCACTCCAGGAGCAGAGCTTGACCACAAAAGTCACAAAATAGGAAGGAAGAAAGGAGAGAAGGAAGGAAGGAAGGAAGGAAGGAATGAAGGAAGGAAGGAAAGAAGGGAGAGAAAATAAAGAAAGAAGGAAGGGAAGGAAGGAGGAAGGAAAGAAAGAAAGAAAGAAAATGAGCAAGAAACAGAATGATTATAGAAAACTACTATGGTAACAGAGAAGACTAAAATGCCAACTGAGACAAGGTCAAAATGTCCATATGCTATCTCAAAAAGATATTACGGGATGGAAAAAGGATTGTATTCAAAGAAAAATAAAAGGGAGGTAAAATGGGACAAATAAAATCACATGAAGAGGCACAAAAGACCTATTACAATAGAGGGAAAGAAGGGAGGGCTATGAATGAGCATTGTCTGATTAATTTCATCAGTTTTGATTCCAAGAGGGAATAATAGATTTACTTAGTTGGGTATAGAAATTTATCTTAACCTCTAAGGAAGTAGGAGAAGAAAGGGAAAAGAAAAAGGTTGGGCTGGATAGAAGGAAGGACAGAAACAGTAAGAGAAAAGAGGAGGAGAGGGCAGATTGAGGGCAGAGTGGTTAGAAAGAAAACACAACCAAGGAGGGACAGGGTGAAAAGAAAGAACAAAAGTTCATACAGGGAAGAAAATAGGATGGAGGGAAAAACACAGTTGGTAATTATAACTGTGAATGTGAAGGGGATGAATTCTCTCATAAAATGGAAGCAAATAGCAGTGGATTAAAAACCAGAATCCTACAATATTGTTTTCAAAAAACATATTTGAAACATAGACATACATACAGAACAAGGATAAAAGGCTGGAACAGAATTTATTATGCTTCAGCCAAAGCAAAAAAAGCAGTGGTACCAATTCTAATCTTAGATACAGCAAAAGTAAAAATAGATCTAATTAAAAGAGATAAGGAAGGAAACCACATCTTTTTAAAGAATACCATAGACAATAAAGTAGTATTAATACCAAATGTATATTCACTAAGTGGAATGATATCCAAATTCTCATAGAAGTTAAGCCAGTTACAGGAAGAAATAGAAAGCAAAACTATATTAGTGGGGTCCTCAACCTCCTCTCTCAGAATCAGATAAATCTAATTACAAAATAAACAAGAAAGAAACTAGGGAGGTTAATAGAATCTTATAAAACTTAGGTATGATACGAGAAAACTGAAGAGAGACAGAAAGGAATATACCTTTTCCTCAGAAGTACATGAAACCTACACAAAAATTTACTATGTATTAGGTCATAAAAACTTCACAATCAAATGCAGAAAGGCAGAAATAGTAAATGTTTCCTTTTCAGATCACAATGCAATAAAAATTACATTCAGTAAAGGGCCAGGGAAAGACAAACTAAAAACCAATTCGGAAATTAAATAATCTAATTCTAAGAATAAATAGGTCAAATAACAAATCATAGAAACAAACAATAACTTCACCCAAGGTAGTTACAATAAGAAGACAATATACCAAGATCTATGGGATGCAGCCAAAGCAGTTTTTAGGGGAAATTTTATCTCTCTAAATAACTACATGAATAAAACAAAAGAAAGAGGAGATCAATGAATTAGGCAAGCAACTAAAAAAAGCAGAAAAAGAACAAATTACATCCCACCCTTATTAAATACCAAACTAGAAATTTTTAAAAACCTAAAGGAGAGATTAACAAAACTAGAAAACTATTGAGCTAATTAGTAAAACAGAATTGGTTTTATGAAAAAGAAAAAAAATCCCAAAATACATAAACCTTTGGTTAATTTTAATTAATTAATTAATTAATTTTGGTTAATTTTAATGAAGAAATTAAAGCAATAATTAGGAGCTATTTTGTCTAACTGTATGTCAACCAATTTAACAATCTACTTAAAATGGATGAATATTTACAAAAATATAAATTGTCCAGATTAACAGAAAAGGAAATAAATTACCTAAAAATTCCCAGTTTTGGAAAAAGAAGTTGAACAAGCTATCAATGGACTCTCTAAGAAAAAACCTTCAGGCCCAAATGGATTTACAAGTAAATTCTATCAAGCATTTAAAGAACAATTAATTCCAATACTATGTAAATTATTTGGAAAATAGGTAAAGAAGAAATCCTACCAAATTCCTTCTATGACACAAATATGGTACTGATCTAAACCAGAAGAGCCAAAACAGAAAAAGAAAATTACAGATCAATCTAATGAATATTGATGCAAAATTTTTAAACAAAATATTAACAAAATAGCAAGCGATTACAACAATTTGTTAGCAAGATAATACACTATGACCAAGTGGGATTTATAATAGGAATGGAGGGTTGGTTCAATGTAAGAAAAAGTACTGGCATAATTAACTATATCAATAACAAATCTAACAGAAATAATATGAATCTCAATAGAGGCAGAAAAAGCTTTTGACAAAATACAGCACCTATTAAAAACACTAGAGAGCACAGAAATAAATGGAGTTTTCCTTAAAATGATAAGCAGCATTTATCTAAAACCATCTATAGCAAGCATTATTTGTAATGGGGAGAAGCTAGAAGTCTTTCTAATAAAATCAGGAGTCTAACAAGGATGCCCATTATCACCAATATTACTCAGTAGTGTACTAGAAATGTTGGCTTTAGCAATAATAAAAGAAAAAGAAATTAAAGGAAATAGAATAGGCAATGAAAAGATAAAACTATCACTCTTTGCAGATGATATGATGATATACTTAGAAAATCCTAGAAAATTATTCAAAAACCTACTTGAAACAATAACTTTAGCAAAGTTGTAGGACATAAAATAAACCCACACAAATCATTAACATTTCTTTTACTAACAAAACCCAGTAGCAAAAGAAAGAAAGAGAAATTCCATTTAAAATAAACGTAGACAAAATAAAATTTTAGGTTCTGCCACAATAAGCCCAGGAACTATAGAAACACAATTACAAAACACTTTTTACACAGAATAAAATAAGATCTAAACAAATGGAAAAACATCAATTGCTCAGGGCTAGGCTGAGCTAATATGATAAAAATGACAATTCTACTTAAATTGTCTACTTATTCAGTGCCATACCAATCAAACTGTCAAAAAATTATTTAACAGAATTAGAAAATAACAAAATTCATTTGGAAAAAAGTCAAATATATCAAGGAAATTAATGAAAAAAAAAATAAAAAGGAAGTGCCCTAGCAGTATCAGACCTATAATTCTATTATAAAGTAGCAGTCATCAAAAACATATGGTACTTGCTAAGAAATTGTGGTAGACCAATGGAAAAGGTTAGATACACATGACACAATAATCAATGACTACAGTAATCCATATCTGATAAACTCCCAAACTCTACCTTCTGGGATAAAAACTTAATTATTTCATAAAAATTGCTGGGAAAATTAGAAAATAATGTCAGAAACTTGGCATAGACTTACATCTCACACCCTGTACTAAAATAAGGTCAAAATAGGTATATGATTAAGGCATAAAACGTGACACCATATGCCAAGTTAGGAGAGCAAAAGATAGTTTAGCTATCAGATTTTTGGAGTTAGGAGGAATTTATGGCCAAAGAAGAAGTAGAAAACATTGTGAAATACAAAATGGACAACTTTGATTACATTAAATTAAAAAGTTTTTGCACAAACAAAACCAATACAGTCAACATTAGAAGGGAAACACAAGGCTGGGAAAATTTTTTTATAGCCAGTGTTTCTGATAAAAGCCTCATTTCTAAAACTTATAAAGAACTATGTCAAATTGATAAGAATATAATTTATTCCCCAAATGACAAATGGTCAAAGGATTTAAATAGAAAAATTTCAGATGATGAAATCCATCTATAGTCATATGAAAAAATGCTCTAAATCAGTATTGATTAGAAAAATTTAAATTAAAACAACTCTGAGATACCACCTCACAGCTCTCAGATTGGCTAATATGACAGGAAAAGATAATGATAAATGTTGGAGAGAATGTAGGGAAACTAATCAATACTAATGAATTGTTGGTAGAGTTGTAAACTGATCCAACCATTCTGGAGGACAATTTGGAATTATGCCCAAAGGGCTATAAAACTGTGCATACCCTTTGATCCAGCAGTGTTTTTACTCAGTCTGTATTCCAAAGAAATCATAATAGAGGGGAAAGGATCCACATGTGCAAAAATGTTTGTAGCAGCTCTTTTTGTGGCAGCAAAGAAGTAGAAAACAAGTGTATGCCTATTAGTTGGGGAATGGCTGAACAAGTTATGATACATGAAGGTAATGGAATATTATTGTTCAATAAAAAATTATGAACAAACTGATTATAGAAAGGCCTAGAAAGATTTACATGAACTGTGAAACAAGCAGAATCAGGAATACATTGTACACAATAACAAGAAGAATGTGTGATAATCAACTATGAAAGGCTTGATTCTTAGTGGTTCAGTGATCCAAGGCAATCCCAATAAACTTTGGTTGGAAAATGCCATCTGCATCCAGAAAGAGAACTATGGAGACTGAATGCAAATCAACACATGCTATGTTCATTTTTTTTCCTTTTCTTCTGTTTTTTTTTTTCCTCTTGTAGTTTTTCCCTTTTGTTCTGATCTTTCTCTTCCAACATGATTCATAAGAAATGTGTAAAAAAATTATGAATGAACATGCATAACAATATGAGGGATAGACACAGACAGGAAAGGATAAGAGACATCCTTGTGAGGGCAAAGGCTAAACATGGTACCCGAGTGTGGAAGGATAGAAAACAGACACACAGGGGCTAGATATCCAGGCAGGTGGGTAGAGCAGGGGAAAAGTACCTCTCCATGAGTCGAATGGTTCAAGCTAAGCCTTTTAAGTCTGATCTGCTTCCATTTGAAGGCGTTTTCTTTTTTGTGTTTTTTTTCTTCTTCTTGAGGAGTGGGAAGTTGAAAAGTGATCCAAGAGTGAGGAGAGGGAAGGAAGGAGAGATGGAGGGAAAAAAAGGAGGAGAGAGGTGGGGAAGGAGGGAGGAGGAGAGAGGGGGGAAAGGGAGGAGAGAAAGTAAGAGAAAAAACAGAGAGAGAGAAAGAGAAAAAAAAGGAGGGAAAGAGGGAGGGAGAAAGAGAGAGGAAGGAAGAAAAGGGGAGTAGGGAAGTTGAGGAGAGGGGGGAGAGGGAGAGAAAGGGAAGAGAAAGAGGTAAAAAGAGGGGAAGGGGAAGAAGGAGAGGGAAGAGGAGGAAAGAAAGAGTACAAGCAGGAGAGTATACAGTACTATACAGTAAAGTTAACAAAGCATATTTTTGGAATGCAGTTTTCTTTTAGAATTATTTATGTAAAGTCAAATTTATATGAAGTGGGGATAGCTTATAATTGGAAAAATAAAAAATAAGTTTAAATAAAGAGCATAGGTTGAATACAGTTAAGACTAGAAGGGAAATGGCTAACGAAAATATTTGCAGAAAGTTTCTCTGATAAATGTCTCATGTTATAAATTTATCAGAAAAAGAGCTATGAGTACATTTATAAGTAGTCAATGTCATAAGTAATTTTAAAAAGAAGAAATTCAAACTAACAAAAGGTACATGAAAATAATGCTCTAAAGTCACAAAAAATTATAGAAATGAGAACTAAAGCAGCTCTAAGGTTTTACTTCATAGCCATCAAATCTCAAACTTGACAAAACAGGAAAATGACAAGAATTGCAGGAATTGCATTAAAACAGGCACATTAATGCACTATTGGCAGAACTGTGTAGTCCTGCCATTCTGGAAAGCAATTTGGATCTATGCCCCAATCACTACAAGGCATATATATCTCAATGAAATCAAAGAAAGAAAAGTGCTTATGTGCACACACAAAAATTATAGCAATTCTTTTTTATAGTGGCAGAGGAATGTAAACTAGAGGGGATTCCCATCAATTGAGGAAGAATTCATCAAATTACGTTATATGAAAGTAGCAGAATATCATGTCACCATAAGAAATTACAAAAGGGATGGTTTAGAGAAATCTAGGAAGACTTGTATGAACTGATGTAGAAAAGACAATGACCAACCACAATTCTAGAAGACTGATGATAAATAATGCTATTCACACCTCCTGACAGAGATTTTTTGGCAAGGGTTGTTTTCATTTTTGAATTTCTTTTTAAAAGGGAAGATTAACTGGGGCATGAAGACAAATGCTTGCTCAATTGAAAAAGTCATAAAACTGAATAAATCTAGTGTTTTAAAAAGTAGTCACTGTCTTCTGATTTGCTTTTAGGATCATTCATACTTAGCAGTATATAATTTAAACTCTCAAATCTCTTGTTTCTATGTCAGAAGATAGATTATATTCCTTGCTTAGGAACCTACAAATTTTTACTACTTGCTACTTCCTTAGCATAACTCTCATATTAGCCAGGGCTTTGACCTGCAGAGTGATGAAAGATTGGGAAATGCACAGTGGCTTATAATGGAGTGCTAATTTATGTTTTGCTTTCTGTCTTGTTCAACAAGACTGCAACATTGCAAAGAGGTCACGACCCAGGATAAGTTCAGGTCTCAACTTGCAAGTCTTCATCTTTAAGAAAACTCTGAAAAACATTACCAAATAATTAAATTGTGTTAGATCACTTTGTATGCTAATTAGTGGTAATTCCCATGAGGAAATTTTATCATGAACAAACAGCTCTGAGTATATTAGTATAATAAATCACATTGGACAACAATTTGGAAAAAAGCTGACAGCAGCATGAAATGGGAATGCCAGCTATAAAAACAAAAATACTGTTTAACCAAAGTGGAAAAATATGCTCTGTCAATGTCAATTGGTTACCATTCTCAAATTTACTGATAGAGATAAAATGTTTTCTCCCACTGTATAAAAATCTAGTTTTAGCATCATTGACCACACATCAAGTGAGAACCAAAAACCTATATCTTCTTTCAATATTAATTCTAATGTCTTTAGCTAACTATGGATCAGTAGGATTGTTGTCATAAAAACATCATTTTTCTCACTCATCACTTGTCTATTCAGGAAATCCTTGTTAGCTAATAGCTATAAAGAAGCAGCTCAGGGGAGTAACTATATCAAGTTAGGTCTTAGATAAGTGTATTTTTCAGTAAAATATTTCACAGATGAAAAAAATAAGAGAAACACTAAAGAGTATCTAATGTTTCTGTTACACAGAGGATGGACTAATCAGATTATATTTGTCCCTTCCAATTGAATAACCCTAACTTCTCCCTTCCCCACCAGCTAAAAAAAGAAAAGGAAGATATATCCTTAAAAAACAGACTCTAAAAATTTAGAAATAATATCTCTACAATTAATATAGTAGTGACATGGAAGGAGTGATTTCAATTGGAAAAAAAGGAAAATAGAATTTGAAGTAAAAAAAAAAATTTTTTTTCTAACAAGTTTGGTTGAGGAACTCCAACAAACTACTGGTATGACAATAACTGTGAATGCAAAATCCTTAGACAGATTGAGCAATTAATTTAAGGTTTGTCTAAAAATATAGGGTGAGTTGGGGCAAAAGAAAAGAAGCAGCATTCAAACTTGATAATTAGAATATGGGTTTAGAATGGTATTTCTTGTCAAAGGAAAAAATTCAATTCTTATTAAAAATTACAAGACTGTTGAACCAGGTGGACAGCTAAATAAAAAATTGAACAAATGAAACACAACTAGATCATTAACAAGAATTTAATAAATAAGAATACCAATTGTATAGGGCACTATTCTAGGTGATATGGAAAGAAGGCAAAGAACTGGAAGACTTGATCACTATCCTCAAGGAATTTACAATATTTACAGTATAACTACAAAAAAAAACTCCACACTTATCAATGAATATAAAATAATACAATATAGTTGAATAAGGGTTGAGAAGGCACAGAATGCCTGGTACATAGTAAGTGCTTAAAAAATTCTTGTTGATTGATTGATCACAGTCTGGTGGAAACTGTCCTGAAGGTATTAAGGAGACTCTAGAAGGGAAGGGAAGGGGAATCCATGTGAAGGGAATGGCACTTTGATGATGGAGGAGACAGAGGAACCTATGTGATGAAAATCTTTGTATGCTAAACTGAAGAATGTCATGATGAAAGTGGTATTTGCAAAAGATTATTCTGGCAGGTATGTACAAGATGAGCTAGGAGCTGGAGAAAACTACTGCAGTAAAAAGACAATATGAAAGACAGCCAATACACTTAATTAAACAGCTATGGGACCTCAGGCAAGTCCTTTAACCTCTCTGAACCTCAATTTCCTCATCCATAAAATGAAGGGGTTGGACTCGGTGGCCCCATAAGATCTTTTCATACTCTACATTTATGATCCTATGATCCTGCGTCAGCCTTGAGGGTCATGACTTAACTATAACAAAGTACAAATATCAGATTTTAATTTACACCTCCAAAATTGGCAAATATGGCTAAAGGAGAAATAGCTAATATTAGAGGGAACTACAGCATGGTAAACTGGTAAATTAATATATTGCTTATGGAGCTGGGAACAGAGCCATACATTCTAGAAAGTAACTTGGAATTATGCTAAGAAAATAGTTAACATGTTCATATCCTTTGCCAGAGAATCTACTTCTAGCCATATTTGCAAAAAAAGATAAAAAATACAAGACCCCCAAAATAACATCAAAATATTCATAATAGCACTTTCTGCCATAGCAAAGAACTAGAGACAAAATAAATGTCCACTGACTGGGGAACTGGAATATAATGGAAATATTACGTATCATGAGAAATAATCAACATAAAAAATCAGAGAAGCACAGTGAGATTTGTAAAGTGAAGTAAGCAAAGCAAGTAAAATAACACACATAATGACTTTAGTAAAATGTAAAGAACAAAAAATACAAAACTTTATTTATTGTCTGTAATAATAATGTCTAAGCTTATCTTTGAAGAAAAGATGAAAAAAAAGTTTCTGCCTCTACTTTTATACAAATGGGTAACTATGAGAATGTAATACTGTATAAATACTATTAGATTTGGTAAATACATTGCTTATATAGTTGGGGGAGGAAGAAAGAACAGATCAAAGCTTGTCAATTAATTGATTTCCCCACAGCTGAAGTGATGAAATCACAGATAACAAGAGGTAGATAATAGAGACAAAGTCTTTTGTTCTTGTTTTGAATTTTTCTTCAATAAAAAATATTTTTCTTTCTCATCTCCCCTCCATTTACAAAAGAGAAAAACAAAAGCCTTATTACAAATATGAATAATCAAGTAAAACAAATTCCACATTCAAAAATAAAAGTCTGAATCTGCACCTTGAGTCTAACATCAGGAGTTTGAATCTAGGATAGCAACCTTCATCATGTGTCCTCTGAAATTATGACCCCCAAATTTCAAAACTTTTTGTCTTTATATGCTATTGTTATTGTATAAAATGTTCTGATTCTGCTTGTTTCACTCTGCATAAGTTCATACAAGTTTTCCCATCGTTTCTGAATTCATCTTTTTCATTTCTTATGGTATAATTTCTATTACATTCAGATACTATAATTTGCGGCCACTCTCCAAAAGATGGGCACTTTCTCAGTTTTCAGTTCTTTCCCATAAGATTTTAAAAGTAAGGGTGAAGGAGGGCTTTACACTTGTAACTTTTTATGGTGCATAAAGTCCTTCAGTCAATCTTGATGGAATTAGAGAACAGATGATAATTGGCTAAGATTAGTCTTTCCTCTTTAAAAAGACAGATACATTTTTAATAGAATGTAATTTTTATTGAAATATGGTTACAGAAAAATGCATTTAATATTTCTGCTTTTTTTTTCTTTTTTAACATTTGCTAGTAAGGTTTTTATATCCTAATATATGGCTATTTTTTGTGAAAGTGCCACTCAGAGCAGACAATATGTATACTCTTTTCAATTCTCCTTCAGCTTCTCCAGAGACATATTAATTCTTCTAAAATTCTATTGATCCTTAACATCTCTCTTGTTTATTCTGTGGGTAAGTCTAAAAAGGACAAATTGAGGTCTCCAACTTTTATTACCGAGCCAGCCTTTTCTAAGAAGGGCTGAGGCTTGTGGAGTCTGACCTCTGACAGCAGAAAAGAGATCTAGCTATGGAAAAACAACTATTGAGAGAGAATCATGTTTTTGAGTTCTGGGCAGATTTCTCTCTTCATCAGCCACATTTTGTAGTGGAGTTACATTAGTGGAGCAGTACTCACCTAACAGTAAGTAAATACAGTGAGTTAAGGCAAAAGACAGGAGAAGACTTGTGAGTTGAGTTAGTTATGGCTATCAGAAGTATAGATGAACTGATGGTAAGGTTGTATACTGATTCAAACAACCATTTTGATAAACAATTTGGAACTATGCCCAAAAGGCTATAAAATCATGTGTTCTCTTTGACCAAGGAATACCTCTACTAGGTTTAAATCCGGTAATAAAAAACAAAAAAGGAAATAATCTATTTGTACCAAAAATATTTATAGCATCTTTTAGAGGTGGCAAAGAATTGGAAATTGAAGAAATGTGTATTATTTGGGCAATGGCTGAACAAGTTGTATATGATTGTGATGAATATTATTATGCTATCAGAAATGATGAGCATGATACTCTCAGAAAAACCTGGCAAGATTTACATGAACTGATCCAAAATAAAATGAGCAGAACCAGGAAAACGCTGTACATAGTAATAACAAGAACATGTGAAGATCAACTGTAACTTAATCATTCTTAACATTACAATGATCTAAGAAAATTCTGAAGGACTTATGATGAAATCATAAAAATAAAATCTCCAGAGAAAGAACTGATGAAATCTGAATGCAAAGTGAAGCATATTTTTCTTTGCTTTTTAAATTTTCCTTGTTTGTTTTTCTTGGGAGTTTTTTGTCAGTGTTTTCTTTCACAATATGACCAACACAGAAATATGTTTTATATGATTGCACATATATAAATTATATCAAATTGTTTCTCTTCTCAATGAGGGAGAGAGGAAAGGAAGGGAATTTAGACAACTGAAAAAAAGAATGTTAAAATTGTTTTTATGTGTAGGTGAGGAAAATACATGTATTTTAAATTTTAACGTATATAAACATATTAAAATACAAGTAAATTAAAATTTAAAAATAAGTATCAATAGGAAAAGTTTAAAAAATGTCTGGCTAAGCTGGTCCAGTCGAGTTATCTGCCCAGCAAAAGTAACATAGCCAGAGAAAAAGGAATGAGGATATCACTTGAAAAGTAAAAATATCAGGGTCCTATAATGTCAGAGGTATGGACTACCTAGACCATATGCGTTTTCTTTATCTATCTCTAGCAGTATGCTCTACTTCACAGATGTCCTCTTTTCTTATAGATGCTATTTGTATGTTTACAGTTGTGGGGAAATGTGTGATTATTGTTCTTACAGTACCATTATATTAAATGATTTTCTCTGCTTTGGACTAATTATACCCTCTGGCTCACTATTGAGAGTACCTTATTCAGGAGATAGCCTATCCCCTGGAGACCCACCTTGTTAAGTACAAATTAGGGGGAGGGAAAGGGATCAGAAAAGGTTTCAGGTAGAAGCTGGCCTGAGCTGAGTTTGGAGAAAGTAAAGGATTCGAAAAGGTAGAGGTGAGAAGGGCATACATTTTAGGCATGGGGGTTAGCCAATTCAAACACATAGAGATGGGATAAGTGTCTATGTAAGGAATATCAAGATGACCAGTAACGCTTCACAGGTGGGTGCACCCTACTGGGAAAGAGAAATTATATTTAATAAAGTCGGAAGTGGGAGGAGGTTGCAAAGGGCTTTAGTTTTTTTTTTTTTTTAAAGGGATTTTATTTGATCATAGGAGAAACAAAAGTCACTGTGGAATGTACTAAGTGGTCAAACTAGCACTGTAGGAGATCACTTAAACAGTCATGCGAAAGATGTACTGGAATGGAAAAAGGCGAGACCAGAATACTGAGGAGGAGACTAGAGTGACGCTCATAGGAGATTGAGAAGGGGACGTATACCATACGCCAAGTATGGTAAAGGGAAAAATAGGATTATTGAGTTTGAAGTAACATCAGAAGGCGGAGTCGAGAACACCACGTGTGTGAGCCTAGTTAATCGCAAATATGGGGGTGCCCTCAAAACAGGGGGTTTTGGAAGAAGGGGCAAGTTCCATGGGGACAGAGCACTGGGCAGTTTCCAAGGGAGTCGGACCACTCTTTGCTAGTCTGTTATAGTGAAAAACAAACAAAAACAAACCAAGCTCCGGTCCGCCGGGGAAGTTCGTGACCACCCTGCCTAACTGCGGGGCTGGGTTTAGAGCCCGCTGCACAGAACACCTCCGCTCTCTCCGGGCTCCCCTCCTCCCCACCAGTCTGGCCACCTCTTGGGTTTCCGTTGCTCCTCGCCCTTAGGGGACACTGCTTTCTCCTTCCCTATTACTTCACTTGGGGAGCCACCTTATACTCAATGACCAGGGGGCAGGCACTGTTTTCCCTCTAACCCCTTACCTCACCCCTCCCCATTACTGCACACCACTCCAGGCCCGCAGGCTCACCAACCAGCGGTCATGCTATCTTCCATCCGTCTTATCCAACCCGTCCCCAAGGACCGTCATCGGCCTCTGCTCCGACACTCTCACCGCTCTCCTGCAGACCTTTACCACCCATGCCTTGGTTTACTTCAATGTCCTCCTGAAAGGTTTGTCTGCCTCAAGTCTTTTCTCACTCCAAGCCCTCCTCCATTCAGTCACTACAGGGATTTTCCTAAAGCAAAGGCCTAAGAAAGTTAGCTCTACTAAATGAACTGCCCTGGGTCCTTATTGCCTCTAGGATCAGATACAAAATGCCGTTTAGTATTCAGAGCTCTTGCAACCTAGACTATGCTATTTTTCTAGTCTTCTTAAATCTTACTCTTTGCCCCATACTTTTTAAATCTAGGGACATTGGTTTCCTGGCTGTTGTACAAAAAGACACACCATCTTTCACCTCTAGGCATTTTCTTTTGTCTTCCCATTCTTCCACTCCACCTACTGACTTCCTTGGCTTCCTTTATATCCTAAATAAAATCCCAGTTTCTTCAGGGAGCCCTTCCTTAACCCCTTTTAATTCCAGTACTTTCTCTCTGTCAATTATATTTTGTTTGCATATTGTCTCTTTCATGGGATGGTAAATTCACAGAGGGATAGGACTACCTCTTTTTGTATCTCCAGTACTTGGCACAATGCCCGGCAAATAGCAGGTGCTTAATAAATGATTGATTGCTAAAAGAATACAGAATATAGGGGCAAATAGATGGCTCAAGGGATAGAACACTGGCCCTGGACTCAGGGGAATCAGAGTTCAAATCTGGCCTCAGACACTTAACACTTCCTAGTCTTGTGACCTTGGGCAAGTCACTTAACCCCAACTGCCTCCTCATTTCCCCTCCAAAATACTGTAGCTAGAATGAAAAGAATTTGAAAATTGCCCAGAAGAGGAAATAAATTACTTAAATAGTCCCATTTTAGAAAAAGAAATTGAACAAGCCATCAATGAATTACCTAAGAAAAAATCTCCAGGCCCAGATGGATTTAAACATTTAAAGTCTACCAAACATTTAAAAACAATTCCAGTACTTTGTAAACTAATTGGAAAAATAAGTAAAGAAGGAGTCCTGCCAAATTCTATGATGTAAATATAGCACTGATAACTTAAATCTGGAAGAGCCAAAACAGAGAAAGAAAATTACAGACCAATCTCCCTAATGAATATTGTTGCAGAAATATTAGCAAAGAGATTACTACAACAATTTAACAGCAGGATAATGCATTATGATCAAGTGGGATTTATACAAGAATGTAGGGCTGGTTTAATATCAGAGAAACTATTGTCATAATTGGCCCTATCAATAACAAAATGAATATAAATCATATAATCTCAATAGATGCAGGAAAAACTTTTGACAAAATACAGTACCCATCCCTATTAAAAAACACTAAAGTACAGGGATAAAGGGAATTTTTCTTAAAATAATGAAAAGAATTTGAACTTCCCATGTAAGATCAGAAATTGCCATTTCTGCTGTCTTTTTTTAAAGTTCACTTATTCTATTCATCAAATTGATTATGTTATGACAGACTAATATTGATTATTAGGCATGTTCACTGCTCTTCATCATAGAAAAGATAAATGATTTCTCTAGGTGACATTCTTCAAGTCAACAACCATTTATTAAATAATTACTTGGATCAGACACTGTGTTAAATGATGGGAATACAAATACAAGCAGAACGATAGTCTCTTGCTTGAAGGGAGGAAATGCAACACATAAAAGGATGCTGGAAAGGCAGAGAGGGGAGGGGAGAGGAAGAGAAGGTACCAGTAGGAGGGCAAGTCCAGAGTCAGGAGTGGAATCCAAAGAGGAATCCAGAAAAGTCAGTATGGTGACTAGAAACTATTAAAAAACCAAAACAAACAAACAAAAAAACAGCTTTGAATTTTACCAGTACAATACATACTAAATGATTACTATGGGTTTAGCATTTATTTAGGCATACTCAAAGCAAGATAAAGTATAGAACAGGACAGAAACCAAATAAAATAAAAGATGTAATCTTGCTTTACTTAGCAAAGAGTGCTCTTTAATGAAAAATTGCAACACTGAATTCCTCCTATGAGCAATGGGGCCTCTTTGCACGCATGCAGTCATGATTTCTTATCCCCAAATGTCTGTTTCTTTTTTTCTGTTGTTAAATGTTTTAGTTGAATACCAAAGGTAGTATATTTCATATAAATCAAGCTACAACTAGACAGACAGCTACACTTAAACTCTCTCCCCATTCATTTTTCGCCTGCGGCAAATTTTAAGTCTGTCTCTGTATCCTTCATCATGGTGGGACAGGTAGACCAGAGAATGATGAAGAACGGAATTTATGGTGCAGGTCTAATGTGAGATGAAAAAATTTAGCAGCAAATAAGCTTTAAATGATTATTATAAGTAAACTAATCCTTAAATCACGGGACCTTTTTTTAAAAAAAATTGGACAGTACCTCAAAGACTATCTACTCTAAACCCCTTATTTCACAGAAGAGCAAACTGAATTCAAAGAGATAAAGTGATCTGCCCAAAGTCATGTAGATAATTAGGAACAGAACCAGAATTTAGAATCCAGATTTCCTGATATTCCCCATCCAGTGTTCTTCAGTTACTTTATAAATTTTCATTAAAAAAAATCTTCATTTTATATTACACTGTCTCTCAGACAATGAAAATGAAATTTAATTGCTCTCCTATTTGCTGAAAAAAATCCTCAACTCTAACTACTCGGTAGAACCTGAACTCTGGCAAAAATGAGTTATGGCACAATAGATACAGAAGCAGACTTAGAGATAGACTGAGTCTGACTCTTTTTTCAGATACTGAAAAAGTATCTTACAGGTCAATCACAACCCTCTGACATTCAGTTACTTTACCTGTAAATGCACTTTTTTTTTTTTTTAACAGAGTTGTCATGAAGATCAAATAAGAATATAAAGTGATTAACAAACCTTAAAATGACATATAAATGTGAACTATTGTGATGATCATAAGAAGTTTTACTGTTAAAGATGGCAAACCATTCATTCCAAAGACTATGTCTTAGTTGTCTTTCCCTTAGTCTCTGCCATACAATAAATGCTATTAAATGTTATACACTGACTATTAAAAAAAGTCAGTGAACTGAATAATGATAGCAACTGTAGCAGCAGCTCAAAATTATATCGTGTTTGGCAGAATTCCCAGTTCTTTTCTTTCAGTAACTGTGCAGGAAATAAAAAATATCAGAAAATCGTAGGATTCAGAGGCTGGAGATCATCTAGTCCAGTGTGCTCATAAACATTCCCATTTTAGAGGAGAAGAAACTAGACAAAAGGGAGGTTAAAGTGACCTAACCAATGACTCATACATGCCATGCACGTGGTAGAATTGGAGTATGACCACAAATCAGAAGTCCTTTCCATTGGACCACATTGACCCAAATATCCAATTTACTGGTCTTAAATAAACTACAAAACCCTTAAAATAATAATCTCTCATGTATCTCATAAGAGAGATACAGTGAAAATCAATGACATAAAAGCAAATTAAAGAAACATTAGGAGAAAATCATGGGGTTTTTTTTACATTTAATATCTTTTTATTCATTTTTTTATCATTGCGCTTCTTTATACCCTTTTCAACATTGTTCTTGTATTCTTGATCTTATTGCAATATATCATTAACACTGCATTTCCTTCCTATTTTTATTTTATTATTTTGTAACTCCAACATGGTCACAAAATCATAGAATTTTAGAGGGAGAAAGAATCCTCTTGGAAAGCATCTAGTACAATCTCATAATTTTACAAAATAAGAAACCCAAAGAGAATAAGAGTCTTGCCTAAGAATACTAAATTAGTAGTAGATCAAGTTAATGATAGAACTAGGATTAAATCCAGCAGCGAAGTAATATTCAGGATAACAATTGGGTTATTAGAGTTAGACAAACGGGAAAGTGGGAACTAAAATGAAGCAGATAAGAAAAGGTTGGCTTTTTCTGTTTCCTTCAGACTTTTTTTTTTTTTTTTTTAACCAATCAGGACAAAAAGCATTATGGTATATAATTATGGACAGAGAAGTAGACTTAAAGACAGAAAGACTTAAAATTAATTCTTATTTAAGATACTGTATTATTCCAAGACAGTCACTTAACTTCCTAAGCTTCAGTTTCTTTATCTGTAAAGGGATAATAGTAGCACCAACTTTACAGGGTTGGTATGAGACAAGCTAGGCACAAGGTGAAAACTGCTTCCACTGTGCCCAATAGTGAGTTTGAGCCTTCACCATAACATTCATTGACAGCCCTTTGTTAAGTTTCTAGAAGTATTTTACTATTTATCTTAAAATGCTTTACTGCTATACTCTAGTAAAGGAAAAATTTTCAAAAAACTAGCTTGATGTGAGTTGGTACAAAGATGATTTAAAACATTGGCCATTGTGCTTGTGGGAGAGGAACAAAGATATGACCACATAAATATGTAACATTATATTATAAGAAATATTATAAGAGATTGTAAAAGTTTTTTCCTTGGGGAAGCTACATGGAACAGTGGATAGAACATCAGGTCTGAAGTCAAGAGGACATGAGTTCAAATTTGGTCTCAGATACTTAACATTTCCTAGCTGTGTGACCCTGGGCAAGTCACAACTCCAATTGCCTCAGCAAAACAAAAAAAGTTTTTTCCTTTTCTTTATTTCTTCTTTTTTTCTTTCCTCTTTCTTTATTCTTTTAGAGCAAATAAAATTGCCCAAACCATTCAGGACCTAAATTTGTTTGTTTGTTTGCTTTTATTGTAATAAGTCTATTTTTAATACACATTGCTTTATGAATCATATTGGAAGAGAAAAATCAGAACAAAAGGGAAAAACCATGGGAGAGAAAAAAAAAAGACAGAAGAAGTAAACATAGCATGTGTGGATTTACATTCAGTCTCCTTAATTCTTTTTCTGGAGGCAGATAGTATTTTTTGTCCAAAGTCTATTGGGATTGCTTTGGTTCACTAAACTGCTGAGAAGCACCAAGCTTTTCATAGTTGATCACTGCACATTCTTGCTGTTATTGTGTACCATGTGTTTCTGGTTCTGCTGGTTTTGCTCAGCATCAGTTCATGTAAATCAGGCCGTTCTATAATCAGCTTGTTCATCATTTTTTATAGAACAATAATATTCCATTACTTTCATATCCCACAACTTCATCAGCCATTCTCCACCTGAGGAGCATCCACTCATTTTCAATTCATTGCTACCACAAAAAGAGTTGCTAGAACACGTGGGTCCTTTTCCCTCCTTTGGGCATAGTTTCAAATTGTTCTCCAGAATGGATGGATCATTTTACAACTCCACCAACAATGCATTAGTGTCCCAATTTTTCCACAACTCCTCCAACATTTATCATTATCTTTTCCTGTCATCTTAGCCAATCTGAGAGGTGTGAGGTGGTACCTCAGAGATGTTTTAATTTGCATTTCTCTAATCAATAGTGATTTAGAGGATTTTTTTCACATAACTATAGTTTTAATTTCGTCATATGAAAATTGTCTGTTCATATCTTTGACCATTTATCAATTGGGGAATGACTTGTAGTCTTACAAATTTGACACAGTTCTTAGAAATGAGACGTTTATCAGAAATACTATCTGCAAAGATTTTTTCCCAGTTTTGTACTTCCCTCTCAATCTTGTTTCTGTTGATTTTGTTTGTGCAAAAATTTTTTAATTTAACATAATCAAAGTTGTCCATTTTGCATTTCACAATGTTCGCTAGCTCTTCTTTGCTCATAAATTCTTCTCTTCTCCAAAGATTTGATAGGTAAATCATCTTTTGTTCTCCTAATTTTATGGTATCATTCTTTTTTTGTGTGTGTGTGTTTTCTTTTTTTATTATTACTATTATAGATTTTTATAATGCTATAATTATATAGCATTATATAGCATAGTTTTTAAAACATATGCATGAGTAATTTTTCAACATTGACCCTTGCAAAAACCTTTGTTCCAACTTTTCTTCTCCTTCCTTCCATCCCCTCCCTTAACTGGCAGGTAGTCCCATACATGTTAAATATGTTAAAGTATATATTAAAATACACACACACACACACACACACACACACACACACACACACACACATTTATACAGTTATCTTGTTGCACAAGGAAAATCAGATTTAGAAAGAAGGTAAAAATAACCTGGGAAGAAAAACAAAAATGCAAGCAAACAACAGAAAGAGAGGAAATGCTATGCTGTGTTGTTCCACACTCATTTCCCAGTGTTCTTTCGCTGGGTGTAGCTGGTTCTATTCATTACTGATCAATTGGAACTGATTTGATCCTCTCATTGTTGAAGAAATCCACTTCCATCAGAATTGATTCTCATATAGTATTGTTGAAGTGTTAATGATCTCCTGGTTCTGCTCATTTCATTTAGCATCAGTTCATGTAAGTCTCTCCAAGCCTCTCTGTATTCATCCTGCTGGTCATTTCTTACAGAACAACAATATTCCATAATATTCATGGTATTATCCTTTGTGCACAAATCATGTACCCATTTTGACCTTAGTGGGTATGGGTTGTGAGAAGTAGGTCTATGCCGAATTTCTGACATTATTTTCCAGTTTTCCCAGCAATTTTTGTCAAATAGTGAGTTCTTATTCCAGAAGTTGGAGTTTGGAGATTTATCAAATACCAGATAGCTGTTGATTATTGTGTTGTATGTATCTAATCTATTCTAGTGATCCACCATTCTATTTCTTAGTACCAAATGGTTTTGATTACTGCTGCTTTATTATATAGTTTTAGGTTTGATACTGCTAAGCCACCATCCTTTGTATTTTTCTTTTTCATTAATTACCTTAATATTCTTGATCTTTTATTCTTCCAAATGAATTTTATTATTTTTTCTAGTTTTATAAAATAATATTTTGGAGTTTGATTGTATGGCATTAAACAAGTAGACCAACTTTGACAGAATTATCATTATTATTAACTTAGCTGAACCATGAACAACTGATATTTTTCCAATTGTTTGGATCTGATTTTATTTGTGTGAGAAGTGTTTTGTAAGTGATCATATAGTCCTTGGGTTTGTCCTGGCAGATAGATGCCCAAGTATTTTATTTTGTCTAAAGTAATTTTAAATGGAATTTCTCTATCTCTTGTTGATGGGCTTTGTCAACAATATACAGGAATGCTGATGATTTGTGTAGGTTTATTTTATATCTTGCAACTTTGCTAAAGCTGTGAATTATTTCCAGTAGGTTTTTGGATAATTTTCTAGGATTCTCTAAGTATATTATCATATCATCTGCAAAGAGTGATAGTTTTATCTCCTCATTGTCTAATCTAATTCCTTTAATTTCTTTTTTTCTTATTGCTAAAGCCAATATTTTCAGTACAATACTGAATAATGGTGGTGATAATGGGCACCCTTGTTTCACACCTGTTCTTACTGGGAATGTATCCAGCTTCTTTCCATTGCAATTAATGCTTTCTGTAGGTTTTAGATAGATACTTATTATTTTAAGGAAAGCTCCCTTTATCCTTATGTTCTTTAGTATTTTTAAATAAGAATGGGTGCTGTATTTTGTCAAAAGCCTTTTCTGCATCTATTGAGATTATCATATGATTTCTGTAGGTTTTCTTATTGATATGGTCAATTATATTAATAGTTTTCCTAATATTGAATGAACCCTGCATTCCTGGCATAAATCCTACTTGGTCATAGTGTATTATCCTGCTGATAAGTTGCTGTAATCTTTTTGCTAATATTTTATTTAAATTTTTTGCTTCAATATTCATGAGGGAGATTGAGCTGTAATTTTCTTTCTCTGTTTTGGCCCTTCCTGATTTAGGTATCAGTGCGATATTTGTGTCATATGAGGAATTTGGCTCCTTCATTTTTGTAAATAGTTTATGACGTATTGGGATTAATCTTTAAATGTTTAGTAGAATTCACATCTGGCCCTGGAGCTTTTTTCTTAGGGAGCTCATTAATGACTTCAGTTTCTTTTTTCTAAAATGGGACTAAGTATTTTATTTCTTCTTCTGTTAAACTGAGCAATTTATATTTTTGTAAATATACATTTCGGTTAGATTATCAGATTTGCTGCCATAGGGTTGTGCAAAATAGTTCAGAATTATTGCTTTAATTTCTTTTTTCATTGGTGGTGAGTTTACCCCTTTCATTTTTGATGCTGGTAATTTTTTTTTTCCTTTCCTTTTTCTGATAAAATTACCCAAAGGTATATCTATTTTGCTAATTTTTTCATAAAACCAACTCTCAAGGTTTGTATATTAGCCCAATAGTTTTCTTAGTCTCCATTTTATTAATCTTTCCTTTGAGTTTCAAGTTTTCTAATTTGGTATTTAAATGGAGGTTTTTAATTTGTTCTTTTTCTAGCTTTTTTAATTGCATGCTTAATTCATTGATCTCCTCTTTCTCTTTTTTATTTATGTGACTATTAGAGAGAGAAAATTTCCCATAAGAATTGCTTTGGCTGCATCACATAGGTTTTGGTATGTTGTCTTATTATTATCATTTTCTTTGATGAAATTATGGATAGTTTCTATAATTTGTTATTTTGACTCGCTCATTTTTTAGAATTAATTTCGAATTGGTTTTTAGTTTAATCTTTCCCTGATCCTTTATTGAATATAATTTTTATTTTTTTGTGATCATAAAAGGAAGCATTTCTGCCTTTTTGCATTTGTGAGATTTTGATGCCCTAATGCATGATCAATTTTTGTGTAGGTGCCATGTACTGCTGAGAAAAAGCTATATTCCCTTCTGTTACTATTCAATTTCCTCCAAAGAGCTATCATATCTAGGCTTTTTAGAATCCTATTAACCTCCCTAGTTTTTCCTTATTTATTTTGTGGTTCAGGACCTAAGTTTTTTTTTTTTCTTTTAAAAATATGTTTGACTCTTGAATCAAGACTTTAAGGTTATGAAGGGACAGTCAGTGGGTCCCCCTCTCCATAACTATTAAGCAGAACAGAGCATAATAGGAGTATAAGAGAGATATGAAAGACTATTTGATATCAAAGAAAGGAAAGATCATTCCTGATTTGGGGTAAAGGGAATATAATTTTTATTTCTTTGTGATATGAAAAGGAAGCATTTACTTACTATTTCTGCCTTTTTGCATTTGTGAGATTTTTATGCCCTAATATGTGATCGATTTTTTGTGTAGGTGCCATGTACTGCTGAGAAAAAAAGTACATTCCTTTCTGTTCCTATTCAATTTTCTCCAAAGGTCTATCATATCTAGGCTTTCTAGAATCTTATTAACCTCCCTAATTTTTTCCTTATTTATTTTATGGTTCAGGACCAAAGTTTTTTTTTTCTTTTAAAAATATGTTTGACTCTTGAAGACTTTAAAGTTATGAAGGGACAGTCAGAGGGACTCTGCCCCTCTCCATAACTATTAAGCAGAACAGAACATAATAGAAGCATAAGAAAGATATGAAAGACTATTTGATATCAAAGAAAGGAAAAATCATTCCTGATTTGGGGTAAAGAAGCTGATGTAAAAGATCAGTGAAGGGGGTGGCATGGGAACTGGGCTTTTTAAGATTTCAAAAGGTGAATATAGGTTAGGGAAGGAGGCATCCTAAGCATAGAGAACTATGTGAGCAAGAGAATGAGAATGTGAGCAAACAAAAAGTTATCAAACTGTACATATCCTTTGATCCAGCAGTGTTTCTATTGGGCCTATATTCTAAAGAGATCTTAAAGGAAGGAAAGGGGAACACATATGCAAAAATGTTTGTGGCAGCCCTTTTTGTAGTGGCAAGAAACTGGAAATTGAATGGATGCCCATCAGTTGGAGAATGGCTGAATAAGTTAAAGTATATGAATGTTATGGAATATTTTTGTTCTGTAAGAAATGACCAGCAGGATGATTTCAGAAAGGCCTGGAGAGACTTACATGAACTGATGCTAAGTGAAATGAACAGAACCAAGAGATCATTATACATGACAACATCAATATTATATGACGATCAATTCTGATGAACATGACTCTTTCCAACAATGATTTCCAATTTCCAATTTCCAAATTTCAATTTCCAAAAATGATTAATGCCAGCTCTAATAATCTTGTGATGAAGAGAACCATCTACACCCAGAGAGAGGACTGTGAGAATTGAATGTGGACCACAACACAGCATTCTCATTCTTTCTGTTGTTGTTTGCTTCCATTTTGTTTTCTTACTCATTTATTTTCCTTTTTGATCTGATTTTTCTTGTGCAGCAAGAGAATTGTATAAATATGTTTACACATAGTGGATTTAACATATATTTTTAAGATGTATAACATATATTGGATTACTTGCCATCTAGGGTAGAGGAGGGAAAAAAGGAGGGGAAAATCTGAAACACAAGGCTATACATGGATAAATGTTGAAAAATTATCCATGCATGTTTTAAAAATAAAAAGCTTTAAGGAAAAAAAAGGAAAGAAAAAAAAGAATGAGAATGTATAAGAGACAGCATTGGGAAAAACAAAAGTCACTTAACATCACAAAATAAATACATATGAGATCTGGAGAATAGGATAATCTGGTATTAAAATTATATCTCTGAGCATTACATCATTGTGTCTTGACAGCTTGCTTTTCTTCAAATACTAATGGTACATTATTTTAAAAATCAGAGGTAAAACAGTGTTTAAAAACCCCTTATTTCTCACATTTCTACAATCTAAAAAATGTATGATGTCTAGATTCATTTCACAACAAGCTCACTAGACAATGAATACTACCTGCTTTGCCATCTATTTTCCCCCATGGTTCAATTAGTTTTTCATTTAGACTTCAAAAAATTCTGTCATCCTATGTATATTTAAAATTGATACATCATCTTCCTTATCCTCAAGTATCTTTAAATATTATGTATAATCAACCGTCCTTTTCCTAAGTCAGATAAGAGATTCATGGGATACCCTTTCCCTCTAAGCTAACCTTTTAAGGTTTGCAAAGCACTTTGTATAAGTTATCTAGTTAGATACTCAAGATAACCCTATGAGTTAAGGTCTATTATTATTTTCATTTAACAAATGAGGAGCCTGAGAGAGGATTGTTTGACTTGCCTGGGAGCATGGGAAGATTTGAAATCAGGTCTTCCTGACTCAAATTTATTGCTCTATCCACTTTGCCATCACCTGCCTGTTTAACTCTTTTAGCTTTGTCTATTTTTATTGCCTGATGGCAATGATTGATAGAGCTGCTTTTTTGGAATCATTTGAGATGTAATTTATTTATTCTTCTCCAATCCCTCACCTTAACTTCAGAAGTAATTCTCTTAAACAGAATATTGTTAATAATTAATTAATTCTGCTCTATTTTATGGGTGCAGATGTCATTCACATTCATGGTTATGATTGTTAGATATATTTTTTCTATCATTTCTAATTATATTTTTTCCCTTTGCCCTCCCACCCTTCTCCTTTTAAAAAGAAAGTAGTGAAAGATAGGGAATTGAAATCAACACTAGCTATTTTTAATTACAGTGGCCAGCCCCTATTCATTTGTCCTAATCACTTAGCTCAAACCTAAATCACTAGGCTTTACTTTCTTATTCTTCTTTATTCTTTGTAGATGAAATTTGTTTGGTTTATGACAATTCCCTCTCCAAATCTACCCTCTCTTTTAAGCCATACTTCTTTCATTTTTCTGACTCTGCTTATTTCCTTGTTGATTTTAATCCATTTCTTTATTAAAGTCTGTGTTCCACCTTCTTTCTCCCAGTTCAGATATGAACAAGATTCATGAGTATCTACTCTTCCCACTGTACACTTCTATATTTGTGTACATGATGTGCCTCTATAATGAGAAACTTCTTCCTTTTTCCTGAATTTTTTTCTGTTATATATCTAAGTACTTGAACACAGTTGTAGGCCTTCCAAATGAATACAACTGTACTTACTTTTCTAGGTTTCTCTTATGTCCTATGTTTATATTTCAAAGATTCCACCCAGTTTTGGCTTTCTCAGTTCTTGAAAGTCCTTATTGTTAAAGCTCCATTCCCTGTTTCCTAACCCTATAGAATTATACTTAGTTTTCAAGATCTATTATTCTTAGTTTTAGTCTTTGTTCTTTTGCAATTTTGTACATAACATTTAATTTAGTTCATACCACATGAAGGTCAGAAGGTTTCTCTAAAGAACTATGGAGTAGATTGTAAGTCATGAGAGACACTGGTACAGGCCCACCTAACATGGTTATACCTGCATCAAAGAAGGTGCTGTGTCTATGAGCAAAGCAGAATTGTTGTGGCTCAAAAGAAACAGGAGATGCATAAATTTAAAGCCACTTCCACTCCAAATGTTCATATGGTCCATTTGTGCCCAACATGTGTCCTTCCAAGATCTTAACTGATATGATCGGTCACAGTGGGACACACTGTACCCTGACCCCAACATAGTGATGTCATTTTGGTTCCCCAGTAGAATAGTACTAATGCGTTAGAACTAAGTTTCCCCTACTTCCTCAGTTTGCAAGTTCTTTTTTCTGGAGCTTCTTTCATGGTTACTCTGGCCTTATGTATTGCTTAGGAAGTCACCCGGAGATTCATGGTTCAGCTCTTAGGCATTGAAACATACTGATAACCCTGGATTGTGCAAGTTTCAAGCTGAACTCCTAAAGGTATCCTCAGACCCCTAGATAAACTGGTACAGGTCATTTCCTCTGCAGTCACCTACCCAGGTCCATGGCTTCAGCTTTCTGTCCCAATCTGCCTCTCCAGGAGATAATAATAGCTTCAGGCTGGTTTCCTACTACATCCTCCAACATTCTGGCATGCTGGCCTTGGCCTGCTTTCCTTATGCAGACCCCAAATAGGAGGTCTGTGGACATTATCCAGCTCCTTGAGCTCAAGGATGATGGAGATTTCTTTGTCTCATTTGATGCTCTTAATTTTAAATAGTATTTCTCAGTAGATTTGCCTAAAATCTTTCACACAGTCACTTTAACTAGAAGCACATTCACCATTGTTAAGAAGAGTGAGTTCAACTGAAGGACAGAAAGCAAGGACCAAGGATTCTTAGGACACAGCAGGAAAGCAGATGGTAATGAGTATTAGAGGCCATATTCATTCACAATCATTTTTTAGCCCTGAGATCATTTGGAAGAGAAGATCTTAGTATAATCTGAGAAGTAGCTAGTTTGGGGTTTGGGGGAAGGTATCCCATACCTTTATGCATTTAGATTTCTATCAAATCTGGACAGTGAGATCATTGGAGGAAGAGATCCCATTCATTTCAAGTGGTTTCTGAACTCTGTGCCCCATAGTAGGGGAGGGAGGAGTACTCTTTTAAACTCTAGTCTTATTAGCAGAGGAGGAACTCTTGCTTCCTTAGGAGCTAGTGCCACTCCCAAATAGCATTGGTACCCTTTGTTCTTAGTGCCCTTCAAGATGAAATGCTCATAAGTAGCTCAGCTGACTGATGTTTCTGCTTTTTCCTGATCTCTCCAAAGCCTGACAAATAGTACTTCTGTCCAATCCAAAATATCAAATCTAGTTTAGAAATGGTATATCATTCAAAGACATCAAGGCTGAGAAAAAGGGTCTTATATGCTTGTAAAGATTCTTTTGAAATTTGGAACTTAAAATTAAAAAAAAAAAGAATATTAAAATTGTCCTTATATGTAATTGGGAAAAAAATGAAAAAAAAATTTTTTTAAAAGATCCTTTTGCCAACATCCAGGACATTCCACTCACTCTTGCTTTGAAAAACATATAGTCACATTAATAAACCTTATGGGGACCAGATCAAGAGTTGCTTGAGCTATTGCTCTTTGCCCCTTCAGATCCCCCAAAATGCCAGAGAAGGCTCCAGATTTGGTCCCCACCCCAACTTCCCCATCTTCTGAAGACCATGGGGAACCCCAGCCTCTTCTCTACAAGTACTTCTTCAGACCACAGCAGGACCATCCCCAGCGAGGTCCAGAGTCAGATGCCCCAGAAATGAAATAAAGGAACAAGAAGAGAAGCTGACTGGAGCTCAGCTGAGGGTCAGCCCTGAGCTTAGCTGACTCAAACGCATCAGTACTTGGTCATGATGCAGCAGGAAAAGACATAGAGACTTGTATTAATTGAGCAAAGTGGAGTAGAGCCAGACATTTACACAATATTCATAGAAATAATATAGGGGGCAACAACTTTGAGTTACTCCAATTAATGTAACTAGCAAAATATTTTATACTCTAATATTGTAAGACATTTCCTAAGCAGCTTTTATTCCACTTGTACCCAGTTTATACTTTTGGTGAGTTTATCATGTAGTTGTGAATTAAAAAGGGTCTTGTGCTGATCTGGGAATCTAGCACATATGATAATGCATTTTAATTCTAAGCAGCTAGGTGGTGCCATAGTGCAGAGTGCTTTACCTCAGGTCAGGAAAACATCTTCCTGAGTTCAAATTCATCCTCAGACACTTACTAGCTGTGTGACCCTAGGCCTGTTTGCCTCACCTGTAAAATGAGCTGGAGAAGAAAAAAGCCAACCTCTCTAGTACTGTTGCCAAGAAAACCCCAAATGGGTTCAATGAAGAATTGGACATGACTGAAAAACAACAGCTAGGGGGCTCAGTGGACAGCCAGCCAGCCCCGGAATGAAGAAAACTCATTTTCCTGAGTTCAGATCTGCCCTCAGACACTTCCTAGTTGAAAAACAATCCAAAAATTTATCATGAATTTGAAATGATTTACAAACAAACTTTTAGAACACAATGATTTCTCTGGAGATTTCCCAAGTTTTAAGAATGTTGACACAGCAATAAAATTCCAACTTCACATAGATATGGGAATCTCTAAACCTTTTAGGATAGTATTGTCTTCTCTTCTTTCAAAAATTTCCTGGGATAAGGAAAACTCTACATGAAGCATCTCACTTTCTTATAGTGAGATGTATATGGATCTACTACTGCTACTACTTCCATCCTTTAGTTAAGTGGATGGTGCTTCTAAAAAAGTAAGAAATGCTAACCTAATAATAATTATATTTATATAGTATTCTGAGGTATAAATATTAACATCCTTGTTTTAGAAATAAAGAAAATGAAGGGAGAGTTTTTGGTTTATGAAAGGTCAAACAAATATTGAATACTAAAAAACTTAAATGTGAAGCCAGGAAATAGGAACATAGGATTTTATAATTAGAAGGGATCTTAGTGGTATTTGGTTCAAACATTTCATTTTACAAATAAGGGAACTTATTTAATTATATAGCACATAAGAGGAAAAGCTAGGATTTGAACCCAGATTTTCTAACTTCATATAGTCATCAGCCTAATTTTAAAAAGGAAATCAGTTCTGTATAACATATATATAGTTCTAGCTAACTAGATGTTTCCAATGACAATATGTAAAAACTATTAATATCTTTATAAGCCCTGGATCTAGGAAGAAGTCATTGTGACCATAAGAGAACATTTTATTTTAGTCCTAAAATTTATTAAACTTTGTGGTTGTCATTACAATTTTGATATTAATGTGTATAATATTCTCTTAGTTCTACTTTCTTTACTTTGCTTCATACTTTTGCTCATACAAATCTTCCCAGGATTTTTTAAAACTCTCCACTTCATCATTTCTTATATCATGATAAATCATATACTACTATGTGTTCAGCCATTTCCCACTTAATGGGCATCCCAAATGAATGTATTTTGTCTCTTAGCATTGAACATTTTTCATAATCATAGTCATAACTAGGAAGTATCATTTGATCACCTGGGCAAGGTCTAGAATTTGGGCCCTGATATGATTCCATTTATTTCTCTAGATTTTTACTCTAATATATGCAACCTGACTGATCATAAGCCATGGAAAACAGAATTTTCTGACATTAAGAATATGGGAATATATGAAAAATAACATTAAGAAGACTATATATGCTTTACAACCCAACATGCTATGCTCTATGCTGCTGCCTACTTCGTTAATCTCTAATCCTGATTCCAATAAAATATTCCAGTTTTCAACATGTACTGTCTTACTCTGTTAGATTAAAAATTTCCTGAAAAGAAGATAAGTATCTTCTAAATTTTATTGTAATTCACCAGTCTTTTACTGATACATGTTACTTTTTAAAAATTTTATATGTGAAAATCCAGATCTACCAAGTTGACAAACTAATGTTGTTTATAAAAAAAATTCATTAAATATCATTATAAGAATACAACATAAATGCTTTTCAACTACAGTTCTATTTTAAAATTCAATTTTCCTGTAATTTTTAAGGCATACAGATTCAATAATGTATAAGGCAGCTAACACCAATATATATGATGAGAAAAGAGGAATATGTGTATACACACACATACACACAGAGAAAATGTAATGAATAACTGATTACTATGCTCACTTAATAATGAATTCATATGCTGATAAATCATTCCCCTCCTATTTCCAAGTGGGGAAGTGAAGTCATTAAGTATCAATCATCACTAAGCATTTTCCCAACAAAGACATTATCTCAAATGCAAAACAGTTACCATATCAGAGATAATACTTGTAAGTTTATCTGGCAAAATGTCTGATCTTTCCTAAAGTAGAGCTTTGGCTTACTGAGTCATACTGAAGTCATAAGCCATAATTAATTTTGAATAGATAAAGAGATACTCCAGTGCAAGCCAGCACAATTTTCATTCTTTCATTATCTATTTATTTCAACAAAAGTATTCAAAGTAGGTAGAGACTGCTCTATATTAGTTTAGACATCTCCAAAGTAAAACTGCATTTTAAAATTTCTTAAAGAGTACATAAAAAGCAGTTTGTTTTAAGAAAGAACATTGATATTATAACAAAATCCAAAAAGAGGGGAAAAAAATCCACACCATGATGCATTTTTGTTGGTGCTTCTTGGCTATATCTGAGCATCACCACTGTTGGCAGCATTTTCCTACTGGTTTACATATTACACCCTTCCTAGACCCCAGTATGTCCACCTATATCACTGCCTAAAATAATGCTTCCTATTAAAGAAAGTTGAGAGAGAAAGAAAAGCTGTTCTCTTAACTTTATAAATTAGATAAAATATCAATGACCAACATGTAGGCTTAAAAGATGATACTATTATAAAGGTACTTGATGCTATTAAGAAGAATAAATGATCATTCTATTATGTTCAAATAACTTAAGAAGAAAAACATTCTCTATAAATAATACTATCCATTTCACATGTACAAATATGGTTCTCAATTTAATAAGTCTATTTTCATACTAGATTAGGAAAATGTTATCATTTTCAGACATACAGAGTTTCTTTTTTTAGATACTATAGTTTTAACCAAAATACAGGGAAAGGTGAACTGGAAAAGAAGCTTAAGGATCAGGAATGAAAGAAAAAAATAATCATATACTCTCATATTCTGTTAGGGTGCATTTCAGGATTTACTCATTTTTCCTATATGAACAAAAATATTTACAGAAGCATTTTATATTATAGCAATCAATTGGAAACAAAGTAGGTGTTAATCAGTTGGGAAATGGCTTAAAAATTATGGTATGTGAATATATTAGAATAATATTTTACTATAAGAGATGACAAAAAGATTTTATTTAGAGAAACCTGGGAAGATCTGTGAACTGATTAAGAGTGAAATGAGCAGACCAAGAAAACAATTTATATAAATACTATAATGCAAATCAGAATAACATTTTAAGAAGTTTGATCAATGCAATTTTCAATGACAGCTCAACAATACTGATGAAACACACTTTTCCACATCTTGGTACAGAGGTGATGGCCTAGATGTGCAGAATGAGACATACATTTTTAGACATAGCCAATGTGTGCATATGTTTGTGTGACTATATATATCTGGCTTGAGAGAGTTTTTATTTTGTAGGAGAAGAAGGTGTTGAGATGAGAAAAGACAGAGATGCAATGATCCCTTCCAATGAAAAACTGAAAATGAAACATTTAAACAATACACAGAAGAGAGAACGGAAGGAAATTCAGAACATGCAACAGACAAGTAGGACAATTCGGGTACTATTGCGTTAAATTTCATTTACAGCTAAAAACTACACAATAGAAGTTCAGTCCCACTCCTTTTCTGTTCTTTACATTATATATATATATACACACATATACACACACTCATATACATATTGATGTTTGTTTTAATTCATAATAAAAAAGAAAACTAAAAAATAGATTTACCTATCATTAGCTTCTTTACATTAGTACTCCTTCCTATTTAACATTAAAGACTACAGCTTACATCTTTCTGAACTGAAAGAACACGTCTCTCCTTCCCACTCTACACCCTATCCCTCCTTCATTTTGGTAAACCTGCAAAAACTTGAAAAGTCCTAGTGTCTAGTACAGGAGATGGTCCAGGAACATCACTGAAGTCTCAGAGCCTCTCCCTGCTCAGCTGGACATTTCCTAACACTGGGCAAATTGTACCTCGAACTCAGTGAGAGTGCACAGCAATGGTCTTTCACCCTCCAAGCTGATTGTTAGCTTTTCATAGAAATCAGCGGGGAAGCACATGTGAACCCTCTGGTGATGGTGAGCATGCCCTGCCTTGTGGGGCTCTGCATGTAGATGAAGCCGGCTCTCAGGCCGGCTGAGCTATCCTGCTTCATTCTCAGAGAAGCCCTTTTCTCCGGCTTGGCTCCCTGCTGGGACAGCCCTTTTCAACCTTTCTATCCCCCCTCAATCTCTTCTTCTGCAGAACATAGAGAAACTTGATTAGAATAAAGACCAAGGGAACATGTTTTATTTTCCCCCGTTCAATCCATTTTAGAAAAGCTTTTAATTGGTTTTAAAAAGATGCTAAACAAAATGTGATGATGTTTTTCAGTCTTTATGATCTACACATTCTACTTTTTATATTCTTAAGGGGACAACAAACCAATCGTTAAGTTCTTTATGAGCTAAATTTGAAACAAATCTATTCAACTCCAGGTTCACAGAAGTACAAGTATTTATTTAGCAAAATTTAAACTATAAAGAACATTATCTTAGTGACTTGAGTCTGACATTCATTTTTAAACCTGCAATGGAAGTGCAACCCCCCCAGACAATTACATAGGAGAACAGGAAGGTTTGTGAGCCAGCTTTAGTGAGCCAATTTACAATGCAGGGGGACAAAAACGGGGGGTAGGCAGTATCTTGATACACAACACAGATCCTCTGAAGTAATTGTCTTGCTTGGGCATGTGCATACATGATTTTTCTGGGTAGAATCATACCATATATAAAATTAAGGCTTCTGTGTGGCTTATTACTGGATTGCATATCAGTGCAATTGTTATTATTATTATTATTTTTTTAGAAGAATGCCTACAGCTGAGCTGGTTATTGCCAAATTTCTTACCAGGGACACTTGACAGTTCCCTGTTTCTATAGTTTTGATAAATTTTCAAAGTCATCCATCCTTAATATTTCACTAAAGAAATCCACCAGAAATTCTTTCCTGATAATGGTTTGAAAAGAAAATTATTTCTTTTGTTTTTCAGTGACAAAAATTCTTGACACAGAATCTGCTTGAAAGATTCTCTTTACTTTCAGTAAGAGTTTACACTAATTTTAGAAGCATGTTAGAACACATGATAATATTTTTATTTGGGGAATTATAGGCCACCCAGAAATAAAGCAGCTATTCCATTCTCCTTTCCCACATTCAAATATAGTAAAAAAAAAAAAAAAAACATCTCACTCAGAACCAGAAGCTTAAGTTACAATTACCAAATTTTGATTAAAAACAGAATTACTGTTCCTGTTTTAAAAGACTAATGCCATTTTACTATTTAACAGAGAACTATATTTCATCCCGTCTATTATTCAGTAACTATTATATATCAGAATCTTTACAATTTCTTAAAGAAATTCTGACTTGATTATACAATTGTTTCTTTTCAGCTTTGTTCTAAGTTATATCAGATGCACTGAATGCACACCCCTTCCAACATTTGAGAAGCTTATGAAGTCTTTTTCTGAATATGTTTCCACTCACCAATGCTCCAAACACAACCACAAGTGGTGTTTATTGATTATTCATTTATTTTCTTATTTATTTATTGATTATTAAATGCTTATTACGGTCATTTTACTATGTTGCGTAGAAGAAAAATGGGACAATCCTACCCTAAAATAGTTTACTATCATTTATAAAAGTAAATGGCTCTTTTTCTGCTCCAATTTAAAGTGTGTATTCCCCTTCTACATGTTTGCCTCTACCACTGCTGTCTGAGGTTGATTACAAGTATTTCTAAGCTTGGAACATGCTAGATTTAATTTCCTTTTTACAAAATCTAGCACAGAGTAAAAATATTTAACTAACAATACTGTGATAAGGGACTTCTGTGAAAATGGTGGTCCTTTTGTTCTACTTCCAGAAAAAATTTCACCAACTATTCTTGGTAGCTAGAAAAATATGTACCCTGGATAGTTTATCTGCCCGAAACTACCAAATTAAGGCTGTAAGAGGATAAATGGACCTCCGAAAGGATTTTTGAGGCATGGAAGATTGGTAAAGATTAATTTTTCATCTCAGTGACTTTAGATTTATTTGAACATTAAAAGAAATAGGGAATGAAAATTTGTACATTCTCTTTTCTAAGCTAAGACTTGATAAAAGCTAAAATTCTAATTCTAAGGTTTATAGAAGGATGACAAAAACATAAACCCTTATTAATAAATTAAAGTGTAATTCTTAGCCAAAGTATTTGTACATTATGTTACTTTACACTATAATCCTGAATACAGTGTTAAATTATTAGATCAAAAATTAGTCATCAGATTAACATTAAAATTTTCTATAATACTTAAGATTTACTCTAGCTTCAGATAGAAGATTAAATCATGCTTATTTCCAAACACTGATATTAATGTTTTCAAATCACTACTTTAAAATTTTTATATTGGCTTCTCACTATCTCATCTTTAACATTATGGGATAAAAATGAGCTTGTTACTTTGCCAATTAAGTGAATTGGTAAAACCAATCAGACTTTGGCACATTCTACAATTTAATATTTTTAACTCACTCCTGTAAGTATACTGGAAAATTGATGACTCTGGTAGCATAAAAGATTCTATACGAATAAAATGTGTAAGCATATTAATTAAAATTCAGTTTTCATGCTTCCCAAGCACCTTTCCAAGTCAGTAAAAGATCAGGAAAACAACACTTCTCTAGAAATATAATTTTTAAGATATCTTCATAAAATAATTCCAAGTTTTCTCCAATGCATAAATGTTTATAAAGTTCAATATAGAAGTGAATAACAATGAGTAGGGTGTGTATTCAATCTATTTAGGTTCAAAGCATGACCTCTCATAGATCCTGAACACAAGGACAGAAATAGTGGGGGAATTTTTTTTTGTCATTTGAAAAAGGATTTCAAGTTTATAAATCAACAGATAAATAAAAGGCTCTGTTCAATTAATCTGAAAGATTAAAATACTGGAAAGGTCTAAAGAAGAAGATTCCATTCATGGAGATGATGAAGAAAACAGAAAACTGTTTAGAGAGTCACCTATTTGATGACTTTAAGACTAGACTAGACCACCTCTCTGGTATCTTTCTAGCACTGGTGATTCCAGTTACCTGATAATTTTTAAGAGGTACAGTGATACAGTGGATGGAAGGTCAGCTTTGAAGTCACCAAGACATGGTTTTAAATTCTACCTCTGACATATATTAGTGGTGTGACCTCACTGAACAACTCAGAGCCCCCAGGTAATCCTCCAAAACTATAAATTAAAGAGAAGTTACTAATCTATATTAGTGGAGAGAGTTTTTACACTTGTAATACTGAACTTTCCACAAATGAAATCATAGTCAGCAGCAAAAACAAAACAAAACCAAAACCCCCCAAAACTTTGTTTATTCAATAATAGTACAGGAATATATAAAATATCTTTATAAATCACTAATGAATATTTCTATTACTTATTGAGTTTTGATAAAACTGACTTTACCTGAGGTGGTGCCTTCTTCAGTAATACAAGAAGGGCCTGCAATACTAAATTGGAAAACCGAGGTCCAATAGGGACATAATCTAAAAGACAAAAATGTGTTTGTGGGTTAAAAACACACATGTATAGATTTTAAGAATTCAGATTTTTATTTATCAACAAGTACACATACCCTAAACAATAATCATATATACCCAAAAGCAAGGCAAAAAATATAAGGATGGTGAGGGACTGTACAGTTTACAGATGAAGGAACTGAGGTAAAGTGACTTGCTGAAGTTTCCATAATAGGTGGAAAAGTCAATATTGAAGCCTTTGTCTCCAAAGCCAGTGCTATTTCTACTGCCTCTCATCAAAAATAAAGCAATTCAACAGAGTACATCAAACTAAATTTATTATATATATTACATATATTATAAATTAACTCACTATTCTTTATAATAAAATATTGGTTTATAATAAAAATATAGTTAATCATATATACATGCACCAACATATAACTCACCTAAAAGTCTCTCAATGTCATCCACAACCACACAGCTGAGCTGGGATTTATATGCATCATCAAAGATCTGTAACAGAGCAAAACCATTTATTATTTTCCTGACCTTCATTATTATGACAAATCCCAAGTCACTATTATATTATTAAATAATGCTTAAAGAAAGTATAATAAAACATTATTAATTCACACCACACTCATACAGAATTTCAAAATCCTAAAATGGTTAAAACTGATATCACTTAGTCTAGTCCCCTTTATTATATGGATTAGGAAATTGAGGTCCAGGGAAGGAAGTTGGCTTGATCAAAATGTATCTAGTTAACCAAAGAGTTTCTATTAGAACCCAGACTTCCCAATTATTTCAATGCCCTTTCCATTGTGCCACAATGAATGTAAAGTTTTCTGGGTAGAAATGAAATTCACATTTTATGTTATCATATAGTCACTCTACCAATCCTAATCCTATTACCTCTGAAATGTTTTTGATACCTCTCCCTCCTTTTCCATTAGCACTTGGCTCACAGTATTTTAACAGGTAGGGAACTTAAAAGACATTTAATTCAATGCCTTGTTTTACAGATGAAAAAACTGAGAATCACAAGGATGAAGTGTGATCCATGATCATACAGGGCATAAGGTACAGGAGAAGGATTCAACCAATATTTACTAAATATATTTACCAATGTAGGCGCCGAGAGAAAATATAAACTATAATTTAAAGGCAGAGAGCTGAAAGAAATTTTAGAGGCTATCTAGTCCAATATTTCCATTTTACAAATGAGAAACACGAAGCCCAGAGAGATAATATAATCCCTATTCTCATAATTTTCACAATCTACTTGGGAATATGATACAAATATAAATAACAATAATATAAACTAACTAACAAGTGGTAAATGCATAAAAAATTAAGCAGAGTGCTTAATGATGGTTGAGAGAAAGCAAGCCACAAGAAACAACATTTATTATTGTTGTCATTTTGTCATGTCCAAATCTTTCTTGGCAAAGATACTGCAGTGATTTGTCATTTTTTTCTCCAGTTCATTTGACAGAAGAAGAAATTAAGGCAAACAGGGCTAAGTGATCTGCCCAGGGTCACACAGCTAACAAGTGTCTGAGGCCAGATTTGCGCTCAGGAAGATGAGTATTCTGACTTCAGAACTGGCATTCTGTCCGCTATAACACCTATTTGTCCTGATAGACAGTAATTGTGCTGGGAACTGTGTTAGATAATGAAAATACAAATACAAAAATTAAATCATCTCTATTCTCATAGAGCTTACAGTCTAACTAGAAAGACAAGTACATGTGTAAGTATATATAGAATAAAAGTATATACACAATATATAATAAATACAAGGTAATTAAATATAAAATAAAAATTATGAAAATAAGTTACTAATTAAATATAAGTTAGAAAGAGAGAGCCCTAATAATAGGAGGATCAGTAAAGGCTTCCTGTAGAAGGTAGTGTTTTGAGGTGCATCTTGAAGAGAGGAAATCTATGAAGTAGAGATGAATGCAATCCTGACATGGGGGATGGTTTGGAAAAAAGGCTTGAGAGGTGGGAGAAGTACCCATGTGAAGAAAAACAAGACTAGTTTGGCTAGACTGTAGAATATGGGAAAGGTAGTAATATATAACAAGATTGATAAGACTGGTTGGGGCCAGGTTGTGAAGGGATTAATAAACCAAGTAATATCCATTATTTGGCTTTTAAGATATATGAGCTCCATTATGTCTTATTCTAGAGGCAACAGGGAGCCACTAGAGTTATTGATTAGAACTTTGCTTTAGAAAAACTATATTGGCAGAAATGTAAAACCTAGATTGCAGTGGGAATGATTTAAGGCTGGGAAACCAATTAAGATGCTATTTCAATGAAACAATCAAGTAATGAGGTAACAAGGGACTGAACTATAGTGGTGGCTGGATGAGAAGGGAGCAGGGTGGAAGATGTGTTGTGGAAGTAGAAATGGAAAGATATGATACCTGATTAAAATATGGGAGGATGAAAGAATGAAATCAGATTTCATGATTTGGTGCTACCTCATTTCCCAAGGTTGGGAAACTTGAAGACTAGAGGAATGGAGGTGCCTTTGACAGAAGTCTCAAAGTCTAAGTGAGGTATGGGTTTGAGGACTAAAGGGAAGAGGATCCTGTTTGAGATGTGTTACATTTGTGGTGTTTGCAAGAGAGTCTGAAATGTACAAGAGATGGTTGGTCAGGTGGGACTGAAGCTCAGATTCTGAATAGAGATTATAATTAAACTCATGGGAGTTGAAGATGCTACAAAGAAAGAGTACAGAAAAAGAATTTAGGAATATATCATAGAAGTGTATTTCTTGAACTGTAAGGAATCTCAGAGATCATTTAATCCAATTTCCTCATATTTTATAGATGAGGACAGCCATAGAAGACTAGGCGTCACATAACTAGGAGTAAAACTTGGGCAGAATATTATCACAAAAACCAACAGAAGAAAAAAAAAATGGTGGGAGAAGGGGAAGATGGGGAAAATCAAGGAAGGCAGCAATATTTGAACTGGGATTCAGACTGTATAGGGATTTAGCAGGTAGAAGGGCAAGAAGAGCTGAGAATGCGTGGCAATGGGAATATGAGGAAAAGACTGGAAGCAGGAAAAGAGAAGAGGAAGGTATAGGCAGGGACAAGTACTATGGCTTAGTGGGAGAGTAGAGTGATGTGAGATAAAGATGAAAAGGAAAGTTAATAATGATATTATTATTGCTAACTTTATTGTTAACTGAAGATAGACACAGTTCAAGCTTAATGGGAAATTACCTAGTTATAATTTATTAGTATTAAAACAAAGGATGCAGGGAGCACATATGCTAATCCATGACACAGATATTTGTATCTCTTTTGTTCTGACACAGAACACATTATGTAGCAAACCCGAAGTTCAATCTAAAGCCCATCTAATCAATTCTCCAAGGATCACTAAGTAAATAAAGAAATTAACATTCAAGCTTACAGTATTTTATATTCAAGAAAACAAAGGAAATTGGAAAGCTTTGTGTAAATGAACCAGTCCCAGGTAAGTATCCAGACCAAAGTAGGTAAGAATATATTAAATAGGGTGGAAGGAGGGGAAGGGTTTGGTCAAGTTCCTTTGGTGTTTGGTAGCTGCATTTAATGGATTCATCAGTCACTCTTAACTATTCCTGTTGACTAGTTCTCCACCTCCTTCTTGAGACATTAAGGGAAATGAGATAGCACCAAATCATGGGGACACATAAATGTCAGACTAAAGTGCCTGAATTTTAATAACAAAGACTATAGATTCCATAATCTTTTGGCCATAATGATTGTTTTGGTACCAAAAATAATATGAAGCATCACAAATGTATAATTACTCTGATGTTGAATTTGTAGTAACGGAGCATTTCTGAAACAACCTGTTAAGAATCTTTGTACCATGCTGCTCTCTGATGGAAACAAAAAAGAGAGAAAAGGAAGAAACATTTATAATAGTACCTATTCCATGTGCCAGTCACTATACTAAGCACTTTCACAAATACTACCTCATCTGATCTGCCCAACAATCTGGGAGGTCGATGCTATTATTATTCTCCTTTTACAGTTGAAGAAACTCAGGCTGACAGGGCCCTTGGCTTGCCCAGGTCACACAGTCAGTGTCTGAAATTGGATTCAAACTCAGGTGTTCCTGATTTGCGTTCCTATCTACTGTGCCACAAGCTGCCACAGAAAGAAAGAGCAGAAGAGCATACCTATCTAGCAGACTCCTATGATATGGGAAGAACAATTTATTATTATAATTATTTTTTTTTGCTGAAGAAATGAAAATATCTTTCAAAATCCTACTGAAGGCTTTGATGCACATATATGTTTATCTCCATAAGGCTTTCATCATTCCTATAGGCTTGAACTCTAAATGCATTTTTAAGATATTGTCTCAATTATACAAGTTTCTGAGATCTAAACTTTACTTTAAAGTAACCTGGAAGGCACAATACTAGAAAGTCTATTCCTCTAGGTCCACTGAGGGACCTAGTTTCTTCTGCAAAAAGGCTCACAGTTGAAGAGGGTAGGCAGAACCCAAGGATTTGTGTTCACACCTTATCAGTTTACTTAGATCATATAATTCACAGAGCAATAAACTGCATGGCAGTGGTTCTACTGGATTGTTTAGCACCCAGAGAGAAAAATGCTTCAGCTAGCAATAGCCCATGGGCAATAATTTTTTTAAAGCCTATAGCCAAAAGAACTGCTAATGGGCTAATTAGCAACTAGGGAGGGGTAGCCTGGCACTTGTAACCATCTCAACAACCTATGACTTTGACAATAAAGATGTCATTTGATGATGCAACTCAATATGATTTTAAGGTAACTGTGATAACATGAAAATACACCATTTTTACTGGTCTTCAGGGTGGGGTTAATTTCCTCATGTAGGATTTCAGTAACTTGACATACTTTTAGTATAGTCATTCATGTGTACTCTTAAGCCTCTCTTTTGATAATCATATGCTACTCACCAATTTAGCACAACTGAAGATGTTTGTTGGATATATAGTGTTTGATATGCTTCAATCAATGGTGTTCTAGAGCTGGCTCAAACAAGTTCCAGAGAGCTGATTGTTAAATTTTCAACATGAACTTTGGCAAATGCTACAAACTGAGGCTTGATTTGTTGTTTGTTGATTGTTTAGACTTGAGATTATGTGAGAAAATGTTATTAAGATAGATTAAATTTAAAAGTATATCTTACATATGACCTCCTGCCCCCACAAATTAACCATTACACATTTATCAACACATCCTTTTCTTTGGATCTTTGAGTCTGCGTCTGAATATGCCCCATAGTTATATTTCATCCTTTTAATATTTCCCCTCTAGTATTCCTAGCCTTTTCCTTACAATAGTTTTTTTTTTTTATTTTTTTTTTACCCCAGACTCCAGCAGAAGCCAAACAAAGAAAACACTCACACTTCACTAACTAGAAAGTGATAAGAGATTAGTTGCCAGGCTAAAGAGCTAAGAAGCATTTAAAGTCTAAGCCAGGAAAGCCACTGCAATTTTGTGAATTGACTTAGGAAAGGGGAGAGGCATAAGGAAAGAAACTAAAATACCAATATGTCAGAGGGCTGAGAATTTGGGACCCAGTAGTCTAAAAATTATAATTATTGATGTTACAAAGTACATATACCATGAGCTTAACAAGTGCTCAATGACTGGGCAATGAGTAAAGCAACCAAATGAAAATTAAAACATAAATGGGTAAAATGATGTTATGGAAAAAAAAATCTAACAACTAAACAACAAAACCAGTGGAGAAATCAGAAGATCTGGCTCAATCATTCACTCACATAGTCTTGTGTCACTCACAAGTTGAGTCCTAATTTTTTTTTTTTACTTATAAAATAAGAATAAAAATTAGGTTTGCACAATTTACAGTATCTACCTGTCTGTGTCTATTCTACAGCTATGATCATTCTCCTGAATGCTGCTATAGAAAGGGCTACTTGGATCCACCACAAATGTATCTTATATCATCTCCACTGGATTTCCCCTGTTATTTGTCAGTCCTTTCTCTCCTTAAGAGTGCTATACCCATTGTTTTAATGTTTTTCCTTCCAAAGCTACCTTTACCTCCTCATATCTACTTAGATCAGAGGACCTCCCCTCACATGTTATTGAAAACACAGGCAATTGTTAGAAGTTCCTTCTTAACTCCAATCCTACATTTCAAATCACCTTGTCAATCCTACCTCTCTCTTCCTATATTTCAGTCATAGAGCAAGAAATATTTCTTCTTACAAACACCCCTCATTGTGCTTTAGATTTTCACTTCCTCAACAGGGATGGCCCCTTTTGTTATTCTTGCTCTTCAATATTAATTCTCCTTATCCACTATATTGGTTCCTTCCCTGAGCCAGTTACGTGTTGCAATGGTTAGAAAACTGGAATTGGTGAGTCAGGAAGATGTGAGTTCAAATTCAGTTTCAGATACTTACTAGCTATTTGATTCTGGACAAGTCACTCTATTTCTATCAAGCTTGAGTTTCCTTGATTATAAAATGGGAATAATAAAAATACTTTCCCGCCAAGGTTGTTTTGAGCATCGAATGATGTAATATTTGTAAAGTGTTTAGCACAGTTTAGCACACAGCAAGGACTTAACAAATCCCTTTCTCCTTCCCTTCCTTTCTCCTGGTAACCAACAACTATGCTCAGATCTTTCTCGAATCCCTTAATACCCTTAATTTGAATCTACTGTTTCTTCAAACTTTCATTTTGTATCTCTCCTTTCACTAATAAATTTATGGAAAAAATTATTTATACTTCTTGTCCCTGCCTCTACTTTCTTGCCTCCCATTCCCATTCCCCTTTGCAATATGGCTTCTGATATTATTATTCAAATACAAATTCTCCCTTCAAGGTTGCCAGTTACCTTTTTTGTTGGTTTGGGATTTTTTTTTTTAACTTTAACAATTTTTAATTGTATTTTATTTCCCCTTCCAATTACATGTCAAGACAATTTTCAACATTCATTTCTACAAGATTTTGAATTCCAAATTTTTCTCCCTCCTTTTCTTCCTCCTCTCTTCTGAAAATAGTAGGCAATTTGATGTTATACATGTGCTATCATGTAAAACATATTTCTAAATTAGTCACAGTCATGAAAGTAGAAACAGATCAAAAGGAAAAAAAAGCCACAAAAAATAAAATGAAAAAAATATGCTTCATTCTATATTGCATCCATCAGTTCTTCATCTAGATGTGGACAGCATTTTCTCTCCAGTTTAAAAATAAAATTTTGTTGATATCTTTTGTTTGTAAATCATTTAAATCTATCTTCCATTCTACAAACTTGGTCTTTGCAGCATGTGACGTTGCTGGCCTCTCATTCATGAGTTTTTGGAAACAGTTCCATTTTTATGCTTGGGTTGGAATCAAGGTCAGTCTATCAGTCTGCCTCATTTCATTAATTCTCATAGTTTTCACTACCAACTCCATATAGAAAACTTCTAGATTTTTATATCTAGTTCCCAGCCTCTCTCTTGAATTTTAGTCTTATGTAACCAATTCTCTATTAGAAAGCTCCAAGCGGATGCTCCATAATCAATTCAAACGCAAATTGTTCAAAACAGAATTCTTTCTTTCTCTTTCCCATCTATCCACCAAGCTTCCTCCTAACTTCACTAACTTACTAAGGGCTCCATCCAATCAGTCAGTTTCACCCTGTAAAAATCACCCCATCCTCTCTCATACCTCATAGTGTATCAGTGCTTGGCATGTAGTAGATATTTAGTAAAAGCTTAATGACTGAATGCCAAATTTTGTCCATTTTATATCGATTGTGTATCAGACAATATATTCCCTGTTCTATGCTTACTCCAAAACCATTCATTTCAGTACATTTTATAGGATGTCAGCAACAACTTCCTACTCTGCATCCACTCTTCCCCCTCCCCTTTTTTTTTTAACCCACCCCACTCAATACCATATCTTCTATCAACCTTCCTTCTTTCCCTTTCCTTTTCCCCTAGTTTTTCTGCTCTCCCTTCTAATCTGCCCCTCCCTTTTCTTTCCTCTTTCTCCTCCTATTTCTTTTTAGGGTTAGATAAATTTCTACACCCAACTGAATAATTAAGTTATTCCTTCTTAGAGCCAAAAGTGATTAAGATCAAGCTTCAGACAATGCTCATCTCCCACCCTTTTCCCCCTTGATTGTAATAAGTCTTTTGTGCTTGTTCATATGATCTAATTTGTCTCATTATACCTCTCCTTTCCTTTTTCCAGTACAGATCTTTTTCCACCCTTAAAGTATTTTCTTTGCTATCATCACATCAGAGTTCATTCACAACCACACCCTCCATCCATGTGATTGCAGCGTTCCCCCCCTCACCTGTCCCTCCTCTCTGTCTCAGTAACAGATACAATTGTCAATAGTTATATATATATGTTTCCCATCTAAGAATGTAAACAGTTTAACCTTTAAATAATATATTTTCTCCTGTCCATGTCCCTTTCTATGCTTCTCTTTAGTCCTGTATTTGTACATTAAGTTTTCTGTTTAATTCTGGTTTTTGCAATAGAAATAATTTAAAGTCTCTTACTTCATTGAAGATCCATTGCCTCCTCTGAAAGATGATGCTCAGTCTTGCTGAATAGTTAATTCTTAGTTGTAACCCTAGCATCCTTTGCCTTCTAGAATATGGTATTCCAGTCCTCTGATCCTTTATTGTAGAAGCTGCCAGATCCTGGATAATCCTGATTGTTGTAATTTGATATTTGAATTGTTTTTGTCTGGTAGCTTGCAGTATTTTTTTTCCTTGAGATTGTAGTTCTGAAGTTCTGCAACAACGTTCCTGTGGGTTTTCCTTAGGGGATCTCTTTCCAAAGGTGATCGATGAATTCTTTCAATTTCCCCCTCTGTTTCTAAAATATTGGGGCAGTTTTCCTTGATGATCTCTTGAAGAATGCTATCCAAGCTCTTTTTTTGGTCATGGTCTTCAGGTAGATCAATAATTTTTAAACAGTCTCTCCTGGATCTATTTTCTAGGTCGACTGTTTTTCTAATGAGGTATTTCACATTTTCTTTCATTTTTTTATTCTTTTTAGTTTATTGGACTGATTCTTCACGTCTCAGAGTCATTAGCTTCCATTTGTCCTGTTTTGTTTTTAATATGTAATTTTCTTCAGTTAGTTTTTTAATCTCTTTTTCCATTTGGTTAATTGTACTTTTGAAGGTGGTGTTTTCTTCAGTGGATTTTTTTTTTTTTAAAGGAATTGCCTTCCTTTTCCAAGCTGCTGAATCTATCTTGCATATCTCTCATTTCTTTTCTCGTTTTTGATTCTACCTCTCTTATTTACCTTTTAAAGTCTTTTATGAGCATTTCCAAGAAGCCTCTTTGGAAGCTTGAGACCAATTTGTATCACTCTTTGAGATTTCCTCTGAAATATTCTATCCTCGTCTAAACTGGTGTTTTGGTCTATCACCATAGTAGCTTTCTACAGTCAAGGTTCTTTTCTGTTTCTTGTTCATTTTGTTTCTTTTTCTTTTTGTATTTCCCCCTTTTATTACTTTTATGGTCGAGCTTTGCTTCTGAGGCAAAGAGGATGCTGTCCCAAGCTTCTTGTGCAGCTCAGAGTCTTGACTTTGAGCACAGAGGTGTCTTGAATTTGTAGGGAATGAGGGCAGTTTTGCCTGCTCTGTTCAGGAAACAGCCTGGTTTTCCAGAGTTTGCCTTCTGAAATGGATCTGGAAGCTGCCTCACTGATCTGCTCCTCTACTGAGCCACGACTGAGGGTGATTTGCTGATTTGCTATGATTAAGACCCTCTCACTGGCTTTTCCAGAGTCTGAGCTAGGCTGAACACCCTTTTCATCCCAGTGAAACTAACCTTTCTTGAAGTTTTTCCAATCTATCTTGGACTGGCTATCTTCAGAGGTTTAGTTTCATGTGGTTTTCGAGGGAAACTGGGAAAGCTCAAGCACTATATATATATTTGATATAGACATTTTCTCAAATAGAATATAGAATATAAATTCCTTGAATTTATATTCAGGGACTCAGTGCCGGCCCAGAGCAGGTACATCATAATTGTTGAGGCTGGAAAAAGAGGCAAGATGGAAAAGTACAGGTAGCAACTTAGCTGAACTCTCCCATTTGTCTCCAATTCACTTTAAAATAATGCCCTAAATTGAATTCTGGAGTGAAAAAGGATCTGGATGAGCTTTTCCAGCTCAAAACAACTGAACAGGAAGGGTTGCGACTGGTAGTTGACTGAGAACATAGCAACTGGCTGTAGTACCACCAGACGGGCCTTGGAGGTAGCTCTGACAGTAGCAGAAATACTTCAGGAGCTCACAGCCTCAAAACAATAAGGAGTTAAGACAACCGGACAGAAAAAGATTTTTTTTTTTTCTAGCATTGGATGCAGGATCCTATTGAAGTGGATATACATTGTTCCAGATCATAGTTTCAGGAGCAAGGGAAACATTAGTACTTGGGACCACAGTAGACCAGGAGCCTTGGTTTTAGTTTCAAAGCAGAAAGGAGCACTAGCATTTGTAGCAGAAGGGAACAAGGTCCCTTCCTAGGTAAAAACTAGAACACAGGTCAGAAGAACAATGATCACACCACCTTGGAAGTACTCAGAACTCGCATAACTCCAGACCTAGCTCTGAAAACAGCAATATGAAAAGTCTAAATCTTGGGTCTAAATTTAAAATAAAGTTAAAAGTCAAGAAAAAGACTGGAGAAATGAGCAAACAACAACAACAAAGAAGAATCAGATCACAAAAAGCTACTATAGTGAAAGGGAAGATTAAGAAATAAACTCAGAAGAAGACAATGACAAAAAAAAAATACATATAAAGCCATAAAAGAAAAATGTGAAGTGGACACAAGCCCAAAAAAATCCCTGGAAAAGCTCAAAAAGGATTTTAGGTTTTATTTCTTTTTTCCTTCCTAGTAAATATGTTTATTTTTAATGCACATTATTTTATGAATCTTATTGGAAGAGAAAAATCAGATCAAAAGGGAAAAAACTATGGAAAAAATAAAAAGCAGAGAAAAAAGTGAACACAGAATGTGTTGATTTACATTCAGAATCTTCAGTTCTTTTTCTGGATGCAGATGGCATTTTCTGTCTAACATCTATTGGGATTGTTTGGATTCAAAAAGGATTTTAAAAATCAAATAGGAGTGAAGGAGGAAAAACTGGGGAAAGAAAGAGAGTGATGCAAGAAAAATATGAAAAGAAAGTCAATAGTTTGGAAAAAGAGGCACAAAAAATAGTGAAGAAAATAATAACACCTTAAAAAACCAGATGATCAAAAAGTAAATCACTTAAGAAAAGAATTCCTTGAAAACTAGAATTTGTCAAATGGAAAAAACTCACTGAAGAAATTAAATCCTTAAAAATAAGAATAGCTCAAGTAAAAGTTAATGATTTCATGAGACGTAACAAAACAATAAAACAAAGTCAAAAGAATGAAAAAAATTGAAGAAAATATGAAATAGCAATCAAGGAGAAATAATTTAAGAATTATATTTTTAATAATAAAAGTTGGAACTGATTTTGCAAAAACAAAACAAAACAAAAACAAAAACTAGTAAAATAGATAAACCACTGGCTAATTTTATTTAAAAAAAAGAATATTTACCAATACATGTGTGTGTGCTTGTGTGTGAGTGTGTGTGAAAAACAAGCCAAAGAGAGATAATCTAAGAATCATAGGACTCTGTGAAAATCACAATTTTTAAAAAAAAGTCTTTAAAAAAAGATTATATACCAAGAAATCATGCCCAGATCTACAGACAAATAAGAATCTGTGAACAAGATAAAATTAGAATGAATATATTGGTTATTTCCTAAAAGAAAGCCTGGACTTACTGAGTTAAGAAAAAAAGGATGCACAAAGTCAGAAAGAAAGACTCTCAGTACTAAGGAACCACAGGCAAGATCATAGAAGATACCCCAGCTACATGTATAAAGAAAAGAAGAGTATGGAAATACAATATATCAAAAGGCAAAAGATCAACTAACTTATCTGGCAAATTTGAGCAAAATCTTACAAAGGAACAGACCTTTAATGAAAAAGAGAACTTTTAAGCATTCCTGATAAAGAGATCAGAGCTAAATAGAAATATTAAAATGGAGTGCAACCTCCCAAAAAAAACCCTGACCCAAATTAACAATATAAATTATTCTCAAAATTTATTAATCATAGTATTTTAGAGTCAAGAGAAACAAAAAGGTAAAATGTATAATCAATTAGAAGGAATGACATGATAATGAATTGTTTATATTTTAATAGAAGAAACATATTTCCTCAGTACTTTGTGCTTCATATGCTCTCTGAAACTGTACTGTGACTTAACAGTCAAAGAAGGACTTGAATTTCTTGTGATATACTGAAATATTCATCCGTGGAAAATTAGAAATTAGTATGGCAGAAACTAGGCATTGACCCACACCTAACACTTACACCAAGATCAGATCAAAATAGGTTCATGATCTAGACATAAAGAATAATATTATAAACAAATGAGAAGAACACAGGATAGTTTACCTCTCAGATCTGTGGAGGAGGAAGGAATTTGTGACCAAAGAAAAACTGGAGATCATTATTGATCACAAAATAGGTAATTTTGATTATTAAATTAAAAAGTTTTTGTACAAACGTAACTAATGCAGACAAGATTATAGAGAATTGATTCAAACTGATAAGAATTCAAGCCATTATCCAACTGATAAATGGTCAAAGGATATGAACAGACAATTTTTAGATGAAGAAATTGAAACTATTTCTAGTCATATAAAAAAGTGCTCCAAATCACTATCGATCAGAGAAATGCAAATTAGGACAACTCTGAGATACCATTACACACCTGGTAGATTGGCTAACATGACAGAAAAAGATAATGACGAATGCTGGAGGGGATGTGGGAAAACTGGAACACTAATACATTGATGGTGAAACTGTGAATTACTCTCCATACTGGAGAGTAATTTGGAACTATGCTCAAAAAGTTATCAAACTGTGCACGCCCTTTGATCCAGCAGTGTTTCTACTGGGATTATATCCCAAAGAGATCTTAAAGGAGGGAAAGGGATCTATATGTGCAAAAATGTTTGTGGCAGCCCGTTCTGTAGTGGCAAGAAACTGGAAACTGAATGGATGCCCATCAATTGGAGAATGGCTGAATAAGTTATGGTATATGAATATTATGGAATATTATTGTTCTATAAGAAATGACCAGCAGGATGATTTCAGAGAAGACTGGGGAGACTTACATGAACTGATGCTGAGTGAAGTGAGTAGAACCAGATTATTATACACAGCCACAAGAAGATTTTATGATGATCAATTCTGATGGACATGGCTCTCTTCAACAATGAGATGATTCAAACCAGTTCCAATTGTTCAGTGATAAAGAGAGCCATCTACACCCAGAGAGAAAACTGTGGGAATTGAATGTGGCTCACAACATAGCATTTTCACTCTTTTTGTTGTTGTTTGCTTGCATTTTATTTTGCTTCTCCTTTTTTTTTCTGGTTTGATTTGATTTTCCTTGTGCAGCACGATAATTGTATAAATATGTATATATTAGATTTAACATATATTTCTACCATGTTTAACTTAACATATATTGAATTACTTGACATCTAGGGGAAAACATGGGGAAAGGGAGGGAATTGGAACATAAAGTTTTACAAGAGCTAATGTTAAAGAATTGTCCATGCATATGTTTTGAAAAATAAAAAGCTTTAATAAAAAAAAGAAAAAGAAAAAGAAAAAATATCCATCTGTGGAAAGGAAAAAATTCTGGAAAATCTTGATCTTTTCTACTTCTGTTCATGTTATTCCTTATAACTCTAATATTCTCTAACACCCTATATATTGAATTTCTCTCAAATCCACTCAAATTCCTCTTCCTTTATGACACCTTTCTTGTTCATATCCCCAACTAGAAAGCACTTTAAAAAAAATAACTCTGATGCTTATCATCTTGCATTATTGTACATTTTGTTTATTTGTATAAATACTTACAACATGTGAGGTGGTGGATAAAGGCTCAACCTTAAAGAAAGGGAAACCTAAGTTTAATATTCCTGCCTCTGACACATATTGCCTGTGTAAAGACTTGAGCAAATCATTTAACTTTCCAGTGTCCCAAGCAATTCTTTAAGGCTATAAATTGTAGAGGGGGGGGGGGTGCTGAATTGTATCAGTAGAGGCAGTTTTCTCATTAAGAACTCTTTAAATAAATAAAGCCATAAGTCTGGCCCCCAAAATAAAGTACAGATGTTTTATGACCCTACCAAAGTAGAAGTTCAATGGAGGCAGGGACAATGTGTCCCTAAATTTTGTCCTAAATTTATATTTCCATCTATCTAGAAATGTGTTCAGAAATAGTAGGTATTTATCAAATGCTTATTAAAATGAATTCAAGAGGATTAAATAATACAAACTTTCCTCAACTTAGAACTCTTCTAATAACAACAAAATTCTAAGTACTTTCCTATTTTTACATTTTATCAAAGAACTATGCTTTGTGTGTCCTCCTTTGGGAATTAATCATCTAAGGGACACAAAATACAATGTAAATTTTTAGAAAAATAATGTTTGCAAATCTATGTGCAAATATACATATATGGTAGCAGCTAATTAAGAATATTAAAGATACAAACTTACTAAACCCCTGAAAGTCAATGCACTACGGTCAAAAGATTTACAATCTCAACAAACTAAGCTACAAAATATAGTAGGATGTTAACCAAAAGCATCCAAAATTTGTTGCTTAGAAACTGATGTCAAAAGATCCAATTTCTAACTCTGTTCTTTGTATAGACTAAGCCATGAAAGGAAGAGGATTACACACTACCATTCTGTTCTGCACAGACATCAGTTTGCAATGGGATTTAAAAGACAATCAGAGAAGATTATTTCTTTCTTGCAAAGCTAGTGAAAACTATCTTCCATTAATTTTTGATCCTTTGAAAACTATAATGTACTACAATTTGCAGTAGGTCATTTTGTAGAAATATAGATCTTAACTTATTCAAACATCTTACTTATATAACTAACTATAACCTAGAGATCATTAATTAAATAAAATTAAATTCCACTTTAGTCTTGTTCTTATGTTCTTTATAAAAAGTAGGAAAATATGTCATTATAAAAGGTAATAAGAATGGTTATTGACTAAAAGTCTACAAAAAAGTAGAGGCCTTTTTCTATTTTCTCTATCAATTTCTACCCATAAGACTTTAAGAATTACAGTGATGTAATTTTTCTATGCACCCATAACACAGACTTTTTTGTTTTCCTTATATCCTCATATAAAATCCTTCTCCCTTTCATCTGATAAGTAAGAATTATAAAGAAAATGTAATTCAAAACCATCATTTTGACAGTCTAGCCTCAAGGACGGGGCATGGAGTCTCCACTTCTAAGCTGATGTCATCTGCTAGCTGGTTGAAAGATACTAAATTCACAATCAGAAGTTTGTATCTTCTCAGTGGCCTGATTACAGAGTGAAAGAGGTAGTTATGTAAAATGATTTCCAATCTTGTTTGCCCAATACTTTGGAATAAATGGGATATGAAAAATTTGCAAAAATAGAACAATGATAATTCTAAATACGAAAATAGTATTTTTGCTGAAGCATTTAGCCACCCAATTCCTACCCTCCCACTCCACCCCCAAAAGAAAAAATCCAAAACACTCAAGCAATCTTTCACTTGGGTTTTGTAAAGGAGAGGGGGCAAAAGATAGAGGCAGAAATATACTTTCAATCTCCTAAACAAATGATTAATTCCTCTTGGTCAGGAGTTGTTAAACTGGGGTTTGTGAACTTTAAAAAAAAGTAGTTTGATAACAATTTCAATTAATCTCCTTTGTAATTCTATGTATTTTATTTTATACATTTAAAATATTCTGAGAAAGGCTTCATGGGATTGACCAAACTGCTAAAGGAGTTCATGACATACAAAAAAAGGTTAAGAACCCCTGCTAAAAATGTTAGCTAAGGTCTGTAAGTTTAACAAAACTATTTTTTAAAAGCATCTTTAAGTAAAACTGCTATATAATTTGCTGTTATTAATTTTCTTTTTTCTGTTACCCCTTTTTCTTTAGGGTTTTGCTTATTAGTTCCCCTCTCCTACTTTTATCTAGTTATAACTTTCTTTCCTTCTTTCCTCCTTTTCCTTCTTCGCAGCCCTTTCCATAAAGGGTCTCTCTCACTCAATTCATTATCCATCTTCTCTTTCTGTTTATTCTGATTCTTGATCCCTATAATTATTTCCTTTTCTCTCTTTCTTCACATAATCAAAGCTTCCAAGGCATCCATTCTAGGTTCTTACTTCCAAGTCTCTTCTGCCACTGCCTGGTAAGGCTTGTCCCGATGAATTCTTTTTTTCCATTTTGTCTCACTCTCAGAATAATGCCAATTATTTCAGGTGCCACAGAGGACATTGCCCTATGGAAGGGCCCTTCCCTAACCATGTTGCTAATTATAACCCATCATTGATCTTTGCCCTCTGTTGCTGACCTTTTATTTTCCCCGTTCTACATCTGACTGCATATATCCTCCTTGTGTCCATTCTCTCCCAATCTCCCAGGTGGCAGTAGTCCCTGATGATTTTAGCTTCCTTCTTTCCACGCCAACTATATTTTTAAGCACCAAATTGCCCAGGCCTCATCCAGTGTAAGATCTTATTTTGCTTCATTCATAGGACTAGTTATCAGTGCAATGCCCTCCCACCTCTAAAGTAAGGCCTCCTTCCCTTTTCTCTCTTTTCTATTTCTCTTTCATTTCTGCCTCCTCACTCATTAAGTTGATCAATGAAACAGATTAAATACACAAGATTCAATCAATCCCCCAACATTTATTAAGCACGTACTATGTACCAGACACCATGATAAATGTTGGGGATACCCAAAGAAAGCAAAAACAATTCCCTCTAAAAACTCTACTATCTAGCCATACTGGCCTAGTTACTGTTTCTCAGACATGACACTTCTATCTCCATACCCGTATGCTGACTGCCCCCATATCTGGAATACTCTTCCTCCAGCTTCCCTCAAATTTGGTTGAAATTGGACCTTCTGCAAGAGGCTTGTTCCTGCTCCTCCCGCCCCCAGTTGCTAGTGCCTTGATCTTTGAGGTGATATTTCATCTATTTTGTACATATATTTGTATATACCAAGTGATTTTCACATCTGTCTTCCTTATTGTAATGTCAAATTCTGGAAAACCTTCCTTGGTATCTCCAGCATTTAGCAAAGAATATGGTTAGTTTTTAACAGGGAACTGAAATAAATATATAAATATAAGAATCATTCCTCAATGGATAAGTTCTTTATGTTTGAAGAGGACCAAAATGACATGACTTAAGTCAAGGTCAAGTTACAGTATGTTAACTGTGGCTGATCAGATCAGTATAATCTCTGAAGGATCTGTTACAGGGTAGGCACAAATAATACATATGAACATTTGGAGCTAAAATATACAAAGTCTTTTCTCAAATGAAAAAATGCAAGCTATCAACAAAAATATGAAAAAATGCTTCAAATCTTTCATAAGAGAAATGCAAGTTAAATAAACTCTGAGGATCTCTCATCCATCTGTCAGATTATTGAAGATGACAAATAAGGAAAATTAAAATTGTTGGAGGAAAAGGCATACTAATACACTTCTGATGGAGCTGTGAAAAGATCCAACAATTCTGGAAACCAAATTGAAACGATACCTGAAAAATCACTAAACTTTACATATGTTTTGACATAACTCCTAGGCATATTCCCCCTGAAGAATGTATATGCACAAAAATACTTATAGAAATACTATTTTTTGGTACAAAGAACTAGAAAATAAATAGTTGCCAACCAGGAAATGGATAAACAAGTCACCGTATATGAATGTGCTGGAATATTACTGCACCCTAAGAAATAGTGGAAGGACTGGATTTAGAGAAACCTGGAAGGATTTGGGTGTGAAGCTAGCAGAACCAAAAGGGTTTTGCTTTGTTTTGTTTTTTTAATGAAGTGAACACAACATAAAAGAAGGCAGCTTTGAAACATTAAAATTTATTATCCATATAATAACCAATCTTGACTTCAGAAGACTGATAAACACACCTGTGGGAGAGGTGAGCTATACATTTCTAGACATGAACATTATAACATAAATTTCTTTTGTTTGCCTATATATTTGCTACAAAAAAAAATTTTATGGTGTGGGGAAAGGGCAGAGATAAGACAGAACATCAATAGAATATTTTTAAAAATAAGCTGAAAAAAACATTCAGAAGGAGTCACAAATAAGCAAGGCAATTTTGGTGATACTTTAAATATATATTAAAAAGAACAAGCTATATGTAGATTTGCAGTTTCACTTATAAGCCCCATTTTCAGGCCTTTTTTGTACATGGAAATGATGATACTTTGCTAGTTCTTAAAAATGTTAAAATGACATTTAAATTTTTTTCCCTAATACCATTAATTCAGGTGGGCTTCTCTATAATTAATCCACATGAGTGAAGTTTTCTATAATTCTGAATTCTACAATCTACAGCCTTTGGAAAATATTAAGAATTCTCTAAAAGTGAGTATTCAGTCATTATTTCCTTAATAAGAAGTTAAAGAAATTACCCTCCCAAGAATTGGAAAACATGAAAAGTTACTCATGGTCTGAAGTCAACATTTTAAAATATCTCCTTCCATTTATGAAGGAAAAGGGCCAGTGGTGGAAGGTAAACTAGAAATATCAAAGAATGGCATTGGTATTTCCCTTTCAAAAAAGAGAAGATCTTTTACGACCTGGAAAACTCAGCATCTTAGGACTGGTTTGAGCCCTCAGGCCTTTGTCAACCTATCATTAAGCAACAATGTGGAAACTATTCACAGGGAGAGATTTTGCAATATTTCTAAAATATTCCTGAGACACCTTTGTTTCATTCCTTTCTCTACTATGTATTTATGTTGCAGGGTAGAGTGTTTATTCCCCTTACCTCCTTCCCCCAAGTAAAGCCAAAAAATAGAAGCAATCTGGTATTATTCTAATTTTTTTTTAATAAAGTTGGAGCAGAAAGACTTTTTTTTAATACCTTTAAGGTACATGGAAGATCCAGACAGTGTGAATCATAAGCCTGAATAATTTTGAGTAAGCTTGTATAGACACTTATTTTTATATTCTTTGGCCTTCCACTCAAACTGTACCTTGAAAGGCTTCAGCAACTTAAAGATTAAATCATAAGTTATTAAGTCATTAATTTAACCATTTAAGCCTCTAAAATCAACACACATTCCCTTCCCCCTCAAGTCAATTTGCAAGAGATTAAAATAATAAAAGTGATAATATCTTACATTTACAAAGTGCCTTTGATCCTAGCCCCAGCCTAAAATAATTTGGTAAACTTTATAGAAAAGTAGAACTCCCTCCACCCACAGCTCAGAAAAAGATATATGTAAAATAGGAATAGGCATCTACTTAAAAACCTTGGCATAAACAACATCAGAGAAGAATAACTATTGCTTCTGAACATTTATATGAGACAAGATACATGGAAATGCAATTATACCAAAATGAAAATTGGCCAGGATTAATTTTTCAGTTAGATGGATTTTATAATGAATACAAGTTTGCAGAGCTTTTTTTTTCATACTTTATCCTTCAGCTAAATGATACACAAGGGGGTCCTAATTCATTGATTGTCTTAGAGAAACAAGAACCATCTCCTCAGGAATCACTAGTCACACAGCATGACTATCTTCTTTTTAGTACAGTGACTGATAGTATGTAGTATGTGGTTAATAAATATTTGTTCACTTGAATTGTTGATAACTCAACCAAAGTCAATTCAATAAACTTTAAGTATAAGGTAGGTATTAGAGAAATTAAGCAATACGCTATGCCTTCAATGAGTGACAATGGCTTCCTTGTTCTTTGAACATGTCATTCCATCTCTCAACTGAATTTTTTCCATTGGCTGAACCTCATGTCTGGGATGTCCCTCTTTCCTCCTCCTCACTTCCCTGGTTCCAATTTTAGCTCAAGTACCATTTTCTGTAAAAAGCCTTTTTTTTTTTCCCCCCAGTCTTTTTAAATCTTAGTGCCTTTCCTCTGAGACTTTCCCCAGTTTATCCTTTTTATATAATTTTTGTACAAAGTTGTTTGAAGTTGTCTTTCCCATTAGATTGTGAGCTCCCTGAGAGCAGGGGCTATCGTTTTTGTTTTTTCCTTTCTTTGTATCCACAGCACTTAGTATTTGGCATAGTATAAGTGCTTAATAAATGCTGGATGACTGATTCAGCATGATTTTATAATTTCCTTGTTTTGTTCAGTAACATGTAAGCAGGAACTCTGATTTTCCTCATCCTAAGGTATGATGCTCCTCTTGGATCAGTGCCTTGTTGGTGGAGGGACTCATGTAGCTTAATGAAACTATGAGTTATAATGTAACTCTTAAGACAGATAGGTCAAAATGAAGAGTTCAGACAAAAAGTGATCTACTGGAAAAGGAAATGCCAAACCATTCTAGTATCTTTGCCAGAAAAACCCATGGATAGTATGAAAATGATAAAAGATATAAGACATCATAAGATGAGCATTATCAGGAAGAATAAAGCAGCTGGGTCAAAGCCAAAAGGAAGTTCAATTGCAGATGTGTCTGGTGATGAAAGGCAAGTCCAATGTTGCATAGATCAATATTGCATAGGAATCTGGAATGTAAGATCTCTGAACCAAGGTAAGTGGGATATGAAACAGGAGATGGAAAGATTAAACATTAATAGTTTGAGTGTCAGTGTACTTAAATAAACAGAAATGAGAAAATTTAATTTAGGCCATATTCCTTATGTTATTAGTATTTCCCTGTTGGTTTATTTACTCATGTTCAAAGTCTTTAATGGAGTTTTCTTCATCCTGAGTTCTCTGGTCTTTGGGTTTTTCCTCCCTTTTATGTTCTCCTATTGTTTGCTTTCTGACTCCCTCCCCTTTGATGGCTCACTCTTAGTCATCCCACATATCCAATCAGTTCACAAATCTCATCATTTCTTTCCCTATAACATCTCTCATATGTGTCTGCCTTTCTGTATGCACAAAATCACCACATGCTAATTCAAGCCCTCATTACCCTTCACTTAGTATATTGCAATAGCCTTCTAATTGAACTTTTTATCTCAAATGTCTTCCCATTTACTCAAATATGCCCAACTACCAAAATGATTTTCCTCAAGTATAGGTCTAATTATGCTTCTAGGATCAAATATAAACTCTTTTTTTGGATATTTAAAATCTATTCCCATCTTTCCATTCGTTTAGCATATTATTCTCCTCCACATACTCTACTATCTAACCATGCTGGCCCATTTGCTGTTGTTCACACACACAACACTCCTTTTGTACTCTTCATACCACATTACATTGTCTGTTCGCCATATCTGAAATGTTCTTCTTTTTTCCCCCTCTTAGAATCCCTGACTTTTAAAAAAACTCAGCTCAAATTCTACTTTCTGCAGGAAGCCCTTCTTGGTTGTCTCTACTCCACCACTGCAGCTAGTGCCTTCCATTCCATCTACTCTACATGGACCAATTTATGTCCATATTATACTCCTCCATTAGAATATACATTGTTTACTTCTTGTGCTTCGGAAAAGCATAAATTTTTTTAAAAAAAGTCTTATATCTTAGGGTATCAAATCAATGTTAGAGAAATTGCTTAAAGTTATAGGAAGACTGAGTTCTGGGCATTAGGAAGGACAAATTGAGAGATGGTGTGGAATTGACCATAGGGAAGAAGTATTTAGGAGGAACATGGTATACCTCAAAGTGAAAAGTTGTGGATTTATCACATTTAAACTTGAGAGGAAGGGGATAGTCAATTATCACTTAATCTGGTGAGAAAAGGGATTTTAACAGGCCAATAGTGATAGGAATTAGGGCTAGATTAAGGTATTCCAGAAAGAAAGCTGATCTGTTCTGGTGTTTAGTGGATCTTTCTTATACCTTACATTACAGATGCTAGGCTCTGACTCTCTTAGGATGCAATCAAGCTTCCTTACACACAAATATTATCTTATTCTCCCCAAAACTCTCTAAGGGAAATGGGGGTAGGAGGAATGTGTTGGTAGTGACTAGTTGCTATTATATATTATGGGTATGGAAATGGGCTTAAATATGGAGTAATTATGTTGGAGGAAAAAGTAAGTCATGGGGATAGGGAGAAGTTATTCTTTACTCCCCAATTCTAAGTATATACAAAGAGACGCAGATATAAAGACACACCTTAGCTTGATCTCCAATTTGGTTTAGTGTTCAATAATATTGTTTTGGGAATAAATAACCTAATCCCTCCTCTACCTCCAACCCTACCCTGCCAAAAAAAAAAAAAACCAACAACCAACCAAACAAAAAAAACCACAGTTCCTTAGAAGCAAGTGCAACTAATGCCTTTCTTTGTACCCCCAGTGCTTGGCACTATAAATAAGTAGGTATAAATAAAGTAGGTATTTATTAAGGGCCTAATAAATGCTTGTTGATAATATGCATTTACAAATAACTATTATTCAAATAAGTCCTTAAGTGAAAAGAAATGCTTCCCTCCTCCATCCAGCTGTGAGAAATACAGAGAAAATGCTAACTTTCTGAAGGAGGGGAAAGCTTCTGGGAAGAGGCATCATTTCAGCTGGATTTTAGTAGGCATGGGAAGAAGGCTGTCCTCTCTTGGCATGGGAAACAATGTGCCATGAAGTTGGAATCTTTTTTACATTATACTACTGAAGTTTTTTCTGGCTTCTATAAATATCTTTTGTTTCCTTGGCTCTTTAAACATTTTTTTTTACTAACACAAACAAGGAATCCAAAGTTCTGATACACACATATACTGAACAGATAGAACTCACATAATAAACCTAACCCTTCAATAGTCTACAAATAATTGTTTAGGAAGTAATCAAAATAAATCCAGACCGAAACCCTTCCCAACAATCTATTCCAGAAATATAAGTAGAAACTGTCTGCCACCTACTGAGACAAAAGCTCAATTTCTCACATTTCACTTTTCTTCCATTTTCCATTTTCTCTCTTCTACCTATTCCCTAAAGAAACACTGAGGTAATTTGGATCATATTATTTACCAATTCTTGCTCTACAAGCAATGATGAAAGAAAGACATAAGACTACTTTACTAGGTAGTAAGTCAGTCCTTAAGACTATTATCCCTCAAATGAAAATATCCCCACACATTTCTTTGTCTTACTGTTCACATCTTTATAAAGGCAAATAAGAGAAAATAGAATTAAGCTGAATAATAAAAAGTATTGCTAACATTTATATAGTGCTTTTTAAGGTTTGTGAAAATCTACTCATATCTCATTTGATCCTCACAATGAGTTAGATGTTTTTATTATCCACACTTTACAAATGAGAAAACTAAGGCTAGGAGAAGGTTAAGTTACTTGAACTGGGACACAACCAGAGCCAAGTAGTGTCTGAGGCAGTACTGAAACTCACATGCTTTCTGTGTAGGAATGTTGTTGGGCATATTGAAATACCAATAAAGACATTGGCTTCCAGACAGTAAGTGGAAGTCCCCATCCTTGGAGCTTATTTTTATCTTTTCCACTCCCTCTCCTTTTTTTTTTTTTTTTTTTTTTCAAAGAAATAGACATCCCATTCTGTATGACTGAAATTTTCAACTTCCTGAAGAAACTGAACTAAATGATTTCTTAAGGTCATTTGTCAGCTCTTTGATTCTATTCTATGTCTTTCTACTCATTGATACTTCAGAACAAAACAGGCTTTAGCTATACAGATAAAGAAAGAAAGTGTACAAGAAAGAGAAAACAGCTTTAAGTTGCCATCAAGACTATGAATCACAGGTAGCATCCACTCTTCTTCGTTTAGGAATCATTGGGAATACTCTCACAATGCTACTTATCTACTCTTCAATTTGACTGTTCTTTGTTCATGTTCAAATAATCTAGTTTGCAGATCTTAGCATGGTGTTTTTTTTTTGTTTGTTTGTTTTTTTCATTTCAAGTGCTTAACCTGCTCAACCTCAAGTGCATGGTCTTGGGCACTTCTGCAATGCCCATCTCTTCTTCTCTTGTTCTTAGTGAATGTATACTCAAAAAATGAACAATAACTTAAATATCTACTTGAAGAAAGTTAAATCTATTGGAAAATAATCACCTAGTGTACTCCAAAGTTAGTTATTGATAACTTCTGAAATATTCAAATTACTGCTTCCCAAATTACTTCAGATACTTTGCAGGAGACTATATTGTACTCAAAAAGCAACTTGTTGCTGTAATAGACATATAAAGTCATATAAAATTAAAGCAAAAATTTTGATACCTTCTTCATGGCTTGACATTTGGCTGTTTCAGAAAAGCCAATCATTTTATCTGGAGAACAGATCTTGATGAAGGGGAAGTTGGATTCCTCAGAAATTTTTGCTGCTAAAGCTGTCTTTCCACTGTGAGGAGGGCCTGAATAAAGACACAATAGGATAGTCAGGATAGTAAAAAAAATGCTGGATTAAATAAAGAAGAATAAAACAAAGCTTAAACATTTATTATCAAATACTGAGACCTTAAACTAATCTCTAACATTTCCTGCCACTCTATCTCAGCAACACCTATATTTAATAAACTGATGAACATTGCTCCCATATATGGTTAAAAATATGTTCCCTTTTATGGTCCTTTAAAATTTTTTGATTAAAAAAATAAAATGTAAGTTTTCTATATCTTATTACTCCCCCCCATGAAAAAATTTTAAAGTCTCAATCTATATAGATGCTTATCATCAAAGGTTTGCCAAACTACTTGTTTCTAAGAATTTTATATCCCAAGTGAAGGTTGTGGGGAAAAAAATTTCTTTCCCAAAGATGACTTACTGAAAGTAAACTTTTCTTTTTGATGAAGATCAATTACAAAATTCACATTTGTCTTTAAAGACTAAGTTAACATAAAAATTTGTTGAAAGACCTTTTTTTAAGTTCTAAGATGCTAATCAGCCAACCTTCCTCCTTACAAGATCACCTGATACTTATGGTGCTTCAGTTTGCAAAATATTTCACATAAGCTTACCTTGCCCATACTACAAGCTCCTTAGGGAAGGTTAGGTACTTCTATTGTAAAAATTTCTATTTTTCATTTAAGTAAATGTAGGTTAAATGACCAGTTCAGAATTATAGTTAGAGATCATACAGCAGTACAGTCCAGGTCCTTTGACACTAAGTTTTATCCATAAGATTATTTAACTTACCCACATCTGTCATAAGTTATGGAGTTTATGATTACAAACTATGAAAATCTCTCTAGAAAGGCTCACAGGATAAAAGTGAATTTGTATTACTGATAAAGTAGGTGTTTGAAACCTTTGTTTATTTATCTAAGCTAAATCCTTGAGGTTCCACAAGAAAAATTTTTTTCAAACTAGAATCCCCTACCTTCAAAGTACTGATGATCCAGTTGGAAAGACTAGACTATCACCACACTAAAGTAATTAGAAAGTAACAAAAAAACTGTAATCTAGTGATAAATGGGTAGCAGGGAACTTAAGTGAAAAAGGAGTTTAGTAGAAGATATAAATGTTATCCTATGAAACTACTAAAAGCAACAAAATGTCAAATTATGTGCAATATGCACTTATTTTAGCTCCTAAAGTCTCAGATTAATTTTTAAAACCCTATTAAGTATTTATAAAAAAGTTATGATTCTGTATCACTCATATGCTACTTCTTGCTATTATCATTTCAGCTCATCACTTTTCTTACCTTCCAAAAGAACGCTAACCAAAGGTGTTCGGTCACTGTTTTTAGTCTGCTGCACCAAGAGCTCACCATCTTCTAACACTCTAGTGACTGGGTCACCCCATTTGATGATACCATTCATGATGTAACTTGCATAATCCTCCTGGTTTGTTCCAAATGCCTGTTTTGGAAAAGGGCAGTTCAAAGAACAATAGTCATCAGAATGAAAAAAAAAAAAAGAAAGAAAGAAAGAAAGAAAGAAAAGCATTTAAAAGGCACAGGAGATCATTAGCAATTACCATGTACTAAAAGTACTCATACTATCTTGAATCAATGTAACATGCCTTAAAAGCAAAAGTCTGAGTTGTAATTGCCCATTTACTTTTTTGCCCCAGGACAAAATAAAACCAAGGCAAATCTGACTTTTAGTGATTTGGAGTGGTTTCCAAATGTTTTTGATCCTGCACCCCATTAGCAAAATATTTCTTATCACATACAACAATATATTTTTATGTACTTATGTACACAAATATTTATATATCATGTTTTTTATCCATATATTTATATATATGGATAATATAACATATATATTTATACATGCACATACTATACAAATATATGTACATTTTAAAACAACAAATAAAATTTATTTAAATTTTAAAAATTATTTAAATTATTTATTTATTTATCAAAAGGAAAAACATTTTTGTGCTTCCCAAAACATATTAGTTAATAATAATATTTTCAGTGAGAGCAACGATGTCAAATAAACTTCCATTATTTTTTCTTTAAATCTTGAAGGTCTGGTTCTATGTTCAATTAATTTTAATCTTTAGGGGTTTATTATTATTATTTTATAATTCTAACTTTTTATTGACAGAACATATGCCTGGGTAATTTTTTACAACATTATCCCTTGCATTCACTTCTGTTCCGACTTTTCCCTTCCCTCCCTCCACCCCCTCCCCCAGATGGCAAGCAGTTTTATACATGTTAAATATGTTATAGTATACCCTAGATACAATATATATGTGCAGAACTGAACAGTTCTCTTGTTGCACAGGAAGAATTGGATTCAGAAGGTAAAAATAACCTGGGAAGAAAAACAAAAATGCAAGCAGTTTACATTCATTTCCCAGTGTTCTTTCTTTGGGTGTAGCTGCTTCTGTCCATCATTGATAGAGTGGAACTGAGTTAGATGTTCTCTTTGTCAAAGAAATCTACTTCCATCAGAATACATCCTCATACAATATTGTTGTTGAAGTATATAATGATCTCCTGGTTCTGCTCATTTCACTTAACATCAGTTCATGCAAGTCTCTCTAAGCCTCTCTGTATTCATCCTGCTGGTCATTTCTTACAGAACAATAATATTCCATAACATTCATATACCACAATTTATTCAGCCATTCCCCAATTGATGGGAATCCATTCAATTTCCAGTTTCTGGCCACTACAAACAGGGCTGCCACAAACATTTTGGCACATACTGGTCCCTTTCCCTTCTTTAGTATCGCTTTGGGATATAAGCCCAGTAGGTAGCACTGCTGGATCAAAGGGTATGCACAGTTTGATAACTTTTTGGGCATAATTCCAGATTGCTCTCCAGAATGGTTGGTCAATCCTTAGTTTTAATGGATGAAGAAAAAGTCTCACAAGGATGCAGAAATCCAAATGGAAGAAGAACACTGCACTTGTTAAATCATAATACTTATTTTTTCAACTTACTATCCATCTAAGAAATGACCAACAGGATGATTTCAGAAAGGCCCGGAGAGACTTACACGAACTGATGCTGAGTGAAACGAGCAGGGCCAGGAGATCATTATATACTTGCAACAACAATACTATATGATGCTCAATTCTGATGGACGTGGCCATCTTCTGCAATGAGATGAACCAAATCATTTCCAATGGAGCTGTAATGAACTGAACCAGCTACGCCCAGCGAAAGAACGCTGGGAGATGACTAAGAACCATTACAATGAATTCCCAATCCCTATATTTTTGCTCACCTGCATTTTTGATTTCCTTCACAGGCTAATTGTACAATATTTCAGAATCCGATTCTTTTTGTACAGCAAAATAACGGTTTGGTCATGTATACTTATTGTGTATCTAATTTATACTTTAATATATTTAACATCTACTGATCACCCTGCTATCTAGGGGAGGGGTGAGGGGAGGGAGGGGAAAAATTGGAACAAAAAGTTTGGCAATTGTCAATGCTGTAAACTTACCCATACATATAACTTGTAAATAAAAAGCTATGGAAAACAAACAAATTACTATCCATCAATAAGTTTAAAACAGGTGTCTGTTGAAATTTGGTTAATAAATTACCATTTTTACTTTAGTATTCATCTGGGAGATACCTTATCAATCAGTCAATAAACATTTAAGTAAGCATCTACTATGTGCCAAGCACTGTGCTAAGCACGGGGGAGATAAAAAAAAAAAAAAAAAAAAAGGTAAAAAACAGCACTTGTCCTCAAGTGGCTTACAATCTAATGAGGGAAGATACAAACAAACATGTACAAATAAACTTTGAAGAGGATTTATAAGAAATAATTCAAAAATGGAAGGCACTAGAATTAAGAACAGTTTAGAAAAGCTTCCTGCAGAAAACTGCATTTAGTTAGGAAGCCAGGGAAACCACTAGGTAGAGCAGAGGAGGGAGAATGCTCCAGGGATGGAGGACAATCAGAGAGAATTCTTGAAGCCAAAAGATGGAATATGTCTGGTTCATGGAAGAGCCAGAAGTTCAACGTCACTGGATTGAAGATTATGTGTCAGGAAGTAAGGTGTAAGAAGACTGGAAAGGTAGGGGGAGGCTAGATTATGAAGGACTTTGAAAGCATAAGAAAGGATTTTGTATTTGACACTAGAAGTGATACAGAGCCTTGGAGTTTATTGATATGACTGAAGCTATGCTTTAGGAAAATCACTTAAGAAACTGAATGGAGAATGGAATGAAATAAGAAAAGACTTGCAGTAGAGTAATGGAATGGTGGACCCACCAGTAGGCTATTGTAATAACCCAGGGAGGAAATGCTTAAGGTTTGCATTAGAGTGATGGCAGCGTCAGAAACAAGATGACCTATTTAAGAGATTTTTGCAAAGGTTGAATTTCTTATTTCTGAATTATTTCAAGAATCAACAGACCTTGTCAACAGTTTAGGGGTGTGTGTGTGAGAGAGATAGAGAGAGAGAGGGAGAGAGGGAGAGGGGGGGGGGGGAGAGAGAAAGAAAGAAAGATAGTGAGGAATCCAGGATGACTACTAGATTACCAGCAGAGGACACTAGGAGGATGGCATTGTCCTTGACAGTAACAGGAAAAACTGGAGGCAGGAGAGAGTTTGAAGGAAAGGAAATGAGTTCTGTTTTAGAAACATTGAGTTTAAGATGACTAATGGACATTTAGTTCAAAATGTCTGAAAGGCAGTTGGAGATATGAAACTGGAGGGTTAGCAAAAAGGTTGGGGCAGGATAGGTAGATTTGACAATTATCATTATAGAGATGGTAATTAAGTCCATGAGAGCTGATTAGATCACCAAATGACATAGCCTAGAGGAAGAAAATGGTCCAGGGCAGAATTCTAGGAGACACCTAGGGTTATTGAGATGATCTGAAGGAAGATCCAGCAAAGGAGGCTTAGAAGAAGTGGTCATATAAGAGGAAAACCAGGAAAGAGTTGCCCTGAAAACTTCAAAAGAAAAGAGTATACAAGAGAGAATAAGCAACAGTGTCAAAGGCCACAGAGAGATCAAGAAGAATTAAGACCGAGAAAAGACCATTGGATCTGGCAACTAAGAAGTCATTAGTAATAGAATAATTTTGGTGAAATAATAGTTGAATTGTAAATAGTTAAAAAAAGAAAATGAGATAAGGGAAAGCAAAGACACCTATCATAGATAGTCTTTTCAAAGAGTTTAGCTGCAAAGATCAGATAAGATATAGGATGAAAGTCAGCAGATAAAGAAAAATCCAGTGAAGGGTTTTTTTTTTTTGGGGGGGGGGTTCTTTTTTTGAGGATGGGGAGACAGGAAATGAACCAGAAGTAAGAAAGAAATTCACAACAAGAAATTCAAGAGTGGGGATGACAGAAAACAATCTGTGAAGGATATAGGACCACTTGAGGAGGTAAAGGGGTTAACCTTGAGAAGGAGTATAGTCACCTCATCTGTGAGACAAAATTGAAAAGATAATGGCAGAAGTTACAAGGGATGAAATAAGGAAGAGGAAAGAAGGGGGAGTTCACAGCAATTGGCTTCATTTTTTTTCTTATAAAATATAAGGCAAAGTTCTCTGCTGAAAGAAGTTTAAGGAAAGATAAAAATGAAAAGCTACTGTGGAGAGCGGGATAATGAGTTGATAAGGGAGGTAGAGGATTGCTTAGTAGCGGGGAGGGCCCAGCTGAAGTTGTAGAACATAAATCTGTAGTGAAATCAGGTGGAATTTCCAGCAGCAAATTATGGGCATGAAAGCAGCAAATAGTGGGAATGATCCAAGGCTGAGGCTCAGTAGGGAGCAATAATTTAAACATAAGAAGTCTAGAAGTTCAAGAGGAGAGGACCAGTGTAAAGCTGAATCGGTTCCCCAAGAGATCAAGATGAGGAAAAGAACAGGGTGACTGGGGAAGGGTAAATGGCCTGTGAGAGAACTGAAGTGTTGAGAGATTACAGATCATGATATGAATGAAGAGTTAGTTTATATAAGGAAAATCAGAGGGAGAGTGAAAAGTCAATAGGGTATGGTCAATTAAGTAGTGTGGAATTCTTGAACATGGAGGTGGCCTATTTGTGGGTGATGGCAAGATCAAGGAAATAACTGTGCTTGTGTATGGCTGAGGAGGGGTGGAGGAGCAACCTGTAGGAAATGAGTACTGAGTAACTGAGGGGTTAGAGAGTTTGAGAGAAACTAAGTATGTATGCTGAAGTCTCTACATATGAAGGTAGGAGTTGGGGAGAAGAGAAAAATTGTGTTACGTCCTCAATTTACTAAGTTGGGGAGTGATCTGGAAATCTGTATACAATAGCTACAAAATTTTGATTGGGAAGTAGAGATGAGTTACATGAATCTCAGGAGAAGTTATTCAATGACAGAGGTGATGCTGTTTCTCCATATCATGTTTGGTAGCAGGAGGTTGAAGTTGTCTTGTATTCTGACATAGATGGAACTTAGCCTGGTCTTCAGGTGGCATGGCAACAAGCAGTAGATTCTAGGGCAGGGGAAAATCCCTTAGGATCTTTGGTCTGACCCTTGCTACCTTCCTTCAGAGTACATGTACTCAGAGAAAGGTCTGATTCTCTTCTCACTAGAGGCTGGGGAGAATATAGTATACATCCAGAAGTGATAAGACTCTGAGGACAGGGAAAATGTGTTTTAGGACAATATGGAAGATACCCAGCTCAGTCCCTGGCTATCTTCTTTTAATTAGAAAGGAAACTTTAAAGCAACATTTTGTTCTATTGAAATAAAAGCTTAAAAAAAAAAAACCACACACACACACACAACAATAACCAGAATAAAAACTTATATGCTCTGTATTTTCTATTCAATTATGAAATGGTAAACGTGAAGTCCATTGTTGAATCCTACTCACAAAAACCTACTTGTTCCCTACTAATGCCCACAATATAGATACTTTAAATTCACAGATAGATGACTTGTAAAAATGGGTAATCAGGCATATAGGATGATAGTTATTGATGTTGTCACTCCCAGTTTTAGCTTTCACAAGGTATTTGTAAAGACTCTGCACACATCTAGTACATTCCCATAATTTAAATACCCTGTGCATCAACTATTCAATGCCCTCACAATGGTGTCTTTTCTGAAATGGAGATCCTTTCTATATATTTAGTCTAATTTGGCCATTTTAAAAAGTTTTGTTTTGTTTTCCCATTTGTACACCACTTCTAAACATTTGATACTGTGATGCTAGTGGCTTTTGGAGGCAAAAAATTTGTCATGAGAATCTTTGCAGCTCTTGTTTGTTTTTCTTCAGTTTGTAGACATCTTCAATATTCATCTTTAAATGCCTTTGGGATGACTTTCCTCCAAATGGGTCTTCTGCCAAGCTTTCTTTAAATTGATTTTACCCTCCGGTGCTTCTCTCTCCATTATGAGATGATACTTCTCATAATCATCCATCATCTTTTTAAAAAACATTTTACATATCAATTTAAATTTTAAACCAGTTATTGCCTTTGGCTTCCATCTCTGCTTGGCAAATATGTCAAAGTCTGCTAAAGTACTTTCTGGACTTTTCTGGTTTTCTATAACAACTGGGCCTATATCAGTTAAATTTGATTTCCTATTTTAGTCAGCAATCAGTTATTTACATAGATTAGTATTAAATTATTTCAATTTCATGTTATAACTTTTTCTCTAGTTCTCTCTATTTTTTCTACTTTTTTTTTTTTTTTTTACTAATTCTGATCTTTATTCTGACAAGTTGATGGTCTGACTTTACAGACAATTCCAAATCAACAATGAGTCTTTTTTTGTTTGCTTAAATGTAATCATTAAAGGTAATTTCATTTTTTTGTGATGTTATTTGTTGATCACCATGTCCAAAGCTTACCACTTCCAAACCATGCTGCCTATATACTAGTCCTCTACCTCCCACCAAAACTCTGGATTTCTGTCTTTGGGACCATGGGCTTCATAAGTAAGTTTTTGGTCTTACTTTGTCCAGAACCAGACCACTATACTTAACACTTCCTGGTTATTTCCAAAACTATACTACAAACATACCGTCCTCTGCTTCTTTATTCTCTCCTTTGCTCCCCACTCTCCCATCTGTGTCTTCATTTATTCTTTATGGAGACAGTACTGGACTAAGACTTAGCAGTCATTTAGGAAATGAGGAATATTACCAGGTCAGAAAAACCAGTCATCTCCCAATGCCGATAATTATTTCCCTCAAATTCTGATTATTATATCAGCTTCCTTTTCAAAGTGACTATTCTGCTATGTCAATGGACTTTCCCTTCTTCCCTCTATAGAACTTTGTTTTCCTTATTCTGATTCTCTGTACTTAATAGGTCTACCAGTATAAAATAGCTCTCAGTCCTGTGTGGATTTCTTTAGTGTCTGAAGTGACCAGTTAATTGGTGGGGAAAGGAACAGAGAGTGATAAAAATCAGTTTTTAGGCTGACTCTACACTTTAATAGGAGGAGCTAGGGGCACAAGAAGACTCTTCTTTGCGAGTTCAAATCTGGCTTCTGTGAGATCTTGGGCAAGTCACTTAATCCTGTTTGCCACAGTTTCTTCATCTGTAAAATGAGCTGAAGGAGGAAATGCAAATAACTCCAGTATTTTTGCTAAGTAAATTCCCATGACTAGTTCACGACTGAAAAACAACCTTTCATTTAACTTTCAGCAATCTAAATGTGAGGTCCATGTCCAGTGACTGAGTGAACATTTGGGAGAGAGAAGCACCAGAGTGTAAAATCAGTTAAAAAAAAGATTGGCAGGAGAGCCAGTTGAAGGAAAGTCATTCCAATGGCATTTGGAGATAAATATTGAAGGTGATTACAAATTGAAGAAAAATAAAAAAGAGCTCCAAGATTATTATGACAAACTTTTTGTCCCCCCAAAGCTACTGCACTTGAACATTAGCATCATAGTAACAAATGTTTATAAATGGTGTATAAATAGGAAAAACAAAACAAAACAAAAAACTTTTTAAAATGGCCAAATTAGACCATTAGACTATATATATATAAATAAAGGATTTCCATTCTGGAAAAGACACTATTGTGAGAATATTGAAGAGTTGATGCACAAAGTATCTAAATTATGGGAATATACTGTGTGCAGAGTCTTCCTAATACCTTGTTAAGAACAAAACTGGGAGCGAGGACATCAATAACCATCAACCTATATGCTCATTGTTACAAAATGTTTATGAGAATCATCTATACATGAACTGAGAGTATCCATAATGTGCAGGAAATGTAGGGAACAAGTTCTCTCAAATTCCTTTTATGACATAGATATGGTGCTAAACCATAAACCAGGAAGAGCCAAAACGTAGAAAGAAAATTCAAGAACAATTTCCCTAAAAAATATTGATTTAAAATTTTTAAATAAAATATTAGCAAAGAAATTACAGCAATTTATCTCTAAGACAATATAATATGACCAAGTGAGAGTTATATCAGGACTGCAGAGCTGATTCAATATTAAGAAAACTATTAGTATATTGACCATATCAATAACAAAAGCAACAAAAATCTTATCTCAATGGAGGCAAAAAAAAGCTTTTGACAAAATATAGCACCCATTCCTGTTAAAAAACACTAGAGAGTATAGGAATAAATGGGGCTTTCTTTAAAATGATAAGTAGTATCTATCTAAAACTATCACTAAGCAATATCTGTAATGGAGATAAGCTAGAAGCCTTTCCAATAAGATCAGGAATGAAACAAGGATGCCTAATGTCATCACTACTTATTCAATATTGAACTAGAAATGTTAACTTCAATAATATAAGAATATAAATCATTCCCTAATTGACAAAAGATCAAAGGATATGAACAAACACTTTTCAGATGAAGAAATTAAAACTATCTATAGTTATATGGAAAAAATGCTCTAAATAATCTTGATTAGAGAAATGCAAATTCAAACAACTCTGAGGTACCATCTCAAACCTATCAAATTATTAATATGACAAAAAAGGAAAATGATCAATGTTGGAGAAAATGTGGAAAAACTAGGATATTAATGCATTGCTGGTGCAGTTGTGAAGTGATGCAATCACTGTGGAGGACAGTTTGGAACCATGCCCAAAGGGTTACCAAACAGTATATATTCCCTTTGATCTAGCAATACCACTACTAAGTCTACATCTCAAAGAGATCATTAAAAAAGGGAAAAGGACATCCATGTATAAAAATATTTATGGCAGCTCTTTTTGTGATGGCAAAAAATTGGAAAATGAGAGGATGCTCATCATTTGGGGAATAGCTGAACAAGTTGTGGTGTATGAATATAATATAATACTATTGTGAGAAAAGAAATGATGAGCATGTGGATTTCAGAAAAATTCGAAGAGACTTACATGAATTGGTAATGAATGAAATGAGCAGAACAAGGGGAACATTGTACACAGTAACAGTAATACTGTGTGATGCTCAACCATAATTAACTTAGCTCTTATTAGCAATACAATGATTCAAGACAATTCTAAAATTCATATTGGAAAATGCTGTCCCTATCCAGAGAAAGAAGTATAGGTCTGAATGCAAATCAAAGCATATTATTTTTTACTATTTTTGGTGGCTCTTCCCTTTTGTCTTTCACAAAGTGACTAATGTGTAAATATGTTTCCATGACTGCACATATATATTCTATATCAGATTGCTTCCTGTTTTGGGAAGAGAGGAGGATAAAACAGAGATGGAGAAAAATTTGTAATTTGAAATCTTATAAAAATGGATGTTGAAAACTATTTTTATATGTAATTGGAAAAATTTACATATTACTTATAAAAAAAAGGTGAATACATATCAATCCTTGTTTCCCTATTTCTTTTATCTTCTCAAATCATCTTCAAAACCATTCAAGTTTATCAGATCATTTCTTCATTTCTATCTAGCCAATTACTGAGACATTTTTCATTTCCAAAATTTAAATGTCTGTTAAAATTTATGCATTGAATTCTGGGTAAGATGGAATCATAAAAAGCCAAGCTCTCTTACATAAACTGAAAACAATCCAAGAAAAATCAATAGTAAAGAAATCCAAAAAGAATTGGAGCTCAATCCAGTCCAGTAGTGCACAGGAAATGGGAGTAAGATACGGGAACTTAACTAGAGAAGCCAAAGTCAGATCAGGTAAATGCAGAGGCAATTGAGGCAAAGGAAAACTAGCTCCAATTATACAGGCTTGAAGCTGACAGAGATGAGGAAAGCAAAAGAGTATAAACTCCTTCAAATGGATTTCAAGCCATCTAGTAAATATGTGTATCACAAGGTAGCATTAGCTCCAGTAATTATAAGCCTGGAGCCAAACTCTGGTCTTGGACTATCAGAACACAGTTAGGGACAGAAGTGCTCTCCTGAGAGGTAACTATGTAGGGAATGGGGGTCTGCCTGTACACCACTGAGAGCCTGAATAGGAAACAGGGAGAATTCAGCATCTGAACATTTGCCTCAGGAGGGCAGTATAAGAAGCCTGAGAGCAACATGATTTCCAATACCCTACTGCAGGCTGTTAAAGCTCCAGATTGAGAACTGTGAAAAAAGCAGAAGAAAGAGACTAGTAAAGGTCTGACGCCAGAATAGGCAACCAGGAAACTGAGAAGGAAGCCAGGGATTAAGGGAGAGGGTGAGGCCAAATACCAGCCTTCCTATACAGTTTCAGAAGTGCCAGCAGCATCAAGACTGACTTCAGGAAGATCAGAACCAAACAAGAGAGGGCTGGTCCAAGTATCAAATCACAAACCAATAAGTAACACTGAAAATATAAGTAAACAAGAGAAAACACCATACACAATTGTGTATTCCATCTAATACTATAATGATAATACTATCTAAATTAATATCCAGACTTATGTTGTCCAATTAAATTATTCAAGGCATAGTTTTTAGAGTGACAACTACTATCCAGAATTTCTAGACAAAGTTATAATAAAATTCATCTAGTGGAACATAATGTGAGGAATCTAAGGGAAATAATGAAAAAGTTAAATGAAAATAGACTAACACAACCAGATTTCAAATTGTATTTCAAAGGAATAATCAACCAATTGGTACTGGTTTAAAAATAGAAAAGTTTATTAATGGAACAGATTGCATAACCTGTTGTATATGTACAAAACATGTAGAAACAATGGAACACAGCAATATAGTGTTCAACAAAACCAGAGGCTCCAACTGCTGGAGAAAGACCTAATAAGACAAAAACTGCTAGGAAAAATGGAAAGTTATTTAGGTTTAGATTAATACTTCACATTATATACAGTAATATTTTCCAAATACACACAAGAAAACTGCATCTAAATGAACATAATATAAATAAATTACTGGAGAATGTAAGCAACTTTTTGAACTATGGATAGGGAAGAATTTTGACCAAATAAAGGAGAGAGAAATCCATGGAAAATTTTGAATATATACTATTGAACAAGAATCAGTGCCTATAGGCAAGTTGTTAGAGGACATGAACAGGCATTTCCCAACTGAAAAAATATAAGCTATCAAAAAATTATGACAAATAATCTTCAAGTAACCAAGCAATTTAACCTAGTCTAAAGTTCCACCTCATACCTGTTAGATTGGCAAAGATGACCAATAAGGAATATTGAAACTGTTTAAGTGTATGTGCAAAGAGATTATAATGAACTTCTAGTGGATCTGTGAAGTAGTTCAACCACTCTGGAAAGCAATTTAAATCAATATCCCCAAAGTCATCATACTTTACATATCCTTTAACCAAGTAATACCATTATTAGGCAAAAAGATCAAAAAAAGAAGGAAAGGACTCAAATATACAAAAATATTTATAGGAGTACTTTTGACATGGCAAAGAACTGGAAAATGGGTGCTCATCAATTTTGGAATGGATAAATAAATTATGGTATATAAATATATTGGATTAATATTGTGCTCTAAGAAATGGTGAAAGGACCAGATTCAAAGAAACCTGAGAAGACTTGTGTAAAATGTTGTTGAGTTAAAGTGTCACAGTACACAGACCACAAGATTTAGAGCCAAGAAAGCGTTATCTTCCTGAGTCAAATCTGGTCTCAGACACTAACTATGACCCTGGGTAAATCATTTCACCCTATCTGCCTCACTATCCTCATCTATAAAATGAGCTATTTTCTATTTCATGTACAATCACTATTTTCTAGCCTTTGTTTATGGAAATGTTCATGTTTGTTCATGACTGTTCAGTTCACAATAAAAATATGATAGCAATAATAAAATATATGTGTATACCAAAATAAAAAACTATAGGGAATTGATAGACATGATAGAAATGAATGTTTATATGGAATAATATATACACCCTGACTAAAACTATGAAATACATGTATTCAAAAACCAAAATTTGAAGTAATATAAACATAATTTAATGTTTAGTAAAATTCTTTTCTAAAGTTGCTTCAATTAAAAACAAAAACATTATATATTTGAAAAAATCAATGCATATACTAGAAGAATGTATTTTTAATATGAAATAATTTTCAATAATTTTGAAAACTTTCCATCTTTTCTTTGATGTTTATAAATAAACCATAAAGTATTATACATACAAAAACATTACCCTAAAAATTATAAGGGAGAACCTGAATTGTTGTTTTTTATATCTTTAAGAATTCAATCAAGCACCTAGTATTTATTATTAGGCACCAATTTCAGGCCAGCTGCTTGTGCTGGGGATACAAATACAAAAGTGAAACTGTCTCTGTAATTACATTCCATTGTTGGAGATGCCAAGTACATATATAAGTATACAAATAATATATTCAATATAAATACAAATAAACTGACATAGGAAGTGGCACTATCATCTAGAGGGATCAGGAAAGAGTTTACATAAGTTGGTACTTGAACAGAGTTCTGAAGGAAATTAAGGGTTTAAGCAGGCAAAGGAGAACAGGAAGTGTGTTCTAAGCATGGGGGAAGTATGAAGAATTAAGATCATATGTGAGGAACAGTCAGGAAGCCAATGTAGCTGGACCACCAAATACGCAGAAGGAAGTATGATAGGATAAGAAATGACAAGGAGGTTGGAGTCAGGGTGTAAAGGATTTAGTTTGTAACCATTTAAAAATTTCTTTTTTGTCATTCCCTTTTGTCATCTGGCTATGATAGGCACTCAATAAACATGGCTAATTTTGTTGTCCAGAATATGGAAGATGACAGGACTCTCTCTGCTGGACTCTAGTCAGACCACATAGGAAGGACTGTATTTGGTTCTGGGGGCCGAGTTTTAAGAATGACATTTACACATCAGAGAAAAGTAACAAGTCTGGAAACTGTCAGATGAAACATTCCTTAACTTTGCAGACAATTTCTTAAGTGTCTAACATCATTACCTTCAAACATCTAAAGGGCACATATAGAAGACTTTCTGGATTTATCTGGGCAGATCCAATGGAGGAAGGTTTAAATAGATACAAATTTTGATTCAACAAGGAAGAAGAGTTGCCATTAACTAAGAGAACTGTTAACAAGAGTGTTTCTTGTTAAGTTTTTCAGCAAAGATGGATAACCATTGGTAGAGAATATAATAGAGTATAATCTAACACTGAGTGGAAAGTTTTAGATAACCTCCAAGGTCCCTTCTAATTCTAAGTCTATGGTTCTATGAAATTCACTGTGTACAAAAGCAACACTATTTTTTAATAATCATATTGATTAGAGAAGCAATTATTTTTCTCCTGGATCATGTTATTGTTTCTATGGTTCAGAAGACATACTCACTGGTTTGATATCATTTTCCAGAGAAGCAAGGAAGTCTCCTCTTGTCACTTGTAGGCTCTCTGCTTTTTCCATATCCACTTCCACTTTAGTGCTGGCCTAGTTAAAATGGAATAAAAGGGAAAGACTTTTAGTTTAAGATCGAGAGTTATCTATTTAACAAAGTAACATCAAAGGATGTATAGTTTTTATATAATATTTAATGAGATGTCAATCAAACCTTTTAGGCTTTGAAAATTGAGTTTTCTTTTAACTGAGTCAAGTTTCTAAGAACAGCAAAACTGTCTTGATACGGATTATCAAACCTTTCAAATCACTTAAAATATCTGTTTATGTTTTTTTCTCATTATTTCTATCCCATAAATGTAACCCTAAAAACTTATCCCCCTAATATAGGAATTATAGTCACAGCAGTAATTGTAAAACTAGAATTAAAGTTGAAAAAAGTTAATAAACACATTTTGCAACAAAAAATCTGACCTTTTATCAGTAAAATCATTGTTTCCTTTCCTTAAGCATTATAATAATAATCACATTGATGGCACTACCAGCACAACCTACAATTTGAAATTTATATCAAAGTTATGATCCACATACAGAAGTTTTAATCAGAATGGCATTTTCACAATTTTAAAGACACAATTCATTACTAGTAGTACACTTATTCCTACAGGCCCAGTCTGTCTGACAGTCTATACAGAAACTGTGGAGATGAGGTTTAGGGTGCTTGTAGTAAACCTAGAAAAGAGCCACAATTACACAGTTTGTTATCATCCTCACTGGGTTGTCTGTAGCACATCTACACAACTAGTTCCAAAGGTCCTACTTATTACAATTAATACTTGGGAGCTAAATGAATAATTTCATACACACTTGCTTTCTAGAAAAGAAGAGATATATACTACCTATATTACTATTGATAAGGGTCTCTCAAAGTAGCAACAACAGCAGCAATGAGTTTTCTAGGCCAAAGGAAGTATAAAAAGATTCTCCACTATGAAAAGAGATCTCTCTTAATATAAAGAGAACAAGACATTGGTATCCCACATTTTAAAGAGTAAATTTGCTTATACAAAGCTGGTTGTAAAACTAATCTCTTTGTTAAGTAAATCCTATTGATGCCTATTACTAAATGAATATCACCTCTTCCAAAAAAATTTTATACATAACTTTTATCAGTAATTTTAAATGAAAAAAAAAAATCAAGTATCTTGCTTCAGTAATGACAACCAAAATGGCAAAATGCTTTTTCTTGGGTAAAGAAATTCATTTGAATTAAACCAAACTAACAGATTGTTCACTGCATTCTATTAGTTTTAATGAGGCTTTCTTCTATTGTTCTGTGTCACTGATGACAATTTGCATTTTGTTTTATATTTATAAGAATTTGAAGAAAAATTTCACTTGCCTTAATCTACTTAGATGTGCAATAAAACTTGTTTAGAATCCACCATAAAGATGGAGACTTGGACAGGGGCTAGATCGGAATTCCCCTTTAAGTCATGATTAAGAACTTATGGACCAAATTAATTAATGACTAAAAGAATGTTTGTATGATGTAAAAAAAAAATCTATCCTTTAGCACACATCTATCTTTCTACTACACACACACACACACACACACACATACACACACACACACACACACACATCCTTCACATCCTTCACATCCATTCCTTAAAACAAGTTTATCAAGATAAATCGTCAACAATGAGTTGGGGGTAGAAATACTTGTCCAGAGCTATGAAAGCATCAGTAAGGAACTGGTTTCCCTTAAGTCCAGTTAGATGTAGATCAGTACCTTCCCTGTTTCCTAGAGTTGTAGAGAAATACCTAGAGCCCTGTTAAGTTAATGGGACTTGCTTCTGGTCACATGGCTGGGAGATAGGGTTGGAACCTAAGTCCTATAATACAGGATTTTAAAGACCCGATTTTTCTTTACCAGTGAGCTTTTACCACATTATATTTATAGCAGCTAAAGAATACAGAAGGGCTGTATCTTTCAAGTTACACCTGTAGTAGTTAATAAAACTTGTATTTCAACACTATCAAATATCAAATGGTCACTCATAAACTTCATAACCTTTTTAATCTGACATTTCATAATCCTTATCACTCCTCTTAAATTAAGGACAATCAAGTGACCTTAATAAATCAAATTCAACAACAACAAAAATTACAACATCTTTCTTTCAATCTAGAAATCCTGCTGGAGTAGTCAAATTGCTAATACAATTAGGAATTCTAATTTCATTGCTTAGGGCTTTTTTTTTGTGGTAGTGGGACTGGTGGTTATATATATATGTGTGTATATGTATCACATGTGTATATTATATGTATACATGTATTATAAAAGTTTATGATATATTTGGTTATGTTACTTTTCTATAAATATGTGGGTATTAGTAAATAAATTCTTATTAAAAACATGATATCCAGAATTTTGTATATATTAACTACAAGGCCCAGTTCATGCTCTATAAAATGAGACCCAAGCACAGATTGAAACATTTGTTCAGCATAGATGACATGAAGCCATATGCCTACTCTTCCAAAAAAAAAAAAAAAAATTGGTATAGATTTGGAAGAGAATATAAATGTTTAAAAAGCCAGCTAGTGCAAAGTAAAGATCCAACTACAGATTTATAGCAAATGGAGCCTTAACTAGAGGAAATGCACATCTTTCAGTTGAGAGAGGTTAATGATAGAACAATTAAGAAAAAGCAATTGATTTTTATGTGGAACATAGAGAGAGATAAACAGGAGAAGGAAAAAAGAAGAAAGAGGAAAAAAGAAAGGAGACAGAAACAAGGAAAGAGATAAAGATAAGGGAGAGAAGGAATGGACCTGGGATTTCATTGGTTTTGTTAAGTCCCAATGATGAAATTCCTGCTAACAATGGAGAATACTGGTTCTGCAACTTACAAAGTCCTAAAGAGTTGCCTAAAGAGGTTAAATGAATTTCCCAGGGTCAGAGAAATAGGACTTGAATCTAAGTCTTTTCCTGATTTTGAAGCCACTTCTCTATTCAATATATTATATTGCTTCTCATGGAAAAATAAATTCTTAAAAGTAGATATTTTATAAGCATCAGTCATCAAAACCATTTGGTACTGGCTAAGAAATAAGAATAATGGATCAGTGGAATAGGTTAGGTACACAACAAAACAATAACTATAATAATCTAGTGTTTGTTAATCCCAAAGGAACCAACTTTTGGAATAAGAACTCATTATTTGAGAAAAACTGCTAGGAAAATTGGAAAATAGTATGACAGAAATGAGGCATTTTGCAACACCTAACCCCTATACCAAGATAAGATTGGAATGGATTATGATTTAGACATAAAAAGTGATACCATAAGCAAATTAGGAGAACAAGGAATAGACTACCTCTCAGAGCAGTGGAAAAGGAAGAAATTTATGGCCAAAGAACTGCAGAACATTATGAAATACAAAATGGGTAATTTAAATTATATTAAATTAAAAAGATTTTGTATAAACAAAACCAATGCAGCCAAGATTAGAAAGGAAGCAGAAAACTAGGAAAAAATCTTTTTATAAGACTACAAGTCATTCTCCAATTAATAAATGGTCAAAGGATATGAATAGAAAATTATCTGAAGAAGAAATTAAAGATATTTCTAGTCACATGAAAAAATGCTCCAAACCGCTATTGATCAGAGAAATGCAAATTAAGACAACTCTGAAGTACCACTTCACATCTCCCAGATTGGCTAAAATGACAGGAAAAGATAATGATGTATGTTGGAGGAGATGTGGGAAAACTGAGACACTAATAAGGTTGTTGGTGGAGTTGTGAACTGATCCAACCATTCTCGAGGGCAGTTTGGAACTATGCCCAAAAGGGTATCAAACCCTTTGATCCAGCAGTGTTTTTACTGGGTCAGTATCCCAAAGAGATCATAAAACGGGGAAAAAGACACAGATGTGCAAAAATGTTTGTAGCAATTCTTTTTGTAATGGGAAGGAACTGGAAACTAAGCGTATGCCCATAAGTTGAAGAATGGCTGAATAAGTTATGATATATGAAAGTAATAGAATACTACTGTTCTATAAGAAATGATCAGCAGGTTTCAGAGAGGCCTGGAGAGACTTACATGAACTGATGCTAAGTAAAGACAGTAGAACCAAGAGAACACTGTGCACAGCAACAATAAGATTATGTGATGATCAACTATGACAGAGATGGCTCTTTTCATCAATGAGGTGATTCAGGCCAATTCCAATAGATTTGTGATGAAGAAAGTCATCTATATCCTGAAAGAGGATTTTAGGGACTGAATGTGGATCACAACATAGTTTTTTCTCATTTTTCCCCCTTTTTGATCTGATTTTTCTTGTGCAGCATGATAAATGTGGAAATATGTTTAGAAGAATTACACGTTTAACCTATATTGGATTGCTTGCTGTCTAGGGGAAGCGGGAAATCAGGGGGAAGGGAGAAAAATTTGGAACACAAAGTTTTGCAAATATGAATGTTAAAAACTATCTTTACATGTATTTTGAGAAATAAAAAGCTATTATTACTATATATATTTATAAACAATAATATTGAGCAAAACATGTTGGCAAACCAATTTTAATATATTCATCTGCTATTTAAAAACAATATAGCTATCAAATATGATGGAACATTAATAATAAAACCAATACTATCTCAAAGCTCTGAATGAATGATTCTCAACCACATAGAAAAATTTTCACTAGTATCTACTTGTATAGCTCACATGTAGAAAAATTGAAAAATAATATCTAAAATGATCATTAAAATTACAGTAATAAAATGCTAATAAAACTGGGGGGAAACATATAACTCAGTAGAAAGATCAATGCTACAACAGCAAGTTCAGGTACTGAAAAACAGTCCACAGTTGTTAATGTCATCAGCTCAAAAAGGTAATGTTAATAAAACCACATCCAATATGTATCTAATAAAAAGCATGTTCTTTAATGACAACAAATAAGTTATCATGGATATTTTTAGAACAGGATTATAACCAATAAAAATTCAGGATAAACAAAGAAAAAACTGAAACTGTTAGGTTTGATTAAAAACAATAATTGTTTAATGAATGTGATATATCTTAGTGGCTGCGAATGAAACCACAAATCATTTTTATAGGCCAAAAAAAAGCCAAAGTTATGTTTTTCTTTTTTATTTTTTGTATCCTGAAATGCTTGTGTTTGGTGAGGACTGCTACATTAAAATAATTTTTTTAAAGGGGGAGAAAGGAAGTCAATTAGTACATGAGTTCTTACTCTGGTATCCATGAATTTGGTTTTTAAAAACATTTTTTGACAACTGTTTCTAATATAACTTGTTTCTTTTGTATTTTATTCATTCAAAAACAGTCTTCTGAGATTGGGTCTATAAGCTTTCCCAAACTGCTATAGGAATTCATAACAACAAAGGTTAAGAACCTTTGATGTAATAGGAAAAAGATGGTTTTCAAGGTCTCCTCTCTATTTCTCCATTTATAATAAAACAATTTGGATTTGAGAAAATGAGTGGGATCCCAAAGCTCAAAGTAGAATTCACTTTTATCCATAAACTGTCCAAAATGTTTGGTATGCCTGATTTAAAAATAGAAATTTTGTTAAGTAATTAAATTTTATACTGCTGGTATTAAAATAGTGCACTACAGATATTGATATGGCAAATATACAAGCGAGCTTTCAATGATTTTTTATTTCATCAGCCAACTCTGAAGCCAATTGATTATTAAAGCCCATCCATGACTTAGACAAGTGCTACATGTACAAGTCATATAGGAGCTAAGTGATTTGCCTAGGGTCACACGGTTACTAAATGTTAGAAGCCTACAAAACCCCAGATTTATGTGTAACCGAAAAGTGGTTTTCCCATCTCCAATAGATTTAAAAATTATTTCCCCTGGCATTCTAAGAACAGAAACAATTATGTCTCAAGAAACAGCCCAGTTTTCTATTATGGTAGAAGATTACAATGTTATTCATAATGGATCAGTTGTGGCTGTCACCCCTCATCCTAATCCTGCCACTTGGGTATTACTGATAGGTGACTTAAGGCTTTAGATCTTTTTAAAGATGATCTAGTATAATTCTCTCATTTTACAGATAAGAAAACTGAGGTCCAGAAAGTTAAAAGCAACTTACCCAAAGTTATACTGAAATATCAAAACTGGGATTTAAACCTAAGTGTTCTGACTTCAAATCTTTCTTTCCAGTCCAGCACAAAAGCATGCTTTTCTCTCCCATTGTGGATAAAAATAAATATATGCAGTGTTATGAGCCAGAACTTGAAACAAGATGATAACTCAAGGGAGATGTTAGAATCCTAGTGTTAACTCAATGGAACAGATACAATGCTTATTGGTTCACACATTAGAGCAAATGCTTACAAAGTGATAAATTAGTTGCCTAATTTATCATGGTACTTAGAAAATTCTCTAATTCATTAATATATTTAAGTACTCATTGGAGTTCACAAGTATGGGGGATTCACAAAGTTAACTTTGTAACTTTGTGAATTCACATCTCCCTTAATCCCTCCCTCAGAGGAGGAGTCAACTTTTTACACCGAGCATAAAAAGAGCTTCAGTGAGTCAGTCAGAGTCAGTTTGAAACATTGCTAGGAGTTGGAGAGGAGCACTATGAGAGATACAGAAGCCCAGAAGCCCACTCTCGCAGGTGAAGTCAGATTCATTCCATCTTCCACCTTTGTGCTGGCTGGAGGCTGAAGAAAGCAGAGGCAGAAGCAAAGCACAAAGCTGCAAGAGCTCTTAGAACCAAGGAGAGAGAGAGGTCTCTAAGAAAGCTAACCGGGCTTGGAAAGACATAAGAAATAAACGTTTGGATTTATCAGGTGGCTGTATTTGAGGTGATTATTGATCTGAACTGATACTAAGGCTGCCTCCAGAAAACCTCCCCAAGAAACCTGTTCCCAGAGAGAACCATTATATTTTAAGGAAGAGAACACCACAATGCAGTATAAAAATTTATTAGTCATTCTAGATCTAAATGCTCTCCATCTATCATATTTTAAAATTCCCCTCCACTATTAATTTTCAGCACAAAGATTAACCTAAAGCCCATTTTTTACTGAACATGTAATTTGTAATTCTTTGTTAAACAGAAAGAAATAGCCTGTGCAGATGACTCTACTGAGTTCTTTGTCATCAGTATTCTACATAATTAAGTCCTCAGCTTCTCTACTATTCTTTCCCTTAATATTCATATGAAAATTTAATTGGTTCTGATTTATCTATCACCTAGTTGCAGGTGACAACAAAACTTACATTTTCATTCATGTCTAACATCCTCCTCTCAGGACTGGGGATCAGGTTCCTGAACTAGTGCTTTAAATCATATAAATCATATGATCATAAATCATATAATCTCAAGAGCTGAAAAGCCAGAAGTCATTTAGCCCAATCTATAGACAAAGGGGATTTCTCTCTATAAGATCTCTGATTAGTGGTCATGCAGCCTCTTTCTGAATACTGCCAATGATAACAAATACACTATCCAAGGAAATAGCTCATACTTCTGTCCTGTTTTATTTATTAAATGGTAATTCCTTGCCTTGAGTGAAATTTGCATCTTAAAGTTCCAGCCATGTCTCCTAGTTTTTTCTCTTAAGGCTGAGTAGAACAAATCTAAGTTTTCTTTTACATGATAGCCCTTCTAACACTTGAAGACAGCTATCATACTCCTCATGTCTTCTCTTATTAAAGTTATACAATTCCAGTTCCTTGACCAACCTAAACCTGGCATGGCTAACAGTGCTCTCACCATCCTGGTTGCCCTGAAATATGTCAACATCTTTTCAAAAATGTGACATCCAGATGTAATCTGGCCAGAGTAGAATATAGTAGGACTACCATTTCTTTGTCCTACAAAATACACCTCTATTTATAAAACCTAAGCTCACTCCATACCCCACTAATTTCTACCTCAAATAGGATTCAAAATGCAATTGGCACCATTATACCCCAAAGGACATAAGACTTTTGTAAGGCTGCCATCCCCTGCTATTGGAGTTACTGACCTTGATATGTCTATTCATTGCAGTGGATTGTGCAGCTCGAACCAGACCCTCTAATTCAGCACCACTGAAGTTCTTGGTCTCCACAGCCAGTTCCTTAATATCCACATCTGCAGCTAATAGCTGATGTCCTCTCATCCTAGCTGTATGGATGTGAAGAATCTGTAGCCGACCTTTTTCATCTGGCAAACCTGAAAATTGAAAATGATTGAGTAAGAGAAGCACAATAGATAGAAAACTATCCACAGAGGTAAAAAGGACTGGTTTAAGCCCCAGATCTGATCCACATGAGTTCTATGACTTAGGGGAAGTTACTTAATATTTAAGTGTAAAGGGCCACAGACAGTGGGGGAACTCTGGGTGAGGTATAAGCCCAGAGGGAACCTGCTGACAATGTCTGGTTTGGCTCCTCATCCCCTCTAAGGGCTCTCGGCCTTCCTGAGAAGACAAGGGCAGTGACAACCTGTGTTGTGATTGAAGCAGAGTGATACCAGGTGGCAACTACATACAATAGCAAGTTGTTTATGTGGTCCCATGTGCCCAATATGTACTGGGCTTGTGTCCAGTGTTTTTGTTACTTAAGGGTATGAGGGTATAAAAGGGGAAAAAACCTTGTAATAAATGGACTCCATTTTCCCACCATCCTCTCATTTTACAGATAAGAAAACTTATCCTGCCTATTTGTTCCACCTCATCACTTCTCCACTAAGATGGTATATTTTAATCACTCCAGTGTTGGGGCTCTAGAAACCATGGTACATTTTGTCACCCCAACTTGGGGGCTTTAGAAGGCAGGATATTTTAATCATCCTGGGATGGGGGCTCTAGAAAGCAACAGTATGTTTTGTCATTGCAACTTGGTGGCTCTAGAAAGCAGGACACAACATTTAAGTGCTCCAGGCAACTGAGATGATTTACACTAGCAGATACTTTCATCATCAGGAATTCCCTAAAGCAACAAAATCATAAGTTTCACACAGATCACACACATAGGGAAATGGGTCATTATCAATGGAGTGATCCTAATATACATCTTTTCTTTTGACTGTTAGAAGCATATAAGCACATGCTTCTCATAAGATGCAGCTCCTACTAACATATTAAGCAATAATAGAGAATACTGAATTACTACTACTAATGATCTAGAAACCAATCATTAATGATGGGTCTACTTACCTATTTCCATTTTAACCTCCAGTCTACCAGGTCTCAGAAGAGCCTCATCTATCAGATCAGGTCTGTTGGTCATTCCTGGGTACATAAGTTAAAATAAATGTACAGATAAGTTACCAGAGATGTGAAGTTAACATACAGATTCTTTTCCTAATGCCTTAAGAACTATGTTCTCTTGAAAAGTGAAAGGTATATTTTATAAATGTCAACTAAAAATTTTAAAAGTCTTGAGCACTCTGTCAAGTGATTACAGTTTAAAATAGTGATACAACCAAAAAAGAACCAATAGCAGAAATCTAGAGATGTTTAAAACCAATTCTACACCCCACAATTAATTCCACAAAACTCCACAAAGCAATTTCTAAACTAACAGTGCTAATTCTAGGGACTCTCCTCATTTCAGAGCAAGTACATGGGATACCTTACCCCTTTACTATATCCTGTAGAAGCCAATGCACGATTATTATTATTTTGATCTTCTGTTTTTCACTTAAGACTTTTTCAATGTTTCAAGTGTTCCCAGAGAAGATTTGTTCTATCATCTCCCTTAAAACTATACAAATCAGTCCTAAGGGTGGCTACTTGCTTAATACAATTCTACCCAGAACTAAATTTCCATTCCTTATATTCCCATTAATATTAGACATCAACAAAATCAACAAAGTTTTCAAGGATGTTTAGCACTTTTAAACAAATGAAGATTTTTTTATTTATACATACACACGCATGCACTCACTCACCATCTCAACTTATAGCCTACCCAATGCATGTTTCTATAATATTTTTTTTTAACATACCAATGACTAAGATGTTATTCAGTTGCTCTACACCATCAATTTTTGACAACAGTTGGTTGACAACAGTGTCATGAACTCCTGTACTTCCAGCCATGCTCCCTCTCTGCTTACAGATGGCATCAATTTCATCAAAGATGATGATATGCAAACCACTGTTAGCTCCAAGCTTTTGGGGTAGAAATAAAAACAAGTTATACATTATCACTTAAATATTACAAAAATAACCAATCTACTCTCTTGACTACTGATGGACATGTAATAAGCAATCTTAGTATATACTGACCTTATATAGCTAACAATCTAAAGAAGAAAAAAATATAACTATTTTAATCAATATAAATATTTTTTAAAGCACAAAAAAATTAAATAAGAGCTTCAGGATCTGGATAAATGTAATGGGATTTAGGATTGTCTCAGATTCTATGAATAATTATGTGGAATATAAACTAAAACTAAATGGATGGAAGAGACTTAATTTAATGGAAAAAGATATGTGGAACCACTTGAGTGACGGTTCAGAGACAACTGGGATCCATAGATGACTAATAGATTTTACTAACAAATGTGGGGTATGTTTATATATATTATAGAATAATGCCAGAGTAGATCTAGCTGACAGGGAGCTCTGAAATGCTTAGTGAGAATTCTGTATTTGTTATATAGGAAACGTTAAAATTTTCTACAAATTAAAAACTTTCATAAGTTAACATTAAAATTTATGTTCATAAAAGCAGAGAAAGATATCATTAATTGTCTTTCATCAATATTGTCTATTTTGCACAGCACAAAAAAAGGAGGTATGTCTAATTTTTTTTTTTCAATGTACCTTATGTTACCACTAGAATCATGGCTTCCTTCTCAATCCGACCTCAAAAATTATCTGGGTTTACCGTGAAGCCAAAGACAATGAGAACACTATGTTCAAATAAACTATCACCCTGGCAATCTGCTGTGAATATAATTCATTACAATTATGACCTTTTCAGTACCCTGCTAATCTTATGACTTGTCATCAGAATGCTTCTTCCAAGAAGTCAATGTAACTTCTATTTTTACAGGTGTGTTACTCCAAAAGAAGGCAAGTTCATAGATATAGTATTTATTACAACACACTAGGAATTAGGTTAGAAAGATGTCAAAATTAATGTTCACAGATTAATATAGTTGAATCATCAATAAAGCCATTTCTAAAAGGTTTAAATCCTTATAAGACTATCCTGTTCAATCCACTAGCTTCTAGCTCTCTTCTTGCCATTTGAAAAATCTTTTCCCATAGAAACAAATCTGATGCTATTCAGCCCCTGGCAACAGCCTTCTGAAGAGACTGTTCTATATTTAGCCAGGATGACCTATTTGCGATTCTTCATCTCCTTCAGCCTAGACTGTCAAGAATCACAGAGGTGACGCTTTTCTTTATTCTGTTAACACTGCCCTGCCCCCAACCTACTGCATGGAGTCAATAGCTGGGTATGTTGAGCTATTTCTGAATGTATAGGATGAGAGAAGTCGTATTTGAAAAGAATGCTTATGATTAATTTTTATCTAAAAATCCTTTACCAGGACCCATATAAATTAAAAAACTTATACCATCACTTTTCTATTGTAACAAAGAACTGGAAAGAAAGTAGGCACTCAGCAGTTGTGAAACAGATTTTCAAATAATGATATATAAATATAATGGAATATTTACTATACTATAAGGAATAATGAAAGGGACAAAAAATCATAGTTGGATTTGTACTAATCAATGTGGAATAAAGTGTATTGAACCAAGAGAATATTTTATATAATTTAACTATAATATAGTAAAGAGAAACAACTGTAGAAAAATTTAAGAATTCTTATCAATGCAATGATCAATTGTAACTTTTGAAGACTTCCTTGGAGAGAAGTAAAAGATTAGAATTACAAAATCAATGAGAGAGGTAAAAGACTAGAATTACAAAATGAAGCTGTATTTTGAGATGTGGGCAAGGTATGCTTTGCACAACTATACTTATTTATTATAAGAGAGGATTTTTTTTGGGTGGGGGAAAATATCAAAGGGGATCGTGAGGAGTGACAGTGATAGTAGAAAAGGAGGATCAATGAATTATTTAAAATACAAAATAAATATTTTCCTTTTTTGTTGCTTTTTTTCTTTTTTGTTCTGCTGCTTCTTTCACAACATAACTAATGTGGAAATATTTAAAAATAAAACAAACACAAAATAGATAGCAAAAGGAAGTTCAGAAGTGGATAAAAATAAGGCAGTGTTGGAACTTTCATGTTCAATATGCAGCATATTTGGGGAGCTAGATGGCACAGTGGATACAGTACCAGCCCCTAAGTCAGGAGGATCTGAGTTCAAATCTGGATTCAGACACTTAACACTTCCTAGCTGTGTGACTCTGGGCAAGTCACTTAACCCCAATTGCCTCAACAAAAACAAAACAAAAGAAAATAAACAAAACAAAACAAAACAAAAAACCAATATGCAGCATATTTTTATAAAATCTATAAGTAGTAAAAAGTCAATATGAACTACTTTTTAATCTTCTTTGTAAAATTTATGAAAATTTTAAAAATAAAAATAATTGACCAGTTTTAACAGTTGTATTCTCACATTTATTTATATATGAATTTAGACACAGCACAAGAAAGTCCTCCTATAACCAAATGGAAATATTCATAATTTTGATTTTATAAAATGCTTCTTTGAGTTATTTTCCCACTCCATAAAACAGCAGCAATAACAAACACATAGTACTTGAAATGTTAAAAAAAAATTAAATAAAAATCTTATTGGTTCAGGGAATTTAAGTTGACTAAACTGTGGAATTAAGAATTTAACCTTAATTGGTTAGTACTTGTATCATAGTCCACCAAAGCTGATGCCTGTTTGAACTCATATCTGTAGGGGGTGACCTCATCTTGAGGTCTAGAAATGACATAGGCCCCACGAAAGGAACAACAGCTCTCTAATGGTCATCATACATAAACTAAAATGTCTATTATGATGCTGGTTCTCAAACATTTTAAGTTTTATGAGAATAGTAACAAGTTATTTTATTCTTAAGTATCTTAATCTTAATGAAGTTATCAAATTCTTATCAAAATGGTGAAGAAAAATAAATGAAATTAATATAGGTCAGCGGATGAAGTGTTATTTATTTTAAACTTTATTTTTAAGTTCAGAATCACCTTTTTCTTTGAACTCAGTCCAATACTTGCCATTATACTGATGATTCAGCTCACTTTCATGTAATCAAATTCCTACATGTGATCCTTAATGCATACATATGTAAATATGTGTGTACACATCCTCACAAGCTAGATTTTTCATATTTTAAAGGTTATTATATACATTCAGGCCAGTAAAGTATCAAACTATAATGTGTCCCTGTGACACCTTTACTCACATGTAATCATCTGTGTTTGGATTGTGATTGTTCAGTGGTCAAGGACATGAATACCTCTCTTTCCATATAATGGAAATAGCCTTACTGTCTAAGAGATAAAGCTATCTGTAAATTATGGACTAAATAAATATTATTTGTGTGCTATATCAAAATATAAATACTATAAAATAATAGTTTCCCCATCATATATCTTAATTTTCCTTTTCATTCTAAGTCACAACTAGGCTTTTTATTAATTTTGTAATAATAATTCCTATCATTTTATGTTTACATTACCCTCCTCTGCTCTTCTTCAGCATCAGCAAAGAGTTTACGGATATTCGCCTCTGATTCTCCAACATATTTGTTAAGAATTTCTGGCCCATTGACGACTTTGGGTTCTCTTGCATTCAGCATTTTGCCAATCTGTCGAGCCAAAAGGGTCTTACCACAGCCCGGGGGACCATATAACAGAATACCTTTTACATGTTTGCAACCTAAAGAAAAAGAAGTAAAGTCCCAGATCAATGGATTAAAATTCAAGAGGAACCTGTATTGAACATTCAAGACATATTGAAACATTTTTTTCCTTTCCCCTTCAAGTTCATATCAGTTTAAGCAATATTATTTATCACATTCTTGTACAGAAAACAAATGTTATCAAGAAAAAAAATTACAAATACTTATAAGGAAAACTTAAATATTAATCTTACAGAACACTCATCCCTATAGAATGAAACTATCTATAAAATAGTTTCCTCATTTTGGTCTACAGAGCATACAATTCTACCCATGAAAATGCCAGTATAGTCTAAATGCCTATGTAGTGAATACTTTTAACTATTTTCACTATCTTTCAAAATAAGAGCAGGATAATTGTGCTTTAGACAATTTAGCTAAGATATTTAACCTAATTGTAAAAGGAAAAGATTGCTCACTCAACTAATTGAAATTAGAATATAATTAAGAGGATTGTTGTAAAGCATTTCACACAAGAATAGCTCCTCCATATAGAACCATGAAATATACGAATTAGAAGGAAACTCAGAGGTCATCTCATCCAACCTCTTCATCATACAGATGAGCAAAACTAGGGTCTATAAAAGTAAAGTTTTGCACAAGGTCACTCTGCTTGGCAAATGACTCAAAATTCAGGCCTCTTGAATTCTTGTCCCCTAGAAAGGACATTATTCCCATAATGTCCTATGGAGAAAACTAGACAAGTTAATTTGTAGCTTCCCAAACTGTCTAAATTAATGCCAGTGTATAGTGAATAGTGCACACTTGAAAGGGTAACCATTTCTCAGACAAATGACTTCCCTAATAGTAACACAGGAGAGGTCAAAGCTCCACTCTAGGGGAATTTGATTATTTTGGGAGGAAGCACCAATAAACACCTGAAAACCCCCATACTACCAATATTATTTGATGGACCACACAGCATAGTTCCTGATAGACTTACTCCATAAAATCCAGAATGACCAAAGAGATCCCATGAAGTCCTTTTGCTCACAGCCAGATCAACTTTTCAAGAAAACCACCATCAGTCATTTGGTAACAGAGTACAGAACTCTTCCCTCCTTCTTTCAGTTTAACAGTTACCTCAACTTTGTTTTAAGGAGTTATTCTACTTTCACCTCACAAAAGGAGTATACTGCAAAGTAATTTGTTATTAAATCCTGGTGCTTCAAGGAGAGACACAAAGAAGTATACCTCACTTTACAGAACAGCACATTTCTTGAAAAGATGATCATAAAGCAAGTTTCTGTACCACAGTTATAATTTCTAACTGACCTCCAATAAATGCTATGTTCCCAATCAACTTAGAATGTAAACTTTTAAAATTCATATATCTCAAGGGAAAAAGAAGTGCCAATAATGTCACAAATTACAAATGTTTTTGTTAAAAATGTATTTTGAGAGGAAATAAAAATGTTGTACATTTAAATCTAAGTTCTTTTCTGGTTCTATCACTATTCTAGTATACTTATATACTTATATAGTATACCACCTACTGAAAATCTAAGCTTTAAGTAAAAGCTATGGGACACATGTTTGTATTTAATGAAACTTTATTCCTAGTTTAGGAATAAAAAGTTAAATATTTAACTGAAGACAAGGCTCCAGTGAAAGTGTATCTGACTCTTTAAAGCGTATCTGACTCTTTAAAGCAATCTCCTGAATTTTCCTATAGCTAAGGGTTTTGACTCCTTCTTTTTGCTTTCAGCTGATTATCTAGAGATTCTATTTCCAAGATTCTAATTCAGGGTAGTAACCTACACTTTTCACTTGATAGGAGGGAGAGAAGTAGTAGTTTCTTTTTCATGTCAAGGAACAATTTAGTCACTGGATGTCAGGGTCATATTTTAAGGACATAATCCCCATCTTTAAGTTTTTCTCCCAGATGTAAAGTGTTTTTTGCACTAGAAAAGTTATAGCTGATGTTCATTCACCTAAATTTCTCCACAGTATTTGACACCCTATATCAATACTGTCCCCTTTCCTTTCCTTAACTTCTGTGATTTTACACAGTTCTTGGCAGTTTTCTTTAAAGTTCCACTTCCTGTCCTCAATCCTAATTGATTCCCAAATCTTATCATCACTATCCCCAAACTGGAATGCCATTTTCCCTCCTCTTGCATGCCCTGGAAGGGCCAATTTGAGGCCCACCTAAGAAGATTTTCCTCAGTGCTTACTCCCTACTATGAATTCATACCACTTAAAAGTCTACTACTACTCATTAAACAATCACATGCTAACAGTCTGGTTCTCAAGGTACCTTTCTGCTTTACCTCATATTTTTCTCCTTCATGTACTATATGAGCAATAGGATGGTATATAACTCAGCTTCTTAAACTGCGATTTGCAACCTCAAAGGGAGTCTCATAACTGAATGTGGGATTTTTAAAATTATAATTATCAGTAAATATTTGATTTGTATGCTTATTTTATATACATATATATCTATCACATAAAAATTTCTCAGGCAAAAAGAGATCACAAGTAGAAAACATTTAAGAAGCCCTAATGTAGAAGTTGCTATGTAGAAGAAAGAGTGCTTTACTAGGTTTGGAGTTGGGGGAACTGGTTGTGTTATTTTCTATCTGTGTGACCCTGGACAAGCACATCTGTTTCATCTATAAAAGGTGAGAGGTTAAAAGAGATGATTATTAAGGTCACTTTCCAGTATTTTAAATCTTATGATCTTATGCTTTAGTCAGACTAACACTTCCCCAGTTCTGTGTTGATAATGCCACATCCTACAACCGGAATATTCTTTATCTTTGCTAACAAATCTATCCATTTAATTTCTTCAGTAGAGCTAACTAAACTACCTCACACATCTATAATTTATGAAACTTTTCCTGATCTTTCAGCTCTATTCTTGGAGCTCTTATAGGATGTTCTTTATATTTCTAGTATTTTATTTTGCATTATGGTTCTCTATGCTCTCCTGTTAGACTCTAGGGTCCATGCAGGCAGGAATGATTTTATTTATCCTTGTATATCTGTCAGCACTTTGTATAATGCTTTGTATATAGCTGGTGCTTAAGTTAATTTCCTTATACTTTTATTTTTTTAGTTAGTTTTCAGTTATTGAATCCTGAACTTTCCCCACTAAGGTATAATGAAAATTTAGCCTTCCAAATTCATTAGAATTTTATGGTTGGCAAATTTGGTATAGGAGAAAGAATATTTTTGGATTCCATTTATATAGTTTTGTTACTAAAATGCTGAAATAATTTCATTTCTATTCCCACTTCTTTCTAGCTCCTTGCCCTTCAATACATGGCTTTGAGAATACAATGAACTCCATAAAAAAATTTTTTTTAAAAGAAATACTCTATAAACACAACATATGCATATGTACAAACATATAAGCACATATTAAAATATACAAAAAATTTTTTGTTGTTAAAACTTTTGGTTCATGGGTGAATGCTCATTACTTTCATAGACTAATTTAAATATATGCAAAATGTTTTAAGATATCTTGGAGAAATGCAAAATAAACCAAAAAAAAAAAAACATGTAAATACTGAAATAGCAACTTCAAAAAAATAAATTTGCTTTGTGATATTATTATAAAGGATGAAAAGAAAAAAGAAACAACTAAATCAACACATTTATAGAACCAAATCTAGTACAAGAATACATATAAATGTGAAATAGTAACAGGCTTAAGTTATTGTTAAATTTAATTTAAAACTTTAAAAAAAATCCAGTCTATGTGCAATAGATTCACAGTTTCATATATATCCTTTTTTATTCCTCTTTGTATATGAAAATATTCATTTTTGTTAGTATCTGTCATAATGTTTTTTTAATCCAAACAGGTAAGTTTTTATTTTTTTGGTTTTTTTTTAAGGAGCAACAATTTGCACCAGAGCTAGGCTATCAAAAAGCTACACTCTTTGGTATACGTCATATCACAACAAATCATAGGCATATAAAATTTTAGAAATCTTCAGATTCAACTTTTCTATTTTATAGATGAGGAAACTAAGGCCTAAAGAATTTAATTTATTTGCCCATGATGTTATCAGTGAGTTAATGGCACATTAGAGAAGGAATCCTACTCTTCTGACTCTCACATTTTTCTCCATATGAAAATGAAGCACTATATAAATGTGAGGATGTATGATGATTCCTCACATTTATCTTCATAACAGTATTTACCTTATTAATAATAAAAGAGACTTTATTTTTTATCATTTTCAAGGAGCTTATCTGCTAAAGAAAGAAGACTATCTTTATTTAAGTTAGTACCAAAGAATTCCACAAGTTATATTATAAATGGGCAGTTAAAGCATGAAAGTTAGTCATTAATCTCATTCAGATGATCAGCTTTTTATCTTAGTAAGGGAATGTTGCTTAAAATGTAGATTCTTATTTCCTCTTTCATATTTAAATTTCAGGAAAATAAGCAATTTAAGAGTATTGAGTATCTTAATCTTTTAAAAGCATCTAGATGTCTAGACAAGTAAAATTAAGATTAGGATTAGACTAACTTTTACCAATGATTGATAATAATGCCCCATTTATGTTCTCCCAGGTCTTGGGCATTCCTGAGCCAGATTAATGGTTGTGTACAAACCTCCTCTCCCCATTCATATTGCTGCAGTCAAAATAATTTCTTTCCATTTGTTCTCAACTTGTTTCTCCTGCTTCTTCCATATAAAGTTTGAGTTTTTCATCTTCATTTTCAAGCCCTTCCCATCTCTTCTCCTGCCTTTCTAACCTATATAATTAAGAAATATAGTGGGTTTGTGGTATAGTCAAATGCACTACCAGAACATTTATTTCCTCAAAAGAATCCAAAACAAAACTGCTTTCAGTTTGTTTAACTTTCTTATCTAATTTGCTTTTATTAATAATAGACAGAAGTATAGTACATCGAACGCTACTGAAGTGTGGTAGTGAAATAATCTCAAATGGTAGTTTATAAAATAATTATTTCTATTTGGTTTTGGAATTTAAGCTTATACTTACATTTTGAATATTGAGATGATTACATGATCTAGGAATTCACATTTCTTACAAGATAATCCATACTCTGAAGCTCCTACTTAAAGAGAAGCTATAAAATTGTTCAGATTCTTCATCCAGTTTCCCTCGCTCAATTTCTCCCTGTCTCCCATACCATTCAGGAAAGCCGCATTACATTTCAGACTAATACAATATGCCAGCCTAAGCAGAGGTACCTTTCATCTTCTTTTGACCTGATTCAAAGATTCCCTGGAGACAGAAGAGGTAAATTTAAATTTTATTGAAAGATCTCCTATGAGTAGCTTAGTCAAGCTCTTGCTGGAGTATAGGCTATATATTGGTATAACAAAGTATACACACATATCTGTTTAGGAATCAAAGAGCTCTCAAAGTTCTCTAACAAGATCTGTTAGAGAAATAATTTTGCCTGGGCTATTTAGTTTAGCTAAGTATCTACATTCACAAATATAACTCACTTAAGAATAGAGGAAGTTATCCATTTAAGGACATGTTAGTAATTATTAATTTTAGCAATACTTTGTTTTTGCTACAATTTTAGAAATAAATTTCAATAATTTCAAGGTATTAGCCAAACAATATAGTACCTGCCTCCCACAATTGTTGTAAGGATAAAATATTAGTAAAGTGACTTGTAAACCTTAAAGTACTACATAAGTGTGTAGCTGTTATCATTGTATTAATAATACCTATTATAAGCAAAAATGAAAGGGAACAAGTGTTTATTAAGGACTTACTATATGCCAGGACCTATGCTACATGATTTATAAATATTATTTCTGATACTTGCAACAATCCTGCAAGATATGTGCTATTATTATCCCCATTTTACAGATCAAAAAACTGAGGCAGAGAGCAGTTAAGTAATTTGCCCAAAGTTATATAGCTAATAAATGTCTGAGGCTGGATTTGAACTCGGGTCTTGTTGGAGCAGCTAAGTGGTTCAGTGAATAGAGTGCTGAGCTTGAAATTAGGAATATTCATCTGGCCTCAGATACTTACAATCTATATAACCCTGGGCAAGTTATGGGCTGAAGAAGAAAATGGTAAAGCACTCTAGTATCTTTGCCATGAAATCCCCAAATGGGATCAGGAAAAATTGGATACAACTGAGAAACAACTAACTTCCTAACTTCAAGTTGTACTAGTGTTTTTTTCATTGTGCCACACTGCTACCAATGATGAAATCACTTGCATAGGCTCTCCAGACACATTGAAACATAAGAGAAGAGAAGGCAAGTTTCTTGTTCATTACTGTCCCAGATCCTCCCTATTGTATTAATACTTAACAACTACTACTCTCTGAAGTCCACTCTATCTAGATATATTATTTTATCTAGAACATGATTCTTTACTAGCCTTATCATTCTCCCTCTTGCCTCAGGTATTTAGCACCTAGATTATAGTCTTCCTCTGTACACTGATCCTAGTTCTTACATTTGAGGGCTTCAATTTATGTTGATGCCCCTTCAATTACTCCTGCTTTTCATCAATATTTTCATCTTCCATCATCTGCCCCCTTCATTCCACTCATTCATAGGGCTGGTCACAGCTTGGGTCGCATCTTATCACTCATGAATATTTCATTTCCTCAGTTGGTGACTCAGAAATTTGTTTTTTCTTCCCATGTCATCCATCTTTCTATCTTTCTTTCTGCACACTTTATGCCTCCTAAGCCTTGTCTGTAGTCTAGTCATTCTCACTCTAACTCATCTTTTTTGGCCAACTGTAATTTTTTAAGAAGTTGTTTTCTTCAATTTTTTTCTTTCCTTTTCTAAGTTGTTGACTCTCTCATGCAAAACTCACATTTCCTTTCTTATTTTTTCTTCTACCTTTCTTATTTGCCTTTTAAAGTCTTTTATAAACATTTCCAAGAAACCTCTTTGGGCCCGAGACCAATTTATCTCACTCTTTGACATTTCTTCTGTGGACATTCTGTCCTCATCTGAGTATTTTAGTCTGCCCTGTCACCAGAGTAGCTTTCTATGGTCAAGGTTCTTTTCTGTTTCTTGCGCCTTTTCTTTTATATTTCCTCTTCTTTTACTTTTATGGTTGAGCTCTGCTCCTGGGGTAAAAGGGACTCAGGATGAAGGAAAGCAGTAACTTGAGGCTATAGAAGACTGGTGGCTTTAGAATCTGACACTACTTACTGTAATATTTATTTTATTAACTATTTAACATATACAAAATAATGCTATCATTTTTTATTAAATTCCTATCTTTGTTAAACATGTAGCTCATTGATGAAGGTTTTAAGTATTGTGTCCCTAGCCCCACCTTCCCCATAGGCACTGAGGTTTTTATTGCATGACTTTGCATAATGCAATGCCATATATCGATTCTATAACTGTATAACTATTTAGATACATAGGGGATACAATTACTAGGATGAGAATTATGAAAGGCTTTAGTTAACACATCCTACACACAGCTTAAAATTATGAGGGTCTAATACTCTATATCCAGTGGGATTTAATCCACTATAATGATGTTACTTGCCCATCACCTCTAGAGAAAGTACCATTATTTAATATTTACTTCATTCTAGTGCTTCAGATAAGTGTGATCTTGTCTTTTAAATAGTTCACAGATAACAATGTCTCACTTTTACAATAAAAAGTATAATGCTTCTTCTTTGGAATCTTTCAAAGAAACAAAAACACAGCAGCAAGTTTGCATCTTCTTTTTAGTAGAAAAACATTAAATCTGTTTTTCATAAGGGATGTTATCTAGGGGAGTTCTATTTAGAAAAATTTGTCAGTCAATTTTCAGCATCCAAAAGGGAAAAAAATTGGGGCAAACATTAATTTTATGTAAGAATGAGCAGGATGATAATAAATTAGAAGTGATTTCTGTCAAATTAGTGTCAGAATAAGGAGTGCTAAATTCATTTTGTGGACAACATGAGCTAGGTAGGATAAGTGTGAAATGGAATCTGAATGATGACTGATGCTTAAAGGGGAATCCCAAGCACAGATACCAGATGAAACACAGACAGATCCACCATGTTCATAGATGAGGCAGCCTGTCAAAAGGCTTCTGACAAGTCAAGACACATTCAAACAAAACAGGCTTATAAGTTTTCTTTATGTACAAAAACGGATTTGAATACTGAGCTTTATGTAATGTATGCACCTGCACAAAGTGCAATCATAATCCCGGATAGCCTTTTCAATGCCAATTCCCTACTTGAGAGGAACACTGGTTCCAACTACTCTAGGTTACTCTTAATTTTGTTATAAAGCCCACCCAACTCTTACATTTGTGTACCCTTTATGATCTAATCACGTTTTATATGTTCTCAAGAGTCTTTATAAATCTCTTCTAGACAAGAGTAAAGACCAGAGACAGCAAATTATGGCAGGCTGTGCAATTGTGCTTCATGAGTTAAGAATGGTTTTTGTGTTTTTAAATAAAGTTTTATTGCATTTTAAAATGCAAAAATCATTCTAGAACTCCTGGCTGAACAAGAATGAGGGGATAGGTTGTTTTTGGCTCTTAGGCTTTAGTTTGTTCATTCCTGTTCTAGGAGACAATTTCCTTCAACTCACCTCTTCTTTGAAACTACTGATATAAAAATTGTTAGCCACCTGAGCTTTTAGCATGGTATAAGTATTATACTTCTTCTTGATCAATCTGCAAGGAAAGGAAATATTAAAGACCAAGATCACAACTCTACCCTACTTGAGCAGACAGGTCTTTTTATCACCAGCCTCTAGGCACCATTTTATCTAGTACAGACTTGCAGGAACTCTAACTCTAAAATGCCAGGAGCATTTTATGTTGAAGTGAGATAGTGAAAAAGTTCCTGATGCTCTGAGCACCAAGGATCGTCTTATGAATTCCCACCTGGTCAAACAGCTGTATAAGGGTATCTGTCACTTGACTGGTCTATATCCAAGTAATGCTGTTGATTTAATATAGATCATTTTATTAGATAGTCTAGAACTAAAGATGGGGTATGTGTACCAATTCTCCAAACTAATCTTTGCTGACACTCCCAGTCTTTACACTCCCTTGTAGGGTGTTGCCTGGTATTTCAGAAATTCTTGATGACAAACATCACACATCCACTATAGCAGGTCCTGCCTTGCTGCCACCTGGCAGCATGTATCTTAAAATTTTAGAACTTTAAATGTTTGAAGTTTTCCCTTTCTTTTCTTTTTGCTTCCTTTCCATAATTTTTATTGCCCAGTACAAATTGGTTTGCCTTTTACACAATTTACCTATTCCCTTCTCCTACCTAGAAAGTCCACTCCACTTTTTTTTGGTCAATTCATTTTTCTCCTTTTTTTCCTCCTCAAAACTCATCGAAGAAAACTTCTAAAATGCAGACTAAAATTTTAGTCTCATCTCCACACTTGCATAACCATGTACATTTCTATGTCACTTTACAATTTACAAAGGATTTTCTCTATAAAAAACTTCTTAGGGAAACAATACCAGTTATTTGTATCCTATGAAGTTAATTTGCTAAGTATTCTTAAAGTCTCTTAGACATATTTTACCAATAATGGATGGTAACTTGCTTCAGAACAGGTACTGCAGACCTTTCTATTTCTTTAATAATCAGGCACAAAAATGAAGAACCAATTAATTTTGTGTACAGAGTGGTCATTCATTCAATAACTATGGCTTGGTGAAATGAGAGAAAAACAAGAGGCTTGCTGTAACATTCCAAGCATAAGGTTGTAAGCACTATGAAATGGAAAAGAATCAAGGTACTGAGAAAAAAAATGGCAGGGAATTAAAACTGGGGTTGGGGAACCAGAGAGACAAAAGATAAAAATCAATTTAAGGCTTTTAATTTTAAGGATGAAAATATCATGTAATGCTGAGAATATCTGTTTTTGATAGATGATAAGTTTAATAAATATTCATTGAATTGAATGATATAAATTTAGAACAAGTTGGTAGTTTTATATATTACAGAATATCCAATTAAAGATAATAGAAAAATTTAGAGATACAATTTAATAAAATACATAATGCTTTTAATATGGAACTTACACAAGGAGATCAACAAAATTTTTAATTGAATAAATACTTAATTAGGGAGAGTAAGAAGCGTAGATGTACATTTTAGTAATTACCTATTTATTGATGGTAGTTGAAACCACATGAACAAATAAAATGTTCAGCAACAGTGTTAAGAACAAACAAAAGTACTAAGTACTGAAACTGAGGGAATGTCCACTGTTAATGGATATGAAAGAGAAGAATCAGCACAGAAATATTCAGAGCTGTGAAATGAGTGAGAAAAAACCACAGAAGACAATAGTCAATAAACATTTTTTAAGCACCTACTATGTGCCAAGCACTGTCCTAAGTGCTGAAGCTACAAACTGTAATATTCTTCTCTAAAATAGAATGTTCTTTGGGAGGTTTCTTGGGGGGCTTGTAGGCAGCCTTAGTTTCAGTTCAGAGTAATCACCCCAAATGCAGGAAGGAGTTAAAGTCCAAATCTTTTATTTTCTCCTTCAAAGTCTTGTTTCTTTTCCTGGGGCCTGGTTAGCTTTAATAGAGTCCTATTTCTCTCCTTGGTTCCGAGAGTTTAAGCTGCTTTCTCTGGCTTGTGAATCTCCTTGACTGAATCCTGACTGCAGTTCAGAACTTCTAGTGGGCTTCTGTGTTTGGTCCTGAGAGCTTCTTGCTTATATGCTGTACACTGAGTACACACCAATCATTATATCACTAGGAAACCATTATTTATTATAGAATTAAATCAATGCTAAACTAGATTTAATCACTGTCTCCTCAATTCCACTTACTTGGCACCTTGTAATAATCCTAACAACAAACAATAGAAAACTAGTTCCTACCCTTAAAGGAATTATAATCTAATGAGGGAAGACAATATAGAAAAGAAAACTGAAAGGGAGAGGACTAGAGGTAGGGTACCCATTAGAGGGCATGGGAGCATGACGTTAGGGGAAACCAAGCTTAGCCACTGATGGAAAAGTTAACTGAGTTCTGAGTCCTTATAAAGGAAAGCTCTGCGATCTCTCTGCTTTTCAGGCTTCTAATCAATCAATCAGAAGAGTAAAATGTATCAATAATGAAAAGAGTTTCAATTGAAGGGATCAGTCAAGAGAGCAAATGGAATTGGCAAGTCAAAAGGAAAAGGAAATGAGATTTATTTAAAAGGAGTCACTACTGAGAGTTCTTTTTCTTAAACTATTAAGAATAGAAGACAACCTGGAAAATATTTAAAGATAAAGTATTGAGAATGGAGAGTAAGAGATAAATGATACAATTTAAATGAGTATTATGTTGAAGGAAAGTTTTCTAAGTAAAGTAGACTTTAGATTAAAACAGTATTTTGGATTTTTGATCTTTATATCCTGAGACCCTAGTACAATGCCTTGTACACAGTAGGTACTTAATAAATATTTGCAAAGTTTACTTCTTGGAAAGTCTGTTAGTCAAAAGAAAAGGAACTAATTAAAAGAGAAAGACCTAAAAAATTTGAAAAGTAGAAAATAGAAAAAACATGGGATCAAAAGCTTATAAAATTTGCTACACTATGAAATTAGTCACTATAATGTCTTACTTTTAAAAAATAATCAAAAGAAATAAGCACCTATAATATGCCAGGAATTGTGCTAAGAGAGCTGGGAATACAAAAAGAGGCAAATGACAGTCCCTATCCTCAAGGAAATTAAAATCTAATGGAGGAAACATAAACAAATGCACACAAAACAAACTATATAGAGTAAAAATAGGAAATAATTCACAAAAGAAAGGCACTAGAATTAAGAGTAATTGGGGGGGACTTCCAGTAAAATATAGTTTTTTAGTTATTACTTAAAGGAAGTGAGAAAGGCCAGTAGGCAGAATAGAGAAGGGAGAGTATTCAGCCCTGGGAGACAACCAGAGAGGCTAAGTTATAAAAGGCTTGAAACAACAAATAGAATATTTGTATTTCATCCTGGTGGCAATAGGGAACCATTAGAATTTGGGTAGGAGTTGCCAGGACTGGACCTGTGCTTTAAAAAAAAAAATTAGTGGTTGAATGAAAGATGAACTGGAGTGAGGAAAAATCTGAGGCAGTCAGACTCACCAATCTATTGCAATAGTCCAGGCACTTTGGTGATGACAGCTTACACTAGAGGGGTGGCAGGATCAGAAGAGAGAAGTGGGCTTATTAAAGAGCTATTCCAAAGGTAAAGTCAACAGATGTTGGCAATATATTAGAGATTGGATATGAAGAGTGAGAGAGAGCAAAAAATCCAGGAAAATTCCTAATTTGTGAGCCTGAAGAACTTGTAGAATGCAGTTATCTTCTACAGTAAAAGGGAAGGTATAGGAGGAGTGGGGGTGATGAAAGGGAAGGGGAGGGTTTAGGGAGAAAAATAATAAATTCTGTTTTGGACATATTGATTGTAAGATGTCTCTTGTACATCTTATTTAAGACATCTGAAAGCCAGGTGAAGGTGTAAGATTGTCAGCAGAGAAAGTGGAAGAGGATAGGTAGATCTGAGAATCATAGAGAAGGTAATTAAATCAACCAGACAGAACTGAGAAGATCATTGACTGACATAGTATAGATGGAGAAGAGTCCACTACAACCCTGGGAGACACTTCTGGTTGCAGGATGTTGATCTTAGAAGTGACTGGTAGGAGAACCAACAGAGACTGGTGTTCCAAAAAAAAAAAAGAGAGAGAGATAAAGTATCAAGGAGGAGATGTAATGGGCTGAGGTTTGAGCTGATGCACTGAGGTCCCAAGTACATGAGGCTAGATAGTAATTGGGCTATACTCTATTAATATACATGATTGGATTAAGAATGGTCCCTGCCCACTCTCCTTGCAAGTCCTGATGTGTTGTATAGGAAATGACGATTTTGGTGGGTGGAGGCAGAGAGGGAAGAAGACAAACTGGGAGAGATTGGGCTGAGTTCAAGACTGAAGTGTGGTTGTGTGGCTGCTGGTCGAGCTAGCTTCTGACTCAGCTGCACAATTGCTATCGCCGATTTCCTTCCACCCGATCCTTCTTCACTGAGAATAAAGACTGACGATTTTCCCCAACCTGAATTCCTGACTCCTGCGATCTTAAAATACACGATCTTAACATTTACGCAACGGGCACCAAGGACTGAAGAAGTCTCCGTGACCAGGAACTTGGGTGAGTATTTAATAGACAAATAAGGAACTTATTTTCTTAAAAAACTAAACCAGTAATTTTTTTGGCTAAAATGGGACAAATGTACAAAGACTCTCCATCCCCCCTCAACCCCACCCAAGAGTGGTGCTATGGAGCATGATTAAGTGACAGAAATACATGGGTTATTATAACTTGGGAACAGATAGCAGATTTGTGGGTATATTAAACTGCATCTCCCTGGATCTAGAGGAGGGCAGATCTCTCGAGATAACTGGTCCTGGGTTGGACAAGATGTTCATACATTTCAGAGAAATGGTCCTCATTCAATTCCCATGGAGGCATTTTATTTATCAATGTATTTAGTTAGCACTAAGAATCCCTAGAAGAAAGAAAAGCTCCTTGACTTCCTTCCACCCTCCCTCAAATTAGCCAATGATATTAAGGAGGAAGAACAATGAAGAGTTAAGACCAATCCCACAGGGCATGGAGACTTAAGTGAGCAAGGGTGTGGTGACCTTTCCCTCAGGAGGTGGTTCAGCCCCACCCCAGGAGCAAGGATTGACTCTCTCCACCAACCCACCCCGGGATGGAGGGAGGAGGGGCAGTGGGGGGAGTGAGGGGACCAACCTGAGCAGGCTTTCAAGAGGCTTAATGGGCCAAAAGGTGTGGACATCCGGGAGCTACAACCACTTATGTTTCCTGTAATTCCCATCTAATGCCTCAGGTCAACAAAGTCAAATATGCTCCTTTAATGAAAATCATTAAAGATCTTAAAAGGCCTGCACTAATTATGGGGCTACATCAGCTTATGTTAAGATGTTGTTACAGAATTTGCTTTCAAGTCTTGATTCCTGATGACTGGAAATCTTATAGAAGGTATGCCTAGAACCTGACAAAATTACATGTGGCTTTCTGAATATAGTGAGCTCTGTAGGATACAAGCCCAACAAAATAGTCAAATGTTGTTCATGTGTGATCCCATGACCCACTTAAGGTATAGGTCCATATGCAGACGCCTACAGGTTAATATTCAGTAGCAAGGAGCAAATTGCTGCTAATGCTATCAAAGCTGAATTCGATTCACAATAAAATGATAAAGGTGGAGGCCTCTTAAAAATAATGCAAGGGCCAGATGGCCCTTGTGACTTTTGTGGGACGCTTTGCAGACTGCTATCACAAGAACTAATGGGGAAAACCAACAACAGATGTTTTAATAAGGCAACTTAAGGAAAATGCTAATGAGGTGTGCAGAAGGATTATACTAGGACTGCCAAGGATGCTCCTTTAGAGGAGTTATAAGACGCCAGCTCCAGTGGGCACAAATGCCTTTATAGCCAGACTATGATGCAGACTTCCCAAGATCCCAACATGGTAGACAGGGCCCTTCCAGCAAGGGACTTCTAGAGAACGGCAATGCTTTCAGGTGGTAAAGTAGGGCATCTGAAGCTCAATGTTGATAGAGGCAGAGTGAGAAGCAGGGTGGGAGAACAAGACCCAGTATCCCATGTCCAAATGCAACAGAGGCTTCCATTGGCCTCAGAATGTAGACAGGTTCAGGGAAGGGATGGGCCCAGCCCAGGGCCCCAGGCAAAACACTTGGGCATGATGGAGCCAATGGTGACCAGAGAGTGCCTAGACGGCCAACACCCAATATGCCCAATCAGCCAAGAAGCCATAAGATGGCAGAAAGGGATTACACAATCAATCAGCCAGGAAGCAACCTGATGGAAGAAAGGGATTACAATTAGGGAGAATAGAGTTTATCAGCTGAGACAACTGAGATACCCCCTGAGAGTGGAAATCGTTCCCTCCAGCCTAGGATCCCTTGCTCCAGGCACAGAGGTTTGACCATTTTACCCCTGAGAGAGATAAAAACAGTGTCCATCCACATACTAGGGAAACTGGGAATTGTGATAATCCCAGTCAAATACAGGCAGACAATGTGACTTATCACCGGAGAAACAGTAGCATAGGTTTATCTACTACAAATCCTACAAGCAGCCTGGTGGTAGTCACCCAGATTCTGATTCCAGATCACAAATCCAGCAAGTTTACTGCATAGCTGGAATAAGACCACTATGCTCACAATTTATATAAAATGGCCTTCCATTGGAAGGATTGGTAACACTGGGCAGATCGGAGTTATTAGAGGTGCCAGCTGGCCCATCACTGCCAAAGGATTAAAGCGACTACAGCTGTGGTAGGAGGATAATAAGCAGCTGAAGGGCGCCCTATAGATGACTTTTGAAGGCAAAACAGGAATTTACCCTTTTATAATTGAAAACCCATCAATCGTGGGGAAGAGACCCTTAAGAAAGAGGAAATGTAGGTTTTTAAGAGGGCCTGTTAAGGCCTGCCAACTTCAAGTTCTATTCCCTTGAAACTTGAACACCAGTATAGAGATGCCCTTAATAAAGAGAAATTCAGTTTTAGAAAAAGTCAGGAGCAGCTTAACAAGAAAACAAATTTCTAGTCTTTCCGAATTCAAAGCACACATAAAGAAGCGGAACTCAAAGAATACAGAAGAGAACATACCAGAGAACAAGCCCCAAAACACTCTTAAGAGATGGAAAAAGAAACAACTTCAATGGGCTCCATATAGTCAAAGGCAAGCAACAAAGAAAAACTCACAAGGAGTAAGAACAACAACTTATACTTCCACAACACTTTAAGATTTGAAAAACATATTGCATCCTTTTTCTCACTTGATCCTCACACTAATCCTGTGGAAGAGGCAGTATGCATTTTACAAATGAGGAAACTGAGAAAGTGGTTAAGAAGGCTGAACTAGCCTTTTAGTGTCTAAAACTAGCAAATGTCTGAATTGGGTTTCAAAACCAGATCTGTCTACTGATCTGAATCCAGTATCCAAGATTCTGAATCCAATTGAATCCAGGTCCAAAGAGGAAAACCAAGGAGCATAAAAAAGAAATCAATGAGCAGGATTGAGCCTCAGGGAAATATCTCTACTTAAGAGGTTGAAAAGTAGGTGATAAACCAGCAAAGGAAACTGGAAAGGGCCAGAGAGGTAGAAGAAAAGGCAGGAGAGAACAAAGTCATTGAAAACAAGGGAGGAGAGAGTCCACCAGGAATGATAGATCAAAGGTCGAAAGTGGCAAAAATGTAAAGAGCGATTAAGGACTAAGAAAAGGGAATTGGATTTAACAATTAAGACAACATTAGTAACCTTAGAGAAAACAATTACAGTACAGTAATAGGGTTAGCTGTCAGATTACAAAGAGTTGAGAAAGTAGGCAACTCTTCCTAGGAGTTTACCAGTGAAAAGGGAGTGAAAATATAAGAACACCTCATGGGGAGACTTAAGGGAAAGCATTTGAAGTATAGGAAAGGGACTGCTTATTTTTTTTTCCTTCGCTTTCTTTTATTCCAAGGGTTTAGCATATAGTAAGCACTTAATAAATGTTTGCTGACTGACTGAATATAAGCAATGGTGAAGGCATCAATAGAGAAGAACATACTTAAGATGAAAGAGTTGAGATGAATGGAGGATTTTGTATTTGATAGTGGAGGTGATTGAATTGATAGGTTGGAGAAGCAGTAGAACTGAGAAGAGTTGATATGGTCATTTTGACAGCTGAATGAAGGATGGATTGGAAAAAGACAGTTTGGAAAGTGCTTAATAAATGCTTTTTCATTCATTCAGTTAGCCTCCTAGGATGGTAAGGAAATGAGCCCATCACTTACCTTGAGATGGCTTCCCTTTGAAGACAATTTTTTTCTCTTTCCTTTTGTTAAAATTTTTTTCTAGATTAAATATCCACAGTACTTTTAATAGTTTCTTTTATGAAACCCTCTGATAGCTTATTCATCCTGTTCTAGATGCTCTTTAAAATTCACATTTTCAGAAAGGCAGTGAGAAATTAAATTATTCCTTTAAGAGTTCCTGGTCAGAAATGAAAGAAGGTCCATTTATGATGGAGGATCTTTCGGTACAATTGGTCTGAGATGATTTAGAACAAAAGCAAGTGTAAAAAGTTAAATCCTCAAGTAGTTGGCTCTGATAAGTGAACTTTCATCTAATATTCACTTAATATCAGGTGAATATTTCACCTAATATTCAGGTCCCAAGCCACCATAAAACTTCCCACCAACCTCCTCCTAATGCTTCTGTGGGTGCTCTTCTCCCTACCTTTTCAGCATACATTATATGTTGTCTTTTTTCATTAGAGATCAGAGACTCTCTTGCTTGCTGAAATTTGAATTCCCAGTATTTAACACAATCCCTGGCATATAAGTAATTTATGAATGCTCTGTCTCTGTCTATATGTCTCTCTGTTTTTTTCTCTTTCTTTTTTTTTCTTCTCTCTCTCTCTCCAATCATCCCTTCCACCCTAGAGTCCTTTATCCTATTTGTTCTTCTACTTATAGTGTCAATTCTCAATCTTGGGTCACTGTCAATTCTCTCTTCTTTAGTCTTACTCCTCAGCTGTTAAATATCAATGGGGTAAGATACAAAATCATGCTGACTGGGTCCAATGTAAATTGTTTTCTCCCCTCAATTGGGGCCTCACTGCTGCACAATGTTCATCTTATTTATCTGTGATTGACCATCATATTCCACACAGTAGAGTTTCTAAAATTTTTCTTCCTTCCTCAAGTACCAATGCAATCTTTACCCCCAACTCTCTTTACACATGACCAGGTTTGAGAAAGTAGTCCATTTATCATAAGCTGCCTCATCTCTCCTTCTCCATAGTCCCAAACCTTCCTTTATCTGTTCCCTCTTTTTTTGTTCTAATCTCAGAAGTAGGCTTTCTATTTTCCTCCAGGAAGGCTTCCTGAGCCTCTTTCAAGTCTCAGCTAAAGTCCCACTTTCTGCAAAAAGCTTTTTCAGTCCTCCTTAATCTTAAGACTTACCCTTGAGACCCTTATATCCTGTCAATATCTTATTTATATGTAGTCATTTGCAATTGCCTCCCCCTATGAGCTCCTCAAGAAGCAGGGGATGTCTTCTGCCTTTCTCTGTGTCTCCTGCACTTAGCACAGTGCCTGGCACATTGTAGGCACTTAATAAATGCTAGTTAACTGACCTGAAACATTTTTTTTTTAAAATCAAGACTATTCAAGAACTTCTTATTTGGTCTCCTTGCTTTCAATTCCTCCCTCCTCTATATCTATTGCATCAAATCCCACATCAACGAATGCCTATTGGAAATTTCAAATTAGATACCCCAAACTCAACAAACTCAAGTCCAAAACAGACCTCATTAAATTTCTTCCAAAATTCATCCTATTTCTTCTCAATGCAATACCATGCTTCTAGCCCCATCAGACTCACAACTTGGGTGTCAGGCTTAACTTTGTTCTTTCCCTCATCTGATTATTTCTACCTCTACAATATTTCTTAGATCTCACTCACCTCTACTCACATAGCTACCACCCTATTCAGACTCTTATCAGTTCTTATCTCGATCACCAAAGAACCTTCTCATTAGTCTTCCTGCCTCAAGTTCCTCCATTGTAATCTACAGTATACATAAATGTCAACACTTTTTCTAAAGGGCAGATCTGTTCGTCACACTCCTCTAACTCAATAAACTCCAAGTACTCCCTATTACTTCTAAGACAAAACATACAAATTCTTAATTGACATTCAAAGATCTTCACAAGTTGGCTGCAACCTACCTTTGCAGACTTAGTCTACATTATTGTCTTTCATGATCTCTAAGGTACAGACAACCTGGCTTTCTTACTGTTCCTCATACACAACACTCCATCCATATTCTAGAACCAGATCCTTCTATTACTGGTTGTCTTGAACATCTGCAATGTTTCTCACTATTTGCTTCTTTCAAAACTGAGCTCAAACCTTGGCTTTTAAATTTTTTCTTGACACTTCTCTCCCCCAGTTCCCGTCCCTCCCAAAATCATCTTATAGTTTTAAATTAAAATAGCCAGACAGCTAGACAAACAGGGAGGAAGATAGTCTGTCCCAAAAGAATGAAAGCTCTTTAAAGGGAAGAACCTTAATTCTCAGCATCAGGAATGTCTTATAGGCACTTAATAATCACTTGTTGATTTTATGAGTGATACAAGACAGAAATCAGGTTAGATTTTAACATCAAAATATTTAATTCAAGTATATGCTTTCAAAATGTTTAATCTTCAGTTGAAGAGTATACAACTTTATAGTTTAATTTTCAATCAAGAATGTTACATTTAGAGCCACGAAATATTCTAGATATCATAAAGTATATTCTCCTTATTTTATAAATGAGTAACCTGAAGCCTAGAATGGCTAAGCAACTTGCCTAAGCTCACAGAAGTTGCAGTCAGGATATGAAACTAGGCCCTCTGACTCCAAACACAGCATTCTTTCTACCACACCACACAAATATTGTGTGGTAAGGAATTTCTAACCTACAAAAACTCCTTTTAAGTATTCTCTTCCAGATCTATCTTCTGCAATAATTTTCTAGGTTAAATTATATACCATTAGGAAAATATTATGTAGAAGGGATTTATTGCTATCTACATTAAATCCTTTGACAATCTTTAAAGATTAGTGTATTCAGGGGGGCAGCTAGGTGGTGCAGTGGATAGAGCACCAATCTTGAAGTCAGGAGGACCCGAGTTCAAATCTTATCTCACGCCCTTAACACTTCCTGGCTATGTGACTCTGGGCAAGTCACTTGACCCTAATTGCCTCAGCCAAAAAAAAAAAAAAAAAAAACAAACCAACTATATTCATTCTTATAGAAAATTAGATTTTTCCCCCTGACCTTTTTTATTTTGAATTTTCTAGTGAAAAAAAAAAAAAAGACTGATCACACAGAAATCATATGTAATGTCAAAAGTCTTGTTTTAATTATGAAATTTAACTAAATAATGTGTAAATTGTGAGGCAATTTTATTAAAGCCTTTTCTGTTACTTCTTTTGTATCCTCACCAAAATTTCCTTCTCCATTGTGTCTCAGGATGGTTGTTTTTTCAAGTCAATATATCACACATATGAAAATAACAAGATTTATGGAAGTAGAAGGGCATTTATCAGTTCCTCTCTGATGGAATGTGATAAAAATAAAAATAAATCAGCTCAAAGTATGAGCTCACAAATACAGAAAAAAATATTTCTATGAGTCCCCTTAGTTACCTTATAAACAAACATTGTTCAAAATTGATTACATTCCATTTGATTATATAAGAATAATCTAAGCACTGGAAGTTTTAAGAGCAACAAAAGTTTAAGATATGAAAGTAACTTAGATTTTTGAATAAAATATTTAAAATAAACTTAAAAGGATAAAGTAAACATTGTCAACTTTAAGAACTACAAATATCACAATCCATCTAATAATTGAAAATTAAGTAAACATGACTATAGGATATATTTCTCTGAAGTACATTTCAGCAATATTAATACTGGGACACATAATAGAAAAAAATAATGTATACATTCATGTCAATGAGAGAGAGAGAGAGAGAGAGAGAGAGAGAGAGAGAGAGTGTGTGTGTGTGTAGACAGAAAGATAAAAATTTGTGTTATTACCAAGCTTAGTTTCCTTCCATCTTTGTAAATGGGGGATTATGGGTCTGGAATACTGAGTACACTGTTCAACTCAGTTGATGTGCTGTTTACTAGTTTTGCTTAATTGTTTTTTTTTTTCTTTTTTATTATAAGACATGATACTCTGAATGGGGGATGACAAAAGGATAAACTGAGGTATGAAAACAAAAGATATCAATAGAAACTGAATTTATTTGCTCTTGAGACTGGTTCTCCCTATCTCACCCAAACTGTAAATGCAATAGCCATTTAGGGGCTTAATTCTACTATTGATTGAGTGAAACCTTTGACTACTAGCTCTGTAACCAACCTGTACTGGTTCATTCCTCTTTAGGCAGTATAGAGGTCCCTGCTCCCATGAGGCACATAATATTGAAATTAGACTTGATGCAAAATCCTGGTTGGCTGGTTATTCCTATTGTAGAAAATCAGTACTCCTGAATTCAAGTGATCCACCAGCCACAACCTCCCTAATAGTAGGGATTGCAGACTTGTACTAATATGCCTGACTAAATAAAATGTTTAAAACAAAAAACAAAAACAACACCACAAACCAATAATGAAAAAGAGACTGGGGCAATGAATTATTTCGGTATAAAAAAATTGATTTTTTTTTCAAAAATAAATAATAATCTAACATATCTGATTTCAAGTATGAAAACAAATGATTGAGGTATTTCTAGAATGAGGCAAAAGATAATTATTTGTTGTTGTTTTTCAATTGAGAAAGAACAGAGAATATGAGTTGGAGAATTTTAATTCCAATCCCAGAGCTTCTGTTTATTTTGTATGTTAGGCAAATCATAATCTATCTAGCCCTCAAATTGTAAAATGAAAAGTATGGACTAAATGGTCACTAAGGTCCTTTCCAATGTAAATTTATGATCTTATAACTGCCACAGTACAGTTCAATTTTAAGTCAGTCCTAGAAGTAACAGTCTAGAATGGAGTTAATACAAGAAAATTTACTCTAGTAAATGCTAATTCTAAGTTTTAAAAAGTCTGACTTGAAATCACCTTCTCAAGGAATTATTTACTTACTATACTACTTACTATTCCTGACTGACAGAATGATCGGTGAAGAAAGGCTCTACAGGCCTACATCTTAAAGTCCAAACTCAACAACTAGACACCCAGTGTCCTTTAAAAGACTGGTCTCAACTTATTTTTCCATCTTTTTAGTCCCACTTCTCCTTAACACAGGTTCTCTGAATCCAGCTAACCTCTTCTACCAAGAGTGAAATTTCTATACCCTTTGATCCTGAGATTCTACTGCTAGCTTTAATATCACAAGGATTCCAAAAATAAAAAGAAAGAGTTGATACAGATAAAAAATGCTTATAGATGCACTTTTTGTAGTTACAAAGAACCAGAAACTAAATAGATGATCATGAATTGGGGAATGGTAATTATGATATACAGATATAATGTAATGCTATTATACTATTAGAAAGAATGAACATATAGAGCAGAAGAGGACCCATATGAATTAATGAAAAATGAAATAAGTAGAAACAGGAAAATGTACACAATGACAAAATGGAAACAAATGCTGCAATAGGTTAATATACTATCAGTGGAGTTGTGAACTGTTACAACCACCCCAGGAAGCAATTTAGAATTATGCAAACCAAGTGACTAAAAATATCTATTTCCTTTGGTCCAGAAAATTCTCTGATAGACATAGATACTTACGAGCTCATTGACACAAAGAGAGGGTCCTGCACCAAAATATTGATAGCAGAACTTTTCATAGAAGCAAAAAAGTAGAAACCAAGTAAATGCCTGTCAATTAGAGAATGGCTATACAATTGTGATATAAATATAACAACTTATTACTGAGTTATTAAGAAATGATGAGTGTGATACATACAGAAAAGCATGCAAACACTGACATGAAGTAATGCAAAATGAAGCAAGCAGAGCCAGGAAAACACCACATACAATTGTTATGAGCCAGAACTTGAAACAAGGTGATAACTTAATGGAATTGATAGAAACAATACTTAAATTAACAACTTTGAGAGTTCACACATTAGCTCACACATTAGTTCACACCTTTGGGAGATTTCAGGGTTCAGTATGAGATATCCAAATTCACAGCTCCCATAATCTCACTCTCAGAGGAGGAGTCAACCTTTGAGGTTACACCTCTAAAAGAGCATAAAAACAGCTGAGCTCAGTCAGGAGAGTTCAGTTGAAAAGACTGAGAGGGGAGCATCAGTTGGAGATTGTGAAGCCACGAGTCGGAGTTGAGCTAGAGGCAGAAGCTGGAAGAGCTAAAAGACAAGCTGCAAGAGCTCTTGGAACCAAGGAGGGAGATAGGCCTCTAAGAAAGCTACTCAGGCCCAAGGAAAGAGACAAAACTTGGAAGGAGAAAATAAACATTTGGATTTTATCAGGTGGCTGCATATGGGGTGATTATTGATTGGAACTGAAAGTAAGGCTGCCTCCAGAAAACCTCCCCAAGAAACCTGCTCCCCAAGAGAACCATCATACGATAAAAAAGAGAACACCACACACAATGACAACAGAAAAACCACCACAAAACATTCAAAACTGAACTGAAAAATTATAAAGATAAAAGATCTGAGTAAACATCTTCTTCTGCACTTTGTAGAGGTCAAAGAGCCCACAGGTATGAAACACTGCCAAGATTGTCAGATATTTTCAATGTGTTGATCAGTTTTGCAAATAAAACAAACAAAATTTCTCTTTCTTTTTTTTTTTTTTTTTTTAAATAAGATTGGCTCTATTGAGGGGTCAGGAAGGGGAAACCAGGGGAAATCTTGTCAATGTAAAAACAATAAATATCAAACTTTATTTTTAAAAAGAAACTGGATTCTGCTAAATAAAAATGATCAAATTTGCTTCTAAAGGAGGGATAAAAGAGGACAACTTTCTTCCTTCTTTAAAAAAGTAGAATACTATGGAAATATAACATTGTATATAAAGACAAAACTTTTTTGATTTGTTGATTTGTTTTTCTGAACTATTTTTTCCCTCTTATTTTTTGTTGTAGGGGTTGGGGATGTTGGGAAATGTAAGTGATATTAAAATAAAAAAACTATTAAGAAAAATTTAAAAAACCCTGATCTCTTCATTGATCCCTTAATATTTTCCGCATATTTCTACCCATGTTTACCTACCTTATTTAAAATAGTTCCTTTTCTTATCCAAGTATCCAAATCATATCTATTCCTCAGGACTTATCTGAAGTATCTCTTGTATGAAAAGCTTTCCTGAGTTTTCCTTCCCAGATCTCTATAAAACCCATTGCATATGCCTCCAATTTGGCACTTAATAACATATTTACATAATATGAAGTGTTTTTCTCCTAACAGTCTTGTTCAGTAAATGTTATAAGGATGATGATCCTCACTTTAAAGGTGAGAAAGCTAGATTATGAGAAATTAACTTAGTTTACTATTAACTTAGTTACTAAGTGTGACAGAATTGGAACCCATTCTCTTGCCTCCAAATCTAGTTCTCTATTAGCTATGAGCAGACTGGTGATAGCTAATTTTTAATTGAACATTTAAATCTATTTACCTTTTTAGTCTTATATACTTCAGGGCAGAAGCTATTTGCTTCTCAGTAGAGTTCACATGGCCCATTGTGCTCCAGGTAGCATCCAGTCACTTACATCAAAACTAATATATTAACCAATGTATTAGTTAGGAGCTACAGTTTCAAACTTAGTCAAACTTCAAAACCTCCAGCTTCTACCAATAAGAACAGGAACTAATACCTTTGCACTATAACTGACTGAGCCAGGCTTCACTAGCAGAAAACAATTCTATCACTTCAAAAGTAAACAGCTTAATTCTTACCAAGGGGTAAGAAGAGTACACTATTTTGTTATTGGCTTAGAGGGGAAAAAAACTGTGAAAGATAAGCTAGAAACAAAGATACTTAGAAACCCTAGTCACTCTAAATAGGCTTTTGCCAACTCCAACCACTCTGGATTTTACTTTGGCACTAGAAAAAACAGCAATCAACAAACCAACCACTCTCCACATCTCTACTGAGGATATGTTCCAGGGAACTCAAAGACAGAAATAAAGGTCACTTCTTGGTGTTTAATAGTTGAGAAATGGGATACTAATATATTGTAAAATAACAACAAATGTGACAAATATAAAGAAGCACAGAATGACTTCTATGAACATATGCAAAATTAAATAAGCAGAACTAAGTAATAGACCCGATAATTATAAACTCTGTAAAAGGAAATAACAACAAAATCAAAATGTGAAACTGAAATAACCAAGCATGGCTCCTAGAAGATATAAGAATGCAACAGGCCTTCCCTTCTTTGAAGAGGAGTTTTATTTATGCAGAACACTGCAGATAATACCATATTTTTCCTATATATTGATTAGTTTTGTTCAATTTTTTTCTCTTATTTTTATTCTTTATTATACAGGAAAGCTCTCTGAAAGGAGACAGAAGAAGAAGTATCAAAAGAAACATAACTGACACACACACAAAAATAAAAATTTATTTTCAAAAATTCATAGAAATATGGAAATATTTGTGTAAACTGATATAAAGTAGAAAAAAGCAAAACCAAGAGGAAATAAGTATACAATGAAAATATAAATGAAAAGATTACTAAAATGAGGTTAAACTATAGAAAACCAATAAAGATATCAAAGAACGAAGAACAAAAAAAAGAGCGGAAGAAACGCACTTCCTCCCTCAGTATCAGATGTGTTTTGCAAAACTGTTCTTTTTGTCACAGGGAAAGGTTCAGTCTGGAGGAAGAGTGTTTGAAATAACTGACATGAAGAAAAAGGTAGCAATAAAACTTTTTAAAAAGACATCTCCAAACAAGATATGCTGAAAAAATAACCTTGACATTCATAATTTAACATATGGAAGTGATTGTATTAAATTGATAAAATATATTAAAATTTGAATATTAGGGCTATCAGAAAAAGGTCCTGAAAAAAAACCCTGGCACTTTCAGAGTCCTTTTTACCCCAAAATGAGGAACACCTATTATACTGAAAGCATTCTTATCTCTACAAAGAGCTCTAAAAAAATTTTTTTTAACTTCCCAAGAAAGCTAAAAACAAAAACCTGCTTGCTCAACATGAACATGTAATTAAAGACTCTGTAACACTCTTACTCGTGTCACCTAAATGCTTTCCTAAGTGTGGAGGAGAAAATGTGAGAAAACACTGACACTTTACTTTCAAAAATATAAGATCATATCACTCAAGTAAAAGATTGTTAAAACAAAATTTAAATTCACTAAAGAACAGAAACGTTGCCTCAACTTAGCTCTTTCTATAAACTCATAGCTGTTCAAAGATGCATATGAAAGAAAAATAGTCACAAATTTAGAGCTAGAACCTTACTTGGAGATTTAAAAAATCTCCAAAACACTGGAGAAATTTATAGATGGAGAAACTGAGGTACAGAGAGAGGGCTTTAGTGACTTGACCAAGATCATACAACTAATGAGCGCCTGAAGCAAGATTTGAATTTTGAATCTAGAAGTCTTTCTGACTTTCAAGTCCAGTGCTTTATCTCCTTTCCCAAGGAAAACAATATCTAGAAGGTCTGAATATAAAAAATGTTGACTACTTCTGTACTGAGACAGGAAGAATTAGCCCTTTAATCTAGGACGGCAGCTGTAGTAAGGAGAAAGGGAGAAGGATCATTAAATGCAAAGACAGTATTCATGAATTTAAAATTATTTTTTAAGTGTTGAAAGAATGAACAATTACCTTCTACTAGAAGCAAGGTCATTATCAAAGGTACCAGCAGAGTGTCTACCCTACTGTTTCACTAATATTTTGATTATGGATAGAGATAGAGGTACAGTCTACTATAACTATTTGGTTTTGTTTGTGAAATGTTTTGTTGCAGCTCTATTAAAGGCTCTTTCCTGAAACAATACAGTTTTAGTTTTGGACAGCACTGCAACTAGAAGAAGCTATTTCCTAAAATGTGCTTATAATAAGAAATATCAGTTGTATACTAATAAAATTTGATCAAATAAGACCAATCATATATTTTTTTTCTATCAAAAGAAATTTTCAAGTATCTAAGTCAGGGGGAAAACTGACTGAAGATATATTTCATTTTATAGATAGCTTTTCAAGAAACAACTATGCTATATTGAGGAGATATGCCTATTTCTAAATTTCTTTCCAGAGTTTATGGAAACCACACACAGTCAAGAGCCATTTTCTTTTTGTAGTTTAAAAAAATAATCTTTATAAGCTTCCTAACCTAAGGTTAGAACTGGCAAATTTATTACATTCCTCCTATGAAAAAGGTACCATCTATAAGCACTTAATGGAAAATCAGAAATAAAATGTTAGAAGCTCCAACTAGTGAACAATTGCTTTCTTTTCCTTTCCTAATAAATTACAGATAGACTCAAGCAGATGTCATGTTGGCATTCAAAACCGAAAATACAGCTGAAAAGCAAGTTATGACTAATGCAATGTAAAAGATGAATGTCAGAAAGCTTCATTTTTTCAAATTTCAGATAAGCTCTTTAGCCTTAGGGTTCCTCTCACAGGACCCTGGAGTTTGGCTAGAAGTCTTAACCTCCATTTAAGACTGCAATCCCACAAGAGTGGGGGGGAGGGTGTAAATACAATTTAAGGGTGTCAGTGTTCACTTTAATCTAGGCAAGAACTGTACACAAAAAAAAATTATGTTGGAAAAATCTTATTGCCCTTCCCCCTTTGGATTTTATTTGCACCATTTTTAATAAGTGAACGACATCTGCATATTGTGAAAAGCTCCTTATCTCCTAAAGACATAATACCTTTGCAGCTGCACCACACAGAGCAACTGCTTCACTAGTGGCAACTCCAATGGAGTAATTGATGTTTTTTCACTCTTAATATAAGGAATGCTGTATCCCTAATGCAAATAAAATCCAAAGAGAGGAAGGTCTTAGAAATACTATTTTAAATCCTGTCCTAGCAGAGAATTAAAGCGCAGAAGATACCTGGGGCATTACTCTCAAGAAGCACAGAAGTGCAAAATAGGGAAAATGGAACCCCTGTTCTTGCTCCCTGGATGGGCAGAAGTACAGAGTCAAAGCCAGATACATGAAAGAGAAATACAAGTTACTCTAAGATTCTGGTTTCCTAAATGTCTGTACTTCCTAAATTCTATGACTTCTACAATAAAAGCACTTCTCCTTGCACCTTTGAGCCTTTCCTGAAAACCAAAACTGGAAGATACTTTATAGACTAATTTTACCAAAAAATAATCTTATTCTTTAAACAAGAGGAATATATTTTCCTTTAATATATACAGTTTTCAAATTACTGCTCAATTTGAAATATGCTAATAGTGACAGACTTTATCACCAGATTGGTTGACTTTTTCTTTGTAATGAGAAAAGATTCTAAGAAGTGGAATGAAAGGAAAGAAAGATTAAGAGAAAATGACTTATGATTTAAAAACAAAAGGCAAAAATTGAAAAAAACAAACAAACAAATAAGCCAGAGTCAAGACTATAATGACTACAATGACATAAAATAAAACCAAAATGTAGAGGTAACAAAACTCTTCAACTACAACAAATGGCCAACACAGTATCAAAGTTACACATTCCTCCTATATATTATTAACAAATTTTCTCAAAATACATATTTTAAGCTTCTCATAAAGTTTCTGCCATGCCAAAATAAAATCTATTAGAAAATTAAAAATAAAAAGTGCCATTGATTTCTAAAAATGTTTTAGAAGTGACAAGTTCTTTTCCAATATGATAGTTGTAATACAATAGTGAAATTTGAAATTCTGGATCTATTCTACAATGTTGTGAACATTAAGTGTACTAATTATGTCTAAAAAGTGAATATGTCTAAAAAATGAACTAAAAAGTGAATTAGTAGCGAATATATTCAAGATAACAATCAACTGGTATGCATACCTAGCAGTTTAAGAGCATCCCCCTCCAGTATATCCTGGCATCTCATTTGACTGAGAGTTCTTATCCCAATGTGGGACTTCAAGAGTTAAGCCCATAGAATTCAAGTCTGTTCTAATCACCTGATGATTTCCTATTATTGGTTTTTTGGGGGGACCCCAGACTACTGGGAGCTGAGCAGCTAATTGAGGGAGAAAAGGGACAAGAAGGTAGCTCTGAAGCAAGTACAAAAATACCCTGACATTCATCTATCAATTCTTTCTCCTTCACACACTACTTAGGATGTAGACCTTGTTTGTGATCACTCTTTCCTTTCAAAGCTGTTCTATATGTACATTTTAAATTATATAAAAGTAAACCCCCATTAAGGAGAGTCTTGCATATTTTAGGCTGGCCTAGTTCTTAACTACAGAAAAGTTCACATTCAAGTAATATATGACTAAAAACTGAGTGGATATGTGATAATGGCTCAGTGGAATGAAAAATATCAGGCAGGAAGCTAACTGAAGCAAATCCTAATTTTAGCGCTATAATTTTATGACTAAATAAAATCATCTTAGCCCTCCTGCTGATCATCAGTACCATTTTGATTCTCAAATACACATTAAAGAAAAACAAGACCAATAGTGCTATCAAGATATTACAAAGAATAATTAAACTGTAAATATGCAAAAAGCAAGAACATGTAATATAAAAGTATATTAGTATTATCATGAAAATAATAATGGCACTAATCCAAAGAATCTGCATCATGGAATGGGAAACTAAAATGAAACTATTCAGAAAACCTCATTTGGAATAATTTCTGTATACTAATTAACTAAACCTGAATTCTCTTGCAAAGGAAAAAAAAAAATGAAATGGTTCAAAGAAAAATTTAAAATGCATCCCAAAAAAGAATATAATACTAACTTCTACTTTTCAATCACTGTTTTTCATCTGAAGAGATCTGACTGGTTAGTTTCTATTTCAATTTGTGAACCATTCTGATCTATCCAATTAACTTTTCAAGAATTAAGAAAACTCAGCTATTATTTTAGCCATCTGACCAGAAAAGTAACGGGTATATAAAATGTCTAGCACAATACTAATGTGCAAAAAGTGTAACAATTCATGCTTTCTGATACATTATTACAGAGAATAATCACTCTGAATGCTAGAAAGCTAGAATGCTAGAAATGCTACAAAAGGCTTGACTTAAGAAATAAAAAAAGGTATCAATGGACTGTACTAAGGATAACAACTGCTAAGTTCTTCTACTAAGGATAACAACTGCTAAGTTCTTAAACAGCAGGAAAATAATATCTAGGATATTTAGAATATACATTTTTCTGAAATTAAAAAAAAAGATTGTTTTAAGATCCAGTTCACAGGTCAATATAGTAGAATGCATCGGATAACTTTTAAAACCACAAAAACAGCACATTTTTCTTGAGAGCTAAGACTCACACCAAGACTAAAGATGTCCATACAACACAAAACTAAAGAGAAGTCCTTTTGCTTAAATAGGTTAAGGCAAAAACACTGAAAAGAACAACAGCCACAGAAGCCACAAGCTCAAAGCAACACTAAAGATTTAATTCAAATCCATAGTAAGAGTCCATAACAAATAAAAGAACACACCACTGAACATGGAGATTTGAGAACACAATGGTTAAATGAAAAATTCTAACCTATTTTAAAATGATAATTCAAAGCTGTTTTACTACCATATACTTTATTGATGATGCTGAAAAATAACAATTTGAATGATATAGTTTCACCTCCATTACCTTTCTTTTTCCATTATCTAGTGGCTGCTCTATTGAGTAGTAAAATAACCAAAAGGAGCAGAAAAAAGAGAATTCCAGGACTTAAATAAATGAATGAATGCCTATAATGATTATAGCTAACATTTATTTTGTTTTTAAAAAGAAGAAAAGGTGGTTGATAGAGATTAAGTCATTTGCCTAGGGTCACAGTTATTATGAATGTGTTTAAGACACAATTCAAAGTCTTCCTGACTCTAAATTCAGAACTTTATCCACCAGCCACATTCAGGTGCACATGCCAGGAAATAGTCTCTAAATAATTAAATATTCCCTATCAACTAAACTACAATAAATGTATATTATCCAAATTATATAACTTATAAATTTAAGTCAATAATTCTTTATATGTACTGAAAAACTTAAAGCAATTGCTCAATGGTTAGAAAAACCAATGTTTGATCCTCTCTCTTCCTGACTCTGCCGCTGTATTTTACCTACTATATCCCTGACCCAATCATTGGACTCTGATTCTCCCATGATTACCATCAAGATCCAATTCTAAAAATCATTTGAAATTGTCTCATAAGAGTAACTAAAGTGTCATTCCTTCATGTAGGACCATAGATCTAAAAGTGGAAAGAACTTCAGAGTCCCATTCAGTCTAACACTCTCATTTTACAGAAGAGGAAACTTGGAATCAATCCTCTTGAATCTCTGCTATTACATGTATAAACAATATCTAAACGATGTCCCTCTAAATCAATAAAGTACTTTAATTAAGAGTTATTTTTGTCTCAAAAATATAATAAAGAAACAAGACAATTTTTTTTGGTATTTCCTCAAAAGCAAAGTTCTCTTTTTATATAAAGTTTTTGTATCTCTCAGAGTGGGGAAAAGTATGTGGGGAAAAATTGGTGCATAAAGTTCAGGTGATGAGGGTCTCTGTCATTTTCCTTTAATTCATTCCAAAGTTGACCTTTACCCAATGAACAGGTGTGTGTGTGTGTCTGTGTGTGTGTGTAAAATATATCAAATCATGAATCCTGTGCAAGCCAGAGAAACTAAACTAACAACAAAAAGATTTAAATGACCTAAATACTTTGGGTCTCAAAACCAGTTGTTGGGGCCCCTGTGCTGAAGAAACTAATCTCCTAACAGTAAGTTAGAAAAAAGAAGAAAATGGAGAAAAGGAAGAAAGCAAAAGTAGAAACGGTATTAAAATGCCTTCTGTTTTATGTATATTTTAAGCAGGCAATAGGAGTTAGAAATTCTTCTCATATCATTACTTAATGACTTGAAACAAGATGATGCTTAGATATTAAAAATTGCCATAACAGGATTAACACCAATAAAGACAATTCACATTTTAAAATTAAACCTCAAAGAAGTTGAATTTTAAGAGGAAAAATCTTAATAATTGTTTTTTTTTTTCCTTTTCTCTCTGTCCCTTTTTCCTTCCCTCCCTCTCTCCCTGCCTTCCTCCTTCCTTTCTTCCTTCCTTCCTCTCTTCTTTCTTCCTAATATAGCACCTCGCACAAACTGTTTTATGTCACAATGCAGAGACTCCAAAATGTATTCTATCTATTCTATTGGATTAAATCTAACTTGGATAAATAATCACTTGAGAAGTATGAGGAGGTAGTAGTTGAGTTAGGAAATGGTAGTTAGAAGAAAAGCAACTATCTTTAGACTTTGTAAAGATTATATTTAAAACAGAATTACAATTCAGTAAAAGTTCAAATCAGTCCAGATCAAATCATTAAAAATAAGAAGGAATTTCTAAATATATACTAAATATAAACTTTTCAATAAAATCAGAAAAACCACCAAAATTATTTTTTATTATTTTATTATATTCTATGGAACATAAAAATGTAATTTTTAAATAGTCATATTACACTTAGGATTTTTGAGGAATCCTAAATATTTTCAGTCCAATGATGAAACATATGGAAGGGAAAAGTAAAAAATTCCTTGGGTTCCTAGAAATAATTCCAAAACATTTCTCAAAAAAATAATCATCATATTTTTAATTTTAAAAGTAAATTAAATGCTTTTACTAAATTTTCCTTTTACACACTCACCCATCTGCTCAACAATTTCTGGAGGAAATACTCGAGAGGCAAAAGCTCGGCGAAATATATCTGAAAACTCCCTGTCCAGGCCTCCTATTCCCATCTTTTCAAAGTTCCAGTCAGGATTAATGATAGATTGTCGATTTTCCTTGGTTTTAGCTTTGCCTGTACAAATAAAATATAATCAGATATTCACCAGTCAAAAGAAAATATTTAAAGAAACTTTAATATTATTAATATATACATTGGTAAACAATACATCATTAATAAACTGAATAAATAAATTAAATCTCAATAAATAAGCAGCTGTTCCTACAAAGATGACATTGATGACCCATTTAAAAGATGGTCAGTGTCATTAAGATATTCAATTGTTTTCCCCAGTAGTGGGAAAAGGGTTCTGCTAAACCACCTTTTAAGTTCTTGCCTTGTTTCATTTGTGGTTAAAAGAACATTTGCAAAATGACCAGCTAAACTGTAGAACGATGTAATAATTCCCATGGAACAAAGCAAAGCAAAATTTACATTTTAGACATTAAAAAATGTTTAAAAATCTTGGACTTTTTAAGCCCTAATTTCATTAAAAAGACTTTCAAAGCTTCCAAAAGGAGCATAATAAAGGGAAAATACATTTACCTAGCTTCAAATCCTTTGGTATACAGAGAATATGTGAGAATATATGGTATGCATTCTTCAGTTTGTTACATTTATACATGAGAAATTATTTCAATATAACATGTATCAATGACAATACAGTTTGTGCAAGGTGTTATATTAGGAGGGAGAAAGAGAGAAAAGAAGGTAGGAAGGGAGGGAGTGAAGGAGTGAAAGAGAGAAAAGAAAAAGAAAAAAAAAGCACAGTTCCCACTTTCAAGGATGTTACCAGGGAACACAACATATACAGAATGTATATAAATAAGTATAAAGCGTGTGTGTATATATATGTGTATGTGTGTGTGTGTGTGTGTAATTTTAAGAGAGAAAAGGCACCAACAACTAGAGTGTACAGGAAAGGTCATTGGGAAGGGAGTGACACCCAAATTGTATTCCGGAGATATTTTGGAGGTCTTCGATTCAGAGGGTAAAAGATTACACTTTAGCCATAAGGGGCTACTTTTTGCAAAATGACCAAGGTAGAAGAGCATATGTGGGCAACAGGTTGTAGATTAGTTTGACTAGGATAGAGAAGTAAATAAACGATAGAAAATGAAGAAGAGCTGAAAAGGTGGATAGAAACCTTTTCAGAAAAAAGTTTTCTTCTTTCTCTTAGATGCAAGGAGAAATCAGTGAAGATTTTTGAGTATAGGGATAGCATGGTCATAACTGTTTTAGGAATATCAATTGGACAATTAGGAGATGGGTGTTAGCAGGAGACCAATTACAAGGATATTTTAAAAGTATAGATCAAAGATGATCAAGGTCTGAATTAGAATATAAGTTATAAGCGGCAATCAACCTAAAAAATTGACATATTATAATTATATCATTATAAATACAGTTAAGATAAAATTTAATCAACCTAGGTTAGAGTCTGACCTAAAACAAGACATTATTTTGCCATATTTGAAAAGAGACGATAAGTAAAATAGAATTGTCACAGGACACCTGAGGATAAAATTGGAATACATTATTGTCCTTAGAACACAGGAGAGGAAAGCATAAAATGAAAAAAACATTTTAATAAGATAATTTCTAGGTTACAATGTGACTTTATGATGAACCTTGAGTATTTTCTTAAACTTGACTGGCCCCTTGTGGCCAAATGTATAACGCACAAAAAAATCAATAAACCATTTTTCAACTTTAAAAAAATCTTTAAGTTACACTTTGCATGGATCATTTAGAAAAATAAAAATTGTATTTCATAAAAGTCACATATCACTATAAAGGAAGACTTGTTTAAGTAGCATATGAATAAAATAATCACTTCAGAAATTCAATGGTAGGAAAATGCTGTTTAACCTTCCTTAAATGTCATGACAAGATAAGAAAACTGTGCCTTAGGCCTATGAAAATCTCTCATTTCCAAAAAGATTTTATGTGAATAAGAACATTTAAAATAAGAATGCCAGGTGACTGATGGTAGCCTTCATTCTAATCAGTTTCTCTTCTCAGAAACCATTATCTTGTATAGATAGCCCTGTACATATTCCCCTCATGAAGCTCTAAATGTTGGAGCAAAATATTATTTCATATATCACCTTAAATGAGGACTATGGTTAAGGATATTTTTACCAAAAAAACTTTCATCACTATTAAGACTAGTCATCAGCCAGTCTTAATAAAGGCAACATAACCTACATCAAGAATCAAATGGCATTTCCATTTTTGATTTGCTAATTTGGGCTTATAGAAATAATACTTATTGCTATTTTAAAACATGGGGCTAATGAATGTTATATAAATACATGACAATGATGACTTTTATGACCGATTACATGGCAATCTATTCTTTCTACAACAATCTATGATATAGCTCTCTAAAACCAAAGATAAGATAGTACAAATGCAATTTTCAATAATCTGGTTTAGTTATTTAACACTTCTGAAATCTCTTTGCTTCATTCAGAATGACTCATATGCTTTATTTATAGAGAAAAACAAAAAAATAATTACACTTTTTTGCATTCTGGTGACATCTGTGAAAGTCACTGAAATAAGAGACAAAATACTGAATAAAAAAATTAGCTTCTATAATGAAATATATGCTTTAAAGACCGTCAACTTGATGTTTTCCAAATCTTGCTCTACATGATTCCTTTGTGTTGCCTTTAATTGGGTAATCTAGCATCTAGATACTAATGTATTTTTTCATTCTTTCCAAAAATCTTCAAAAGTTCTTCTGCCCTGATGATATCTGAAACATAATCTTAGGGGGAGAGATATCCCTTAATAATTCCAATTTTCCTGTTATGTTTCTGACGATAACAATGGCCATTATCGGTGCTATGAAGAGATCCTGAAATGTTTTATTCTTACTGTAAAATACTGCAGACCACATTCATTCAGGGGATAGGTGAAGTAAATGTCAGCTTTTTGGAATTATTTTGGTACCATTCATCTATTAGTCAGATTTATGTCATAAAACTCAAAAGGGACTTTTAAACATAACAATTTAAGTTCTTTTCAAACTCTTTGTGCCATTAGTGTTTTTTGTAATTGCCTTTTTTTAGATATGTCTGGAATTATGATTGTTGATATTGTTAGTTGGATTTTTCTGATGTAACAGAGATAATTCAGGAGATGGGATAACATTCATTTACAGGGTCCTCAACACATTATTAAAACTATTATTTTGTTTTAAATATTTGGCCTTCATTAAAATCACTGGTTTTCCCAAGTAAATGAAAATGTGTTTGGATATTTATAACTTCATATTTTACTCTAAGGACCCCAGGTCAGTTTTTCTGAATTGACAGTTAAAATGACATAGGACCTTTCTTAAGGTACTAAATAATTACTCAAAAAAGAAGCTCCAACACTCATGCTTAAAAATGTCTGACTTCTCCCTTTTACATTTTGTGATTTCCCAAGCCCTGGCCCTTCCAAATAACATGGCAGCATTTCCTGACTTTATCATTACCACAAAGTGGCTTTCTTGCAAAGGGAGTATACTTGTTTATTCATTTAAGTCATTAGATTAGACCTTAGATCCATGCTTGGTGACATGTTAAGATAAAGTCAAAGTCCATTTAAGAAACCATCTTTCAAAACACTACAATTCTTACCAATAAGATTGAGAGAAGAATTATCTGCTTTCTCAAATGCAACTTGACTATTTCCAACAACCAGACCGACTTCAATCTGCAAGAAGATGGACAAATAGTTAAAGTCCAACATTGTGCAACTGGTTGCTGGACTGCCCTCCCTAAAACAAAGTATCAGATACAAATAAGATATTTTTAAGGCTATGACTCAAAAAAAAGTGACTTAGTTATATACCTTATAATCAGCTTCCATTTTTTTATTCTTGGTGTCCTATCTTTTGAAGTAATATAAATTAGCGCTTTCCTTAATTTTTATTTGTTTATTTATTTTTTTGGCTGAGGCAATTGGGGTTAAGTGACTTGCCCAGGGTCACACAACTAGAAGTGTTGTGGCTGAGACCAGATTTGAATTCAGGTCCTGACTTTAGACTTCAGGGCTAGTGCTCTACTCACGCCACCTAGCTGCCCCTGCTGTCCTTAATAATTTTATCTAATTTCTTGGAAAACTGAAACAAATACCTAAATTTAATAGCACATTTAACAATATGAAAAATAGTATATCTGAAAATTGGAAAATACTGGTTACAAAGATCAACTATTATAACCATGTAAGATAGAACTTAGGAAAGTTAATTTTTAATATTTACATGAAAACAATTTTACTTATAGTTGAAATATTAAATGTGATCCATACCTTCTGTCTTTTCCCTGTAGCAGGTTCTCCTTTCAGGATGCTGGGATCCATGGCCTCAATATCCTTCACTAACAAACCAAAAAGCTTCTCATTGAAGCTAAATACAAGCTTTTCAGGAAAGAGGAAAGGGAGAAAAATAAGAGTGCAGCAATAGTTTTCTCCACAGCAACCTCCAATTCCCACAATGCAAATTTTGTCCCAGAGGTACCTCAACAATTGGCGACTACCTTTATCAATTTTCTATGCCACTTTAAAACAGCAGACAAAAAAATTAAAAAAAAAAGTAGTGGCTAAGGAAACTCAAACATATTTTAATTTTTCATCTCATAGCCCCTACACTCCAAGAAGAGGATATTTCTTCTATCCTATTTTTCTAGGAAAAGTTTCCTTTCCACAGATTTAAATGTTTGTGTTCATTGTTATGATTAAGATGTTGACTCCCAAACAAACAGCAAAATGTGTGGCCACAGAGTGATGCCCAAATCACTCATCTGGAGTGATTGACAATAAAATTCACAAAAAGGCCAAAAGGAAAAAGCACTTCTCTAGCAAAAAATCCAAAGAAGCAAAAGGCAAGAGAATATTCTAAAGCATCAGTTTCAACCAAACAAGGGAGCAGCTGAGATGACCATGCATACCAGACTGGTAAAATGAAATATATCAGTACTGGGGACTTTATAAGAAAAGATCTAAGTGATATTAGAGAATATTGGATGAATGAGGACAATGAAATGAAACTTGGTAGAAAAAGCATTTATTTTCACCCAAAATAATAGATCTGACTGAAGAAAAAGATTTCTGATATTGTTGATGCAGTAAGAAAACTGTAAAATTAGACCACATGAATAAAATAATTAAAATGGTTCAGTTTCAATCAGTCTGTTAATTAGTCTAGCTTTTGTTTTCTAAACTATTTGTTTTCTAAGCTGTCCTATATTTGAATTGCAAAACAACTTGTAAAATGGATCTAATTAAAAGAGATAATCAAGGAAGCTATATTTTACTAAAAGGTAACAGGTAATGAAGTAATATCAAAAAATTTTTACAGCAAGTTTCTCTGATAAAAGCCTCATTTCTCAAATATATATTGAATATAGAACTAAGTCAAATTTATAAAAAATAAGAGCCATTCCCCAATTGATAAATGGTCAAAAAGATAAATAAAGGCAATTTTAAGAAGAAATCAAAACTATCTATAGTCATTTGAAAAAAGTATTCTAAATCACTAGTGATTAGAGAAAGGCAAATTAAAACAACTCTCAAGTACTACCACACAACTATCAGAAATAACAAAATGCTGGAGGGAATTAGGGAAAAATAGAGATATACTAATAAACTATTGGTAGAGTTAAACTATTCCAACCAATCTGGAGAACAATTTGGAACTAGGCATATACCAGCAATACTGTTATTAAGTCTATATCTCAAAAAGATCAAAGAAAAAGGAAAAGGACTTAGCCGTACCAAAAAAAAAAAAAAAAAAATACTTATAGCAGCTCTTTTTGTAGTGGCAAAGAAAAAGGTGTTAATTTGGGGGATGTTCATCAATTGGGAAATGGCTGAACAAGTTGTGGCACATGATTGTGATGGAGAACTGATAGAGGTAGTTTCAGAAAAAGAAGGCAGGACCTATATGAACTGATATAACAAAAAGTGAGAAGAACCAGAAGATCATTATGCCCAGTAAGAGCAATGTCACGATGATGATCAACCATGAACTTGGCTACTTTGATCAATATAATGATCCAAGATAATTCCAAAGGCCTTAAAAAATGTTATCGACCTCCAGGGAAAGAACTAATGAACTATAAATGCAAACTGTAGTATAATTTTCTAACCTTATTTTTCTTACTTTTTTGAAATATGGCTAATATGGAAATGTTTTGTGTGGTTTCACATATATAATTTCTAACATAATGCTTGTCTTCTCAGTGCATTGGGGGAAGGAATAGGAGAGAGAATTTGGAACTCACAATCTTAAAAAATGCTAAATAAGAGTGAGAGTGTTTGTGTGTGTGTGTGTGTGTGTGTGTAAAATAAAAATTTTAAAATTATTTAAAAAAAGCAACCTGTAATATGAACAATTTTTATTGAGTGAGGTTAATTGTCTACTTTATTAAGAAGGAATGCTTTGTATCTACCACCTGGTGTCTATCAAAATGTGTCTTGAAAATCCTTCTTAGCGAGTCTATATTTAGCTAGCAATGTTAAAAGGATATGGAACAAGACTTCTCAGACAACTCAAGTAAACACATCTATCAGTGAGTGATGCTGGTCTAGAATTCTACTCTCTAGCAACCAGAATTGTGCGCTTCCTTTCTAAAGTCAACTCCTAAATAACAATGATAATAAATGATGAAGAAAATAATTCATTTGTATGAGGCTTAGAATTTGAAAAATATTTTAGATATTTTATCTCAAGGCCACAAGGAAAAGGGCAATTTTAACTATGCAGCTAACTGGGTCTGAGAAAACAAAAATAGTATACAATAGACATACATGTAGATGTACAAAGATACATGTGCGTAACAAAACCACCAACATATCTTCACATATACATATGCACTCTCAGATGCTTATAAACATACATGTTTACATGTATATATACATGTATGTTTTTGTTTACATATTTATTCTTAGTCAATATTATATAAAAACACATCTACATTTTGAAAATACCAAATTTTATCAGCATGCTAGTATTTTCTACCAATGAGATTCACAAGTAAGAAAATATAATTTGCTATTTATGACAATTGAAACTCAAAGGAGAAACTTTAGCAAATGACTTCTAAGAAGTCTCTTAGGTAAACTTCTAAAGAAGTCTCTTAGGTAAACTAGAGCAGATGTCCTACACATGGTACTAAAGAGGAGATATCTCAAGGAAGGAAATAAAATGAGTATATGTATATGAAATAGGATAAAGTGTTTACATTTGAGAAAAGGGAAAAAGCTATCTATAATAGAGTTAAGGGGAGAAAACACTTAATATCCTAATAAGCCTACTTAATTTTAATCTTTCTTCCATTTTTGCTTTCTTAGACTTTGTCTAACAGTCCCAATGAAATAAAATGAATTATCTACTATAACTAGATTATGATCAGGAAATTGGGATATTAATAAAGCAATTGGGATGAAAAGGAATAAATACCTGTTGTCCCACTGAGAAAGCTTGATTGTTGAACTGTTGGATAAATTCTGCTGCCATCTTGTCAGTGTCATAAGGATTAGAATCAATGCTTTTTTTCTGTAGGAAATCAATCTCAATAGTCATCGTGCCAATACACTGCTTTGTCTTGTCAAATGAATATAAGGAAACTAGAGGGAGAAAAAGGCATTTTATTAGTGACAACAAAGACAGTATACTTCAAATAACTAAAAATATGTACATCATATAAATATCACAATAGAAATCTTAACTGTCTACACAGAATTATCAATGATAATAAAGTAGAATGGAAATAATATAAAGTCCCACCAGGAGATTCCTTTCCTCAATATTAGAGATCACAAATCTAATGCACAAATTTCCCTCCATTCCTTATGCTACCTCTAGTATTAAAAAAAACAAAACAAAACAAAACAAACCAACCTCAGCCCAAACAACACTGTCTCTGTCTTCACTCTTATAGTCCAAAAATAGCATGAGTTAAAGAATACCATCATAGGGTAGGCTGTCCAACCCTCTCCCTCTGAGGCAAAGAGAAATGATGAAATAAATGTTTGGCAAGATCTTTTGTCCTAAGAAATTAATCCACAGACCAAAAACACTTTAAAGCTACTGCTATAAAAGGAAGTTCATTCACTAAGGAATCTGAACTAGATTTAAAGCTTTTGCCCATCACTTAAAAATACTGACTGAGCATGTTCTATATGCTTGGTATATCATAAGAGATGTTGTAGAGTCATTCTCTTCCTTCCACCAAAAAAAAAAAAAAAGTGATTTTCTTCATCTTTAAGGGTAAAAAACAAAATAATAACAGTATACATAAAGTTGCAATCAAAACAATTCCTCATAACTCATATCCTAAAATGCTAAAGCTGATATTGATGCTAATTAGTATTTGTTCCCTTTTGTAATTAAGTTATCATGATATGATTCCAGAAATCCAAAAATTATCACAGTAAATTTTTTAAACCATAATTATTCTAGAATTATAACTTCAATTTTGTTTTTATATTATTTGCAATAAAAAGATGACTAAATTACTACACTGATTTCCTAAAGATTCATAAACTACATCATAACAATTCTCATGTTTCAATTATCATATAACTAGATTCAAATGACTACTCCCAATGTTTTGTTTTGTTTTGTTTTATTTTTTAAACCTTTAAGACAAACCTGTCTCCTGGGGTCCAATCCATCTGCCTTTTGGATATTTCTAATTGAATGTTCAAATGATACTTCAAATTCAATAAACTTCAACATCCATTTAATCCTTAAATCTGCCCTTTTTTCCTCATTTTCATTAATGACATTTTCATTCTTTCATTCACTTAGGCTTGAAAGTTTTGAGTTATTCTTGGCTCTTCCTTCTCTTTCATTGCCCATATAAAAGTAATTGCCAAATCTACTAATTATATCTTTGCAACAGTTCCAATTGCCCTCTTCTTTCCATTTCCATTGTCACCATTCTGATTCAAGGCTCATCTTGCTCATCTAAACTATCACTGCTACCTAATTAGTTTTTCTCTGCCTCTACTTTTTGCTAACATCAACTAATCCTTTGCAATCACTACCAAAATAATGATATGACATATGATAATTACTAGTCTGGTCATATCACTTACCTATTGCTATAGCATGTACCAATGGCAGTCAATCTGAAACCAAAGCCTAATTTCACAGTATTTCTCCTCAAACATTTCATACTCCAGCCAGAGTGAGTACTGTTTCCCAATCTATCCTACCCTGTCCCATTTCAGAACCTTTTGTATGCCCACTCCTGGAAAAGATTTTTCCTATAACTCTGCTTGGGTAAACCTTTCTTTCCCTTGTTTCAGGGTTCAGTATAAGTACAACCTTCATTAAGGAGCCTTCCTTTCCTTCTTCCCTTATGAATTTATCCTGACATTTTGACCTGTCCTTGGCACCTGACATATCCTAATTTGTATTAGTTAGGTATCTGTCTCATTCTTCCTACTACAATGTAAATTCCTCTAGAGCAAGAATTTTTAACCTGGGTTTTGATAATTGATTTTCTTTGTAATTCTACATATTTTATGCAGTTAGAAATTTTATTCTGAGAAAAGCTCCATTGTCTTAAGACATGACATAACATACTGTAGCACTTCAGCACAAGGCCTGGAAAAGATTCTCTTCTGTGCCTAAAAACACTCTTCATACAATAGGCATTTATTAAATGCTTGTTGTTATTGTAGATATTTTATGTGATATACCACTGTTTAAAAATACGTTTGTTCCTTCATCAGACTTCAAGCAACTACTACTTATGTAAAAATCATTATGCTAGGCATCAGACATACAAGATAAAATATGATACAGGTCTGCCCTCAAGTTGCTTACATTTTACTGGGGTTGAGGGGAAGGGAGAAGAAAGAATATGATGTATATAGGAAATAAAAGTACAAGGTAAGATATGATGGATATAAGGAAGAAATTCAGACAATATGACCTAGGAAAATTTAAGGAGTGAGATGACACTAGTGGCAGGGCACAGGGTCATCAGGAAAAGACATGCAGAAGGTAACATCTAAGTTAAGTTTTGAAGGAAAGGAAAGATTTTTGTATATCTACTGGGCTCCTACATAACCAATTCTATTTTTTATTAAAAGCAAACTGTTGGTGATTCAGTCACTTAGTTAATAAATTAATATTCTGATTTTTACTTCTTCTATATCAAAACAGATTATCTGCTAATTCATAATAACAGCATTTACATACGACAGACATTTAGAACTACATAGTACAAAGTCACAAAGACAATTCTGCAAGCAGAAATGAAACGTTAAATTAAACATTTCAATTTAAACGAAGTTCCTAAATTCAAACTAAGACATCAAGCTTTGAAGTACCATTAATAATTAAGAACAATGTTCTGACCCCTTTGATCTAAAAATTACAGTCCTCTACCAACATGAAGCAATTATCAAGAATAAAACAAGGTTAATAAAAGAGAATTAATGAGAACTAAATGGCAAATGACTATCAGAATGACACAAAACAAGAACCCCACAAAAAAGATTCTCAATACAAAATTAATTTCATCAGCATACATTATTTTTTAATATAGAAAAGTGTTAATTTTTAATAACAGTAGCATTTACTGATGCTGATTTTTAAAAGTTGAAAAAGCTTATATAATTAATTTTTACTGTGCTTTAAATGCTAATTTTTAAAATGATGCATGAATCTTATTCATAATTCTTATGAATACTACTGGGTTTTTTTTTCCTCTTATCCTTATATTTGCCTTCACAAGACCACTTCAGATCTTTTCACCTTTCACTTTGTAAGGAACTTAACAATGTTTCTGACACTATTCCATGTGAAGGAAACATGACTACAGGAATCTTTTATGTGAAACCTTCTTCCATCAACTTATTCCTAGCAAATTGTGGTCCAAGTTATTATTTCCAACCCCTATCCTTTTTCTAGAAAAAACAAAACAAAACACAATAGATGTGATCCACTAGGCAAGGAAACTTTTAAAAGTGTTTTATTTTGAACTTAAAACACCAAATAAAAATGTTTATTCTAAATATGAAGTAGTAAAGAAAAAGTTTACATGAAACAGTAAATTTCTATTATGTGTAGTTTGTTTTCCTTTTAAATACAAAAGGAATTCTACAAGTAGTGTTTAAAACTGTCCTGTGTTCATCTATACTTTCCATTTCTCTTTATTTTCTATTCACCTACACTGCCAGTTGGCCTTCTATCATCTCCTATACCTTCTTTACAATGTTTCAATGACTCTTTTCTCATTCTGGCAACTTAGCCTCCTTCTCTAGCCACTCCTCCTTGAAAGTCAAAAGAGTAAAAAGAAAAACCAAACTCTTCTAATAAATATGCCTATTCAAGCAAAACAAATTCCCAATTTGGCTATGCTTAAAAATGCCTCTTTCCATACTTTGAATCCATCACCGCTCTTACAGAGAATGGTAATAAGTTTTATCATCAGTCCTCTGAATTCATGACTGGTGACTGGACTGATCAGAATCAAGTCTTTAGAACTGTCTTTCTTTACAGTTTGTTGTTATTCAATTAGTTATAAATTTCTGTGATTTAGTCTCCTAATAATTTGACATTTAGAAAAAAAGGGGAGGGGGAGTAGCTACGTGGCATGGTAGGTAACAGCATCGGCCCTGGAGTCAGGAGAACCTGAGAATAAATCCCATTTCAGACACTTGACAATTACTAGTTGAGTGATTTAACCCCAAATAACCCCCATGCACACACACACACACACACACACGCACGCACGCACGCACACACGTAAAAAAGAAAAAAGAAAACTCCCATGTTTGAAAAATCCCAAAATATAAATTACTATGCTTTGAAAGGACTCTCATTTTAACAATAAATTTAAAAATTAAAAAAATAAAAGATTTGAGGGGGAAATGTGTGTGGTTATGTTTGTATATTTACTTATGTACACATAAATATATCTTTTCTTAATTTTAGCTTGTTTGGGAGTAGAGGGGATGAAAGGAAAAAAAAGAATAAAGTAAAGGTACACAGAAGAAAATAAAAGAACATTTACAAGGAAGTAAAGAAAAGACAGGCACTTGTGAATATAACTTTTTCTATTAATATATACTTTCTTAAACTGGTAATTTGTTATATATTTTGAATCCTCCTTGATGTTCTACTGGGCTTATGACAATGTTTTCTTTTGATTTGTTTATTCTTCTTTGTATTACTTTTCTGTTTTTCTTATTTTTTTTAATAATAAAAAGAAAACTGAAAGAGGCAAAATGACTATAAGGTAAAGATAAAAAGTATCAATAAAACTTAAAAAATAAATAAACAAAAGGTTCTTCTCAAGCCGGAATCCCTGGCCTACAAGCAAATGATGCTAATATTTGCTATTAGTTTTTGTTAGGTTTTCTCTAGTAAGGGTTCAGAAAATGCTTTATTAAATTGTTTATCCTTCACTAAAATCATACTAAAATGACCCAAATCATTATGAAAGTAACAGTGATAGAAACTCTGATAAATACTCACACCCAACTGAAAAGAAATGCTTCAGGTATAGACAGGACGGTATGTCTATCATGGAAGGACAAACCTAACTAAAATCATCTTCATGATGATTATTTTTTTCTCACAAGACTGTTTCATAAAAAGCCTACATTACTAGAAAGAAAATCCCTACATTTGAGGAGCAGGTGCCTGGCAAGTAGCCATATCCTTGATAAGAGAATTGAACACTCTGAAGAGTAAATTTAAAAGAAAATATATTACCTGTTTCCTCTGCTCTTAGAATGTGCTGTAGCTAAAAATATAGTATCATTTGCCCAACCCAAAACAAGTTTATGCTCAACTGTTACATGTTGTCACAGGCATCTCTAGACAATGTTGTTCTTCCCTTATTACAGACCATACACCCCTTAATTATTTAAAATCTTCTGTTTTCTTTCAAGTTCCAAATTCTCCTCCTTGATGTTTCCCTTACTACTAATCCATTTCACTGAGAAAATTGTGCTATAATTCTCCTACCCTTTTCTCTCATAGCCTTCTTCATCCTTCCTAACCAACTCAGGAAAAAATGTTCCATTCTATTTGGGAAAGTAACTTCAAAGACTTCCAATTTTTCCTTGTTAGCTTTCCTCAGATCCTGTATTTATCCATTTCTATAGCCACAACACTTATTCAAGTCTTATTCAATTCTTCAAACTTCTCCCCAGTTTCCCCTATGAATGAAATTTAGAATCATTTTCTTTAATATTCATTGTGATGCAATATCGCCAAGAAATCATAAAAGAGAGAAAGGACTTATTTATGCAAAAACATAGCAACTCTTTTTGTAGTGGCAAGGAATAAGAAATTGAATGCATGTCCACCGATTGGGGAAGGCTAAATAAGTTGTGGTATATGAATGTAATGGAATACTATAATGAGAGGCTGATTTCAGAAAAGCCTGGAACGACTGCTATGAACTGATGCTGACTGAAATGAGCAGAACCAGGAGAATGTTGTACTCAATAACAAGCAAGATTATGTAACAATCAACTATAATAGACTTAGCTCTTCTCAAGACAATTGCAATAAACTTGGGATGGAAAATGCCATCTGTAATCCAGAGAAAGATCTATGAAGATTGAATGCAGTTTGAATCATACTATTTTTACCTTTTTCTTTCTTGTGGGTTTTCCCTTCTGTTCTGATTTTTTTTTCCAACATGACTAACATGGAAATATGTTAAAAGAAATGATTGTATATGTATAACTTATATCAGATTGCTAGCTGTCTGAGGGCAGAAAAGAGATAGGAGTAAGGAAAGGAGGGAAAAAAATTTGGAACTCAAAATTTTACAAAAATGAATGTTGAAAACTGTCTTTACATATAATTGTAAAAACAAAATACTATTATTTGTAGTGCTGAGTAATCATTATTTGTAGTAAAATTATAGTACTGGAAAAAATGGCTGAGATAAAAAAATTTTTTTAAAGAATTACTGTGATGAAACTCAGATAAATACAGGGACTTCCATTTGACTCGAATAAAATTTAATATAGAAAAGATTTTAGAACTAGAAGGAAAGAAAAATAACCTAGACAATTCTTTCATTAGACAGATAAGGAAGCAGGCAGTTAAGGAAGAGATTACAGGATTCTTTAGTGTGTATTTCAAGATCCTATGCACATTGCAAAACCTACCCTTTTCTCCTGCTAAAAAGCAGTTCAGACTTTTGGGTTCATCATAGTAAACTTATTTCCTGCCCTTCAATTATATTTATTCCTCCCATGCTCTTATTTATGTTATTTTCATCTCCTAAACTATCCTTTGTTATTCTTTCCGCCAGATCTTATTCTTCTTTCACCTCAAAATCTTATTTAAAGTCCACTTCTTACTGCTCCTTATGAAATGAGGAATATGATAAGATTCAAAATGGAAAGATTCATATAGAGAGGAATGAGCAGATCAGGAAAACACTTTCTATAATGAATAATGATATAAAGGAAAACAACTACAAAAGACCTAGAATCTCAATCAATTCCAAGACTAATCATGATTTAATCATTTAACCAAGACCAATGATGAAGCATGTTTCCTACTTCTTCCAAGAGGTGATGATGGACTGGGGGTACAAAATGCAACTTCTGTTTTCAGACATGACCAATATATTGATCTGTTTTACTTGACTACATCTGTTACAATAGAAAATTTCTGTTTTGAAAGTAGGGAGGGAGAGTTGGTGGGTAGTGACAGTGATAGTGAAACATTAAAAGAACACATAACAGAGAAAGAAGTTCAAAGTAAACACACAGAAGCAGGCAGTTTTGTTAATATAGTGTTAAATTTACCATACACTTAAAAAACTGCAAATAACCTAAGTTTACAGTTTCATAGATGATCCTCCTTTCACATCTTCTTCTTACACTGTAATGTTCAAGTTTGTTGCTGTTTAAGGTCAAAATGAAAAAAGAAAAACTGTAAAATCTGCTTCTCCCCATAAACATACACAAAGAAAATGTTCCCCAACTAAATTCATCTGTCTCCAATAAGATCACATTCACCCTTTTCCTGCCTCAGCACTTATTATGCAGGTTAATTCCAAAGAGTTATATTTGTTTGCCCTTTATGTTTTGAAAAAAATTTAAAATTTCATATCTTTCTCATATATATTCTGCAAACTATATAATATGTGACTGTCCTGATCCCCCTTCAACTATAAACCTAGGAGGTGGGAACTATAGATTTTTTTTTATACTCTGGGTTTTTAATATAGTTTTCTTAACATAGCAAACATCCATTCTTATTGACTGACATACAATCAAGGAAAGAAAAATACTGATTCATTCATTTCAGTAATTTTGGGAATTCATGGAGAAAATAATTTAAGAGCTAAATAATATATTTACCTTCTATCTCTTGTCCAATAGAAAGCCCAGCCCATTTCCGCTACAGAGAGAAAAAAGAAAGCATTTTAGGAAACAAATAACTAATCAAAGGTAAAGAAACATGGCAAGAACTTTGTTCCCAGAAAATATACACATTCAACAGAAAAACAGTCTAATACATTGCTTATGTAAGGAGGCAGGATGGAGTAAAAGTATAAAGCAAGTGAGGCTTTGAATAAAAGACCTGGGTACACAGTCCTTGTTCCCCACATAATGGTAATGTGATCTGAGATAATTACTTCTCTTGAACTTCCACTTTTTCCCCTATAAAGTGGGGAGAATAATAATACTTGCATTACATATCTCATATACTTACTGAAAATCAAATGAGATAATACCTATAATACTTCAAGATCCTAAAATACCATATAAACATAAGCTTTTATAGGATATAATCCATGTATTAATCTGTCCATAATGTAGTTTAGCCCACCAATTTTCAAAAAGTCAAGTTTACTACATTATGAATTACATGAACAAAAAGAGCGTTTCTTCAGTCTTTGTATTGTATAATGCCTTACATGTAATAGGTACTTTTAAAATCTTGAATGATTGAGTAAATTAACATTTTCTTATGGGGAGATCCTCAATTTTTATTCAGAGATTATATACTATTATTTACCACACAATCCTTAACAAACAAAATGACCTCATTTCTTTTTATAAAGGAGACTAATAAACAAATAAGAAAGGTCATGAAGGGATATTGAAAGTTGATAGAGTAACAATAAGTGAGAAATCATAAAAGTCATAAACTTACCATTAGAAAACCTGATGGAAGTGAAGTAGGTAAAAGCACCAAAAAAAAGTTATACCTACTTATGGGATTACTCAGAATCATCATTAAAAAGGTAACTGATAATCAATATTCTGTTTTAAAAGGCAGAACAATATATAACACATTTTAGAAATATCTTTCAAAAATGTTTGAATAAAATTGCAACTATAGAATTTTAACGGGGATAGCATGAGTTACCTAAAAAAAAAAAAAATCACTTACACAAAATAGCTGATGATGAATAATAAATGAGGTATTACCCTCATTTTTTGAGTATGTTCCCCAAATCAGTGATAAAAGAAGGGGCATAAATGATTCTGCCTATAGTCATTATTTACCTTTAATCTCATAAAAAGGAATACTCTTTTTATGTATCTAACTTAAAAGTGATGGCATGAATCTGATATGTGATATCTTTAAATCCCCACTAACAGATTTTTAGCTAGTAGTCTGAAGTCCAAAGTCAATAAATAAATTACAAATCCTGGATTTCATTGGCATATGAAACTCCCCAGGGCATAAACTTTTCTATCAAGACAGATGAGCAAACATTCTAAAAAGTATAATCTTCATCACATGTGCAAAACTTTTTGTAGTAGTAAGACATTAGAAATTGAGTAGATGCCCATCAATTGGGGAATGGCTGAGAGAAGTAAGCAAAACATGGTATAAAGTAACAGCAAAATTATGTGATGATCAGCTATGATAGACTTAGCTCTTCTCAGCAATGTGGTGACCCCAGACAATTTCAACAGGCTGGGGACAGAAAAAGCCATTCACATTCAGAAAGAACTATGGAGACTGAATGTAAAGAGCATACTTATTTTCATCTTTTTTTAAAACTTTTTTTTCCTCATTTTTCCCCCTTTTGGTCTCATTTTTCTTTCACAATATGATAAATATGGAAAGTATGTTACAAATGATTGTACGTATATTTAGCCTATATCAGGTTGCTTGCTTTCTTGATGAAATGGAACATAAAGGAGGGGAAAAATTTAGAACACAGAGTCTTACAAAAGCAAATGTAGAAAATTATCTTTATATGTCTTTGGAAAAATAAAATACTATTTTAAAAAAGTATTTTATTTGTATAGACTATATCAGATTGCTTGCTATACTGGGAAGAGGGAAGGTAAGGGAGGAAGAAAGGAAAAAATTGGAACTCAAAAATTTTACAAATATAAATATTGAAAACTATTTTTACATGTAATTAGAAAAATAAAATTCTATTGAGAAAAAAAAAAGTACACAGAGTCTTCAGAGTTGCCTGGAGGCACTGAGAGGTTAAGTGCCTTTGCCCAGGATCACACAGCTGGAATGAATCAGAGGCATGAACTGAAACAAGCCTCCTAATTCAGAAAACAGTTCTCTATCAATACTCATGCTACTTTTAGATCTCATTGATTCTGATATCAGGTCTCTAGTAACCATACCACACTGTCTTTCATAAGCAATGAATAACACAAAAAATTATTCTGGGTTTAGAAAAATGAATTATCTCTACAAACTGGTTCAATTTTTTTCCCCACAGAGCTCAATTTAACAAACCACAATATAATAGAAGGAACAATGAATGAAGGGTTAGGGGACCTGAACTCAAGTCTTGATTCTCCTTCTTACTCTCTGCATGACCTGGGACAACTTCATCATCTGCAAAAACAGAATAGCTAATGTTTCAGCTTCCTTCCAGTTCTAAATTCTCTGAAAACATTTTCACACAGTTTAAGAGACAAAAATCAGCAACATGGATTATTTAATCCTTCACAGCCTTTCTCCACATTCTAGACATATGGACTGGCCAGAAGGAAAAGAAAGGCCAAAATTTTAAGTCTGGGATAAAGATAATATTAAGAGCAGTTGGCATTTATATGGAGTCTCAAGCTTTTTAAAATGTTTTATCTCATCTGGTCCTTATTCACTGTGAATAGGTATATCTCTTTTACAAAAGAGAAAACTAAAATTCAAAGAGGTTATGACTTGCTTCACGTCTGACATCTAGTAAGTGCCAGAGGCAGGATACAAAATCAGTGCTTTGGAATTGGAAGACCTGTGCTCAAATCTCACCTCTGACACTTGCATCTTGTATAATCATTGGAGTCTCAGTTCACTTCTATAGGCCTCAATTTCCTCATCTGTAAAATGAGGGCCCTAAGGTCCTCTAGAGTCCTAGGGCTCTGAATATGATTAGGACTCTCTTGACACCACATACAGAATTTCTGACTCTTTCCCTCTAATATTAATCACTTCTGATTAATATCCAAAGCACAGTGAAAGAAGTCATTATTGGAGGATTGGAAAACCCAAGATATTTATGTGCTTGAGCATCACAGATCTTTGTATGAACTTCATTCTGCTTAAGCCTTACTAGTTAATCAGTTAACTCCTGTTTACCTTTCACTTCCCCACCCAGATTCTCTTCTACCAAATTATCCTTCCATGATTTCCTTTGATTTGATTTTCTCTAGATTCCAGAAGCCAATTCATGAAAACAAATCATAATAAAGGTTTCTCACATAAGACTTCTCATTACCTTGTACCACAATAAGCTATTGTAAGTCATTTATCACAAAATAAGAGCCTTAAGGATTCTCTAAATCAGGTATCTTTATATTCAGACGTTCACAGGTGACTGAGCAATTTTAACCTCCCAATTTATATTCAAGAACATTCTGTTCAGATAAATAGTTTCCCTTTGTTGAAACAAAATGTAACCAAATTGGCAAATCTTTGCAAACGGAAATAAAGATTTAGATATAGAGGTACAAGTAATTTATGGATACAAATTTTCTTTTTAGATGCAATTCCAGCTTGAAACTATTGGTCTAAGTTAGTGGTTCTAAAACTTTTGTTTTCAGTATCTTTATCTTATTAAAAATTATTGAGTATCTCTCAAAAGCGTTTTTGTTTATCTGTATTATATTTATAGACATTTACCATACTGGAAATAAAAATATTTTTGAATTTGTAGACCCTTTAAAAGGGTTTCAGAGCCCCAGGATTCTCTAGAGCATACTTTGAGTACCACTGTTCTAAGTCATAGTTTACTCTTTCTCTTTCTCTGTCTCTCTCTCTCTCTCTCAGAAGGTACAGAATAGATTAGTCTGCTTAAGTCTCTGAAACTCTAAAGTATAGGATAGAACAGAATACTTTGAGGTCAGAATTCATGCACACTAAAGTAATCCTAAAATGTTTCAATAAAACATCTGCCAAAAACTCTCTGAATAATCCTGGAGCTGGTCCATAGCTTAGGTTTCTTTTATTCAACTCTGTCCTCCTGGTAGCTCTCAGATATTAAAGCTGCTTGCCTTTTTAAGATACAAGCTAATATCTGACACTAACCAGCAACTTGAAGAAGCATTTAGTCAGTCAATAAATATTTATTAAAGTCTCTAAGTATCATAACTGTGCTATGTGCTCGAAGCAAATTAGAAAGATATCCATCTGACCATAAAAATAATGTGATTGTTGGTATTATTACAAGAAGAGCAATAAAAAGATCAAACTTTTAGAGTTGTTATAATAGTAAATTCAGAGTGTCTTTGGTTACCAAGGGAGCCCAATCAGACATGTGGATTGAACATGCTTCTGAGCTGTCAAATGCATATATTAGAACACTGATTTAAAAATAAATTGTATTGTGTAGTTTTACATAACAATTTTACATTATATTGTATTGTATTATATAATTTTAGGAGATAAGATAATAAGAAGATTGCTGTTTTAACTTCTGTTTTACTTTGGGTATTAATACTGGACTAACTTGATAAAGGGCCTCCTGCTTCAATGATCTAAGTCAATTACCATAATAGCAAAAGTAAAAGGTATAAAAAGAAAAAAATCATGGAAAGCAAAGATACTTAGGATGGTCATGGCAAAAAAAAACTCCTGGAAATAAAAAACTTTGTAACATAGCACCCACCTGTATATTCTATTTGAATCAGAAGATACAAGATGACATCTAGATAAAAAAATGATTTTGCCACTATTTTCAAGCATTCTTGGAGACAATATGTGAATATCAGTGTTACCTGGGGTAAGCTGAATGCAATACTGCCTGGAACAACCGATGAATGAGTTCTCAGTGTAAACGTGTATCTGTGATTGGGTGAGGTCCTCACAATCACATGTCTAAAGGAAAGAAATATTGACAATGTTTCATTTTAAAGGAAAATGAGGTGAGGGCCCCTTCCTCAGAATGTTTAACTAACAGATGGATTTTATGAAGTACCCAAAGTATATATGACATTTTACCAAATGCCCAAATGAAAAAGAAAACATGGAATTTGTCAGTATTAAATCAACAATTGAAAAATTTTGATAGGGCTACAGAGTACATTTTAACTATTATGCTCAAGTTCATTACAACTAACAATTTATAGAGACTTCCTGTTCTCTATGTAAATCAAAAGGTTGGGGGATACTCCTCTTTTGTCCTTAAGGTTAAATAAAAAAAGATAAGAAGTTCCTCCCACTGAAAAGTACTTTTCACTTAGTCACAAATTTAAATTGTAATTTTATTCTATTTCAAACTGTACCAAATCACATGAAAGACTAGGAGAACAGGCAAAATTATGGTACATAAAAATATAATGAATCATTTCTAAATAGATTATAGTGCCCATTCATAAAAATGTCAAGTAAATCTAAGCAACTGATGTTCAATCATTTCCTACATCTAGAAAATTGAAGAAGGCAAGAAGTCAGACATATTACAGAGAATTTAAGTTATGCTCATTTTATGAGAAAAAGCACTGACTTACTATTTCTTCCTGTTACATTTCTATGATTTGACCAACATCTTTCAACATATGTTACAATAAACCCAAAATGGATACGTGATCTGAATATTAAAGATCATACCATTAAAAAAAAATTAGCAGACAACCATGTCAAATACCTTTTCACTATTATAGCTAGCAGGCAAATTCTTAACCAACAAGAAATAGAGATCATTAACTTTACCTCCCCCCCAAAAAAGAATTCCTAATACATAAAATTGAAAAGCTTTTGTAAAAAGCAAAATTAATGCAACTAGGGTAAAAAGGGATATAGTTAACTGGATAAAAATTCATATTTAATATTTCTGGTGAGTTTAATATCCAAAATATATAGATAACTTCATAGAAATCAATAAGACCAAAAACCTTTGTCCAAAAAATAAGTAGTCAAAGGACATGGATAAGCAATTCTTAAAAGAAAATTTACAAACTATTAACCATGATAAAGAATGCTTCCTATTACTACTAATAAGGGAAACACAAATCAAAACAATTATGAGATTTCAGATGACAAATGTGACAGGTTTATGGAAAGAAAAGTATTTAATTTGTTATTGGTGGAACTACTATCTTATGGTCTTACCATTCTGGAAAGTAATTTGGAATTATGCAAAGAAAGTTATTAAAATGTTCATACTCTTTGACCCAAAAATTTTACTGCGAGGCATATATCAGGGGTTCAATGACAAAGAGGAATGCCCCCATATGCAAGAAAATATTTATAGGAAACTTTTTATAATAGTAAAAAAGTAGAAAAAAAGCAAATGCACATCAACTAGGGAAAGTTTATAGTGTGGTAATGGTGTTCAAATGAAATGTAACGTTACTATGCTTTAAGAAAACTATTTTTAATACTGAGAAACAAAGAAAATACTAAATGAACTGATGTAAAATGAAGCAAACAATCAGCAAAACACTATACACAACGGGTACAACAACATAAATAGAAAAGAACAACAAAATAATCAAAATGAAGGCTAAAAAACTGTAATTGCTAAGCATGATCCCCCCCAAAAAAGATACTTCCTTCTACATCTTTGCAGAGGATAGGGCCAGTTCTCTATTGTCCTTAAGGGTTAAATTACATACACACACTGTCATTTTTGGAAATAAAGTTTATTTTTGCTAAACTGTTTTTAACTCCTTTATTCTTTTGCTATAAGGGATTGCTCTCTGAAAGAAAGAAAATGCTAAGTTGAAAATTTAAGTGATGTAAAACAAAGGTATTGATAAAAATTATTTTAAAAAAGATTTCTAAGATTTTTTCCATAGAAATTTTTTTCAATTTTTTTTCCAATAAGTGTTTCTTGCATTTTCTCATGTTTCAGAGATTTTATTATATCTATATCTATTATATCTAAAGCTCCATAACTATGAAGCTCTGATTATTTAAAATGGTGACTTCCTGTGGCAAATTTAGTTTAGGGCTAGAAGAGACCTTAGAAAAATCTAGAAATCATATATCCCAAATTCAATTTATAACTAAGGTAATACTGGTAACATAGAATACTACAACAGCACTGGAGTTGACAGGAGTGAACAACAAATACTTCAGATCTCAGTGTCCTTTTCTGTAAAATGAGTGGTTTGGCTCAAGTGACAAATTCTATGGCACAAAGTTGAAAGCAAGATTTGCCACAAATAATGACAAATGCTACGAAAATTGAAATACTTATTTATTAATACTTTATGGACATGTCAAATGTTCTATGTGTAGAAGCCTAAAATTAATACAAGTTTTAGAATAAAGGATTTCATAACTTTGGGCACTGAGTGAGTAGGAGAAGCTAGATATAACTGACAGGCTAGCAACAATTTTTAATTTTTTTTAAATGTTACTTGTAAAGATCCATCTTCCAGTCCTTATGCTGCAAAGGTTTTGATACATATGGGAAAAAAAAACACACACACCTATCAGTTTGGTCATCATAAAACAATCTAAAAACTCCATATTTATGCCTCTACATAATATAGAGGCATTTTGTTGTTCTTCGGTTATGTCTGACTCTTTGCGACTCCATTTGGGGTTTTCTTAGAGATACTGGAATGGTTTGCCATTTCCTTTTCCAGCCCATTTTACAGATAAAGAAACTGAGGCAAATAGGGTCACACAGCTAGTAAGTGTCTGAGACTGTATTTGATCATTTGAACATGAACATGAAGATGAGTTTTCTTGACTTCAGGCTCTATCCACTGTGTCCACATATGCTTATGATTAAGAAAATGTTTAAATTAAATCTGAAAGCAAATAACTCTTGCCCATCTCTGCTACTTTCCCATCTAAAGAAATGAAGGAATAAATGCATTTCCAATTTCCTCAGGTCAAAAGAGCAATATCCAAAAGTTTCTAAAACAGTCCTCATAAATTTTTGTTTTCTGTATTAATGATTACTTACAGGCCAGACTGGAAATCCTTTTCATTGACAACTGCACAGTTGCTCAATGACAACTCGTCCGTAGGGCATCTTGCTGCTTGCATAGACTACATTAGAATAAAGGAGAAAAAAGGTCATGAAAATATCATATTCTTTCCTAATATTATTCCCAGTCACAACATATAACAAGTAAATTCAACAATTTTATTCAGCATTAAATATTAATTAAAATATATTACTAATACTAAGAAGTTGTTTAATTCAATTAGTAATTTTTATTCCAGGAACATTCTAAAATTCTAGGAAGAGAAAGTGAAAAACCAAATAGTCCTTGAGGTCTAACCAGGAGCTGACACTGCACACAGATACACAATAGTTTGGGAGAACATTAACAACTGGGAGAACAGGAAAGGCTTTTTTGAGGGAAATGATTCTCAAGGAAGGAATTTCAAAGGACAGAGAAGAAGAGACAACATTTAAGACAAAAGAGGCAGTGGGGAAAAGGCTGAATACAGGGAGATTAAATAGTGTTTAGGAAATAGTTTTCCTGGAAACTGAAGAAACCAAGTTTTTAAATTGCTCAACAAAAACAAATTATAGAGGGTACATTCAAAATAGCGAAAGCCCTTTGGAAGCCTTTCATCCACAGCCTTCTCCTCCCCCTCCAAAGTTTGCTCTGTAAAAATGTAAAGGCCACATCAGACTACTTCTTGCAATTAAGCTATATAATCTACTGAAAAGCAGATTTTCAACAACTCTCCAAGGTCTCCAGATATAATGCTGTCAATCATGGTCTGATTAGACTATAAATAATCATATTAATTTTTAAAAATTAGGTAACTACTGTGGTGCAAGGGAATAAACAAATGAAAAACCAAAATATTCTCTTGACTTTTCTAAATTCATTCTTCAAATCTCAAACCAAAGTTTATTATTTCAAAAGCAAACTTAAAAGATAGGTTATTGGGAAAGGAAACATTGCTTCAAGAATCTCACTTTTAAAAGGTTGGTTAACTATGACCATCTGTGAACACTTTTTTAGAACATGACATTAATAGAACTCAAATTAGAGGTTTGCTCATCAAACAAGTCACAGAATTTTTTATAGTGAAATTAAGTCTGAGTGAAGAAAAGACAAAAATGGAGAGAGACTGGAGGTAGAAAGACCTGTGCTTGAACTAGAATTGTGGCTCTTTGAGTGAAGAGAAGGAAGATATATATGTATATAAAGACAAAAATGACCAGATTGAGCAGATGGATTAGATGTGTGGGTTGAGTGAAAGCAAGAGATCAAAAGTGACATTAAGAAGAAGAGGGTGGGAAAAATACGTTTAGCTCTGTTTTGGACATCTTGTGAGCTGGAGATGCCTTCAGGATATCCTGTTTCAATTGGAGATGTGTTGGTAAATTTCAAGCTCTCCCCATTTCCTACACAAATGGAACAAATTTGTGCCTCAGGATAAACATAGATTCTTGAAAAATCACTAAGACTTGAAGCAGAACATGAGTCCTCCAGATACAATCTGAGATCTGAAGAAAGACCCAGGGTCAGGATTAACTCACAAGAAGTGCAAACACCTCCAGGCTAGTTCCTGCAGAAACCACAAGAGGGAAGCCCTGGGGCTAGCTTCGGCAGCAACCCCAAAGACTTTCAAATCCCCAACTGCTAGTAGAATCTGGGTGTGAGTTTGGGAAGATAGAGGAAACCTGACTGATTAGGAACACCAGGACCAGTGCTGTGAGATACAGTCCTGGGGAAGAAGGAACCAGTACCCAGTAAGTGCAGAGGCAAGAGGACAGAGACACTGTGGGCACCTGCTGGAGGGTGGAACTCTTGGTTTAGGGTTCCTGGTCAGAGGAGAGGGCTGAAGTGAAGCCAGAGACACCCCTCATCCCGAGGATTAGAGGTGCTTACACTAATAACTAATTAAAAAAAAAAGAACTAGCAAAAAAGAAAGAACCCTACCATTGAAATATACTTTGGGAAGAGGGAAGACTAGGGTTTATCTTCAAAAGACATTGAAATTAAAAAAAAAAAAAGCTTGTATCGCAAAGAGTAGTGTGAAATGGCTCCCTACCCAGAGATAATTTATAGAACTCAAAAAAGAATTTAAAAATCAAATGAGAAACATTGAGGGAAATTTTAAATAAATAAAGACTACCCAAGAAAAACAAGAAAATTATGAAGAAAAAAAAAGCTAACCTACTAAAAACAGGAGATAGAATCTCAAAAATGAAAATAACTCTTTGAAAATTAGAATTGGGCAAGGGGAAGCCAATGCGGCTATGAGAGACCAAGAAATAACAAAACAGATTATAAAGAATGAAAAAATAGAACACAATTTGAAACATCTTATAAGAAAAACAACAGATCTGAAGAACAGATCAAGAAGAAAAAATATAAGAATTGGACTGCTTGAAATTTGTGACCAAAAAAAGGACCTTGACACAATAATTCAGAAATAATCCAAGAAAACTGTCCTAGAGTGATAGAACATGTACAAAGAGAAAAGTACAAAAAGAAATAGAAATAGAAAAACGTGTGAAAAATACATAGGAATATTATTGCCAAATTTTGAAACTCCAAGATCAAAGAGAACATTTTACAAGAAACAAGAAAAAAATAAACAATTCAAATACATTGGAACTACAATTAGAATTGTCAGGACTTAGCAGCAGCCACAATAAAAGACCAAAGATCCTGGAATCATATCTACCACAAATCAAAAGGACCAGGTTTGTGACCAAAAATATCATATCCGGCAAAATTATCTATAATATTGAATGAGAAAAAAAATGGACATTCAATGAACTTGCAGATTTTCAAGGCTTTCTATCAACCAAATCTGAACTTAATAAAAAACTTAACATATAAGGCCATTATCAATTTCAAGGAAAAGGGATTGCTTGGTTATATAAACAAAACAAAATTACATATATATATATATATATATATATATATACACACACACATATAGATAGATAGCTAGATAGAGATACACACACATATACACACACACACATATATATATATAAAATGAAGATTATAGCACCCTCCAAAAATTTATAAAGAAAAAAGGGGGAGGGATGGGTGGACAGGGAAAGCAAAGGATAAGGGAAGAAGACAAGGGAGGGATCCATGGATGGGGAAAATTAAATAATAGCAAGGCTAGTTAGTATTAGAATTAAAGCAAAGGGTCAGCAAGGATAGAAAAGATATTTGTGTGTCTCTGTGTGCATTTGTATATATTTACATATGTGTATATATATATAGCCTTTCTTAACTATAGCCTGCTTGAGGGTGGCTGACGGTGGGGAATGAAAGGGGGAAAAAAGAATAAAGTAAAAAAGGTGTGCAGCAGAGAACAAAAGAACAATTTACAGAAAGTAAAGAAAAGATGGATACTCATGAATATAATTTCTTCTACTTATATATACTTTTTAAAATTAGTATTTGTTATACATTTGAAATCTTCCCTGATGTTCTGCTGGGCACATGACAGTGTTCTCTTTTGTATTCCTTTTATGTTTTTCTTTTTTTTAACCCTTTTTATTTAAAAAAATAAATTTGGAAAAAAAGAGAGAGAGAGACATCTGGAAGTCACCTGCTTAGATATAACAATTTATGGAAGTTAATGAGATCATTAAGTGAGCCAGTATATGGCAAAAAGGGGAATGACTGGAGGGGACACTCATAGTTAGTGGGGATGGTATGGAAGAACCTGAAAAGGAAACTACAAAGCAGTCAAAAAGTAAGAGGAGAAGCAGCAGAGAAGTGTCACAAATCAGATGATCAATAATGTCAAGTACTTCAGAAAAGTCAAGAAGAAAAAAAAAAAAAAAAAAGAAAAGAAAAGTCAAGAAGGATCAGGACTAAGAAAAGGCCACTAAATTAGACAATTAAGGCATTGCTGGTAAACTTGGAGAGAGCAGTTTCAATTGAGGATTAGGTCAGAAGACAGAAAAGTTGTTTAGAAGAGATTGAGAAAAGTGAAGATACTGAGTATAGATTGCTTTCTTAAAACAGTTTAGCTATGAAAAGGCTATAATCGTGTACTATATCTTTGCCTGTCCCTTGTCAAATTGTCAGAAAGAATCATCTTTACGTCTGTACTCACTGCCTGCATCTCTGTAGGTACCCACTAGTGGCTCAGTCTGTTTCAATCTGGCTTTCTTCCCGAGTCAATCTACCCCAACAAGCTTTTAAGCACCTACTATATACAAACACTTATGTAAGGCATTGCCAATACAAAGTCAAAAGAAAAAAGTGTCTAAACTCAAGGAGAAATAAATAAAAATAGACATGTGAAGACAACATGCTAGATGTAGCTATCCAGAGATCCCAGTGTATATTCTGATAAGTGGATTCATATTTCATCCTTTCTGTAATTATTTTAAATAGATCTTTCTATCCTTTAATGTTAAGTTTTATTGGTAATATGCAGAAACAATGATTTTTTATAAATTTATATATCCTGCTACATTATTGGAGTTTTTTCATTTTAGTTGAATTTTTAGGGTTCTCTAAATTTCAATAAAAGTTGCAAAAAGTCGTAATTTTGTTTCCTCTGTGTCTATGCTTATTTCTTCAGTTTTTCCTTTGTCTTGCTCCTATGCTATTGCCATTTCAAAACCTATATCAAATAACAAGGTAACAGTAAACATATATTTCTCCCTTACGGATAATCTCTTGGGATTTGTTAAAGAGGAGTTGTTTTTAAATCTTCATAATAAATATGGACAGTCATAACAATTTTCTATTATATGAATGTAATGGAATATTAATGTTCAATAAGAAATAATCAGCAGGATGATTTTTAAAAGCCTGAAGAGATTTACATGAACTGATGCTAAGTAAAGTAAGTAGAGCCACGAGAACATTGTATACAGCAACTATACACAGCAACAAGATTAGGTGATGAGCAACTGTGATGGACTTGGCTCTTTTCAACAATGAGGTGATTCAGGCCAATTCCAATAGACTTGCGACAGGAAGAGCCACATGCATGCCTCTAGAGAAAGGACTGTGGGGACTGATTGTAGATCACAACATAGTAATTTTTACTCTTTTTATTGTTGTTGCTTATTTGCTTGTGCTTTTTTTTTTTTCTAATTTTTTCCCTTTTTGATTTGATTTTTCTTTTGGAGCATGATAAATGTGCAAATAAGTTTAGAAGAACTGCACATGTTTAACCTATATTGGATTACTTGCTGTATAGAGGAGGGGGTGGGGGAAAAAGGGAGAAAAAATTTGGAACAAGATTTTGCAAGGGTGAATGTTGAAAACTATCTTTGCATGTATTTTTTGTAACTTCTTATTTATAAAATATATGTTTAAAACAATTTTTAAGGTTGTACCTCACAATCATCAGACTGATGAAGAATAACAAAGAAGATAACTGTTAGAAGCCTTGTAGGAGAGCAGGCATTCTAACATATAGTTGATGGGACCTATAGATGCCGAACAAGTAAAACCATTCTGGAAAGCAATTTCAAACAAAAAGTTATATACTAAGTACATACTCCCAAAAGATCAAAGACAAAGGGAAGTGACTGTGTGTATTGCAAATAACTAGCAACAAATTTTCAGAAACCTACAAAGATTTAAATGAACTAAAATGAAATGAATAGAACCAAGAGAACAATTCTGTAATGTCTACAATGTAAAGGAAAAAGAACTGTTAAAGAGACAACAAGCAATCAAAATTTTACAACACTGACAATGAATTATTCTTTGCACTTCTTAGAGGCGTGGATGATCAGATATGCAAGATGATTCATATATTTAAAAACACAACCAAGATGAAAATTTGTTTTGCTTTTCTGTATTTATTTACATGTCAGGGCTTTTATTGGGGAGGGGGGCAGAGGAGAAGTTATGGAAAGGGATATTAGTAGTAATGCCTCCCCCAAAGGGGAGAATAGTGTCAACGAAAAACTTTTAAAAATACATTGAAGACAGCAGAAAGAAGTTCAGAAGGACACAAATTAAGGCAAAATTAGAATCTCTGTTAAAGTTAACATATACTTTAAAATATAAGCTATGGTATCATAAATTGATTGTATCAGATATAATCTTCTTTTATTTGTACATGGAAACACTCATGTTTGTTGATGACTATAAAATTCATATTTTTTTAAAAGCTTTGATCAAATTCTATGTAAACTATATTCACAGCATTTCATTTTCCTAGTTTAATAATTCTGTCAAAAAATTATCGGATTAGTCTGGTAAAACCTATTCTTGATGAAACCATGCTGGCCATCTCTAATCACTGTTTCCCTTTCTAGATGTTCACCATTCCTTTAAGAAACCATTCCATAATTTCCCCAGGGATATTAGTCAAGCTTATTGGCCAAAAGCTTGTAGATTCTGTTCTCTTTCCTTTTAAAATTAGGAAATTTGCCATCATCCATTCTTGTGACTTTTCTCCCATTCTCCATGTTCTTTCAGATATCACTTCTTTTTATAACCTAAGTTGGTTGATAAGTTTCTCACAAATCCACATTACAGTGGCTGTGTAGGAGATAGTGATTATGTTAATTCTTGGCTTTCTTATTATAGCTGGTTTGCTTGCCAAATATATTAAATACTATGCTAAGTGCTGAAAATACAAAGAAAGGCAAAAAACAATCCCCGTCCTCAAAAAACTCATATTCTAAGAGAAATCATCTAAAATAAATAATTAGGTAAACAAAATGTTTTTACAGAGTATACTAAAAGTAATCTTTGGAAAGAATGTTCTAGCAGCTAGGAGGACAGATAAAAAGCCTGTTGCAGAAGGTGGATTTGAGTGAATCTTCAAAGAAGCTAGGGAAACTAAGAGGCAAAGATGAAGAAAGGAGGCATTACAAGCACGGGGAATAGTCACATATAAAGTGCAAATTCACGGAAAAGGAAGATGGTATATAATGTGCAAATAAGAGCAACTAAGTCAGTATAGTTATATCATACTGTACAGAGGGGAATAAGTATAAAAGGATTAGAAAGATCAGAGGCCAGGTTATGAAGATGTCAAAGGACTTTATGTGTAGTCCTGAGGATGATGGCAGCAACTGGAGACTACTAAATAGAGATGTGAGAAGACAGTCAAAGCCAGGTAGGACAATCAATTAGAAAGCCATTATAGGAGTCTGGGAGTGAGGTGATGAGAGTTTGAAATAGGGTGGTAGCTATGTGAGTGAAAAGAAAGAAAGATATATTCACAAGAGATATTGAGATGGCAAGCTCTAAACTCAAAAGAAAAGAAAAAGAAACAAAGGAAAAAGTTAATGGAAAATGAAGAGAAAAAAAAAACAAACTTTTGTTCCTGAGGCTGTTGAAAAAAACTGAATTTGTGACTGCAAAGAAAAAATACATATCAAATCAGGCATTAGTTTGCAATTAGTAATAAGAATTTGCAAATAATAATGTGAACAAAATTGAATTCACATGGAATTTCATAAGGAGGTATTTTTCTGGCTGTACTTCATTGTGATTGTTCAAGCATAAATTAAGAAATTCAAATATTTACAATCAGATTAATTTTCCTGAGTATTTTTCTCTGTCTCTTCTACCTTGCCCAACTACTCCAATACTAATAGGATTCACTATACAGGAATAAAGACTGTGGGAATGAGTTCCCCTCAAACCTATACTGCCTCAATCTTCTGTGTAATGCATTCTTATGTTGAAAAAATCCCAGAATTGAAGAGGTATCTTATTGATTTTTATATCAGAGCAAAATTGTGTTTAGGGTAAGACATCACTTAATTCATTCGTTGTCCAATTAACTTAATTTTAATTTGATTCTTGAAAGTCCCTGCTTAGGCCTGGCACAATTTCAAAAAGAAAGTGGCTCTAAAGTGCTCTAAAAGCTGTTAGAGTAGCTATAATCCATCTTGAACTTAGGAAATACTTCCTAGAGATAGGAAGAGGCTCTTTTATTCAATAGAAAAAATGTTTTTAAATCAATATTTCATTTTTAATGGAAAGAATTTCATTTGTCCACATTATCAATATGAATAAATTATTTGATTGAAATGGTTTAGTAAATTAGAGCAAAGTATATACAAACTGATTTATAATTCACAGCAACATAGGTAAAGAGTTAGGTTAGATTTTAGAGGCCATGTAGTCCAAGTCTTAATTTTACAGATGAAGAAACTGAGGTTAAAATAAGTTCTATAACTTTCCCAAGGTCACGCAAGTAAAAAGTAATAGAGGCAAAATATGAACATAGGTCTTTTAATCATAAATTCAGTGTTTTTCTACCACTGTTTCTTTTTACTATCTAAAGAGAAAAAGGAGATGGGGAAGTTAGGATATAAAATGCAACTGAAAGTCCTTAAACAAGAAACCAAATTAGAAAGTTGATTTGTGGAAAAGGAAAACTGTGTTTGGAAAATCACTCACTTGCAACAAGAGCCAAACTTGAACTGCAAGATAATTATAAATTAGTAGAGATTCAGAAAATTGAATGGGAGGATGGAAAAAAAAGAAAAGTAGGAATCAAAAGGGAGTTTGAATTTAACACATTGTAGATCTGAAGCTCAGTTAAAAGACTAGGGTTTAATAGGGATGTTCCAGACACTATAAGAAAACCATTAAGTATAATGGAGAAAAAGAAAATTCAGTAGTACAATTAAGTATGCAGTAGATATTACTGATCAAGATTCCCAAGCAAGAATCTCTAATTTTTCTGATTTTCCCAATAGGATAAAGCTTTATTGCTCTTCATTTACATAAGGACCATTACAAGATTCTAATTTTTGTTCCAGCTGTAGAAGGCTCCAGCAATAGCCCTCAAACTGTTAAGCATCATTCCATTGGGAATCTATCACCTTAACAAAAAACCAAATCATGTCAGGTTAAAAGAAATAATCAGGACAGTCTTGGTGGACTCAAGGAACTGATGAAATAGATTTCCTGACTCTTGGTAGAGAATAAAGGGAGAAGGTGCTACAAATGAAAAATTATTTAAACTCTGCCAAAATATTAACATCAGTTTTGTCTAAAAGGTTTTGATATAATGTAAGGGAGAATTCTATGCAGTGGGGAGGAAATTAGTATTCAATAAAGCATAATTAAATGCTTTTAAGTATTTTTTATCAACTTAGAAAATTATCTTGTCAAAAAAAAATCCAATTTTCATATATATATATGTGTGTATAGCTATAGTTATATACCTTTTCATCCTGTTACTGCTATTCCATAGGATTTCCACAAAGGCTCCACCAACAATCTAACTCTTCCAGTCCACTTTTTCTGAGTTCCCTTAATGTCTCAAAGGTACAAAGATCTCAGCTGTTCACCTATTATCTCTCATTCTCATCAGTTGTTTTGGTCATACACTTCCTTGACACGGTATGTGCCATTTCTTATTTATGGTATAAATCATCCCTGATTCTATAGTACATCTTTCTACTGCCCTTTGAATTATTTCTAATTTTGGCTTTTCAGAGATTATGTTCTATATAAACAATCAAATGACATTATCAGAAGAGTAATAATGTTCAAGAAATAGGTTAGTAGATGTAAACAGATTGATATCATTGACAGCACTGCACAATATCTCAAAGGAAAGACAGATTGATATTATTTTACTGAGTCACTCTCCACTTTATTACCTAAAGCATATATGTATGTATGTTTACAGATATGTGTTCATATGTGTTTGTATATGTGTGTACATATACACATGCTGATAGACTAACAACAGAATGTTTATTCCACTAACAATAATGTGTTTATATATTTTAATTGTTTTTCCTCTTATGACTTCTTTGCAAAAATCAATACCAGTGCCTGACATATAATAGGCACTTAAGAAATATACACTGATACTCATTGATTGGGTAGTAATAAGCATTTGGGTTTTTTTTTTTTTTCCCATATTACAAATGAGAAGCAAATTCCAAGATGCTAAGTAACTTGTCCCAGGAATCATGCAGCTGGTACCACAGTCAATATTCAAATCAAGGTCATTCCTCTAAGTCCATTCTTTGCTGTAAAGGCAACATGGTTTGGCAAAAAGATAATCTACTTTTTTTCAGATACTTAATCTATCTCTTTCATATCATTGTAGATTTTACAGGAAGTTTTGTTGTGTTATAGATATAGCTCTTAGAAAAGGGGCTTTTGGATAACTTCCAAGTCAAAAGAGAATTCTTCTATCTAATTTCTATGCAGGATAATAAATCATAAGGTTATTAATTAAAAGTAACATTATCAATCATCCAACCTGATTTCCTCATTTTATATCTTCTAAGAAAGACACTAGGGAAATATAGCTAAATACTAGATCATAGTTCTGGAGCTAGAAGAGACATTGGAGAACATCAATTATACCTTCCAGTTTTCCTTCTCTTTTGACATTAGTATTCACCAGACCATGGAAGCAAGGGAATATACAAAAAGAGCTAAGAGGACCCACTTAATCTACCACCTCTCAATTTACAGGCCTAGAATGGCTGACTTGCCCAAAGATATACAGAAAGTGGCAGAGGAAAAATTGAACCTCAAGTCCTGTGTTTATAAATTCAATAGAGATTTTTAAATAAAATTATCTTCAATGGCACATAATTTTAATGTATTGGTGAGAGATGTGTTTGAGGAAAGCCTTTAATGCTTCATTTCATTCTCAGTTCATTTTTTAAAATCCACAAACAGTAAAGTATAGGACCTTAATATTCTCTATTATTTGTAGTTGTATAACTGTCAAAATGGGGTGAGCTAGAGAAAACTGGTCACAAAAGTCTACTTTATTCTCCTCATATTTTCACAGGGGACAAAACAGTAATGATCCATCATTTTATATAGTACTTTAGAGTATACAAAGTGCTTTAAAATCTTATTTAACTTTCACAATAACCCTATTAAATAGGCAGAAGTATTATTATTTCTATTTCATACATGACGAAACTAAAGCTTAAAGACGTCAATTAACGTGGCCCACAGTCACACAGCAAATAAATGGCAGGAACAGGATTGAATCCCAATAGTCCTCTGACTTCAAAACCTAGTGCTCTTTCCACAAATCTATAATATCTCAACAAATATATTGGCACTCTCCCAATAGTTTTATCAAGAAAGCAGCCACATAGGATAATTAGTTGCTGCTTTCCTAACAACCTTTTTCTTAAAAAAAAAAAAAAAAAAAAAAAGACAGAAAGGGGAGGGTAAAAACACCTATTCTCTTTCATTTTTTTGAAATTTTCCTAATTGAGATAAGGAGAAAAATCAATCCTTACATGTTCTTAAAACAGTGGTGCTTCCTGAAGGATTTCCCCTGTATATAGTCGGTTTCAGTTATTCTTTCTATCTTCCTAAACATCAGGACTACTTACATAATTCTTGATTCATGTACTTAAGTCAAATGTGATAGTTCTATTATCTGTACCAATGGTAATTATTATTAAAACTTTTGGCATAATTGTTTACTTTCATATGTTTGTCTGTTTTTTAAAAATTTGATCTATTTGGATTTCATGCTATTCTCTGTAAATAAAACTCAACAAACATTTAGTACTATATGCATTAGTACTACCCAAATAAAGAGAAAAACAAAACAGTCTCTGCACTAAAGAAGCTTTCATTCTATTTGGGGAAAATAGAAGATATCATATACACAGATATATAATGTGATGGAGGCAAAGAAGAGGCAAGCCAAGATAAAGCCCCAGTGGTCATATTTGAAGGGGGAAGGAAGACAGCACAAGCAGGGGGAAGAGATTTTAGGACAAGATAAGGTTAAATGGAAGAAATAACCTGAGCTGGATCTCAAAGAGGATTCAGAAAAGCATAAGGAAGCACATTCCAGGCACAGAGGAACTACCTATGTAAATCTTCAGAAGCAGATGACGACATATGTCAAGTTCTGGGAACAGTAGTACAATGACTGAAAGCTAAGAGAAAATGAATAAAGGGAATAATATGAGGCTAGACTGTGGAGGGCCTTAAATGAGCAACCCAATCATTGAAGATTTTGGTTTTGTTTTTTTAAGCCAAGGAGTTACATGATTGAGCCTGTACCTTCAGAAGATTACTTTAATAGCTGTGTGCCACACAAATGAAGATCAGAAGTGGGACTGAGCTAATTCGGTGGAAGTGAATAGAGAAAGGGCATAGATTAGAGATGTAGAGGCAGAATCAATAAACTTGGCAATTTATTGGATGTGACAAATGAGAAAGAGGCAGAGTCAAAGGTACCTTTAGAGTCCTAAATCTGAACAACTTTTTTTAAAACATTTTTTAAATTACATTTTTAATGTAATTGTTGTCCTCCTATGTAATCAGTATATTTTATGCACTTAAAAACATTATTCTAGGGTACCCATAGGCTTCACCAGTGCCAAAGAAGTCCATGACACAAAAATATTCCAAAGGGTTTGAACCTAGCTTTAGAGCTTTATTTTATCTTCAACTTCTCCTTTTACGGATGTAATGGTCTTCAAGTTTTCTAAGGGATCTTGTATTCCCAGCAAGTGTTGTCCTTGGATGACATTTCTCTATTTGAAAAAATTAAGGTCTTCTGGTTAAGACAATTTTCTGCCATCATTATGTCCCCTCATGGTGGCTACTATTTTTCAAAGTTTATACTTCTAAAAGAAGTAGTTTTACTGTCAATTTCTCTTTTTTTCTCATGAAAAGTTACTTTAAAAAGAACTGAAACTGCTATAATTGCAGGAATTGTCTTCTCATTTTTAGCCAATACAAACTATATGTGGCAGGAAAACATCCATAGAATTACTAATAGCAACTTCAAGAACATACTTGGGGAAATCCCAAAACTTCAACAAAGTAAATCACATCTTATCTATACCTAGTCCCTCTGTGTGACTCTCATTCTGGTCCTCCTATAAGCTGAATACAAAGGGTCTCCCTCTCTCATAGGAAGGAATTAAAATGTTTGTAATTTATAATTATAATAAAATGTCCAATGTGAATGCTTTCCTACTAATACTGAGTATACTACAGCAGTACTTTGGCTTCCTGTCATACCCATTCTTGCCATGTAATTTGCTTATTTCCCTTTCCTATCATATCATTCCTTGATAACATTTTTAAAATAACAACAACAGCTAATAAACACTTAAATAGTACTTTAAGGTGATTTAAAGTACTTAAACAGTACTTTAAAGCTCTTCTTTGGGTATATACAGATGTTTATTCAAACCCACCATGTACATTCCCATTGTCTTCTGCATGCTACTGACTTTTCAATCCTTTGGAGGCAGTTGTATTATGCCTTGTTGACATATAACAACCATTATATGTTGTTAGTATCAAAAAGATAGACTTTTGTTTTCATTGGAAGCTTGGAATCAACAAATGAACTCTGAAATTTTCTGTATCTTCAATCCAATCCACTCTTTTCCCATTTAATTCAGAGCCAACTTATTGTTAATCTTTACTGTCTATTCCAAGCATACATTTCTCACTCAGCTACACTCATTTTGGACTTTGACTTCTCCATTTTGCAACTTGGGTACTGGATACCTTCCTTCCTACCCCCACTTCCCAGCTTTTCAGTTTTCTTTTATCTGTTTTCCCCAATTAGATCATCCTCTTCTTGATGGCAGGGATGAGTTATTTTAAACACAATACCTAGTCCTTAATAAATGTTTATTGATGATTATTGATTAATAGACAGGCTTTCTAAGTCTATTCAAATACATGGTAAAATTGGGTAATAAGACATTTTTCATCCACTTGAATTTTCCCATGTAGCTAACATCATTATAAGCCAAACATCATTAAGTGATTAAACATCTCTTCCAGAAGCCTCTGTAAGTTCTAAGGCTTGATGCTACTAGCAGGTTCCCACAAACAAGCTATTACCATCCACTGGAAATCATTGATCTGTACTGGTACTAGACTTCCTCTATCATGGTGGCATATACCCTTGATGAATATGCATATTCCTGTTTAATGTCCTTCCAAGTTTTATTATAATATATTTATCAGGGTTACTTTTGCTGTCATGACTTCTAAGAAATCTTTAATAATTTTGATGATTGGATGGGAAACACATGTTGTAAAATAGGCTATGCTTTGTTCTGCAATTACAAAATAGTGAGCATACGTTTGCTAAAACTGCAATTTACTATCAGAGGTCAAGCTAGAAGAGACTTGAAAAACTATTTGGTCCAAATCTCTCCCTTAACAGATATAGAAATTGAGGGGCAGGGGCAATAATTTGCTTAAATTCATACAGGTAATAAAAGTGATAGGTGACATCCGAACTTGAAAGCTAAATGGCAAAGATGAATCCCACTGCTTAATATCTATAGCAAAAGTTGCTTGTTCTCTACTATTACCTGCATCAGGTTTGCTAAGACTTTGTAGAGAAAGAAAAGTAGAAATATGTCAGTAGTTATCTTTGTTATGTAAAAGGTCTTTGGGTTCCTCTCCCCCCCCCCATTTCTTTATTACCTTCTCTTCTTCTAGATACCTTGTATATATCAATAGCTCAATGCTCTCAAATTTGTTTCATTTCCAGCACACTCCAGTATCTCCTCTCGATTCAAGTAAGCTACTTTTAACAATTTTTGTCTCTTTCATGCCATTTCTCCCTCTTCCACAGGCACATCCAGGGCCATGATGTGAGAGTCAGTCTAGTGGTTCTACTGTCCTTGAAAGACTTTGCTATAATAATTTCTGCAAATCTTTTTTCATTTTTTTTCTTCCTATACTTTCATCCTTAGATGCCTTTGGGATCACATTACTTAGCTGACTATCTTCCCAAGCTTTATTCAAATTGGTGCTACTTTGTTTCTGTATGCTTGGTGAGACAACACTGCCCATAATTGTCTGTGCCTTCTTCATAAGATTATATAAAACCAGAACTGATGTCATTTTTATTGATCATGATCATAATGGAGATTATAAAATATATTTCATAAGCACAAAATATCTTAAAATAAAAATAATTAAATTTAGCCTATATCTGAAATACTATGATTCAGTTTTTCACACAGACATGATTTCTGAAATTCCAAGGTTTTAAAATGCCCCATAATTCCATCTCTGAAATGGCACTTATTGTGGCTCTTTCTCCTAACCTGAGAAAGGTTTTCATTACAAAATCCACAAGTTCTTTAGTACTTTATTATGACTTTAGCAAGTAGCCAACTTCAAAAACATATTTTAAACTTATAAGCCTACTGGTTTCGGAGCTACAAAAAAATAAGATTGGAAAAACTGACATGTTTTTTGCTGATAGTTAAAACCAAAATCAAAAACCACTGATTCTATGGAATAAATGTCAATATTACTAGTGACATTCATTTCTATCCTAAAGAGAAATGAGAAAAGATAAAAGAAAATCAATAGCAGTGGATAAACTTTTTATCCAAGAGTTCAGAAATATAGTGTATAGTCATAAACATAAAATACTCAACTATTTTGTTTTGGTGAAAATATACCTGAATTGTGCTGTGAACCATTAATTCAAAAAGAAATAAGCATAACATGAATCTTAAAATGCAACCAATAGACTTTCAATTCAATAAGCATCTACTAAGGATGTACTATGTGCAACAGAATACTATGCTAGGCATTAGAAAAGTTACAAAATTTAAATAATGTATAATTCCTACTTCTCATGGAGTTTATGGTCTTATAGTGAATTCTAATCCATGTATTTGATGAATATTTAGCTCTTATGGAATCCAGATATATTTGATGAAAGAATAGAGAGTAGGCTCCCCTCCCTTTCATGCAAGTTTGGCTCATTTTAATAAAAGGTATTGAAATTGTCTTTAATTGACTTGAGGAACTAAGGTTTAGCCCAGCAAGCTTCCTGATCCCTTGGTTCAAAGCATCCAATCCATGAGAGTCTAGAGTTCTTCCCTAGGGCTTATAACCAGAGACCAGCATCATGAACAGAGTTGGGAACTCTACTTGGCTGAATCCAAGCAAGCACTCACTATTCTGGATAAATATGCAAGCTTTTACTGTGGAAGAGTAAACCTCTTTCTGTGAACTATTAGATGGATTTTATGTCATTTCCGACCTAAACTATCAGGGAACAGGCTTGATTCAGTTACCTCATGACAAACTATGAAAAATGTATATATATATATACATTACTAGATCTTAACTATTGCATTTTCCTAGTATGGGTTGTGGGACAGTACAAAAGCAAGAAGCTAGATTTAAGAAGGTTCTTTTAGAATATCACATCTTTACAACTAAATTTTCTTAGAATTTCAAGGAGGAAGTAACAACCTAACAGGTTTGAGAAAAGAAAAATTTGTTTTCCAGAACTGAGAAGTGCTTAAGAATATAAAAATGGTGTTACAGAAGGCAATGTACCACAGAAACTCTCTAAAGCATTGGAACTTTAAAACAAAAGTATCATTTTATAAGTTGTATGTTTTCAAGTTTTGTTGTGATTTGACCTGAAGCCCAAGTCAAATACAATTTGGAGAAAAGTTAATTTCTAAGTAAGTTATTTGGGAATCAGAATGTATTTTTTCCACAGAAAGTTACAAATAATAGTTAGTTTCATAATCTAGCACATTTCTCAAACTATTCCATAGACCTCTGAGATTCATTTTTCAAAGGAAAAAGAAATCATGATAGTAATAAGCAATACACTGTAAATACCTATACTTTGCAATTCTAAGTCATACACAATTTGTGTATTCAACCAGTGAAGAAAACCACAAGAAATTTATTTACCAACTCCTTTAAAAATCCCACTTATTATTGGTCTAAAATCAACCACTGAATAAGTTCAACTTATGATGATTTGAACAGTTCACACCAAATAATCAGTTTTGATTTATATTCTTGGTGTCATAGTCTTAAGTCTAAATATTTTTTGTACCCATTGGCCAGTCAGATAATTGAAAACAGGTTAATAATAGGTTTAAAGAGATTAGAAGCAAAGATATTTTTAAAAGCAAGCTTCTGTTAATAAAACAAACATCTACAAATGGTCCCAATAACAAATGAAATAAAAGGTATCTCCAGTTTGGATTTATTTCTACTAAAATCCTGATGAGCAAGATGTTTGCCATTTAAAAAAAAATAAGTTTCATGGCTCCAGTTAAACTGGAAAGTCATTTGTAAATAAAATTCAGCAAATTTAAAAATAAAAATATAATTTGACAACAGAAATTATATTATATATATATATATAAATTATATATATATTAGGAAATATAAACAATGACTTATAAAAATAAAGGAAAATAATGACAATTGCATAGAGATCTTACATAAATAAATGATTGCAAAGAATTTATTGACAATAAACATTCACATCTATTTCACTAAGCAAAAAACTTAGTAATACTGTTAAAATTGGAATAAAAATGATTTGGAAAATATAAGGCATTTAAAAAGATATTACTGAAAGGTCCCCACAATAGTTATCCTAAAAAAGCCTGTTGGATCCAAAGAGACAGAGACTGGATCTGTTATTTCAATGTTATAGAGAACTTCCAGCTGAGAAAATTCCTTTTAACAATGATGATATACTACATACACAAACACAAACACATATATACATGTATATATGGACATAGACATACACATATGTATGTAATCAGTCAGTAAATATTTATTAATCTGTACTAGGTATTGTGCTAAGCATTGAGGATATAAAAAGAGGCAAAAGACAGGTCCTGCTTTCAAGGACCTTACAGCCTAGGAAATAATTAACAGAGGGAAAGAATTGGAATTAAAAGGGATTGGAGAAGGCTTCTATAGCAAAAGATGGGATTTTAGATGGGACTTAAAGGAAGCCAGGGAAGTCAATAGGAAGAGCTGAGGAATATAAACAGATATGTCTAGTTATTTTATGTGTGTGTAGGTATATATGTATGTAATATATATTTAGACTGAGATACAATTCTTGCTTAATATAAGTGCACATCTCCTCTTTCCCCCTTCAGAGTTATGCAAGGCCCTATCCCCCTTCAATGACTGAGTCCCACCAGAAGCTTGAGTGGGAGGGGAGAACCTCTGGAAGGACCCCTCATTGCAGGTCTGCAATGATACTGCTTCTGTTACTGTAGCCTGTCAGGAAGTCAAATTTGCGTAATAAAAATTTATTTAAAGCAAGAACTTATTTTGAACATCTCTCTCTTGCGTATATTTCGTAGATAAACAAATTTATGTATAGCTTTTTAAGATTTACAAAGCTCCATTCATATGTAATGTCATTTGAGCTTAATAACAACCCTAAGAGGTAAGTACTACTACTATTATCCCACCTTTTACAGATGAAGAACCTGAAGTAGATAAAAGTTAAATGACCTGCCCAGGATTATAGAACTATTAAGTATCTGAGGCAGAATTGGAACTTAGATCTTCATGACCACCTAGCTGCTTCTTTACAACTTTCCCTTTTAGAACAATTCAAGAGCTGAAATTTCGTGCTAGAATTTCCCTCACTGTTTGAGACTTCCTCATCCTGGAACATCTATTTTCCCCTGTACCCTCCCTCAGAAATATTCCTATGCCATGCCAATTCCTTTCTGCCATTGGCAAATTCTTCCTGGGGCTTCCATCTTGTGGAGGGGACCCAAGTTCACCTACTTTCATTCCTCACCCAACTCTGCCCCCTACTTTTTATATACTTTATACTTTTGTCCTATTTTATACCTCACCTCCCATGTTTCCCTACTTTCAGCTCTTTTATGTTAACTTTCTCCATTACAATATAAGTTCTTCTATGCCCAAAGGACTATCAAACCATGCATACCCTTTGATCCAGCAGTGTCTCTATTGGGTCTGTATCCCAGAGAGACCATAAAGAAGGGAAAAGGACCCACATGTGCAAAAATGTTTGTAGCAGTCCTTTTTGTAGTGGCAAGGAATTGTAAACTGAGTGGATGCCCATCAGTTGGAGAATGGGTGAACAAGTTATGGTATATGAATGTAACAGAATATTATTGCTCTATAAGAAGCGATCAGCAGGTGATTTCAGAAAAGCATAAAGACTTGCATGAACTGATATTGAATGAAATGAGTTGATCAAAGAGAACACTGTTCATAGTAACCAGATTACATGATGATCAACTCTGAGCAACATGGATCTTTTCAATAATGAGGTGATTCATGCCAGTTCCAATGGAGAGAGCCATCTGCTTCTAGAAAGAGGCTTGGGACTAAATGTGTACCAAAACATAGTTTTTTCACCTTTTTTACTGTTGCTTGCTTGCTTTTTGTTTTTTTTTTCCTAATTTTTTTTTATTTTTTGATCTGATTTATCTTGTGTAGCATAATTGTGGAAATATGTATATAAAAACTGCACATGTTTAACATATATTGGATTACCTATTCTCTAGGGTAGAGGGTAAAGGGAACAGAGCAAGTAAAAATCTAGAACATAAGGGTTTGCAAGGGTGAATGTTGAAAACTATCTTTGTATATATTTTAAAAATAAAAATCTATTATTTAAAAAATATGTGTAAGTTCTTTGGAAGAGTCATTATTTTTGTTTACTTGTATTTGCATCTCCAGACTTAACATAATAGCTCAACATAATAATAAACAATAAATATATGTTGCTTTTAAAAATGGTTGAGTCACATGCTCAGAAACATATATCCAGTATATATTGGAGGAAAAGCTTGAACCCGGATTTTTTAGTCTTTGAGGCCAGCTCACTATCCATTATGTCACAAGTTCCCACTCACAGTCATTCCATAACATCAGTGAACTATACAGTACTAAGAGCACTATGTATTACTGAGTTCTCTGTCTAGGGGCTAAGGAACATCGGAGGAAAGAGACCATGACTTTTCTTTACTCTCTTTTCTGAAAGCAGTATCCAGTCAATATGATGAAATAAGAAGTCCTGAATGATGCACTTCTTTGTTCCCCCATCAAAATACCCATTTTCTCAGGGGAGAACTCAAAGAAAACTCAATCCAATGTGAAAAGATCAACACTAATACATAAATGAACCCATAACACTCATTTTATATTTTTAAAAGAAGATTCAGGATAAACTAAATGAATTTCTGGTCTAAGATGGCCATGTCTAGAAATAATTCCCAATAGTGGATAGAGAGATGGCCTTGAAAACAGGAAGACCTGGAGTCAAGTCCTGCCTCAGACACATACTAGCGCCATCACCTTGAGCAAACCACTTAAATATACTTAAACAGAAGGCTACATACAACCTTCTGAAGAGCAGGTATATATTTAAAGGGAATTTCCTACTAAGAGTTCTTTATGTTAAAGAAAGGAAAGCTTTAGTCCCTATACCAAACCCTTCTAAAAGCTTTATCTATTTTCATAACATTTCCCACAGGGAATTCAAATGTAAAGCAATTGGGGAACAGAAGCAGCAAAAATATTTGTTCACATGAGTCATTTATATATTAAATGTCTATAAATTAGGGAATGTGAAAGTTACACAAGACTAATCCAAATCAACTATTTTTCTGTTACATTCATTTATCTTTCCAGTTTTTTGTGAAATCATTCTATTACAAATTCAATTGCAAAAATGTTACTGTAAATATTTTTTACAAGTAAATTTTCCTTGCTCCTCAGATTTTAGGTATTTCTTAATTAATCTACAATAAATAATTTCAAGTATTTTATTTTCTTGAAAATTTCCTAGTTTACTTTAGATATAAAAGGCAAAAACTAAATTATCTTTATAATCAACACTAAGTAAGAGATTTATTCTATTGTATGCCTGATATAAAAGATACGAAGAATTGCAAATGGTTTTAAGGAATTATATGCTGAATATAAATATTATTATTAAATGTTAAGGGACAGATCAATTCTCCGAGAGCCTCCACAGCTGTGGATCATAACATCTGAAAGAGTTACAAGGCAGCCTTTGCTCACACAGGTGTTGCAGACTAGAAATGAGATAAATTGGAGGCAGAGGGAAGAAGAGAGAAGTCAGACAACGCAATGGCCTCTCAGTCTCCTTGTATCACCCTCTTACAAGAGGAAATCCATTCTGCAGGTTTGGGTTGGATCTTCAGCAGCCACTGTCAGGTGGCTCCGTGTATTTCAACAGCTCTCCCATGTAGTCCAACATATGGCACCCAAACAGGGACAATTAAAGGACAAGGATAAAATGCTATTATAAATTTAAAAAAAAAGAAGAATTCTATACTACACAGAAAAAAGTGGAAAGATAAAAACTATTTTGAAAAGTTTCTAAATCTAAACAAGAAACAAATCTTTGGGAAATCATGAAAAAAAGAGATGAGCTAGAAAACTGGGCATAGGCAAATGTCACAATTTTGTAAAATTTGAATTCTAAAACCTAGACATCAATCCCTAGTGACATTCCAAAATAGCTTAAAAAGCAAATATTGTATATGTATGAAAGAGACTGGTCAACTAGAATTTATTAAGGCAAACTATGTGCCAAGCACTGGGTGCTAAGCACTGAATATCCCCCCCCCCCCAAAAAAAAAAGGATCTCCCATCAGACTGATGGGAGAGGCTATACACAAACAACTATGTACAAACAAGATATATACTGAACAGACTGGGGATACTCAAATGGAAGGCACTAGGACCAAGAAGGATTAGAAAATGCTTCTTACAAAAGACAGGATTATAGCCGAGATATTTAGGAAGTCAGAGAAATGGAGGGTGCATGTCCCCAGTCATGAAGGCTAGCCAGCTCAATGTTGGGAAATTGGGTATTTTGTTCAAGAAATAGCAAAGAGGTCAATATCATCAGATTCAATAGAGGGAAATAAGGTGTGAGGAGACTAGAAGGGAGGAAGGAACCAGATTATGAAGAGCTTAGAAAGCCAAATAGAAGATTTTATATTTGATCCTGGAGGCAAATGGAGCACTGGAGTTACTCAAAGGGAGACAGGGAGAAGTGTGATACAGTTGGACTTGCATTTTAGGAGATTCATTTGACAGCTAAGTAGAGGATGAACTGGAATGGAGAGAGACCTGAGGTAAGGGGACCAACCAGCAGACCTTTGAAATAATTCAAATAGGTTTTGAGGTGATAAGAACCTACACCACAGTGATCACTATAGTCCTACATAGATTCATCAAGAACAAGTAACATCAAAATAATCTTGCATCTTTTTAAATAGGTTTACAAGACAAGTAGATCAGAAGTGTAACATGGTGACTTTTTAAATTCAATAAAATATTTCATGGGATCATGAATTTATTTATTTGTTTGTTTATTTTGCTGAGGCAATTGGGGTCACACAGCAAGGAAGTGTTAAGTGTCTGAGGTCAGATTTGAAACTCAGGGTCCTCCTGACTTCAGGGCTGGTGCTCTATCCACTGCACCACCTAGCTGCTCCAGGATCATGAATTTAGGCCTGTAATGGCCTTGAGGTCACCTAACCTAATGTTTTCATTTTACAAAAGAGGAAACTGAGACCCAGAAAGGTCAGGTGACTTGCTTAAAGTCATACAAGTAATCAGAACTGTATTTAACCATATGATACTTTTGGGAATAAAATGGAGATGTAAGCTGGTTCATAGCTTGGAGAATCAACATATTCAAAGAGCATTAATAGACCAATGTCAGCATGAAGTAGTCACCTGCAGTGTCACCACCCTGTTCAGAACAACATTGTTACCGATGAAGTGGATAAAAATAAAAGATGGGCTTATTGCTTTGTGGACAATATTGAGAGGGAAGGTAAAATGCCATAGCACATGAATCAAAATGAAAAAATATCTCAGTAGAATTGAACTGTCATCAAATTTAATAAGTATACCATATATTTTTTCTTTACCTCTTCCACAGGGCTGTTTTGTGTTGTTTTGTTTTGTTTTGGAATGAATGTAAAATCCTGCACAAACTCAGGACGGGAGAAATCTGGTTTAATAGCAGTTTATGTGAAAAAGACCAAAGGGTTTTTTAGTTCATCAGGAACACAATGTGAGTCAACACATGACATAATTAATAACAGCTAATGCAAGCAGAGTGCAACATTAAAATATAGTGCCCAGGAGAATGGAAGATAACAAGCCCACTGCAGTCTGCACCTATGGGACAATATCAAGGATTTTATGTTTAGCCACACATTTGAAGATGGAGAATGACAAAATGGAATGGACACACTGAAGAATTTATGAAGTATTTAGGAATCATGTCAATATGAGGAAGGTTTGAAATAAAGGGCAACATTTAACCTTTAGGAACCATGGTCATTTGATGAACTCATGTCCAAAAAGGATTAAGATTTATTCTGCGACTCAAAGAACAGAAATAGAACAAAAGAGCCAGAGCTACAACCACACAGGGAGGTCATTTTCAGATTAAAATAAATTAGAATTGAAATGATCAACAATGAATGTCAGACGCTACTTTGTTACCTAAAGAGTTTCCCCTTCATTGGCCCTGTTTCACCAGCGCCTGAAGGAAGATCTAATAGAGACACTGGAGAGGGATTATTGACTGCATAAGGACAAATCTACATGACCTCTAAGTAGCCTTCCAAGTCTAAGATTCTAAGACCCGTAATTCTAGAATGAAAAAGATACATATGCACATAGGTACATTATAGTCCAGGATATAAATCATTCAAACATTTTAGCAAAAGCAGCACTCAGAAAAGCACCTCTTTAATCCCCTAATGACGAAGTTAACATGAACCAGGTTTGCAGCAGGTGCCATCTCTAAGCTAGATGCATGCAGCTCAACCCTCTAGGTTCTTTTAACAGACCGCATACTGCAGTACAGCCACTCAGCACATAAGCCAGCCCCGTTCTCATCCAGTCCTTCCCATGCTACTGTCAGATAGGGTAAAGGAGGAAGTAAGGGGAAAAAAGCCCTGATCCACGGAATGGGACTGCTGCATTCTGAGCCGCTGTCATTCATTAAAAAAAGAGAAGAAAACAAAAACCCTCGACCTAGCTAAAGGAGATTCTGCTGTAGCAGCATCTTCCGCCCAGCTGTAACAGTGACAAGTCACCCCCACATGACCACGGTTTTAATACTGAGCGAGTCATCCTGGGCTCACCACCACCGCCTTTCTCCGGGCCCCCCCTCACTCTCACACATACTCTAGCTCCCACAGCCAGGCCAGCACGGAGAAGAGCCGGCCTTGGGTGCAGGCAGCCCAGGAGGGTTGGGAGGGGAGGGAGAACAGAGGCTGCTCAGGCAGTCCAGCCCTAACTATTGCCCCGCTTGTAAGAAAGGGGACTGCTGGACCACGCAGCCCGGAGTGGGGGAGGGTCTGCCGCCCCGTGCCCCCCAGGGGCTCCATCCCATTCCTCCCTCCAATCGCTCTTCCAGCCCCCGCTCTCTTCCCTTCCCGACCGCCCGGCACTAGCTGAAGCCACCTCTTCCCCAGCCGCCTACATTCCTCCCCGACCTCTGCCCCTGGGAGGCCCTTCAGAGAGGGGGGTGCTCAGAGCCCAGAGCTTTCCGTGATTCCCCCGGTCCCGGACCCTCACTCACCCGGCCCGCCATCTTAACCGACAAGTACGGCTCCTCAGCTGCAGCTTCGCCCGCTACTAAGCACGCCCCCGCCGCGCAGCCGCAGAGCCGCAGAGCTACGGGAGCGCGCGCGCGCCCCTGCCTGTCACCGCCGGCGCTCCCCGTGCTGCCCCCGATTTCGGCCCGACGCGCGGGAGCGCGCGCGCCGGATTCGGGCCCGCGCTCACTCTGCCACGCGAGCGCCCCTCCCGAGCCTGGAGGGGAGGTTCTGAGATCTCTCCTTCATCCTCCCCCTCCCTGCGGGCTGCGGCTCAGAAAATGCGTTGTTGCGGGAGAAGTGATGGACGGGGAGGATTCGTGTCGCCATTTTGGATTGGAAACTGGAAGCTTCCTGGAGTGCCCTGTTGGCACGTTTCTCCCTTTTACACCAGGTCAAAGCCTTGTGCCTCCCATTTTATGTCACTGCTCTATCAGCTAAGCATAGAAATGCAGTCAGAAAGGTGTAGCCCTCTGCTTCATCCAAATCATGACTCGCAGCAAGCTCTCTGCCCCACAATTTGCAGTCATGAGTTGGATTGCTATTAGGGGTATGCTTGTAAATGTTTAACAACCGGCCCTTTCTTAAAAACAAAGAAAAAGCAATACTCGAGATACACCTTTAAGTTTACTATTATTCACATTTTCTTCATCACTTTAAGTCTAAGCAATCATCAAAACAATAAATCAAGCCCTGATTTCTTTTGAGAAGCTGATTATAGTTGGCTCCAGGATGCCATTGACCTCCAAAAAGTCCCTATTTAACAAATTCTTTGTATTATCATGGAGTAGGGAGCTGGCGGGAACAGCAGAATTCCAAATCCTGGCTCTGAAGTTGTTTAGCGCATAAATTACAGAGAAGGTCCCCACCTGAATTTGTAAACAGAATTCTCTTATCTAGTAGTTTCCTCTATCAGTGAAATAACAGATGGAGCCTGTATCACCAGCCCTTTCTATCACTGCTATAGTCAAGTCATGGTCCACAAGTATATTCCAGGCAGCATGCAAAGTGCTAGGAATTCAAAGAAAAGCCAAAACAGGCCCTGATCTCAAGAAGTTAATTGCTGGAGTTGTTCCTTCCAAAGATCTATTGTGTGTTCACTTCCTTTGCACTTAAGTAGATGTCCTAGCCTAGTTGCTGAGGTTAAAAACAAATCTGCACTTGGTGGCCATCTTCCTGGTGAAGAACTGGGCACTAGGTTGGTCCACAAGCTACAGAAAAACAATTATTTGTTAATTTTATCCCCAGGGTTGCTATGAATCTCTCTTTCCTCAATTTTTGTTATTTCTTAGCCTTTTGCAGAATGGTAATTGTGTCCTTTAAGGCAGGGACAGGTTTTTCTATTTGTCTTTGTAAACTCAGTACCATGCGTATAATAGGTGTTTAATAAATCCTTTTTTAATTAAGTTGAATTACCAGTGTTATGGGACCTACTTTGCTCTCATTCATGCTCATTTAAAAATAGGAATAAGAATACTCTAGTCAAAAAGCCATTATAGATATCATGACAATATTTAGGGGGAGGGAGGAAGAGACCATTTGTTGTAATTCCTCAGTCTTCCTACATGTGTCAGTTCACTTCTTTTTCCCAATCATATATTTCCTTAATGCTACTGTTTATGTCCTTTTGTACAAATCATTGTATCACCAGCCCTTTCTATCACTGCTATAGTCAAGTCATGGAACATGGTTCCCTTCTCGACTGCCTGGCATTAGCTGAAGCCACCTCTTCCCCAGCTGCCTACATTCCTACTCGACCTCTGCCCCTGGGAGGCCTTTTAGAGAGAGAGAGGGGGGTAACAGTGTTACATGAGCAACATGTTGCAGTCACCTAACCCCATCATGTGCATTTTAATTGCCTTTCTGGTCTTCACAATAACAGTGTGCTATGATTTGTAGCCATTGAACATTGGTCAGGATAATTATTATTTAAAAACTAGAATTCCATTCCAGGAAATAGATGGAATTGTTGGAAGTGCTAAACACTTCTTCCAAGACAATCCAGCCACCTTCCTTCTGCTACTCAGAATCAGTGTCCAATTGCAGTGCTTGCTCAAGATATATTGATTCAATGGGCTGCCAATCCTATCGTATTGTATCTAGACAATATATCTTCTTCATTCATTGGGCTTTTCCTTTGTGAATTACTAGCCTGATCTTTTTTGAGTGATTGTCAATCTCATTGAGAAATATTAATTTTAGGCTTAATGAAACCAGCATAATGTTGACTCTAAACAGGAATGTTATGAGGATCAAATGAGATAGTATATGTAATGCATTTTGCAAAGCATTCCCTTTCTAAACACATATATATCAACTATTATTGATAATTACTGTATATGATTATGCTTCTCTATCAGTACTTCAAAAGATTCATGATTGTATTTCTTTCCTGATTTCCTAAACTTCCCAATTTAAATTATTTCAATTAATTAATCAACCAACAAATATTTATTAAGTGGCTAGTATGTGTCAGATACTGTACTAAGTGATGTGTTTGTGGTTTAGCATCAAATGATGAAATTGATGGTCAGGCACCAAATTGTTCAGTCATGTGAAGAATTCATAATGGCCATTCACTTTGGCAAAAGGTAAGTTTATTTAGGAGAAAAAATTACAGACAAAAAGAGGTATAATAGACACCAGGAGTGATAAATATGAAATAGATCTGGGAGAGCATATAACAATTAACAATGGAAAAGACAAGTTCCCCAGTGGAATTCACAAATTATAGTTGGAGTTTGCTTTTAATTGGCGGGTTATATCTATAAACAAGTTTAGCACTGTTAAAAAGTTAATTAACTATATAAAAGAGAAAGACATTTTGAAGCATAGGGAAACTGGGAGGAGAAAGATATCATGATGCAGAATTCAATGGGCTAACGCCAAAGTGGTTCAGCAAAGATGTTGTGAACCATGGACAGATTTATAGGGGAACTTTAATCTTGGAGGTTTGACATAACTTAGATTTCTGACTGGACACAGCAAAGCTGGGCTACCCAAGACCTCCACAAAGGGTAGGACTATAAAGTTGAACTGATCCCCATCAGTACCCTTCCTGCTTGCCTCAGGCAATAATCTTATTTTAGTTTTTCTCTGCCAGTCCTACCTAGTTACTCAGTACCTCATCATTTCCCCACTCTTTTAATTTGTTAAAGAAATCTTTTGAAAAGTGGGTTGGGTTCCTAAATAGGAGGGAGTCAAGAGACTGATGCTGAAATTTTAGAGACCAAATCCAGAGACACTTAAGTAATGTCCAGAAGCTGAGCATAAAATACACTGGCCTGTGGGGAGAGAGTTGAACTGAAGCCAAAGTTTGGTGATAACATAGAGGTACAAAATTGATTACCAGAGCGCCTCTTCTCTTAAATAAACCTACTGTTTGCCAGAGGATGGCCATTGTGAATTCTTCACATGATTGAACTCCAACATTTGGTGTCTGAAATATCATCATTTGAACCTCAACCTTAGCACTATTTTATGCTAAACTCCAAACACATCCACTAAATACCTGGGATACAAAAAGAGGCAATATCTGGTGCCTGAAATCTCATCATTTGATTCTGAACCTCAAATACATCATTTGGTGCTAAACCCCAAACACATCGCTAAGCACCTGAGATACAAAAAGAGGCAAAAAACAGTGGCTAACCTCAAGAAGCTTACAATCTAATGGGGAGGACCACATGCAAACAAATGTGTGTATGGATGTGTGTGTGTATGCAGTGTACACAGAGGCATGTGTGTATAGCCTCTGTACGTAAGTATGTAAGTAAAGAATAAACAGGAAATAATTAATGAGAGAAAGCACTGGAATTAAGAGGATTTAGGAAAGATTTCCTGTAGAAGGTAGGATTTTAATTGGGAATTTAGGGAAACAAGGGAGGGCAGTAGTCAGAGCAGAAGAGGGAGGGTGTAACAAGCATGGGTCACAGAGCTGGAATGTCCTACTTCTTCCAATAATCCCTCTCTGCCTATAAGCTGCAGCTTAGGCATGCATCTTCCACATGAAACCTTTTCTGATTCCCCAAATATGCTCCTCAATTACGTGTATACATATATGCATATATAGTTTGTTTTTATGCAGTATGTGCCTCTTCCGTTAGTTGTGACCTCATTTTGTATAGGGATTGTTTCATTCTTTGTACTTATATTCTCAGTGCCCAGCCTGATGCCTCACACATAGTAGGTACTTTATAGGCACTGATTGCTTAGAAAGAGTGTTGTTGGAATCTTTACAAAGTGTTAAGCCATTAGAGTTGATAGAGACAATAATTATCTAATTTGGCATGGTTCAATGATTGATTTGATCTTGGAAGGAGATGTTTTGGGCCAGAACTTGAAACAAGGTACTAAGTATAACTGATAGACAATAATGCTTGTGTTCACATCTTTAGAGAGCTTTAGAGAGCTTTAGAGAGCAAGAAGTATTTAAGTACTCATTAGAGTTCACCCGTTTGAGAGATTTCAGGGTTTAGAAGGAGATATCTGAATTCACACTTCCCTTGAAGTTCTTAGGGCCAGAGAGCACTCTGGGAGATAACCCAGAATCCCTTTCTCTCCAGAAGAAGGAGTTAACCTTTGGGAGATCATATATATAGAGGAAGCTTTTAGAGCTTGAGAGAGTTACTTGGGAACATTCCCAGAGGTTGGAGAGGAGCACTCTGGGAAGAAGCCTACAAGCCCTCTCTTGAAGGCAAGAGAGATTCATTGCATCTTCCAACTTGGTGCTGGCTGGAGGCTGAAGAAAGCAGAGGCAGCAGCCAAGGACAAAGCTGCAAGAGCTCTTGGAACCAAGCAGAGAGATAGGCTTCTGAGCTAACCGGGATATATTGAAGGACACAATAAAAGATCTGAACTTTTATCAGCTGGCTGCGATTTTGGAGTAATTATTGATTGTAACTGAAACTAAGGCTGCCTCCAGAAAACCTCTCCGAGAAACCTTTCTCCCAGAGAGAACTCTTATATTTTAAAGGAAAAACACCAACAGGACGTTGGTTCAAGAATTAGTGTACTTCAGTTTGAACACTGACTTTGTCATTTATTTGCTGTGTTACAATAGGCAAATCATTTCCCTTCTTCAGGCCTCTGTTTTCTCATCTATAAAATAACATTACTGAAGTAGATGATCTCCAAAGTCCCTTACAACACCAACATTCTGACTCTAATAAACTATTTCACGAGTTCCTATGGCTGGGAAAATATTTATTACCTAATAACCAACCTTCTGGTGATAATCCCATGAATGTGAACTCAATAGAATAAGCTTTTTGAAGACAGGAGCTGTTTCATTTTTTTTTTTTCTTTTATCCCCAGCAAAGTGTTTTGTACATAGTAAGTGCTTAATAAATGGTTGTTTAATTAAATTAACTTTTTAACAAAAAAAGGAAAGATGAGTTATTACATAAATGCTAGACTCAGCTAAAAATAAAACAATCAGTCCTGAATGTTTATGGCACTTAAAAGTAGACAAATTGATTTTAGGTAAGTAGACTTTGCATTAAAAGTAGAATATCAATCAGAGATGCTTGGATGTTGGACATTGCATATATTTTCAAAATTTCTCAATGCACTGATCAATTTGCTGATTTTTTTTCCTCTTTAAAAAAATTATCATATGGGATAGCCCTCTGGGAGAGAGAGAAAGAGGGATATTTATAATAATTATACTGTAAGAAACAGAATATATTAACAAATGCTTATATTTTTAAAAAGCACTTTGAAACTTCAAAAAAAAAAAAAAAAAAAAAAAAGAATGTCCTTTGTCAGGAAGGATTCAAATGGTGACAAGAGTCTTATATCATCCTAAGGTAAAGATAAGAGTTCTGGAACGGGTGGGAAGGCTGGTATAGTGTGCAAAGCTTCTTAAACTGTTGGTTACAACCCATATGGGGTTTCACAACTGAATATGTGAATTATGGAATTATGATTTATTATCAGTAAATGTTTGATTTGTATACATACCTACACACACACACACACACACACACACACACACATATATATGTCTGAGTTTGTATAAAAATTTCTTGGGCAAAAAAGGAACACAAGTGGAAAAAGTTTAAGAAACCCTGATAAAATCAAGGACAGCACTGACATCTCTGGAGACTGCAACTAGGCAAAACCAGGAGGTCAGCATTCCATATCACTGTTCCTGTTATATGTGCATTTTAGAACAGTTGAGCTATTTGGACTTTTTCTTCATTTTTTCCCTCCTGTGCTTCAGCCTGAACTTCTTTCTCCAAAAGGTTATACAGATTTTACAGTTTTCTCTACATCTAGTTTGTACCTCGGTTAACTCAGTATTTAAGATGAACTGATTCTAAGAAAGTCATTGAGAAGAGTCTGCCCCTTACTATTTGTGTTACCTGGAGCAGGTTATGTCATCTCTCTAACTCCTGATCTCCTTAACTATAAAACAATTTATATTTAGACAGATAAATATGAAATACATGCAGATCAAAGAGTTCATGAATATAAATATAGATAATAGTATTAATAACTAACACTATAATAATAATGTAGCACTTTAAAGTGTGGAAGATACTGTGTGAATGTTATCTCATTTTATCATTCACAACAATCCTAAGAGGTAAGTACTATCAATATTTGCATTATATATATATATATGCAATATACATGTACATATATATATGTATGCATGTATATACAGTACATGTATATATATAAAATATATTTTTATGTGTGTATGTATATATTTATACATATACTATACTACATATATAATAATATATATACATACATACAAATTCAAATAGCTATACCTATTAAAAATGGGGGAGGGGGCACTTAGTTGGTATAATGGTTAGAGCATCAACCCTGAAGTCAGGAGGATTTGAGTTCAAATCTGATCTCAGACACTTAACACTTCCTAGCTGTGTGACCCTGGGCAAATTACTTAACCCCAACTGCCTCAGGGGGAAAAAATGGTATTTCCTTATATGTGCACACATTAGTTTTCCCCAGTAGAGTGTAAGCTCCTTGTGGTCAGAAATAGCTTGTTGTTTTGGGTTTTTTTGTCTTTTCATCTGGTATCTAGTATTGTGCCTGGGGATGGTAGGCAGATGATGTTTTGAATATAAGGAAAGGGAATGGATTGGAATAAATGATATCTCTGATTACTCCCAGCTCTAAATTAAGATTTTATGGTTCTGCATTTCTTCCTCCCTGGCCATAGTACTAAGAAAAAGACATTAGCATTTTTAATGCAGTAGCACAAGTCTCCTCCATCCCTCAATAATGAGAAAGTTATGCTGCTGTTTAAAGTGAACTAAGAACAAGCATGAGACATTATCAAGATCTAAAGGGAAAAGACTGTATCAAAGGAATTCTGTGTATGAGTAAAAATGAAACCCTTGTCATTAATTAGAAATGCCTGAAATGATAATGTACTGCGAAAGGTATTTTAATGACTTTGCACAGCCAGATTTCTATGGTACAGACTTCCTTACACCAACTGTCAAAAGCCTAAGGAATCATTATCCACTCCTCTTCTGAGACCCAAACAATTGCTGCTAGTGATTTCTCCACCTAGATGTTTCAATAAATCTCAAACATAATACGGTTCGTTCCCAATTATGAATATTGAGCTTGAATCTATTACCATATTTTACATAATATAACTGAATAATATGAATTCAGATACATGGAGTTGCTTCTGAAGATTCTTTATTCACACTAGTTAAAAGCTAGATATATATATAAAAATGGGAAA